>NC_049224.1:21418881-22043881 GCF_011100685.1 Canis lupus familiaris
ACACAAGTCTAGAACCAGATGGCTTCACTGGTGATTTCTACAAACATTTAAAGAAAAATGGACACCAATTCTTTTCAAACTCTTCCCAGAAAATAGAAGAGAAGTAATCACTTCCAAATCCATTTTTTTTGGAGGCAGGCCTTGACCTGATACCAAAATCACTCAAAAATGTCACAAGAAACAAAAGAAAATTATGGACCAATATTTCTGATGAACATAGTTGCAAAAATCCTCAACAAAATATTAGGAAACTAAATTCAGCAATACATTAAAAAGACTATATAACATGATCAAGTGGCTTTTATTCCAGAGATGCAAGAATGGTTCAACATCTGTAAATCAATCAATGTGATACACCACTATCCTTTAACAAAATGAAGGATAAAAATCATATGACCATCTTAATGGATCTAGAAAAAGCAATTGACAAAATTCAATATCCCTTTATATAAAAACTCTGAACAAAGGAGGTATACAGCAAATGTTCCTCACCATAATAAAGGTCATATATGATAAACCTAAAGATAACATCATACTCAATGGTGAAAAAGTGAAAGGTTTTCCTTTAAGATCAGGAACAGGACAAGTACTCTCGCTACTTGTATTCGACAAAGTACTGAAATCTTTGTCAAAGCAATTAGGCAAGAAATAAAAGGCATGAAAATTGGAAAAGAAGAAGTAAAACAATCACTATTTGTAGATGACATGATAGTATATATAGAAAATCCTAAACATTCCACCAAAAATCTATTAAAACTAATAAAACAAAGTCAGTAAAGTTGTAGAATACACAATCAATGTACAAAAATCTGTTGTTTCTACAGACTAATAGCAACCTATTAAAAAGAGAAATTAAGAAAACAGTACCATTTGCAACTGTATCAAAAAAGGATAAAACATCTAGGAATAAATTTAACCAGGGAGGTGAAAGAACTGTACACTGGAAAAACTACAAAACATTGATAAAAGAAGTTGAAAACAAGAATAAATACAAAGGCACTCCATTCTCATGGATTGGAGGAATTAATACTGTTAAAAACATCCATACTACCCAAAGCAATTTAAGATTCAATATAATTGCTATCAAAATTCCAATGGTCTTTTTCACAGAAACACAACCAACAATCCTTTTTGTCCACAAAAGACTCCAAATAGCCCAAGCAATCTTGAGAAAGAAGAACAACACTGGTGGCATCATGTTTCCTGACATAAAACTATATTTTAAAGCTATATGCAATTTAAACAACATGATTTTGGCATAAACACAGACACATGGGCCAGTGGAACACAGTAGAGAGTCCAGAAATAAACCCATGCATTTATATAGTCAACTAATATGTGACAAAGAAGCCAAGAATACAATCGAGAAAGGGCAGTCTCTTTAGTAAATGATGCTGGGATAACTAGACAGCCACATGCAAAAGAATAAAGCTGGATCATGATCTTATACCACACACAAACATTAACTTAAAATGGATGGAAGACTTGAACATAAGACCTGAAATCATAGAATTCCTAGAAGAAAATATAGCTTTTTTAAAATTGGTTTTAGTGATGATTTTTTGGATTTTGACACCAAAAGCAAAGGCAACAAAAGCAGAAATAAACAAGTGGGATTACATCAAACTAAAAAGCTTCTGCATGACAAAGGAAACCATTAACAGAATGAAAGGCAACCTGCTGAGTGGGAGAAAATATTTTTAGATCATATGTCTGATAAAAGGTTAATATTCAAAATAGATAAAGAACTCATACAACTCCATAGCAAAAAACAATCCATTAAAAAATAGAAGATCTGAGTACTTATTTTTCCAAAGAAGACCTGCACATGGACCACAAGTACATGAAAAAATGCTCAACATTACTCATCATCAGTAAATGCAAATCAAACCACACTGAGATACTATCTCATACCTGTTAGAATGGCCACTACTCAAAAGACAAGCAATAGCAAGTATTGATGAGGCTATGGAGAAAAAGGGAAGCCTGTACACTGTTGGTAGGAGTATAAATTGGTGCAGCCACTATAGAAAACAGTTTTGAGGTTTCTGAAAAATTTAAAAATAGAACTATTATATGATCCAGCAATTCTACTTCTAGATATTTATTCAAAGAATATGAAAACACTAACTCACAAAGGTATATGCACCCCTGTGCTCATTGCAGCATTATTTACAATAGCCAACACATAGAAGCCATGTAAGTGTCCATCGATGGATAAGTGAATAAAGAAATGTGTATATTTATATGGTGTGTTTGTGTATATAAACATATATATATATTCCATCCTATGTGTGTGTATATGTTATATATATAATATGTATATTATATGTATAATATATAATGGAATATCATTCAGTCATAGAAAAGAATGAAATCTTGCCATTTGGGACAACATGGATGGACCTTGAGGACATTATGCTAAGTGAAATAAATCAAACAGAGAAAGACAACCATGATCTCACATATATGTAGAAACTAAAACCATAAAACAAAACCAAAGATACAGAGAAAAATTGGTGGTTCTCAGAGGCAGAGGTGGGCAGTGTGGCAAAATGGGTAAAGGTGGTGAAAAGATACAAATTTCCAGGTATAAAATAAATAGGCTCTGGGCATGTAATATACATCAAGGTGACTCAAATTAAGAAGGCTGTATTGCATATTTGAAAATTGCTATGAGATCTTAAAAGTTCTCCTCACAAGGAAAAAAAAAATATTTGTAACAGATCTTAGGAGTTCTCATCACAAGGAAAAAAAATGTATAACTCTGTGGCAATGGATGTTAACCAGACTTAATGTGGCAATCATTTCACAATATACACAAATATCAAACCATTATATTGTACACCTGAAACTAATGTGATGTCATGTGTCAATTATATCTCAATTTAAAAATACCCAAAAAAGGGGATGCCTGGGTGGCTCAGCGGTTTAGCGCCTGCCTTCAGCCCAGGGCATGATCCTGGAGTCCCGGGATCGAGTCCCATGTCGGGCTGCCTGCATGGAGCCTGCTTCTCCCTCTACCTGTGTCTCTGCCTCTCTCTCTCTGTGTCTCTCATGAATAAATACATAAAATCTTTAAAAAAAAGCAAAATATGCTGAAAAAAAACTAAAAATTCTTCAAAACATTAATGGTAACTATTACTTAATGTTGAACCAAAAAGATTTTTGTTTACCTTTTCCAAATTATACAAACCATTTTTTTAAATTTTTTTTTATTTATTTATGATAGTCAGAGAGAGAGAGAGAGAGAGAGAGGGGCAGAGACACAGGCAGAGGGAGAAGCAGGCTCCATGCACCGGGAGCCCGATGTGGGATTCGATCCCGGGTCTCCAGGATCGCGCCCTGGGCCAAAGGCAGGCGCCAAACCGCTGCGCCACCCAGGGATCCCCTACATACTATTTTTATAATTGAAAATTTATTAACTTCCAAAGTAATCCCATTGGCTTAGCATTTTCTCAGAGTTCTAGAGGCATAGCAAGTAGTTATTATTGCCAATAGACATGTCTCTCCACTGAAAAGTGATTTTTAGAAGATATCACTATGTTCCTATTTCTTCAGTTTATTTCAAGTTAAAATAGCATTTACTTGTGTGGATACCTCTTGGTTTTATGGAGGGTGCTCTACTTCACGAAAACAGCACTGGCCGTTATCCTAAATAACCTAAGCCATTAAGAAAACCCCTTAAAATGCACCTTCAATACATCTTGGCAACTTGCTAAAATGACATGCGTAAAAAGGAAAAATCGGTAATGGGCTACAATGTATATTTCCTATACTAGCCTTTCTTCTATGTCTGGTAATAAAAATGAAAAAGTCACGTTTCCATCCCAGAAAGCAATAATAGAGAGTCTGCCTTGAGTAGGTTCATGACTGTGTGTATATGCCAATTGCCCCATCTTTCCTATGTCTCGTATTTATTCTACTGTTCGTTCCTGATCTTCCGGGTGATTCTTATTTGTAAGGCACAAATATGTGCTCTTAATTTAATTCCTTGCTCTTATTTTCATATTTAGTTTCAAATGGCATAGTCCTTATTTCAGTCAAGAATGTTTAACTATATCCTCTGGGAATAGGTTCATGTTTGCTCTTTCAGCAGTCCTAGGGACATTTTTTAGCAAGTTAAATGACTTGCTAAACAAAACAAAACAAAACAAAAACAAAAACAACCCCCCCCCCCCCAAAAAAAAAACCCATTCTTTTCAGAATCATTTTGAATGATCATTTCTAAAGGGAGCATCTTCTTTTAGTCTGGAATCACTGACAAAGAGATGCTCCCCTGTTTCTAGTCCTTTTGAACACCAAACATAAGGAGCAAATAAATTGAATTCTTAGTTATCTGAGGACCTTTTGGATTTATAGGAACAAAATGATGAAAACGAATACTTTAATGCTTTAATGGTACTTCTATTCCCCTCCTAAGCTTTAACTTTGGCCATTTGCTTCTCTAAACCTGCTGCAATGTCTGCATACTGCTGAAACAAAACCCGTAGGTCAGTGTAAACACTATAGCACTACTGGCTTTTTTACTGGTGATTGGAATTGGAATATTTTCAAATTATCAATTTGGTCTATGTTTACCACTTAAAGAGAGATTTGGAATTGAAACAAGATGTCAACTAACATGCCCTCCTTGGAATATGCTGGGTGTCCCATACCTGACAGGTTCAGCACATTCCCACCTCTTTTTCTTTTGGTGTCACTGGCCTGCCACTGAGTAACACCCATATAAGCAGAAAGATTAAAGTATGTACTATTTTGGGATTCTCCAAAAATAAACAACCTACAAAAATACAATCTAAAAGCATAATGTTTTGGGGACCTCTGCCACCACCACTGCTGCCACCCCCACTGTACCATGGCACCTTGCCCCAGCATCTTCTTCTCTGTTTGAGAGCAGGGCAAGACCATGCACGTGCTGCCAGAGACTAGGGCCAGAGCTGGAAGGAGGGAGTGGTGACCATGGAGACCTGGCTGTAGGGCTCACTCGAGACCTCCTGTCTGTATGGGCAGCTTCCCAAGTTCCAGGATGGAGACCCTACCCTGTACCAGTCTAACTAACACCATTCTGCGACACCTGGGCCTCTCCGTGGGGCTGTATGGGAAGGACCAGCACGAGGTGGCCCTGAACGTGCTGAATGGTGGTGTGGAGAACCTCTGCTGCAAATACATCATCCTCATCTACACCAACTCTGAGGCAGGCAAGGAGGAGTAGGTGAAGGCATTATGAGGGCACCTGAAGTCTTGTGAGATCCTGCTGTCCCAGAACTAGGGGCCTTCAACTTAAGCAACCAGATCTCCTTCACAGATGAAAACCTGCTGGACTTACTGCTGATTCACCAGGTCCTGGCCCACGGCTGCCTGGACTCCTTCCCCCTGCTCTTGGCCTACTTGGCGCACGTCAACACCTGGCCCAAGCTCAGGCCTTCCTGGCTTCTCCCCAGACGTGAACCTCCTTATCAACAGCAATCAGAGGCAGTGAGAGCTTGAGGCACCCTTGGCAGGAGGCGGGGGCTGCCTGCCTTCCTTTCCCCAGAACCAATAAAATTTCTAAGAGAGGAAAAAATAATAATCATCAAAAGTAAGAGCATAGTGTTCTTCTCAAAGAAAATTTACTACATAACCATTTCTCCAGATACCAGTGTGACATACATGAACTGACTGATGGACAAGGTGGCCTTGCTTGGACCAAGAGATGAAATATTTTGAAGGAAATTCTAGTGGCAGAAAGAGACATGTAAACTGGCATATAAGCCACGTGAACATTTCCTAGGTGTTCTGTTTTAGAGAAAATTTGCCCGAAGTATTTCCTGAATTCAGAGATAACACATCACTGATGAATGACACACAAGGAATATAGCTCATTACTAATGAGATTATTTGAAGATATTCTTAAAAACTGGTCAGTGAGAATCAAATATAAGCATATGTTTTTGAAATGGCAGAAGAATCATTTGAGAATTGACCGTTTTATAGGTTTTCATGAATGATTAAGAAGAGCATAAGAAAAATGCATTTAAATTCTTTGTATATGATCATGGGATGAGTACAGTAGAATATATGGAAATATCAAAACTTTCAAGACAGAAAGCCATAGTTTTCTAATCTATGAAATACATATAATAATTCCTATCTTGGAACTACTTGTGAATTAAATGTAAAAATATATTTGTAAGTGGTTCATCATGGGAATGATATCCTGAAACTAGATTGAAACATTGAAAGATGGCTGAATATTGGGAAATTGCTTTCACCCCATTGGAGAACATACCCCAGTGAATGACAATTAAGGAGGTTTTGGAAATGAATACAAGGACATAGTCTTAATGGCCACCGTGATGTGATACATGGCCTTATCATGAAGAATACCCAATTGAATGTTGCAGAGGTAGGAGAGAAAATAAGAATAAAGATGGTCAAACTGATGAGTGGGTTGAAGTATGAAAGCTGCTGAGAGAGATGAGGAAACCAAGCATTGTCTTGATAAAGAAGAAAATTGCCTCAATACCAGGCAATCGTTATCTGATCTTGACTGAAGAAAAGGATGAACAATAACAAGCAAAGCTAATTATAGAAGGTGATCTCTTATGATATGAATTTGAGGAAGCACATAACATAGTTCCCTTGTCCTCAGGATTCATATTTGATTCCTATCGCTGGTCACATTTCTTGGCCCCTAGAATATACTAAACAAATGTTCTGGGATAAAGAATGAATGAGTGTCTTAGGTTGGGTTCCTCAGCAGAAGCAGACTCTCTAATAACGATTCAAGTGCAAGTAGTTTATTTGGAAGGCAATCCCAGGAAGCTCCAGTAGAAGAGTGGAGGAGTAAGACAAAAAAAAAAGGGAAAGGAGTCTCAAAAATTGTATGTTAATGGCCAAGTTACCAGTGTGAGCCACTGTGGCTCATTTCTACCAGCTTTCTATGAGAGATGATATAGAACTGCCGTTCTTATTAGTTGAGGGCTGCTGCTGAGGACATCTATGCTCTATTGCCTTCCCTCAGAGCATGCTTCTATGGCAGAGAAAGCCCTCAGGCAGAGGTCCCCAGGTGTAGGCAGGAAGAAACCGTAGGCTGTATAAGAATGGCGATTGCTGAGGGACAATGAACAGAGCACAGATTGTGTCTGCTCCACTGAGCGAATGAGTAATGCATGACTTACAGCTTTCTTCCCTTGGATCTGTAGGTCATTTCAGTCTTCAAATGACCAAGAGTGAAATGTCAGTGCCTAAGTAACCATCAAGCCATATTAATGAACATTTTCGTTATCATCGTAGTTAACTTCTGGGAGAAAACATATTTATAGGAAAAGAGACACTGGGAGGAGAAAAATCACTGATGAAGTGTATATAGAAAGGGTGGTAAAGAGCCCTTGAAAATAAATTTGTGACAGCAATGTTGCCTAGGTCAGGCCATTTTTATGAAGACTGATAATAGTTATCCTAAATGATAGGATAAATGTAATTGCATCTTGGAGAAACTGTGAAGCATGTAAACTTCCTCCCTCTCTCCTATCTTTCACTGCCCTTGCCTCCCTCTTTTCCTTCCTTCCAAAATAGATATAAATATTAAATGGTTTTCCTCATCTTGTAGGATTTAAGTATTCAGGCGATAGTGCTACAAAATAGAATCCTCCAATTTACAGAAAATTTATGTTTGCTCCCTTTCTAATTAGGGTACTTAGAAAAGTTTCTAGGATTTTGAACGTTCAACCAAATACTATGCTTGTCTGACCTTAATAGGAGCCTAAGGCAAGCAAAGAAGTGAGTTTGGCCCAATATACTCACCCAGAGGGATTCATTGTCAAATATATTTCATTTACTAGATTGTGAATTTTTAGTGTCCACATCCACTCTTTTCCACAAAAGTTCGAGAGTAGTTATATTTAAACAGGACTACATCCTCATGAGATGTGCCAATTTGCATTATTAGCTGGTTCAAATTTCGAAGAATTAACAGCTTAGAACTGAGCATTTTATTGCTGCCTGCTTTTTCTTTGTCTCTATTTGGTAATGTAGACTATGGACTATATCCCATTATCAAGCTCAAACACCTAACATTTTATTCACTGGCTATTCAAAAAAAGGTGGGGTTTAAAAAATACCTGAATTATGTGGATTTTTTTATTGTATTTTGATTAGATATAGCTTTAGGAAAAGTTGTGAAAATATTCTTACATATTCTTCCGGACGTCAGTTGTCTAGGGGTGGTTCAAATTTTGTATTCTTCCCCTTTTGTTTATCTTTTATTTTGATGGTTAGAAATATAGTATTTACTCTTTGTCAAAAGAACGAAACAGGATTTTACTCAATGATTTTTTCTTTTAACCACATCATTCACTGAACTCTGACTCTAATATGTAATTACTACATTTTTCTGTAGATACTTTTCCATGTAAATATCTTGTTTAGATATTTTCCATTTAATTCCATTAAATATTTTATATTTAAATATTTAAATTTCATCCATTAAAAAAAGAAATGAGCATAATTCCTCAGCTTGAATCTCACACTGGTGAAAAATCATTATTCTCAATCTTTCAATAGGTTTGTCATAATGACTATTATTAGCATTACATAACTTTTGTGGTATCTGTGCCAAAAGGAGATAGTACACTCATTAACATAGATACAATTCATGGTGTGTGCTTATAGAACATGTGAAGAAAGTATCTGTGGCTGTGTTCTTAAAGATCAGAACTCAGCAATAATAACATGAAGAAATATTCAATGCATAAGAATAATTATTAATACTTCCTATTATTTTGTACTTTCTTAACTTAAAACTATTAGATCCTTAAAAATAATATTTAAGTGTTTGAAAATCATTGTTACCTACAAAGAAACTTACAATATACAGAAACTACAGAAGAGTGTTTTGATAGAGGATGTGGTTAGAAACTGTAAGAAAAAAATCAATTAATGCTAAGACATTGCAAACCATTATCTTGTTTCAGTATTTGTGCTTTTTCAAAGGGAAATAAATCCTATGAGATCCTAATATCTCGTAGATATAAATTCAATAAAACAAACTGAGTATGCTCATATAGAGAAATTGTTTAGGGAGATGTTTTGTGATAATTATCTTTTTTAAAAGCTCAGTACATTTTAGGAAACCATTAAAATAAATTTCCATTCTAGGGGCACCTGGGTGGCTCAATCAGTTAAGCATCTGCCTTCTACTTAGGTCATGATCCCAGGGTCCTGGGATCCAGCCCTGCACTGGGCTCCCTGCTTATTGGAGAGACTGCTTCTCCCTCCCCTTCTGCCTCTTTCTCTGCTCATGCTTGCCTGCTCCCTCTCTCTCTGAAATAATGAAATAAAATCATTGTTTTGGTATCCATTTGCTCTTAATGATAGTAAGTTACTACAAAATCCTGCATTTGAACAGAACTGGAAAAATGAAGGAATAACAGAACTGGAGAAATGAAGGAATAATTATTTAGTCATGTTTTACATGTTTTACATGCTGTCACATGTGTTGTTGCTTTTCTATTATTACTTTATTAATTTCTTTTAGAGACTGTGCAGCGAATCACAAGGAGTAGATAGATCTCTTTCCTTTACCAGTCCCTTGGGCACAGCAGGTCCTGAGCAACTTGCTCTAGAATGTTGCAACAGGAGTTTCAAACATCAAAATAAAAATATGAAGAGGAAATCCTCATCTTATGATACATGGGGGCTGATTACCTCCTTTGAAAATAGGAAGATTAAGTTACTATAAAAAACCCTCTCTTTGCCTGTGTTACACAATTGTAAGCCTAGTGCTGAAATAGCACTGAAGACAGCACAGGATCCTGGGGAGAGGTGTCCCTAACATCTGAACTGTACACTGGACAGGCAAGTTGGTTGTACGTGCAGTAATACCCTTGGATGATGATGAAAGAAAAGAAAAATTATCAAGTTTCACAAGTTGCTTGTACTCATATATATTTTCTCAGTTGCAGATCCTCAGCTATTTTACAGAGTGGAAAGTTTTGAATTGAGGAGTTTCAAGAAGAATCATGGTGCATTTTTTTTAATGTCTCAGGAAATAGTTTTTATGGTAATTTAGACTATGAGCAAACTCATTTATTTAGACATTAATAAAATGTTCTTTTCTTCATGTAATATTTTATCCAAGGACACTTTAGATGTGTTCAAAGAGGTGACTATTTTAACAAATATTGTTATATTTGTATCAACCAGTTACATGCTGTAATCATGGTCTTTTGTGATTCATTATCTTTTTATTTTTTTTAAAGATGGTCTATATTTAGCCTTTGTAGAGGTACATTCCTATTTTGTGCCCAAAAAACAAACTTAACAACTATTAGAAATATGTTTTAAATTAGTGTTTTATTTCAGTGTGAATTATCATTACTGTATTGTTTAATGTAAAGGTGGAAACAATATTCAGTGCAATTTTCAATAAAAATAATACAAATCTTTGTTAAAAAACCAAAAATATTGAAGATTGCTACTTGAATAGCTTTTTTACTTTTATTATTATTATTATTATTATTATTATTATTATTAATTTTTTTGTTATCTATACCCCTTAGAGATATGGATTAATTTTTCTTCACTAGGATTTATTTATTTTCCTTTTCAGATTGTGTTGTTGCCATTCTCCCTAATACAGGCATTAAAAAAACATATATCCCATCAGAAGTGTATTGTAATTTGAATATAAGCAGATAGACAGATGGGTGAGTGATGAGTACTGTGAAATAAACCTAAAAATATAAATGCAGCTTTGTTTGCAATGACAACTAATGCAACTAATTTAAATATGAAGGTTCAGGTATGGCAGTAAGCTAAAAATCATTAAAAATGATTTAAAAATATCAAATCTCTCCTTGCGTAGAAGCAGACTATACTCTTAGACTTTGAAGATCAGGCTTATGGGTTCATATTATTTGGTGATGATTAGGACAGGGTGTCATTCTGTGACACTCCAGGGCAAGTGGCCTCAGGGTGTCACAATATGGCACACTGGCTCAGTAATGTAAAATCAATCTAAATGGCACCTCTGAACTACTCTGGAAAGTTAGCTTTCTGATGAGAACTTCGCTCCTGAAGAAGCACTTGGCTAAGTAACAACAGATATCTCTGCCATTGCAAAGAATAATTTCTTTTTTTCAGCCAGCATTTAAAACGAAACTGCTTACATTTAGGGAAATTATCAATGTAAGTAAAAATGAGGGGGGTGAGGCAGAGAGGCAGCGGGAAATGTGTGGTTAAAGAAATCATTTACTAAAAAAAAAAAAAAAAAAAAAAAAGAAATCATTTACTATAATGGCCATGCCAGATGTGCATAATATTTAGAAAAAAATTTGAATGCTATACACATAGAATTGAGGAAATTAATTTTTGATATAGATGCGTTAGAATTAGCTCTGTGATACATTGGCAGTTTAAAAGTGAAGAGAGAGCTATCAGATTCTGCTCTAAAACCAATATAAAAGAATTTGGTCCCAGTCACTGTTTCTATGCTGCTTGCAGAGTCCCTATAAAATAATGACCACTTCCTCAACAAAAGTACCAAGTACAGAAACTGCTCAAACACTTCCAGAAACATTTTTGTTTTTTTTTTGGCTTGTAGGAGATAAGATGAAGAACAAGACTAATAAGATCCCTACTTTTATCAAATTATATCCTAATTGGGAGATGATACAATAATCAAGCATATATATTCATAATGTAATTTTGGGGAGTTTTAAGTTCTATGGAGATGATAAAACAGACTGCTGTGATGGAATGTACCTGGTGTGGGGGTATGTGGAGAGGGCCAGCATCACTCCGAGAAGGCCTTCTGGATAAGGATACATTCATACCAAAGCCTGAATGATGAGAAGGAATCAACCACATGAAGATCCAGAGGGAGGGCATTCCATAGAGAGAACAGCAGCTAGGAAGTCCTTACAATGGAAATGTTCAAACAGAGAAGGAAGCAAGCCACACGGTGAGGGCAGGAGGGGCAGCGTGGTAGAGGATGAAGTCGGAGAGATTTTGGGGAGGCCTGACTACGCATGGCCAGGAAGGCATGGAATAGACTTCTATTGCAAGTGGACCAGGAGGTCATTGGAGAATTATGAGCAGAGAACTGAAATAATACTGATTATTAAAATGATGACAGGTTCTGAAATTAACAAACTTCCTAGTACAGAACTAGATGCGGGTTAAATTGCATAAGGATAAACCTGGAGCTGGGAGACCAGTGAGAGGTTATGGGTTGTAGTAGCCCGACGTTGGGCAATGGTGGTAGGACTCGGGTGCTCTTAGCAGAGATGGTAAAGTGATTAGATTTAGGACACATTTTTGGGAGTCAGCTTACTTGCAAAGAATTTGGATATTGGGAATGAGGGGAAAAGAAGAATCAAATATCACTTCTAGGATTTTGCCCAGAGCAGCAGCCTAGGTGGAAGCATATTTACTGAGAGAAGACTGAGTAATTGAGAGAGATCAGTTTATAATGGGAGGAAATGAAAAGTTCTGTCTCACCCCTGGTGAGTTAACAATGCCCATTAGATAGATGCCTACGTGGATCTCGGTACCAGTCTATCTGCAGTCTCAGCAAACTCACGAGGTCTGTGGATCATCAGCAATGCTCTCTTGTTCTTGCTCTCCTGCGTATTCCCAGGTTGAGGGAACAACGGAAAAATAATTCCCTTATTTATTCCTTCCACAAATATTTATTAAGCGTCAATGCCATCAGCCTTCAGGTCAGGCACTGTTCTAGCAGATGTGGACAGGGCAATAAACAAGATGGAGCCATAGTTTTGCATTAGACTTTTTCCCTTTCAGGTTTAGTTTCAAGAGTGTGGGTGAAAACGGATGACTCATTTCCGTTCTTTGCTAGCTAGCACAAGGCTGGCCGTCGGTTTAGTGTCTGTTGCATCACACTCCTCTGGCATTCAGCAGAAACGTTTGGAAGCAGACTCCAGTAGCCTGAATGCACACTGTCACCTGTCAAAGTCCACTAGTAAAGAATGCAAAATGAATGGCACTGTTTAATATATACTCCCTCCCACTAGTTCCTCCTGTCTTTTCATTCTTCTACCATTTATTCTTTTATAGAGTCCTAGAGTAAACAAACGTCCTTGAGCTTGTGATGATTAACAGAAATTATTATATGTAGAACTAATCTGGTTTATGTCTGCCATAGCACAGCCAAACTATTTCTGAGTAGCTGGTCAGCACAGCCTTCTTGGAATTTCAGTAGCGGTGAACTGAGGCTTCTGAAACTAAGAAATTACCTGGTGCTTTTCAATACTGATGGGGTAGGTTCCGACGCCACTTGCTTAATGAAGGAATAGTTTCTGTTTTTCTTCTACAGAATTTTAAAGAAAGAGAAGCAGAGATTAAAAATAACTTCTCATTTGTGCTTTGAACTAATTCTGGTCCTCATTAAACTTCAGGTGAACCAAACGTGCGACCATAAAATACAGTCAGCTTCACTTGATATTCCGCACCCCCTCATCCTTCCTTTAAACTGGCTCCTCCAGTTTCCATCTGAATGATGCTATCCTCAGAGTTAGCTGTGCCAAACTGAGATTATTGTGTGCTAGAGTCATCGTCTGGTTTCCTGTCTGGTGAAGAAGTGTTTCGCGGTAGTTAATAGCACTGGCCTTAGTCAATGAGACCAGGATCTGAATTCTGGCCCTGCCCTTCACTGGCTGGATGACCTCAGGCAAGACTCTTATTGTCTGTGTATCTCAATTTCCTCATCCATGTTTATGGGTGAGACTTATGTGAGCTCATGTAGGTAAAGTACCAAGCACAGGGCCTGACACAGGGTAGGCGTTTGTTTACACATCCCTGAAATACATGTGTGCCAGTCACTGTTATAGGCTCTGGGATAAAACAGAGACAAATCAGACAAAGGCCTTGCCTTTTAGGCACTCTGCAACCTCAATTCCCTTTTTCACCATTGGCTTTCTTTCCAGAATGGCTCTGGAAAAAATAGTAATATACCCAAAAAAGTGTATTTTATCATAGTCTCCCTTGTGTGTTGTGGCCAGGGTCTGCATGGCCTACCTTAAGCTCCATCCGTGGACCACTGAGGCTGCCCTTGCACACAGAACTTCTACTGTGGGCCTTCCCTGGACCACCCCATCAACACTCGCCTGTTTATTCTATATCTTGTCACCTTCCTTCTCAGTCACACAAGGCCATTGATAAAGAGTTTCTGATAATTGATAGAGACCTAATATATTACTCTACTGGGGATTCTTCTTAGTTCTCCCCAAATGAATCTCTAGAAGTAGAATGGGGTAACTGGTGGAATATAGGAGACAGTAGAGGGCTAGGGAGAGGTGGCCTTGTCTCTTCACAGAACACCATGTCTTGTTTATTGAACCTAGGCTGTAAATTGACTGTCTTCCTCTCCTCTCCCACGTTCCCCATGCTTTTCCACCTTTGTCCCTTTCTCTTAGATTCACGTTATTCACTTTACACAAAATATATTCTGAAAGTCAACTTAAATGTCACATCCTCCTCTGACCTTTCCATTTGAAAGAAATCTCCTTCCTCTGCATCTCTCTGGCCAGTCTTCCCAGTATTGTCCACTTACCTATTATTTCTTCCTTACTTCTCTGCAACCACAAACTTCTTTAGGACACATATGAATGTTTGGGGGATAAAATTCAAGGGGGAAGCTGAGAGCTACAGCCAGGTCAGTGCCTTTCAGGGATTGAGCAAAGCTCTTTCCTTCCTTCCTTCTCTCCATCTCTCTGAGCTGCCTTCTTCCCTTCCCTTGAAATGTATTTTAAAAAGGCTAACACAAAGTTTTAATATTATATAATATTATATATATTATATATAATGCATTATATTAATATTATATAAGAAATAGTTTTAAAACAAAATATAATATAAGAATTCTATTTATAAAACTATTGGGAGTTCTATTTAAAAGTAATTTGTGAGTAATGCCTGGGTGGCTCAATCAGTTGAGCATCTGACTCTTGGTTTTGGCTCAAGCAGGATCCCAGGGTTGTGAGATTGAGCCCCGTATCCACACACAACATGGAGCCTGCTTAAGATTCTTTCTGTCTCTTTCTCTGCCTCTCCACCCCCAACTCATGCTCTCTAAAATTGAATGAATGAATGAATGAATGAATGTAATTTGTGATACACTGTGGTATCTAATAATGGTATATTAAAAAAATAATGGTATATTCAAGTTTTTGTGATGAATAAGATCTTAAGTATACCAGAGATAATACATATAAAATAATTCAGAGATATTATTAGAAGTTTGTTTTGAGATCTTATTGAGTGAGACCCAGGATGAGTAACTTTTTAGCTCCCCCATGATACATACCATGTGTGAACAGTGGTGTCATGTGTAGACAAAAATCAGTAACCAAAACATTAGCTGGATGCAAATGAGGGAGATCACAGGAGGATAAAAAGAAACAGGGGTAGAATTATGGGAAGGGCTGAGACAGTTTTGGGAAATGGTGTGTGTATTATTAGCTCAGGCCCTGGGTAATAGGCTTGACTGCTTTGTGGCTTCTCAGAATCAGGGATGAAAAGAACCAAGAGACCTAGAAAGAAGGTCACTCTGTAGGAGATAGGATATTCATAGTGGTGGAGGGAGGTAGCAAGGAAGAGTAACGACAGAAGAGATTTAAGAACTTAGCATCTTTATTGGACATACTTTGGAATGTCTCTGCCCTAACCCCTTTCTTTGAGATCTGTCTCTATATAGCAGTGGTAATGGGAAGCCCAAATATTTGGAGACCCCCTTACCAGAAAGCTGGTCTGCAAAGAAAAGAAAGAAAGAGGACAGAGGAGTTATGCAGAAAGAAGCAGAAACTGGAAGCTTTGTGAATCCTGAGAGCTAAAATGACTTGTCTTAGTACTTTGACTTCAGTTCTCATGAACCCTACTGGTACTTTGCCAGGGATTCCATGGATCTATATCATTATTTAAAGCTCCCTTGTTTCATAACCTGCACGTGAGTTACTGTATTTTTTGCAATGAAAAGAGTCCCAATTAGAACAATATATGATATTTTTTGAGAATTGATGGTTTCTTGTGGTCCCAGGAACTTATGCTCTTATTCGTAGATACAGGGAGGTCTGTATCTGTTTCTTTACTCCAGTTCAGATAGTTAGAGTTAGTTTTCCAACTTCTGTAGGGAGGAGTGTTGGGGCATTCTTCATAGAGTTGGATTGGAGCTAAGGGAAGGCAAAAGGAGAGAGTTTTTAATGATGCCTGGATACGGACTGATGGATGTAAACGTTTAGGGCAAAGGCTAAGCTGCTGAAACCATGGGAGAAATATGATAGCTTAAATAAGATTAAATCTTCATCTCTCTCTTTTATAGTCACAGTAATAGTTGTGGTGTTTTGCTTTAGGTCAGTTGCGTCAGTTGTCCTTGTCCTTATTTACACAGTGACCAGTAATATGATTATGTTCTAGCCTGTAGAGTAGAGGAAGGGCACCAAAGGTTTAAGACCAAAAACTGGATCTGCCACATACTACTTAGAGTTCTATCCCATTGGGCAAAACTCAGTTATGTGACCATATATAGCTGCAAGGGAGGCTGGCTAATGGACTCTCCAGCTTTGTGACCACATATCTGGCTCAATAACTTTTGGCATCATATCATTAAGAGTTATTGTCCTTCTTCTTAGAAGGACAATAACTTGTGGTTTCAGGGGCTCATTAGGAGAATTTGTAGTGAGCCTACTTGGAGCATCACCTCCTGAAAGATAAACATGTTTTGTGTTCTCCTCTCCCTCTGGTATTGAGATTTTATTCATTTAATTGTTTATCCTTTCAAGTCACTCATGATGTTTACTTTTTATGTGTGTTATTTTTGTTGTTGATCATTTTGCGTATCTGATTCACTAAAAGGCAATCTAAAGTTCAAATTCAACGTTATTTTACTTTTCTATGACCATTGAGAGTTTTATAGGGTTTTGGAGGGATTTCAACAACTTTCTTTTTTAAAAAAAGGCCAGGTAATGCTGATTTAGCCCTCTGGATACACGAGCAAGGAAAGTGTGTTTCACTCTGATAAGCCTCTGGGGATCAGAAATTGCTATTTCAAAGCAGAAAGAAATGCCAGCTAGTGGCTGCAGGTGGGGGAGAAGTGTGGAATATGTGAAACATACTTTTATAATTTATTTAATTCTTCAAAAATAGTTCTTTGATAACTCTGCAGGGGGTCATGGTGGGGCAGCATCTATCAGGCACAATAAAGGCAATCAAACACTGCAAAGCATAGGAAGGGCATAAGAACACAGAATTGAAAAAAAAACTGGAGATAGTCATTCTTTTATAAACAGTATGCCAAATAATACCTTAATAGGACATTAATAAAACCTAACTTTAAATATATGCAAATATCCTATATTTTTCCACATTTTTTTTTCTAGATTGTGTTTAGGAATAAGAGCAGAAAAATCAAAGTATTCTGCTATGATCCCTGCTTTTGGGGGCATGGCCATCATAAGTATGGCAAGGTTACAGGCCCTTCCATGTCCTCAAATCAGACATGACATGTTTTAAATCTCTTTAAAGAGTCCATGTGAGGTCATATAGTCAAGATTCTTGGGAGAGATTGGAAAGCGTGGCATTGCCAGGGAAAAGAATGGGGGACTATGTTAGATACACACTATCATTTATGCTTCACAACACACCTGAAAATTGGTTTTTTAGAATCTTTCTGGATTCCAAGGTCTGCTGCCTGCCATAATATTCACTACTTTCCTGCCCTCCTGGCCCTTTTTCTAATAGGTGGTTCTGAACTACCACTTTGACCTTATCTTTTGGCACAGGTACTTAGAAAAAGTTTCCTTTGTAGAATGCTTCATTAGTTCTCGGCTCCACCTTGTGATCACCTGCATCTGGATTTCTACTGAGGCTGACCCACTCACTTGCCTAATTTTTATTTTCTGTCCCAGCCTTACCTAGGTTTTCTGAGCCTGGTTTTTATCCTTTTTTTTAAGTTGTTCTTTTTAGAAAGAACATGTTGTTTCAAGTTCATCTAACGGTACAAGTGATCAGATGCTCATGTCAATTGTAGAGAACAGATCTGAAAATGGCACAGGAAGTTGGAAAAGGTTATTGGGAATTTAAGGTAAGGAAACAGGGTGGAGGTAGATTCTGACTAAAGCCTTAAAAGATGGGGTGGGTCCAAGGTAGAATGACACCTTTGTGACATCACAGGCTGAAAGCATATGAACATTCTGGTGACTCATGGAAAATAGTGCTGGGTGAGGTGGAAGTGTTCAGCAGAATGCACTGAGCTGCCCTGGGTTGAACCTTCCTTCTCATCTCCAGATACCTGTGTGTTTTTCCTGTTTCCACTTTTGAATTCCTCCTGGGGTGACACTCTTTTGAACTTCCTTGTTGACAGGCTTTGGGGGTATTAAGAATGATCAGCAGCTTTTAATATATAAGACTGTTCTTCAGGTGATAGTCCGCATCCATCTTTTGCTCATAAAATGCTTAATGTTGACTGTGTGTCCCCTGGGGTTTCATTTTTGTTTAGTCCTAAGTAGGACTTAGTAGGTAAAAAGGATGGAAAAGAACTTCTTTCAGTAGAGAAGTCAAAGACAGTTCGGTACTAACCTTTAGGAGATTTAGACTTTTGTTGGATAAAGCAAGACACTGAGAAAATAAAATCTATACGTGTATAAAACCAAAAATGCAAGGTATGAAGCATAAATTACGTTAGAGCATTTGGTTTTACCATGTAATACCTCTCCCTTTTTAATATTGTGATTTCATTATTAACTACATTCTGTCCTTTAGAAAGCTACCACATTGAATATTTTAGAGTACAATGTGCATGGTTTAGTCACAGAAGGGTACTAGTATGGCACTCTCTAGAAGCTTAATTTTCCAAATGCTCAACACATGGACCCTAAGAGCCAGTTGCATATTTATTTTTCATGTTACATTTGCTGATGCAAGTTATGTCTGGAATTAAAAATTATTTGGCAGATCATAGGATTCTTTTTAGACTAAAATTTGACAATGTCCTTTTAGCGTATCATATAATGCTCACTGTATGTGGAGATGCAGGAATGGAAAATGTGTTTCGGCAAAAACACTGACACCTGGGAGGCTGCTGTCAACTTCCAACAAAAGCGTTTTAAAAAACTGCAGATCAGATGCTATGCAAATGTGTTTCTATCTGGCATACACCATCAAGTACACCGTATCCTGTTATTTTGATACACATAGAAAAATAATTTTAATATCCATTTTAAGAGTTTCTCTACACGAATCCTCCTCATAAAAAGAAACTTCTCTGAGAACCTCTTGTAATTATTACCTATTAAAATAGCACAAGCTCAGCTCTGAGAATTCCTGATTACATTGCTAGCATCCTTTCAAGCCCTGGTGCACTTTATGCCTCACTGGTGATACTTTTCATTTTCAGCTTGCTTTTCCATTTTGCGTCTTCTCTCCTATTTGACTGTGAACTCCTGGAAGACAGGTCCCATGTTTATTTCACCCCATCTCTGTATAACATCTTGCTTAAAATCAGCACTCAAGGCAACAAATTGTGTTGTGACACTACACTTTTTCATTTTGTACTGTAAACTCCTTGAGGTTTGAAAAGAGCATCTCATTCATAACCCCATATACTTATTACATTCCTTAGTCTGCAAAAGAACTCGATAAAAGGTCGTGCATAGGGAAGTGTCTGCAAATGCTACACTTTATTTTCTATACCTGTTTGTCTCAGTGCTTTCAAGAAGAGCTGTGCTCAGACAAACCACAGGAATCACACAGAGTGGTCCCGTTGGTTCTTTAATTCCAACAGGTAGCTGTATAATGTTGCGAACAGATCACAAAGCTCCAAAGAAAGAACTGGGACAGGTGCAAATTTATATGGAGATACAGGGGTAGATTCTAAAGAGTAATTATACTGTTTATTGCTTTCACATTCAGGTTTGGAAGAAAAGTATGATATAAACAAGTTAATTAACATTCTTAACTGTAACTATCAAAATTAATTTGAAGCCTCTTCACCAGTGGTATCTAAGGCAGATGGAAAGAGAGTTATTTAAAGGCAATCTTTTTGTGATATTATGGGAACTATATCAAGTGAATTGAGATTGCCAACTGCCACACAGTTAAATTCACAGATAAATGTGACAATTATACTAATGTGTTATTACTGATGACCTTGTAGAAATTATAGCTCAAATGGTCAGATATGGTGGAAAATAGCAGAAAAGGTTGAAAAAGGGCACAAGTAAAAAACTAACCAAAAAGCTTTGATAACATGGAAAAGGCTTTTTGGATAAATAAGGGAATATAATTTTTAGATTTTTGTTTTATCAAAATCTCTGCAAGGATCTTGTCACAACTTATTACATGTATTACACAAACCTGTCCTGATTTATGGGCAGCTGATTTTTTGGGCCCGTGTTAGAGGTAGAATTAGTAGCCATGTGAGAGTTTCTAGTCATCTCTGTTGATGTTAGGAAGATAAAGCACATACTTCTATCTTGCATACATACAGAGGCTAATTTTTAAAAAACAAGGAGGTGGCTTCTAGAAGATGAATAATAGAAGCAACACTTCTATATTAAAATAAACTAAGTTTGGAGTAAAAGGAAAAGGAGCTTTTAGAAACAGACACATGACAAGAAGACAGTATAATAAATCATCCCAAAATTGCAATAGGAAATTATTTTTCTCAATTTGTTTTGAAATCAGCCAAATTTATTTCACATTTGGGGGTGGGGAGGTGAGAAGTTGAGCTAATTTTTAGAATCTTTTTTATAACTATCATAGGTGATAAACTCATTATCCCAGGAAAAAATAGCTCTTTAGAGTTCAATCTGAATTTTGACAAAAGGTATCTTATTCTTGAGTGATTATATTAAGATTTTCAATATGGGTGTGATATCCTGCTACCAGTGCTGAACTAGTGGCACACCTGTGTGTGGTGAATGGGTCAAGGTGCCGAAGCTTCACGCAGAAAGCCTACAATGGGGTAAGGGAAAAGAGCCAGGGGGGTGTAGTTTTAAATCCATTTCCCCTAACAGTATTATCATTTCATAATATCTCAATTCTAACCCAGAATTATTTGTGATAAGCTTCTCTCACTTTATTCTCTTTTCTTTTTCCTGTTCCTATAAATATGTGACAAAAAGTGTGAGTACTATTTTTGTATCTTTGACGCTTAATAATGATGAACTACTAATTCAATTAATTCTGTATGTTATTCCACATTTCTGCTTACCCAGAAGACCAAGCTTGAGTCCTGAGACTGTGAAATCCATTTATTGATAATATGCTCAGGTGATTCTGAGCTCCAGCCAGGATTTCAAATCCTAAAGTGTGTCCTTCTCTATTACCCCTTCCTGCCTCTGCAGAAAGCACAGTAATCTTTCCTTTTGGATTAACTGATTTCAATAATGTTGTAAATAGTTTATAACTTCTTCTACTTTATATTTCCATTTAAAAAATTCATTTATTCATTTTATAGAGACAGCATGCATGCACACGAGTGGGGGGGGGCACGGCAGAGGAAGAGAATCTCAAGCAATCTCTTCTGAGCAGGAAGGCCGACATAGGGCTCTATCCCATGATTCTGAGATCTTGATCTGAGCCAAAATCAAGGGTTGAACCCATGCTGACTAGTCACCCAGAGGCCCCTTTTATATTTGCATTTTAAGATGGATTTCAATGTGTAAAAATAGAGCATTAGTTCTCTTTTGAGATCCCATCACTTCCAGAATTATCTAAGAATCCAATTACGGTGGTCACTCAATCCAAGAGGTTCAGTCCACTTCCCAAGGACAGTTGGGGAGTTGAATCTGCTTGCTCCTGCATGTGCTTCTAGCACTCACACAGTATTGGATGGATACTCACAGTCATGCCTTTAGTGGCTAGGTTCTTGCCAAGCCTGAGCCCCACAGCTCCCTTTATTTCACATGCTCATGTTTGCCAAAACAACACCGGTCTGAGGTCTTCTGGACCTAGATTAATCTATGTGTCTGTGACAGGGAGAATTCACACCAGAATCAGCCCTCTCTTAGAAATCTCATGATATGCTTAGCTTCGGCTCAAACTACCCTTTCCTTAGGAAGAGTGGGTGTTCTCACTGGCTTGCTCTGTGGTTCCCAAACTTTAACTTGCATGAAAATTGCCTGATGGAGTTATGAAAACACAAATTGCTGGGCCCCGACCTCTGAATTTTTTTACTCAATAGGTGTTATAGACTTAATTGTGTCTCCCCCAAATTTATATGTTGATATCCTAACCCCAGTACCTTAGAATGTGACTGTATTTGGAGCTAGGGCATTTAAAGAGATAATTAAAATTAAATGAGAGTCATAAAGGTGGGGTCCTAATTCAGCATGACTGGTTTTCTTTTTTTTAAATATTTTATTTATTAATCATGAGAGACAGAGAGAGAGA
This sequence comes from Canis lupus familiaris, assembly GCF_011100685.1. Taxonomy (NCBI): domain Eukaryota; kingdom Metazoa; phylum Chordata; class Mammalia; order Carnivora; family Canidae; genus Canis; species Canis lupus. The sequence goes on from NC_049224.1 coordinate 21,441,274, forward strand.
GAGAGCGCGCGCGCGAGAGGCAGAGACGTAGGCAGAGGGAGAAGCAGGCTCCATGCAGGGAGCCCAACATGAGACTCGATCCCAGGTCTCCAGGATCACGCCCCGGGCTAAAGGCGGCTCTACACCACTGAGCCACCTGGGCTGCCCCTGGTTTTTTTTAATAAGAAGAGGACGACACTCCAGAGAGGCTCACACATGGGAAAAACTATGTGAAGACACAGCAGAAAGGTGGCCATCTATGAGTCAGAGAGAGACCTTAGGAGAAATCAAATGCGTGGACACCCTAATCTGAAACATTTAGCCACTAGAACTGTGAAACAATACATTTTTTTAGTTCAAGCCACCCTGTCTGTACTATTTTGTTATGGGAGCCCTGGAAGACTCATACAGTAGGTTTAAGGTGGGCTCAAGAATTTTCCTTTGTAACAAGTCCCCAAGTGCTGCTGATGCTACTGGATTACACCTGTGAACCATTGGGCTTGCAACTCTTTGGCTTGTCTTGAGGAACTATGACTAATGTTAATCTATATTAGCTAATATGGTACCTCCTATCCTGAGTCAAATTGAGTGATCTAAGCTGTTCCTCAGTTTTCCCTGCTCCCTCACCCCCTTCTTTCTATGGTTCTAGGTTTCTCTCCAAAAGCCCCAAATCTGAATGGAGAAAAAAAATTACTAGTTAAAAAAAAAAAAAAGGGCAAAAATAAAACAGGAGTTTCTAACTTAGTGCAGGAGTACAGGAGGTACTGTACTGGTAAGAACACCAGACTGGGAGCCTGGAGAGTTAGAAGTCTGAAAACCTCAGCTGTGTCTTGATTCTGCCCCCAGCTATCTACAGGACTGGGATAAATATAAGAACTAAGGTTTCTATTTGTACAAAAATGTTATTAGATTAAATGGGCTTTAAGGTTCCATACAGTTCCAGTATTTTGAAATGTATCCAGTAGATGTTAATGAAATCCTGAGAAGTGCTGATGGAGAGTACTTAATATTTTCAACCCTTTCCCCTTTCCCAAATCAGTGAAAAGCCAGTGATGGTAGTAATAATGAACATGGGGATTTCCCAAAGGGCACCTGGGCGGGGGGCATTCCTCTTCATCAGGCTTCTAAACTTGTTGAGAAATAAGAAAAATGAGAGAAACAGAGGGCAAATATCACCTTGATTATAAGTAGGGGCCACATTGGAAGTTGAGGTTCTGAGTCTTCCCCACCCACCATGACGATGCTGACCTGGGATAGGCTTCCCAGGTAAGATTTAAGGCACAGAATAGCAGAACATATCTTTGTTCTCTGTGATTTTAGTGGCGATGCTTGCTCTTTAGAGCTTGAGTGTGAATAGTTACTCCTTCCAAATTTACTAATCAGAGTTTTTCCCCAGAGGCAGAGCAGACTAAATAGAACATGGAGAGAGGCCAAGGCAGGTCTCTAGACCTGGGAAAAAACCCCTCCGTGATGAAGAGATAAGCTTTACCTCCTACAGTCCTTACCATCCCCTGAAACTGATGAGATTTGCAAAGGTGAACCGCTTACCCAAGGTCATACAGCTGAGAAGGGGCAGAGCTGAGCCTGGAGCCCAGGTCTGATTGCCTCCAGAATCAGCATTTCTAATTTCTTGGCCAGAGTTTTAGCTGTGAGATAGAACCTGGTAGCATGCAAGCAACTTTTCATACCAATAAATGGGGAAAGCTAGACCCAGGTTAAAAGCCAGGGCTTAACTGGGATAATCAATCATCAAAGCAGATACTTGGGTTATCTGCTCATCTAATTTTAAAGGAAGAAATATATTCCTTGCTTTTCTAGTTCCTGATCTCATTCCACTGTGCTAGGCCTGGGGATGCTTCAGATTTTCTTGGCATATTCCTGTTACCAACGAGCTATAGTGGTCTTTGGTTTTTCACAAATACAAGGCTATTACGGCTTGTTTTTCAAAACTCTGAGTAACTGGGCTAAACAAGCATATCGTTTCTCAGCATTATTCTTTCTAGTTAAAATATATCTCACACTCTTTAGAGTTGGGGAAGACTGTTGCCTTTTAAATCTCTCTGGTACTTTTGAATTTAAAAAGTAGATGGAAAAAGAAGCTTATGAAAATGAAAGTCATTTCAATTCATATTCATACACACACAAAAATACTAGTAACAACAGATGCCTCTGCTTGCAGGAACAGATTTATCCTAAATCTGGATACAATGAACTCCTTTTATTTCCTTAGAAAAGCAGATCTTTGGCCACATTTAGTAGAATGTTTCTCTTTTGTGAGTTGACAAAATTATTTTCAGCCTATATGTTGATTATGTGAAATGATGGAAATTGAATTCTTCAACATTTTTTCTTTATATATTATTTGTATATAAAATTCGCTGGTGTCTGGCACAAAGCTCACATATATTCCTATTCATTTGGTTATTCTTTCATTGATCCTGACTTGGTCCTTTAAAAAATGTAATGTTTTAATATTACATCACCAAATATTTAGAGAATTTTAGGTTTCAAGACATTCAGAGATTGCTATAGTAAGCATTACTCTTAGGTTAATTAGCTTACTAATCATACAATTGATAATAATTGGAGATTTTCACCTTACCTCTGACCATATACTTGTCAATATACCATGCTAGACAATTTTTGCAGGTATGAAAGGCTGTAAGAACGGGGAAAATGGGGTTCTCTATTATTATATAGAGAACACTTGATCTTTGACATATTTATACATCTTATAGGCTTCCACTAAATGAAGTTTGAGTATAATTTTCCAGAGAAATGTTGGAAATAACTGACATTCCTTTCTGTTCTATATGTTATGTTTAATTTGCTTTTACATTCTAGCACACAATTTTAGAAAGGGCAATATTTTATATAAAAGTTGTAGAAAGTGGGCAGCCTGGGTGGCTCAGTGGTTTAGCGCCACCTTTGGCCCAGGGCATGATCCTGGAGACTCGGGATCGAGTCCCACGTCGGGCTCCCTGCATGGAGCCTGCTTCTCCCTCTGCCTGTCTCTGTCTCTTTCTCTCTCTGTCTCTCTTGCGCTCTCTCTCTCTGTGTCTCTATGAATAAATAAATAAATCTTAAAAAAAAGTTGCAGAAAGTACTGGGTTCTTGGATTATCAGCTAGCTATACTATTTTGCTCCAGTCATTGTTGTCTTTCCTCTTATTGGGAAGGTCAGTTTAGGCTTTTCTTTCTTCTCTTTTCTGTTATGCTTTTCCAAGACTTTACTCAGCTGTTTGATTTTTAGACGTTTCCATATTCTGTTTTCAGTGATATACCATTTTTCACTTAGCATTTCAGTTCTGAACTTCAATAATTATACTTCAGCTGAATAAAGTTGGTTTTAAGTTTAAACTTCTTGGTATTTTGTCATATACTTATCTGGCTATTGGAAATTAACTTATGGACGTTGATTCATTTTGATGAAATTAATACATGAAATGGAGTCACTAGTTCATTCATTTGACATATGGTTATTTAGTACCTACTATGTGCAAAGGCATTGTTGTAACTGCTTCGGGAAGTACAGCGATGTGGTCCTTAATCATAAATCTCTAGGAGGTCAAAGACTATCTATGTCTAGGAACATATATTTGCTATAATGCTTGGCATGTGGCAGGTACCTAAGAGCTAATAACCTGAATAAGTGATTATCTGATATACCTTAATCTATTTATCACTTAATGCTCCATAAAAATTTTTTATTAAAATTTTTGTTTTTGTCATTTATATTGTATTCTCCATACATTTTTAAGGAGAAAATTTCTCATTAATAACTTACTTTTTAAAAAATCCCACCGTTTTTAAAAATAAAGAACAATAAAGTAAGAGAACCAAGGCACAGAGATTTCCTAACTATGGTGCTTAGAAAGAATCCGTAGAAAATGAGGATACCAGTGCTTGTATCAGCAGCTAGTTGGCAGCTTTAGGTTTACTGGAACTTTCTCTATATTCACATGGGAGGAAGAGTATGATAGTGAAGCATGCATTCTCTTTGAGTGCTTGCTCACAAATCTCTAATTAATTTGAATATATGTGCATTGTTGAGGTTGAGGAGATGTAGCCAAGGGACATAGTGGAGAATTTTGCCTCAGCTCTCATTACTGTCATAACAAGATCAGAATTGGGCCATTTTCCCCTAAAATTGGCAGGCAAGTTTTAAGCAGTACTAGGCTCAATTTCCACACTGCTTATTCTGCAAGTAGAGAAGACAAGTCAAAATTTCTTAATACAGTAAAACCTAAACTCTTTACCATGACCCCCAAGGGCCTACAGTGAGCTATTTCCAGTCAATTGTCTGATTACGTCTCCTATCATTTATCCCCTTACATGTTGTCTTCATGCCATTGCTCAGACTTGACAAGGTCCTTTCCTCCCTCAGGGCCTTTAATTTGCTATTACTCTCCCTGGAATGCTCTCCTCAGATTTCCCCATGGCATCTTCCTTCTCATCTCCAGGTCCCTGTTTAAATGTCACATCCTACCTAGTCTGACCATCCTGCTTATTATTTAAAATAGCTCCTCTGCTCCCTGGTCACTCTCTATTCTTGTGCAAGCCTGAGCTTTTTGACCTCAAATCTCATCCTTGCTCATGTCCCACTGGACTGTTGGACTTTGGCGCTGACTACTACAGGCTGTAATTTCCAAGCTGGCATGTCAGCTGGCTTCCTGGAACATTTGATCAATGGGTGGCACTGATGCAGAAATGGAAGGAATTTCCCTCCCCTCTGTCTGAAGTGGGGTCTCCAGCAATGCATATTTTTTTTCTCTGTAGCTCTAGGTCATTCCATCAGGTGCACTATGATTCCAGCTTCCTCCAGGTGACCACGGTCTTTAGATTCTAATCTGGTTAACATACCTCCTCTTTTTGTCCCTCCAATCTAGGAGTGATAATGATGTCCTGCTGTTGCTAATCTCTGAAGTCTCATCGTCCTATTTGACTCTTCAGCTCCTCCGCTAATTCATTACCTTTGTTTTAAAAAGAGTATTTCCTTGACTATATACTAATGTAATCTTACTCTGTCCAATTTTCTTGAAAATTTTTATTAGTATCTGCAATTATTTTTACTTTTTTACCATCTGTTCTGTCTATGCGGCACTGCACTGTTACTGTCTCACCTTAGTAGAATGTAAGATCCAAGAGGACAGATACTCTGTCTTATTTATCACTGTATTCTCAGTATCTAGCACAGTACCTGGCATATGGTAGTTGCTCAATAAACAGTTTTTGAGTAAAATAAAAGTCTCGATGAATTTCTGCAGGTTTCAAATTCAGTACCAGTTGCAGCACACAGTGTTTTCATATAATTAGTTCACTTTTTGTTTTCATTTTTGAGAGAGAGAGAAAGTGAAAGAGAGCGAGCACATGCACATGTGTGAAGGGATGGATAGGGGCAGAGGCAGAGGGAGATATAGAATCTTAAAGCAGGCTCAACATCTAGCACAGAGCCCAGCAAGGGGCTCAGTCTTAGGACCCTGAGTTTATGACCTGAACCGAAATCAAGAGTTGGAAGCTTAACCAACTAGCTACTCAGGCGCCCCACTAATTAGTTTTTTAATCACCGAGCCTAATGAAAAGGTTATTTTTTTTTCTAATCCAAATGGAAATGAGGTGTTTTGATTTGCTTTAGAGGAGGGTGAGAAAAAGCATCTAAGAAGTTTGATTTCATGAGACTCAGAAATCTAAGCTGGATCAAGTCTTTTGTAAATCCAAATGGATTAGTCCTATAAGGCTATGGTGTCCCCATTCTTAACAAAATGGTCTTTTATATATGGCTGTGTATATACTTTTGAATCATAATCCTAATAAGGGCTAATTGTTTGATTGATCTGACAATGCTGTGATTCTTTTCAGTTTGGCTGGCACCGACAAAAACACAGGGAACTTAACTTTGCAGATAAAATTGACATGCCACTTTTTGTCCTAAACAGTGTCTTAATGAACATGAGGCACGTTTTATTCTATTGGTGGTATTATGTTTAATGATTCTACTATTGAAGATTTTTCCGTTTGCTAAAGGCAATGCTGATTTTGGACACTCGTATAAGTTTTTATGGAATAACCAAGACCCAAAGATATTAAATAATATATAGTAAGAGAAATTGGATAGAAATTTAGTATACAAAAAGCTTGCCATAAGATTTTTAATAGTTCCTAGAGGTAGGCCAATGGTTGCTTTTGAGTTTTCTAGCGGCCAAAACAAGGGAAGAATCTGGTGATTTAAAAGTTTGTAGTACCTTAGAGCTAACACATGAAAAATTATTCAGAAGAAGCTAAGCCTTTGCAGGTACTGAAATCTGAAAGGATTTTCTGGTGGGTTCTTATAAAGGGGACACTGTGTATCCTTTTAAAAAAGAGTGAGAAACATTCCCTGGTCAAGAAAGCACAAGGGAAATGTGAGATATGATTTCAAATATGCAGGGTAGCAGAAGTGGATAGATAGAGCCTGTCACCGTGGCAGCACAGATGGGCTGAGTGCATGCCCCAGAGAGAAAGCCTGATAGTTTTGTTATATATCATCTAGTGAAGTCCTCTAATTTGATAGGTGAGGCATCTGTGTTCTGAATGGATAAATAGCTTTCCAAAAGTCTTGCAGTATATATCAAATGAAAGAGTTTGGATTCTAATTAACGTCTCTGACTCCATAGTCCGTGTTTCTCCAACAAACTAGGTAAAAAATGCAACCTGATTTTATTTCCCCAGTTTCATAAATCAGCTATAGTTGGAAAAAGGCAGTTTATAGGTGTAGCCGAGGCTGAGTCAGCAAACTGGTAGGAAATGAAGAGCTTAAATGTGCAGGAGTTAAAAAGCAGGAGTCTGACTGTTACTGTAAGAAAGAAAATAGATGTTGAATCAGACAGAACTGGTATAAATTCTATCTCTGCTGTCTACCACTTGTATGACTTAGGCAAGTTACTTATTATTTTAGAGATTCCATTTCCTTATCTACAAAATGGGAATGGTGATACATGCATTGAAGGACTATATCAAGAATACAATAATGTGCATGTAACAATTGGCAGACAGCAAGTACCCTGTGATGTTGGCCTTTACTGTAATTATGACTATTATCAGGTCAAAGAAGTAATTAAGAAAGCAAACAGGTCAATGCATATATAGAATTTGAAGGTTAGAACAGTCAAGAAGTAAAATACCAAACTGGAAACAAAAGTCACAAATTATAAAGGGCCAAATCCAAACTTGAGATCAAGGAGCCATGGGTATAGAAGGTGGCAGAGGCAGGAGGACAGAGTAACACATTCTAATGGCATGGAATGGGAAAGGCTCAATTTGAGGCACCATTTATGTTTAATTCAGGAATTTTTCATTGGCTTCCTCCTAGCACAGGAGGCTATTTCAACACTGGATCCATGGGGAGAGTGCTGCTCATTAAAAGGAAAATGGAAGTAGACTCTGACCCAACAGCACAAAGAATGCTACTGTAAATCTCAGCAAAGGAGACACACATTCCCCACATGCTAATTTGAGTACACACATATCTGAACTCAACTCTGGAAGCTGGTGACAGACTGTTCAACCTTGGGTGTGCTGTATGTTTCATTAAAGTCTAATTATTCACAAAATGTCAGGGGAAGAAAACAATGAGAAGAAATAACACAAAGCCAGCCCTATGTTCTGTCACTCATCATTTTAAATTTAAATATTATATTGATATTTTAGCCAACATGAACAATACCAAGAATTTTCATTTCATCTTCAATAGAAAAAAAGTCATATGGAGTACTGCCCAAATCAATTTGGTAAAGTTGGAATAGCATTGTTGTATCTATTTTTAAAAAAGATTTTATTTATTTATTCATGAGAGACACAGAGACATAGGGGGATGTGGGACTTGATCCCAGGACCCCGGGATCACGCCCTAAGTCGAAGGCAGATGCTCAACCACTCAGCAACCCAGGTGTCCCTATTGTATCTATTTTTGAGATACAGAAACAGAACTATACATAGGATCAAAAAACTTTATGACTAAGTTTTGTAAAATCACATGCCAAAATTCTTAGTACATCAACCAGAACAGAACCTTCACAAGGAGTCCCTGATATCCTTTCAGATTTATTTTTTGCTCCCATCCTCATAGATCATATATTGTGATCTAACTCAGCATTCCCAAATTATTCCTTGCACTTTCTTCCTTTTCTATATTTGTTCACCTTTTTCCCCCTCAGCCAGTAGGGATGCATCTTTCCTTCCCCCTTGGATTGTTGAAATCCTAGAAATCTAAATTTTCCTTGTGCTATGGACTCTTCCCAAGACTCCTCAGGTCAATTAATTCTACCTTATTTATACTTCCTTTTTGGTTATTGAATCAGGTTTTGCCTCCATTTCTCCCCATCCTTTCACAGTGCTAAGCACTGGTGTTAAATTCTGAGTAAGAAAAAAAAAAAAAAAACCCAAACAAACAAAAAGCTGTTCTTGTCTTCTTCTAACTTACAATTAAGTGGGGGAGGCAAATATGAAACAAATTAATATGAGGTAAATACATAATTGCATATTATAACCAGTGTTTTAACGGTAGCAAAATTATACTGGGAGAAGGGCTAAGGGCTAACAAGGGACCTATTTAGTTATAGGGAGAGAGGGGTAGGAGAGCATTTCTGGGGTGATGTTTAAGCTAAGAGCTGAGGGTTGAGTGTGTTTATTGCACTTATTTGCATACTTGGGTATTTTCTTGCTAGATCTAAGTTTCATATGCATACTATTTTTGTTTCCTCTATAGGATTGTAAGACATTGCTTGTTGGCTGGTTCAATAAATATCACATGCATTGAAAGGGAGCTGCCTACTTTGCAAACACCTAACTTGGCAAGATCATCTTGGTTCTGAATAAATGTTCTAAGTTCTTTTTTGTCTTGAACTGGACATTTTGCACTGAGTCCTGATGGATCAGGAAGCACTGGAATGGGTGTAAGAGGAGAAAGCGTGTTTGCCGCTGGCCAGATCTTCACCACAAGATGAAGTTCAGGAGACGTGAACTCCGATTCTCATATTCGTTTTCAATCTCTGAGGAAAGTAACAGGAGGGCATTCCATGGGCAATATTTGTCTTCATAAAGGCTTAGGGGATTTTAACATTAAATTGAGGAAGATCAGTTTAAAATGTCAAAATATAGAGATGGTTGGCAACTAGAACACATTTAATACCTGTATTGTTTTCTTTTAGTTAGAATGTCTTTTTATCAATTTATCTACATGGGTTTTTAATATATTTGCCACTATGATAAATTTATAAACTACGTGCTATTTATCTATCCTCACCAAAATTGATTTCCGAACTAGATCCTTCTATTTGTCCAGACATTTTTGATAAGAAAATGAGGTTGATTTCAGACTAGAGTTGCTAAATCTTAATGCAACACATTTGGAGATGACTGGATAGGATATATGAAGTAGTTTGGCTACAACACTAACTTTGCACTGATTTCCAGGGTGGATCAAATTAGTCTGGCTGGGGAAGTGTGGCTTTTCACCCTCTTCATTTGTCTTTGCTTCAACTGAAATTTGACTTTCAGTATAAAGCATCCAGTGCTCCTCTTCTGGGACTGAGGAAAAACCCAAACAAGGAATCTGGGGAAGAATCTGAATCTAGAGCTTTACAGCAAGAGGCTGTTTGTCATATAGCAGGTTCGTGAGTGCAACTGAGGAGAATGGAGGAGACATCTAGCCCTTTCCTTCCAAAAGAAAATCAAACCCTCCTTCTCCTTCCAGGCAGAACAGACCTCAAGGCATTTTTTTTTTTTTGGAAGAGTGGTAATTATTATCTATAAGTAATTCAACATAAGAATACGATAGTGTTAGAATGGAAGTAAAAGAACTTCCTAAAAGAAGAATCTTACCAAATCGGAGAACGTTTCAGAGTGGCAGCATTTCTGCTACAGCTAAAATATATTTCCCCACGTTAAAAATGCATTTAATAGCTTATATGGACTGAAAGGAAAAGTTAGCATTTTTTTTCTTTTATTCTATTTGCCCAAAAAAGCATAACTGAATACTCTATTGTTGCAACATATTGTGATCTTTCTTGAGACATTTTCCAATTAATGGTATTGCTTCCTTAGGTGTGAGCTCCACAATTTAAATAAGAGCCTAAGTTCAAAGATATATTTCATGCTGTGTCACTTTATCAGAAGAGCAATCTGCCATTTTTTTTGACAGCCAGTGACTTGTGGCTGAATCAGTGATACCTTTAAAAAGAACTCATTATCAGTGTAGTGAACAAAATGTGCATTTTAAAATAGCGCAGATTTTAATTTTCAGTGTCAGTGATTTTTGCCTGCATGGGTGTGATGTGTTAGGGATCAGCTGAAGCATTTTCAAATATTTGCTATTTCAGGAGATTAGCAAAGTTAGGTAGGCAAGGATCACCTCCATTCTTCTTGGGTAAATCAGCTGTTCTTTCTTACGAATAGTGCTACTTTGAAGAAAGATTAAGAAAAACGATGACATGTTTCTATGACTGAGAAGTCATCTTTTGAGGACAAGGGGTCATTAGTAGTCATGAAGGTATCTTTTATAAACATCATCAACAGACTTCAGTTAAGAATTAAAGAGGAATGAAATATGGACTATGCAGTATGGTCTTGATTAATTCTAAAAAGTTCTTCATAGTTCTGTGACATTGAAGTCATATTCACATCCTGTGAGAAGTCAGCAAATGGAAAAAAACAAAACAAAACAAAACCAGAATGGGAAGAGGTTAGAAGAACAGCATCCTGCCAGCTGACCTAAGGACATTTTTAGACAAACAATTCTAATCACTGACGGCCTGTGGCATATTATTTACACATCTCTAGTGTTGGTTATTGTATGGATGCCTCAAATTATTTCAGCTATGGAAAGGTGAAATTCTGATGGTGTCACATTGAAACCTCATTTGAGAGAATCCCACATTCCACAATGACTAATGACTGAAAATTCAGGCTTGATGGAGGAAGGGAGAGAAGTGGAAACATAATAAAACAGCAGTGGACTTAGAATACTTGTTATTTTTCAGAAGGACATTTTGAAACTGATCACTTATATTTAAGCCCATACATGTATAGCTAAGTCACTGTTACAGGATTTCATGTCATCCATCTGGCCAAAGACTATTTATAAACCTCTAATATCTCCATTAGAATGTGTTCTCACTCACAGAGAGTTGAAAAGGTTTTGGAAATACGGGGAGAGATTTTATGTTAAGACTCCATCTTCTTATAGAATATGCAAAATTTAAAAAAATGAGGTGAATCTATTTTCTCTGTCATTTCCCACCAAAATGCTTTTTCCTGGTATTGGTCTATGTCAACATTGGCTATTTTGGTGGCGGGAGGCAGTGCTGGTTTATCTAACAGGCTTTGGAGTCATAGTGGATAGTGTTGAAAATTCAACTTCTCTGCTTGGTTGGAATCTATTAAAAGTTAAGCCTGTGTATTTATAAATAAGGTCAGGAACCTAGGCAGTTCTCAACCTCTCTGCTCGTACACTTTTCCAGTCCACTTGGTTATCAAAGCCTGGACATCTAATCTCTTAAGTATTTCCCAATCATCACCTTCCCACCAAACATACTGTCACAGCCTCTGCTACTGCCATAGACCTTTATCACTGCTTGCTTCAGCTTCTGAGAGAACGTCTTTGGACTCCTTATCTCCTGCTTTACTGTAATTCTTTCTACACTCTACCGAAAAACACACTATCTTAAAATGCAAATCTAAGCTTGTTATACCATATATTAGGATACTTCAGTAGCTTTCTTTAACTTCCAGAATAAGTTTAAACACATAAAATTGTATACAAGACTCCTCCTTTTCTCTCCTACTGTACTCTAGAATGGTCCTCCTGCTGACCTCTTCCCTCTATCCTGAGCCACATGTGTGCATGCAGACACAGATCACTCTAACTCTTACTGGTCCTATGTAACTGAAATGGAATTTCCTTTGGGAAATTTTTCCTTACTCAACATAAAGAATTTTGTTTGCCTTCTTCATGTCTCAATAGCATAAGTCCACACCTCTTTCTGAGCCCCTAGACTCTATTATTAGTGTTAGTTTTCAGGAATGATTTTATCATCGGAGTGTAACTTCTTTGAGGCAGTGCTTGTGTCTTACATAGACAATTTTAGATTCCTAGCAAAGTGAAAGGCAACATCATTAATAAGCTATAAAAGTTTGTTCTAAGGATGAATGTGTAAGTTTTAAGTGTTACTAATTCTAGGGACACTTGTATTTTGAAAAAGATGAAACACTTACATTAAGGAAATGAGTCTCAAATTGTGGAATTTCAGGCTAAGGCCAACTGATGAATGAGGTGTGTGTTTGTGTACAAGTGCTATGCTGTGCTAGTGTGTGTGATAAGGATGCAGGAAGAATAAGAGGAGGTAGGGATGGAGACAATAGGAATGTCTCAAAATGCTTTGAATAAATTGGGTAGTTGGCTATTCCATCAGTTAGGTATATGGCTAATATAATTTGATTATTAGTCATAGTGATTTAAACACATTATAGCTTATTTTTCTCTTGTGGTGAGTAGTCTGAAGGTTGGTATTTGCTGGATCATTGGCTCAAAAATGTCAACCAGAGATCTGTGATTCTCTTATACTTTTCCTTATGGTCCCCAAATGGCTATCAGAATTCTAGTCACCAAGGTCACATTCCAGGTGGGAAGATCACATTCCAGTGGAAACAGGAGAAAATGTGGAAGGGCAGAAAGGAGATTGCCAAGGGAAAATGTAGGTGAAGACTTATCACATCACTTTAGGGTGCTGTGTGGAACCACTCAATTAAATAACTTCATTATACTTCTTACTAAGTTTAAGGATGAACTTATTGGCCCTTTTGGAAACACAGTAAATATAAGCATATAAATTGTGTTTTAGGTATGGTTTAACTTATTGATCTGTAGAATTGTGCATCATTTTATTCTATTCATTCAACCCTACCCATAAAACCCTCAACTTTCCAGTATTATTTACCCAAAGTTACTAATTAAGTACTTGCTCTGTGTTAGGCACTGTACTTATCTCTGAGGCTGTAGAATATAAGAAATAAGAAAAGATAAGAGACCAGGACAACCTTTTTGCTCTTCAGAAGCTCATTACTTAGTGGAAGAAACAAAGATATCAACAGGTAATTCTTATAGTACGTGACACATTCTATGAGTGAGACAAGCCTTAGGAGTTTTGCGCAGGTAGCATCCAGACCCAATCCAGTCTGGGCAGAGGACAAAAGATAAGAAGGCCTCCATGAAAGAACTGATAACTCATCTATTTTCTTTTTCTCTCTTTCTCTCTTTCTTTCTTTTTTCAAGAGTTGAGGAAGCATGACAGCAGTTCCATGCAGATTAAAACACAGATGTTCAGGGACACCTTGGTGCCTCAGTCTGTTAAGCATCCAACCTTTGGTTTCAGCTCAGGTTGTGATCTCAGGGCTTGAGATCAAAGTTTGTAACAGCCTCCATGCTCAGCAGGGAGTCTACTTGAGGATTCACTCTCCCTTTCCCTTTGTCCCCATGCCCCTGTTCACTCTGTCTCTTTCAATTATTTTTTTAAAGATTTCATTTATTTATTTATTCATTCATACATACACACACACACACACACACACACACACACACACACACACAGAGGCAGAAACATAGGCAGAGGGAGAAGCAGGCTCCATGCAAGGAGCCCAATGTGGGATCACGCCCTGAGCTGAAGGCAGATGCTTAACTGCTGAGCCACCCAGGCGTCCTTGTCTCTCTCAATTAAATAAATAAATCTTTAAAAGAAAAACAGATGTTCAAATACAGGGAGATGTGGGTTTACGGTATACTACAGGATTAGTAAACCCTGGATATACTTTAAGGATTACATTTGTATACTTGTATAAATCATTAAATTATGAAATCTCATTCTTGCAATATAATTTCTTTTTCAAAACTGTTAACTCCTAGAGCAGAGAGCCACAAAATTCCCCGAAGATGTGGATGCTGATGATCACCTTGACTCACTCACCATGTGGCTATTATCTGAATACCACAAAGAACGTATAGAAGTGTGATGAGTTTAGGGTAAAATATGTGCTTGAGACATCTGCGGAACAGCTCAATGGAAAGAGAAAGTAGGCAGCATGATAAACAATCTTGGAGCTTAAAAGTAAGGTCTGGGATAAAAATATCGATGTGAATTCCTTCATTCATTCTGCAAATATTTATTGATCACATAATGCTAGATGTTGGAAATACAATGATAAATAAAAAAAAATGCTCTACTTTTAAGAAGTTTCCATTTTGGCCACAGAGACAGAGAAGTAAAGGTTTTAAAGTGACTATGGGTGGCATTTAGCACTAGGAAGTTAGATTGCTTCCAAACTGCAGAGAAAGTATGTCAAGCAAGAAGGGATGACTCATCATGACATCTGAAGCATACTTAAAGGAGAATGATGGTAGGAAAATATGGATTCAAAACAGAAATTGAAAAGCAGCATCTGAAAAGGCCTAAAGAAAATCAGATAAGAGTGGTACCACAGTACTCAAGAATAGTGAGAGTTTGACAATGGGAGTCAAAGGTCTCTCTAGTTAAAGTAAGGGCCAGGAAGCTCCAGACTGAAGGTGCCCAATGGACTGAGGAATTAGGAAGTTGTTAGTGGTCTGGACAAGACAAGATTCAATGAATTGACAAGAGGCAGAAACATTTCAGTTTGAGGAGTTAATGGGAGGTGGAGAAGAAATAATTTGTGTCTCCTACTCCTGTTATGAAGTGTAGCTATGGTGAGAAGGAGACAACTAGGGGAATGGAGACTTGAGAGAGGCCTCCTCATAAACATTGGACTAAAAAAGTCAATAGACAGGATGTGTTTAAACGTAGGAAGGGATAATTTAAGGAACACCGTCCTCAAGGAATTCAGAGAAAAGAGGATCTGGAGGGAGGGTGAGAGAAATTAGCTTGTAGTTGGGTACTTCTTCTCCTGAAATTAGAGAGAACATCAAGTTCCAGGATTTGGGTATAAGTGTGTCTAGGGGAGGTGAGACAGTACCTAGCCAATGGCCTGTATCTCTCTGTGAAGGGGACCTAAGAGTCTTTGAGAAATCAGACATGAGATCTTCAGGAGAATGGTTTAAAATTCTGTCATAGAGAGTTGGAGATAGTTCCTTAAAGTCCATCAAAGGAATGCCAGATATCTTGAGATCCTGTCTCAAATTAAGGACTATGATAATTTTCTTGGTACCAGCTCCCATTACTGTGTGAATCTTCTCCAGAGTAGCCAAGAATTTAGGTTTAGGAGCTGAGGAAGGCCATAGTTAAATATATTGTTCTGGGGCTGAGGCCAGGTTGGCTGGGAGAATAAGGGGTAAGGAATTTGAGGATATTAGCCCCTTCCCCTCAATAAAAAGGTCCAAGTCAGGGCCTCTTACGTTTTTCTTCCTTAAAAGTTTGCACTGTCTTCTGTAGCTACCACACACTGATGTGCCGAGGTAAAGTTCTTAGCCCTCCACAGGCTGGCCATGGCCAGAATGGGCAGAGGTCTAGGCTTGTTCTCTCTTTTGGCATAAGCACAAGGGCCTGGAACATCTGCATAAGCAGCCTGGAACATCTATTATATTAAGATAAAATGCCAAATTTAATTAAAATATCAAAATAAAACTATTATCATTTTTTAAGATTTTATTTATTTATTCATGAGAGACGGAGAGAGGCAGAGACACAGGCAGAGGGAGAAGCAGGCTCCATGCAGGAGCCTGATGTGGAACTTAATCCCTGGATTCTGGGATCACTACCTGAACTGAAGGCAGACGCTTAACCACTGAGCCATCCAGATGCCCCAACTGTTATATTTTTCTATTATGTTATGCAAATTGTTGGGAAGTACTGATTTAGGCAATTTATGAGGTCTCTGCAGGTTAGAGATTGCAGTGATGCCTCAGAAAGCTCTGACTTAGAGGAAATAGATGTTAGAAACACAACAGTAAGGGGAAAGACAGTCATTGGGAAAGGATGCTATGACCAAAGAGGAGATAGAGATAAAGATTTTAGAGACTTGGCTTAAGTCTGGACTGGAGTGGAGGAGGGGGCAAAGATCAGGTTTGGGTAAGATTTTCCCCAGAGACATATAATCTCACCTGGGATAAGGGCAGTCAACACCCCAACACCTCTCTCTTTATTCCCTTTCATCCTTCCCTTTTGTTCTGGTAAGATTTAACCAGGGATTTCATTCTAAGGATTGGGGTGGCGGTGGGGGGGTGGGGATTGAAACTGAAAGATGATCTAGGGCAGCTCTTGGGATCAGAGCTAATCTCTCACTTTTTCATTTGAACAAGTGGTTCTGTGGCTGAAAACAAGTTTGAAGGCTACGTATCAAAAGAGTAGGTCAACTAAATACCCTTCAGGGAACTCTATGTATATTCTAGTTATTTCAACTGAGACTAAAGCTGTTGTAAATTTTGTTATCAAAACATTTTTTTTCTAATTTAAATTCCTTTTTCCCCACCTCATAAACCACAAGGGTATAAATCTTATTTTAAGATCTGACTTTTCAGAGCATCTTTGTTGTGGGTGATACCATTGACTTTTAACGTCTACAGCTTTTCTATATGATTTTCCTGTGCAAAATAACTCACATCAGCTAAGTAGAATTTGTTCATTGGAAACTATCCCGAAATGATGCTTTCTTTCATAGAGATCTTTAATGCAATTCCAAGTCCACACTGTGCTCCATAAACGCTTTTAATACAGGTGAGGCTGTTTGTGATTCTGTGTTTGGTCACAGTGTTAAGTTCTACTCATGTGGCCTCCACTTTTCACTTCAAAGACATAGCTTGAAAGGATATTTGTATATAAAAGATTTTTGTTTCTATGTTAACTTCCAGGGAAGCCTCAGTTGGAAATTCAGTGCTGTTCTTACACCATTGAACCAGAGGAGAGTTCCTTATTTCCCTCTTTTCCTGCTCTTTAATTTTCTTATCATCCTTCCTTCCTTCCCCCTTTTTTCTTTCCTTTCCTTTTCTCTCCTTTGTTGCAACTTGAGCTAATTTCATTAAAGACTCTTTTTTGAGGAATTGTGTCTTTAGTTACATAGCAAAGGGCTAGGTTCTAGACTATGACTAGTGTTATCCAAAATTCAAAAGTTATATTCCCTAAAAACATTATTTCAGAAAAATTAGCATTTTATGAAAGGCTACATTTTGTAGTTCCAGCAGGAGCAATGTGGTATAATGTGTCACTAAATTGCTAGTAAAAGAGAATTTTCAGATTATATAATTCTTCAGTGTATATGCAAATATGTGTAGTTTTATTGCTTGCTGTTTCCACAAATTGCAGTCATTCAGAATGAAATGTAATAGGTTTCTTTAAAGGATTTCTGGGAATGATTTTCAAATCCGTATTTATGAAGGATGAACTATTCAAACCCAAACATGGGAGAGATAAGTTGGAAATCTGTTTATAGATATTTGGATTGAACTTCCACAACAGGAGAGAAATAAAGTTAATTTATTCAAATTGTGCTCATGTTTAAGATAAGGGAGGGGAAAGTGCTTTCTGCTATTAGATCTAGTGTTAAAGTGCAACCACAAGAGGAGAAATACTTTCAGAATGCTCTATGAAAGTAGCAAAAATGGAATGAAAATCTAAATGTGTGATGAAAAGTGAACTGTCTCTCAAGGGCAGAATTTTCAAAGGGGACTTAACCTAAAATCTCTTTAGATGTTCAATCTGCAGTATGAACATTTAATCTTTTTTGCTCAGCTTTGAAATTGTACCCATTTAAATCTGCCTTGTGCCATTTCAGAAAGGTCCATACATTTGAGAAGGTGTCTCAGTCATTTTTCAAATTAATGCCAAAGGCAGGAGATGAGGTCTTTGAATTTATCATACTGGGACAAAATCAGAAGGTCTGGAGGTTGTAATTTTAGAGACAAGGAAATGCATAAGCACCAACCAATTCCTATATCTTGCTTATGGGTTGTTTGAAAGAGATAATTTAGCTTATGCTATTATTCTAGAGAACTTGAAATGACTGTTATGTATATAATTTGAAATGACTTAATTCAGATTCTTATTTATTGAAACGATAAAAGATTCTCTCCCTGTTTTGTTCAGAGGTGTGAATTTTCATAACTATTCTTAATAATCTTGTGATATGCTTGGATTTTTCCCAAAGCATAAAGAAGGATAGAGCAAGAATGTCCAAGGAGGAGGAAAGGTGAGAATTAAAGTAGCACATTCCCTATCAAGTAAATGTCCCTATCAAGACACCTATGTGGAAACTATTTCTTATTAGCCTAGCTTAGAATTGTCTTTGTTTTCCAATATAGTGACCCCTACTTCTACTTTGTCTTGGAAGTATTACTTTTGGTATAGAAAATTAAATACACACGAAAGTCTTCAACACAGAGGGATATTTAAAAAGTATTATTTTTAAAAGTGGATTTCTTTCTTTGCTAAAGTGAATAAGTTTATAAGCCAATAAGCTATTAAACGAGATATCTGTGTGATTCTTTTCTGAAGTAATAATGGTGCCTGATGGAGGGTATTGTTTGAGACCTGTTTTAACAAGCCACCAATTACCTCATTTTTCCAGGTTTTATCCACCATATTCAGGGCTATATTCACTATTTACTTTTGAAGTAAAATAGTTTTATTCATTAATTTAATTAAGTCATTCAGGTATTTGCTGATTGTGTAAATATTCAGGAATTTACTCATCTATTCATTAAACTAAATCAAAAGAATATTGACCAACTATTGAAAATAACAAAGTTCTCAGTGCGGGGGTGGTGATATTCATTAATGACTAGCACATGACTCTCTTGAATCACTTGCAGTACTCCAGAAGGTATAATGTGTGTTTAGAAATAACTATAGTACAAAAAATAGTGCTTGAGAAGAAGAGGGAGCCATTATTTAAGGTAGTTCCCAAAAAAAAAAAAGGATGAAATTAGCTGCATACTGGTTTGGTATTTCATTCCCATTAATTTCTCCATCTTGCAACCAAGAATCATTTCAAATGGATTATTTCAGGTGAAAAAGGTAAAAGATATACATTTGGAACCTGCTTAAAAGAGATTTTGTTTATCTAGCATTTTCTGAATAATTCTGGACCTCAGGCACCTTTATCTGGTATTGAAACGCAGATATTTGCCTGCCTTCTTTCAAAAGCCAACTTCCACTGCTGTGTGGTAGAGGAGGGGAGGGGAAGACATTCAGTCTAGCAGGCTCTCTTAAGTCCTCTGTAGGATCATACATGTCTTCCCAGCTGCTTCTAGAAGCCTTCTCAGGTTACCACTCAGGCTGGGAAAATCTGCAACTTTTATTCCATTGCACGTATGAAGCCATTTAAGAACAGAATTATAAAGTAGGATGGGAAATATTTAAAACTTGATAAATAGGATTTTCCCTCAGAGTACCAGAGAGAAGGTACTTAAGTCAGGCTACTCCCTAGATGATCTCATGAGAGTTTCCCAACTTCTAGTAGATCCTACTTCCCTGAGATTCTTGCCTACTCTCTAGCATCTTCTTTAGTTATCTGTGATAATCCCAACCGCCTCTCTCATTAATTGTCATCCCATTTGTAGAAATACGCTAATACTCTAAATCCAGCTCCTTCTCTGGGCATTTGTTCAGTCTGAGGTCTTCATCTGCAGAAAAGCTTCTAGAGTCTTTAGGATGATCCAAAACAGTTGAAACCTAAGCCCTATTGTTGTCTCTGTTTTTTTTTTATTTTACTCTTTGGGCAATTGACCCAATGTGAATGGCAGACACATTTATTAAAATATAACATGTTAAAGGCAAACAAATGAACTTCTCCCAAAGACAAATATTAATTTTCAGGAACAGCGAAATCCAAATAAACACTGAGAGATGATATGTTTCCTTAATAAACAAATTTAATTTCCTTTCCCACAGAGTCAGTGTATCTATTTATTGAGTTATCAACCATAGCAAAACTTAAAGGCTTATAAAAGCAGCTGTTTATTTAGCTTATTATTCTCTGCGTTGTTGATTTGGGCTGGGGTCATATGATCACTTTGCTCCTGATTGTAGATCATTTTGTCTTACTCTTGTATCTGCTGTTGGCTGGTAACTCAACTGGGGCTCAGGTCACAATGGCCTCATTCACATGTCAGATGGCTGGCTGATTGTTAGCTGGGATGACAGGACTGCCTGGGCTCCACATCTCTCATCATCTAGAACATCTACTCACACCACTCAGTACATCTGCTCACAACATCCACGTGCCTGCCCAGATCATACATGCAACCTGCTTACATCATGCGGTACACTTGCTCCCATCATCCACACACCTGCTTATGTTATTCACACACATGCTTACCTACACACCTGTTCACATCATGCAGCACACTTGCTCATATTATTCAACAGACTTAGGAGGGCTTATTCACATGTAAGCAGAAGGGTTCCCACAGCAACAAGAAGGCAAGTCCCTAAGTGCCGAGCACTTTCAATCCTCTACTTGTGTCACATTTGCTAAGGTACCACAGAGCCAGGTGCAGGTTACAGGACCATTCTAGATTTAAGGGATAGAGAACTGCATTTCACCCACTGATAAGAGGATCTACAAAGTTAGGTGGCAAAGCTTTGGATGTGGGAGGGGAAGCATTTATGGCCATTAAAAAAATCCTTAAGGCTATTTCTAGGCAGAATAAAAATTGACTTTTCTTGCTTAAAGCCTAACAGAGTAAGAAAGGAACTACATTACACTGCAATGGCAGGTTGTGTGTTGCTTACTTTTCTGCAAACCTCCCTCTAACCATGAAACAGGGCAGAGGTTCAAGGGAAGTGAAGAGTTACTTAATTTTTCCAACTGTCATTGGTATTGACAGAGACTGCTCCAGTCACAGTATAATTGGAAGACCAAATAAAACAGTTTGATTTTGTCATGCCTTGAAAAGTGGAGGTAGTGTACAGGAGAGTTGAAATTTACTGTTTAGCCACGTAGTACCACCACTTGATTGTTGCTGCTGCAGCTTATCGAATTTTTAGCTTGTTTAAAAAATATCTAGAGAAGTCATAGACCTTGAGGCAAATAGATATATCTGAAAAATAGAAAGCTGACATGGTTGAAAGATTTCAAAAAACCCCTTGGGTTGAGAAGTTATCCTCTAAAGTACCTATTAAAAGGCAAATGTATTTCTAGAGAGTGAGGACTTAAGAAATAAAATATATAAATAGCAAACAAACCAGTGCCGACAAATTTTACGAAGGAGGTGGAAGGAAAACCTGATGGCATGTGACACCGAGGTATCCTAAGAAGTCAAGAGGTAGCCTAGAGGTCCTGGGTACAAAACAGATTTCTGGAAGGGAATGACGCTGAAAAGATACATCATTTACTTCAAATTGTGCCTAGCAACCGTGTGTGCTCATGTGATCAAATCCTGCATGCACACTTTCTCCTCACTTGGTATTTAAGTTTTACCCTGAGGAAATAATTTGTGACAATAATGGAGTAAAAAAAAAATGTTGCTAAACTGCCTCTAAATATGTGAGTTTCACTAAGAGCACATTTTTACTATGTTTTTTTCCTTTTAAATAGTAGAATTTACTGTGTTTGTCTCTCACATATTTTTTAAAGGAAAATTTGGTAGAAACACTAATGTGACATACTCTTATTGACAAATCATCTAATAAAACTTCTCAGTAACAACCAGGGAAGGATGGCCCGAATCTGTACTTTGTGTGTTTGTATTTCCTCCAGTCTTGTCGTTACATTAAAAATAAGAGAACATTTATTAGGTGACGACAGCTAGAAAATGTATACATTGAGAAAATGAGGTTTGTGGCTGATATTCTTGCAGTTTATAATCTACCTGAGTTCACACAGCATACCCCACAGGTGTCTGACCATGTAGAGAACCAGAAAATTGAACAAATGAATTAAGTGCATCCTGTGTGCATATTTAGACCTCATGGGATGGTCTTTCTGGAAGAGGGAAGAGTCTTAGAAGAGATGGTATTTCACAAAGTCTTTCTGTGAAAGAAAAGCAAGAGCTTGGTCGTCTGACAGAACTTTAGGTTCTTTCCTCCTCTGATTTTGTTGGTTTGAAAGTACTTTTCACCTTATTCTTCTAGCATAATTTTCCCCCCAGTTTTACTGAGATATGATTGGCATATTACTGTGTGTTCGTTTCAGGTAACACAATGCTTTGATATAAGTAGATACTATGAAATGATTACCACAGTTAGTTTAGGTCTTTCATCTTAGTTTTAAATTAAATTAGCATTATATTGAAAATAAGTGGATAATTAAATTGAAAAAAGTGTCTAATTACCTAATTGGAAAACACATAAATAGTTACAATTGAAACTAATTTGGTGTGCATTTTCTTCCTTTTTCTGTCTCCTGCAATACAAATTTATACAGATCTCTGACTCCTTCCTTTCCATTTGGGACATTTTCACTCTGAGAAGGTTCTTTTTACAGAAAATGTCCAGACCACTGAGCTGCTGAGGTGTTTTATGTTATAGGATCTAGTTTCCTTGTACATCTGTAGGCAGTTCTTGCTTTTATCTTCTCGGCTAAATTAGTTCCTGCATGTTAAAAAGGGGAAGTGGCGAATCGCCCCCACGGAAGGCTTTATTTGGTTTTTAAAAGTGGGTTTGTGACAATCCTGCTGTGGTTATTATAGCAGACAATTTTAGCACTTTGAGCTGTGTGTTTTCCAGAGGAAGTGTTTAAAGAAGAATTTTGCAAAATGTTGAAGGTTAACATTTCAGCCTGCTAGTTGTTAAAGGTCAGGATATATTTTGTGATTAAGTTTGAGAGAATTCTTAGGTAATATGAGTGACAGGAATGAATAGGGAAATATAACACAGTGCACGCATTTCCACACTTTCTTGTTCCTACAACTTACTATTCAGTATACACTGAAAATTCCTTGCATTCGTTTTCCTTCGATTGACTATTTTGTTGGAAACAACTCATAGGGCTTTCACAAATGTTAGTGGGTGATAATTTCCCATACAAATAATAGCACAGTGGTAAGGTGGTGCAAGAGGACACTGATAAATGTCGCTGATCTTTCTTAAATTATGGATGGAAAGAATCTAAAAATGTCAATGATTGACAGTTGTTTCTCCAAGGTCATTCAAAAGAACCAAAAGGCTCATTACCACACACATCATTTCCATTTCAGAAATATTGCTAAATGGGAACTAGGGTATTTGCAAGTGTCTTTTCTTAAGTAAGTAGGAAGAAATTCTCCCAATAGTAATTATATGACACCTAATAAGCTCTTGCTATTGGACAGTCAGTATGCTATATACTTACATTTAGTATCTTAATCCTAACAGCAACTGGATGAGGTAGATGATAGTATTACCACCATTTCACAGGTGAGACAACTGGAACATAGGGGAACTAAATAACTTTCTTGTCTTTGAAGTCATAAATGCAGAAGCTAAGACTTGAACTCAGCCACTTTCTAACCTAAATGTTGTCAGACACCCTAATAGATTAGTCTTTGCATTCTGGTAGGAAGTGCGTGGTTAGTAGCTGTTGTCAACTTCGTCACTGATGAAGCATGTGTTCAGTCCCTTGACTTTCTCACAATAATCTTATTTCTGTGCTGGTTTGTACAACAGCTTGATTTTTTTTTTATTACTTTGTTCTCTACCACCCTCCATCCTCCCCAGAGCCAAGTGAACCCTATAGATTAAAAAGCAGAATTTTAGCCACTTATAGTTTATTTAAAAATTGTCCCAAGTGTAAAAATTTCCATAGCAACTCAAACAAGGGGCATTTTTCAAGGAGAGGTATTTATTACGTTTATTTGTGTGTGTGTGTGTGTGTGTGTGTGTGTGTGTGTATGTTTAGTGGAACAGAGAGGGCTGACAGGTTTCCATCCCCACAGAGAATAGGATTAGAGCAGATTCATCACGAGTACGAGATAGGGTTTGTGTTAGAAAGCAGGAGAAATATTACTTTCAGCTTGCCTCATGTTGCAAACCTCCCTCTAAGGCAGCCGCTTGTTCTTGTCACTTAATATCACTTTTACTTCTGTAGAGTCCCCAGCCGCAGGCCCGCATTCCCGCGGGTCAGCAGATTCCTGCTAAGGCTGGCTCCAACTCAGTTCCTCCTCCTCTATCTCTAATCTCTCAATGCATAACTCAAGATTCAGCATCCTGCTTTCCAGTTGTGACATTTTAATCCACTGCCCCCACTTCCTGTGATATTCCTTTATTTTCAATTCTATCAGTGATAAAAATATCACTTATTCATTATCACCCTGTTCACATCTAGTTTTATCTCATACGATGGTCTGCATTGCATTTTTGCAATAACAGTGAAAGCTTCTCAGGACTACGTTTCTTTAAGGCTAAGATCAGTGTTAAGTGCCAATAGTTTCTGCTTTAAATTATGTAGTAAATATGAAAAATAAATCAAAGTGCGCCCCCCCCTCCTCCATGCGGGGCCCCGTTTTCTCAGCCTCTCCATTCCTCTCAGTAGCTTTCCAAGAATATGTTATAGGCTTTCTATTTATAAAGGATGGTGGAGTTATATTGGGTATGTTTGTCGTCTTCTATATCCAGTCTCTCAGGAATGTGGGTTTCCTCTTAATGTTTCTCAAATTCATCCTTTCTTTTCAAGTATCCTGTTATCATCAGATCTTTATGACACCAGTCTTGAATTATGTATTTAGCCTTGTCTCATATGCATAAACTCATCTTTTTCCAAACCCAACCTGCACAGCTTTGTAAGACACCCCCTTCCACTGTATCACCCACTCCTTCCACCCCAACGCCCTGTCCATTACAGAAACTATAATGTCCTCTTGACCTATCAATTTCAGGTTCTTTAGCCATATAGCCAAGTCTGGAACTATGTGACCTCTATTGATTTTCCATTGCTCCCTAATATATGCCTACACTTTGCCCACACTGATTTCATTCTCATCTCTCCACATAGACTCTCTCATTCATCATCTCTCCACATATATTCGTTCCTATCTCTCTTCTTTGACTAAATTGTTGCTAAGGATTGAGGATGCCTTGGCTACTCTTTTTTGCTTATGCTCCAATAAGATCTTCCTGTGTCCTTCATGAAATATTACCTAGACCTTCAATTCTATTTTAAAAAGTATAACTATCTTTCTCAAACGCACAGGGCAAGAATATTAACTCAGAAATGTAACTTTTCTTTTCTTTTCTTTTTTTTTGGTAAATTACCGTTTCTTTGCTTTACTCGATATTTAGATTATAATGTCCTTAATGTTTATATTACATGTAATTTCCTTATTGTTTAGATACAATTGTTTAAGAGGCATTCTGGTTCAGAATTCCATCGTGGTACTTATTATCAACATAAGCCTTCTGCACTTTGAGAATAGAGAAAAAAGTGACCAACTACCAAAGGATTGGGTTTATCTCTGGTAGGTGACAAAGGTTCTGAGCAGAATGCTAAATCTTAAGTTGTTTTTCATTTTTCTGCTTCTAACATAATAGTACTGTTAACAGCAACTTACAGATTTCTCTATGTCAGAAGATATTTTGTAAGATCAGAATCATGTTATTTTTAAAAACAGCTTCAGCAAGTCATAGACTATGCTCAAAAGTAGGAAGGCCCTTCCCTAGTTTTCTTAGAGCATAGCTCTAGGCAATTAGAATATGTCAAAGTGGCTTAAAGGACAGAACCTAACTAGCTCTGTTCTGATCACCTGTGCAGTATATTCTCAGCATTGGGGGCCATTGGTCTCATGGCTTTGTTTCCTGCTCACTGGACTGCCTGGTTGATGGGCTTGGGTGTGACTTTGCTCATTTCCTTTTTGTCACCTCACAAAGCTCTGGTTTATTTGTTTTATCTAAGACCTCTGTACTACCTAGTTAAGCCTGGCTTCCTGTCAAAGCAGTTTGCTATATCTCCATAGTCCTGGCTCAGTTGGAAGAAGATCAACTGTAAGTCTGAAAATCTACTGAGTTTTAATCACTTCCTCAAACTTCTTACTTACCCTTCAGTATTGGTAACAGCCAGGTCAGAGGAGGTGGCAGCAGGGGTGACTCAAACATTTAAGTTTTAGGACAATAAAAATGCCCAGCTTTCTACTGGCTTAGGTGCATGGAAGGAATGGAAATTCTAGAACTGAGTGTGATTTGCTACAATATGTATGTGTTTGGGTTTAATAATACTCCCCACTACCTTATGTTAGTGAGAAACATTAAGAGTTTGACATCCTTCATGGTGGCACCTCAGGGAATCATTCCCACTTACTCTAAGGAGAAATTCAAGGGGATCTGGGGTGAGCCAGGAGTCTGGATTTAGAAAGGACATTTGTGAGCGCATAGTCAATATTAGGAAGAGATGGAGCTTTAATAGAGAAAAATGAATAGCCTTCCTACAGAAGTTAGGGAGGACATCCTTCCTATGTATACTGAATTGAGATGTTTCTTTCCCAACCAAGGGTGGACTCTGCAAGAGAGGATTCTTTAAAAATACTCAGACCTTCTGAAGGATCATTCTATCAGGAAGGACTTTTCAGGTGTCTTCTTTACAATTATATTACAATTTGTGAATACAAATTCAAGACACGTGGGTGAAGCCTATAGCTATGATGGGACAGGCTTATACCATTGGAGGGTAAATAGCCAACCCTCTGAAAACAGTCTGTACTACTCAAGGGCAAGCAAAAGCCACTAGTGAGTCTCTATCAATTTACATGTAAATTGGTGCAGTGACTATGGAAAACAGTATGGAGGTTCCTCAAAAATTAAAGAGAACTACCGTACGATCCAGCAATCCCACTTACGGGTATTTATCTGAGGAAAATGACTGTCCCAAAGAGATATATCCACTTCCATGTTAATTGCAGCTTTGTTCACAATAGCAAGATATCAAAACAACTTAAGTATCCCTTGACAGATGAAAAGATAAAATATGAGATGGATGTATATATAGACATATACAATGGTATATTATTCAGCCATAAAAAAAGAAGGAAATCCTGCCATTTGTGACCACATGGATGGACCTTGAGGGCATTATGCTACATGAAGTCAGTCAGAGGAAGACAAATACTGTATGATCTCACTTATATGTAGAGTTTTAAGACAGCAAACTCCTAGAAACAGACAGTAGAATGGTGGTTGTTAAAGGACGAAGGGTGGGAAACAGGGAGATGTTGGTCAAAGCATACAAGCTTTTGGTTATAACATGAGCAAGTTCCAGGGATTTAATGTACAGCATGATGACTATAGTTAACAATACTATATTGTATACTTGAGAGTTGCTATAAAAGTAGAGCTTTAATGTTCTCACTCCCACAACAACAATAACAAAATGGTGATTACCTGAAGCAAAGGATGTCTTAACTACCCTTATTGTTGTTAACATTTCACAATATATACATTTATCAAATCATCACATTGTATGTCTTAAACTTACACAATGTGATATATCAATTTTATCTCTATAACCCTGGAAAAAAACCTGAAATCAAAGGTATCAAATTATGCTGCCTGTTTTTATTCTTGCTTTCTCACCACATATTCACAGCACTACTATGTCATATTTTATATATACAAATCATATGTCATCATGGATAAATGTATATAAATATGTACATATGCGACTATAAAGTAGTTTTTCCTGTATAATCAAAAATGGGAAATGGGGGGCACCTGGGTGGCTCAGTGGTTGAGCCAGTGGTCTGCCTTGGGGCTCAGTTCATGATCCCGGGGTCCTGGGATTGTGTCCTGCATCAGGCTCCCCCAGAGGGAGCCTGCTTCTCGCTCTGCCTATGTCTCTGCCTCTCTCTGTGTGTCTCTCATAAATAAATAAAATCTTTAAAAAAAGGGGAAATGGTAGCTGAAACACATAAAATATTTTTTCTTCAAAATGATGTGTTACCCTTAGAAAATATTCAGTTAGTAATAACCTTAAGTATCCCAAAATACCCCTCTTCCAAATTGGGCCCTGTAGAAATGGTGGTGAAATAATTCAGTCAGAGAAGGACAAATACCACATGAGCGCACTCATATGTGGAAGTTAAGAAACAAGACAAATGAACAAGGGGAAAAAAGAGACAAACCAAAAAACAGACTCTTAACTATAGAGAACAAACTGGTGGTTGTCAGAGGGGAGGTGGGGGGGATGAGTGATATAGGTGAAGCGGATTAAGAGTGCACTAGTCTTAATGGGCACTGATGTAAATCATAGGATTATTCAATCACTATATTGTATACCTGAAACTAAAATAATACTGATATTAATTGTACTTGAATAACAATAATTAAAAAAAAGAAATGGTGGCTCATGAATTTTTTCAAACTTAAAAAAAAATTACATATAAATGTATTGGTATACTGGCAGGATAGTGGAGAATTCACTGCTACAATTAACAAAATATTTATAACCAGCTCTCTGAAGGGGAAATTTTCTTATAGGAATAGTTGGTGCTTGAGAGTCTGATTTTCAGCCTGGAACAAACTTCTGAAGTTCAAGGTCTACCTCTGCCATTTACCAGCTGTGTGACTTTGTGCAAGTGGCAGACATGTCTGCACCTCAGTTAACTCACCTTAAAAAATGGGGATAAAATAGGATTTACCTTAAGTGGTTGTTTGGTGGATGAAAAGAGGTTATGTAAAGTACGTAGCCCTGGCACAGAGGGAGTTTTGTGGTAAGGGTTAGCTGTCATTATTAAAGCACACAGGTTGCCAACTAGCTTCCTGAAGGCTGTTTATAAGTTTTTTTTTTTTTTTTTTAATATCTAAGGATCAGAAGAATGATATAGATTTTTAGTTTCTCTTGCCAAATAAAAGGAATCTGGCTGTATGGCAGCAGAGTTAGTGGCTATAACGTTACCCTCACTCTGGCGAGCCTGCTTCTCTCTCCCATTGAAAGCAGCAGCTACCCTTGAAGCCCTGGGTGCAGCCACAGCGCCTTCAAGGTCAGGAACCTTTATGGAGCAGGACTTGTGCTGATGGAGACCCCCCAGTACCGGGGATTCTTCCTCCTCACTCACCTCTTAAAATTAACCACTGTTGTTTTGTTTTGTTTTCTTAACACAGAAAACTGCCAAAATTTAAAGAAAAGTCAGTGAAGGTTAAATCAAATTATTTCCATAAAATCTGTAAGGAAATGTCTTGAGAATGTCTCTTTCTTCCTTTCTTTCTTTCTTTCTTTCTTTCTTTCTTTCGTGATTTAGGGAGGGTCGGCGGAAGTATGACAGCCTTAAGCAACTTCCTAATTACCTGACTAATCCACTCCACACTCCCTCCCTCCCTCCCTCCCTCCCTCCTTTCTTTCTTTCTTTCTTTCTTTCTTTCTTTCTTTCTTTCTTTCTTTCTTTCTTTCTTTCATCCATCCATCCATCCTTTTTGTTCTGTCATTCACTGAGTTTCAACTGTCCTCGCCTTTGGCCCCATCCTGTGGTCATTCGTTTGTGTGTACTGTCTATGCTCTTCTGTGAGAACAATCAAAATTCAGCCCTAAAAATTGTAGATGAGTTAAATAATACAAGGTAGGCCTGAGTAACATCTTTCCTCATCCATCTGTCCATTTCTAATGCCCTCCTTTGTTTCTTTACCTATGCTGTACTTGAGACTTTTTTTTTTTTTTTTAGGGTTTTCTTTCTTTAGGTAAGACCCATAGCCAGCTAGCTAGTCCAACAGAAAAAATATAACCATGAAAACAAATCCTTTCAGGAAAACATCAATGTTGAAATATTTCATTTTCACACCATTACAAATGTTATTCTAGCCCATGATATTCTGAACATCTAGATCCTATAATGATAAGCACATCACTCATAGATTTGACGTTATTTAATTTACCTGAACAAATAAGACAATTTTCAGGCACCTTTCTTGTCATCTGACATAATGAAAGGAATAGTTCAAATATTTGTGCTTCCATGTGCATTAACACCCTGATGTTAAGGTGATAAAATTCTCAAATTTGTCTAAACTTATACTGTGTTTTTCTTTATTATATGTATTATAAGATCTTAACAGAGACAGCATTTTCCTTTAAATCAGTGACAAAATGTCACTCAGACTCATAAGGCTGACTCATTTTCAAACTTACTTTAGAAATGTGTTACAGTGTTATGCATTAAATTACAGATTTAGATGATATTCTTTATGGTTTTTCTGAATTGCAAGAAATAGATATGATAATAAAATGTTATACATTTCAGTATATTCTGCTTCGAGTTGTCAGTTGATCATTTAATGGCAAACTTGGTTTTTTTTTTCTTTATATGTGATATTCAGAATAATTCTGAAGTTGACATTTTTGCACTGCATGGAATATTTTCACTGCTTCAGCTTACCATAAATTACTTCACCTCTTCATAGTCTACTTTAGAAAAAAATATTTTTAAATTTATAATATCTGTCCTGAAATATCTCAGGAAATTCATTTGTTTTGGCACATAAAAATAGCAGCCTACTAGAACTTTTTTTCATGGGCATCACTTCCCCAACACGTTTCTAAAAAGTATAACTTTTCAAACCTTGACACAGGTAGAAAGATAGTCAAAGGTATAGTCTTTACTGTTTGGCTTCTATTTTTAAAAACTAAATTAATATTACTAATTTTGGTTGTTTTAAAGGGAATTGATTTTTTAAATGTCACCCATTCAATAGGTAATAAAATCATCTTTCAAAAATTAGAACACGAACATGTAAGTATGTGTAGTCTGCAAAACCTGCCTCCCATCATTCTGCTTTTCCCATTTTCCTCCCCACCCTATTCACACACTGGGAACCACTATCATTAATTTTGTATTTTTCCAGAGTTACTTTCAGCAAATACAAGCCAATAAAAAAAATAATTCCATATTCTTTACACAAAAGTTTGCCTCCTATCCATTTTTTCCCAACTTGCTTTGTTCAATTAACACATTTTACAGATGTTTATGTATAGAAAATTTCCTCACTGCTTTTTATTGATGCACAGATTGTTGTTGTACAATTTTTCTACTCCAATCCCTGTTCATGATAGAATATCCTAGTCCTTCAACAATGTTGAAGTGAAAAATATTGTTTATTTTCACATGAGTAAGTGTAAGATACATTCACAGAGGTGGAACTGCTTAGCAAAACATTATATATATTTATAATTATTATTTTTTAATGTATTTATAATTAAAGTTTTTTTTTTCCAAACTGCCTTCCATAGGCATTGTGCTGCTTTACATTTCCACTAGCAATGAGTGACAGTGCCTGTTTCCCCACTATCTTGTCAATAGGCTATGTAGTAGAAAATTTCAAGTATTTGTTAATCTGTTAGATGAAAACTGCACTCATAACTTATTTTAAGTTGGTATTTGTCTCATTGTACAATTACACTGTACATTGTACAATTAAATCGTAGTTTTAAAAAACATTTATTTATTTATTTGATAGAGAGAAAGAGAGAGAGATCACAAGCAGGGTGGAAGACAGAGGGAAAGGGAGAAGTAGACTCCCCACGGAGCAGGGAACCAGATACAGAGCTCCATGTCAGGACCCCAACATCATGACCTGAGCTGAAGGCAGACGCTTAACCAACTGAGCCACCCAGGCACCACTAAATTGTACTTTGTATTTTATTTCCTATCAACTATCAATGTATTTTGATAATTTCCTATTGTGTCATTATATTTTCTACTTGTTTTCTAGGCACTCTTTGTATTACGGAGCTTGGTCTATGATATAAATTACAAACTTGTCCTCAGTTTGTCATTCGTTTTGGTTATGATAGGTATGCTTTGCTGTAGACATTTCTTAAAAAGTTTAAAAAAGTGATCAATTTTAATTTTATGACTTAGTTTTTGAGTCATTTATAGAAAAGACTTCCCATTTTAAAATTATAAAAAAATTCTCTCATATTTTTTCCAGAACTTCTGTGTATTCACTATTTTTAAAAAATGAAGTATTTCCTTTTTCCTTCCTATCCTTCCTCTCCTTTTTCTCCTCTTTTTTTTCTTTCTCCTTCTTCATAAGAAAAGTCAGTAGGATATCCTTATGACCTTTTGGTCAGGAAGTCCTCTTAAATAAAACACAAAAGCAAAAATCATGAAGGAAAAGAATGACAGTTTGATTCCATCAAAATCATAAACAGGTGCACATGAGAAGCCACATATAAAATTAAAAGATAAGGCCTAATATAGAAGAAAATAACTGCCTCACATAAAGCAAACAATACATTGTTTTCTAGGAAGTAACCAGAAATCCTAAAATAATCAATATGAAAAAGACAAACAACCAAATAGGAATATGTGGATAAAAGATTAGAACAGGCAATTTCACAGCACAGGAAATCCAGGTAATTAATAAATACATGAAGCTGTTTAAACTGGAGTCCTTAGGGAAATGCAAATTTAAAACAAGAAGATTCTATGCTTTTACCCATTATATTTGCAAATATTAGACAGTTTGAAAATATTAAGTAGTGGGGAATCAAATCTCCTCAAAGATGGCTAACAATGGGAGTATGGATTATTACAGTTTCTTTAGCTGAAGTTGGTAACACTAAATCTTTGCTCTATTTGAAATTTATCTTGGTTCATGATGTGAAGTATGGATGTGACTTAATTTTTTTTCAGAAGTTTACCTAGCTGTTCTCACACCAGTTCTTAAACCATCCTTCTTCTTCACCCAGGCTTGAGATGCCACCCGTTGCATATACAGGTAGACCTTGTTTTATTGTGCTTCTCTCCATTGCACTTTGCAGACATTGTTTTTTTTTTTTTTTAACAATTGAAGGTTTGTGGCAGCCCTGCATCAAGCAAGTCTATCGACCTCATTTTTCAATAGCATTTGCTCACTTCGTGTCTCTGTGTCACATTTCGATAATTCTAGCAATATTTCAAGCTGTTTTATATTATGATATTTGTTACGGTGATCTGTGGCCAGTGATCCTTAGTGTTACTACTGTGATTATTTTGGGGCACCATGAATCGTACCCATATCAGATGGTGAACTTAACTGGAAAATATTGTATGGGTTCTGATTGTATTCCCCTTCTCTTTCCTGCTCCTCAGGCCTTCCTATTTCCTGAGACCCAGTGATATTAAAATTAGGTCCATTATCCCTCCAATGTCCTCTAAATGTTCAAGTGAGGCAAAGAGTTACATGGCTTTCACTTTAAATTCAAAGCTAGAAAATCATTAAGCTTACTGGGAAAGTCATGTCAAAAGCTATGAAAGGCTGAAAGCTAGGTCCATTGAGCCAAATAGTCAAGTTGTGAGTGCAAAGGAAAAGTACTTGAAGGAAATGAAAAGTGTTACTCCAGTGAAGATATAAATGAAAAGAAAGTGAAATTGTCGTATTGCTGATATAAAGGCAGTTTTAATGGTCTGAATGGAAGATCAAACCAGCCACAATATTCTCTTAAACCAAAGCCTAATCCAGAGCAAGGCCCTAATTCTTTTCAATTCTATGAAAGTTGAGAGAGGTAGGGAGGCTGCAGAAGACAAATTTGAAGCCAGGAGAGGATGGTTCATGAGGTTGAAGGAAAGAAGCTGTCTCCATAAGAAAAAAGTGCCAGGTAAGCAGCAAGTGCTGATGGAAGAGCCACAGCATATTATGCAGATCTAAGATAATTCATGAAGGTGGCCACAGTCAAGGACAGATTTTCAACTAGAGGAAATGGTCTTCTCTATATTGCAAGAAGATGCCATCTAGGACTTTCATGGCTAGAGAAGAGAAATTAATGTCTGGCTTCAAAGTTTCAAAGGACAGGCTGACTGCTAATGCAGTGGTGACGTTAAGTTAAAGCCAATGCTCACTTAACAGTTCTTGAAAATCCTAGGGCCTTTAAAAATTACCATAAATCTACCTGTACTCTATGAGCAGAATGTCAAAGCCTAAAGGATAGCATGTTTGTTTGCAACATGGTTTACTGAATGTTTTAAGCCTACTGTTGAGAACTACTACTGGGAAAAAAAGATTCAGAAGATGACTGCTCATTACCTTGTACCTGGTCACCCAAGAGCTCTGATGGAGATGGACAGCAGCCTGCTAAAACAGCATCCATTCTGCAGTCCATGGATCAAAGAGTAATTTCAACTTTCAAGTCTTATTCTTTAAGAAATTCATAAGGCAATAGCTGCCCTAGACAGTGATTCCTCTGATGGGTCTGGCAAAGTAAATGAGAACCTTCTGGAAAGGATTCCCTTCTAGATGCTATGAAGAACATTTGTGATTCATGGGAAGAGGTCAAAATGTCAACATGAACAGGAGTTTGGAGGACGTCCATTCCAGCCCTCATGGGTTGGAACTTTGAGGTGTTCAAGACTTCACTGAAGGAAGTAACTGTAGATGTGTTGGAAAGAGTAAGAGAATGAGAATTAGAAGTGGAGCTCGAAGATGAGGCTGAATTGCTTCCATCTCCTGATCAAACTTCAAGAGATGAGTTGCTTCTTATGAATGAGCCAAAAAAGTGGTTTCTTCAGATGGAATATAGTCCTGGTAAAAACATGGTGAATATTGTTGAAATGACAACAAAGAATTTAGAACATGATATAAACTTAGTTGATACACAGTGGCGTAGAGTTAAAGAGGATTGACTTCAACATTGAAAGATGATTTACTGTGGGTAAAACACTATCCAACAGTACTGAAGGCTACAGAGAAATGATTTGTGAAAAGAAGTGTCAATCCATGTGGCAAGTTCACTGTTGTATTGTAGGAAACTGCCACAGCCACCCTGACCTTCCGCAGCCACCACCCTTATCAGTCTGCAGCCATCTACATTGAGGGAAGACTCTCCACCAGCAAAAGCATTATGGCTCACTGAAAGCCTGGATGATAGTTAGCATTTTTTCACAATAAAGTATGTGCATTTTTATTAGACATAATGCTATCACACACTTTTTGGACCATCAAGTGTAAACATAACTTTTTTTTTTTTAAGAAAGGAAAAGACAATGTAAATTTGTATTTCTCTTGACTGGGCTCAGTCATTAGTCATAATTAGTCATATTGTAATACCTCTTGTGGATCCTCCCTAGGTTTAAGAAATTCTTTAACTATGGTCCTTAGTTTTAACTTGGACCAAGGAAGGAGGGATATCACCTACAGCCCTGAGTGGCCTTATTTTAAAAAGTAACTGTTTCATAGTCTCTGCAGAGTAGAAACACAAATCACACAGAGGAGCATTAGGATAAGAACTCAAAGGATAGAGGGGAATAGTAGGAGTTATGTCCATCTTATAGTCTCATTTTAAGTAACTTTTCTCTTTTTAATTAGCCTTTTGTAATGACTCTTTCAATGAAACTACTCTGGAATTTTGTAACCTTTTGGAGGCCAAAAGGTGCCAATTAAAACAGGTGTTTCTTGGGCAGCCCACTGATAGATGAATGGATAAAGAAGATGTGTTATATATATGTGTGTATATGTACACACACACACATGCACACACACAATGGGATATTATTGAGCCATATAAAACAATGAAAACTGTCATTTGCAACATGGATACATCAAGATTAATAATGCTAAGTGAAATAGGTCAGAGAAAGACAAATACCATATGATTTAACTCACATAGAATTTAAGAAACAAAACAAATGAACAAAAGAAAAAAAGAGACAACCCAAAAAATAGACTCTTAATTATAGAGAACAAACAGATGGTTACTAGAGGGGAAGTGGGTGGGAGATGGGTGAAATAGGTAAAGGGAATTAAGAGCACACTTATCCTGATAAGCACTGAGTATAGAACTGTTGAATCACTATATTGTACACCCGAAACTAATTTAACACTGTAGGTTAATTATATGGGAATTAAAATAAAATAAAAAACAAAATATGTGTCTCATTTCGTTTATTCTGGGAATCCTTACTTTCAAGTACACTTCTTAAATAATTTTTATCTAATTGGAAGGTTCTCCTTAATGGCCATTGTATTTCTAGGTTGTAATTCCCCCGGAGTTAGGACCCCAGCCATAGATGCAGTGAACCTGCATTTTTTTTTTTATGAAAGATTTTTTTTTAAATTTTATTTATTTATTCATAGAGATGCAGAGAGAGAGAGAGAGAGAGAGAGAGAGAGAGGCAGAGACACAGGCAGAGGGAGAAGCAGGCTCCATGCAGGGAGCCTGACATGGGACTCGATCCAGGGTCTCCAGGATCACGCCCTGGACCAAAGGCAGGCGCCAAACCGCTGCGCCACCCAGGGATCCCTGAACCTGCATTTCTATCTAGCCATATCTAGCTGCAAATTAACCCACATTTCTGTCCAGTCTTATTTTGGGACCCCAACACGATGGTTACCAATCCAAATTGCTCAGTACCCAAAACAACCTTAGTCAGATTTTGCCATTTTTTGCTACGTTTCTGCAAGTTCCAGGACTATAGATCTTAGATGTAAAATGAGCAGGGGGTCAAAGTTGGCATGTTTGATTCTTTAGAATTTAAAGATCCTATTAGCTAAGTCTTTGGGGTTCTTGGAACCAAACTAACACCTAAAAGGTATGTGCTGTGTACTTGGGGATTGTGTGTGGTTTCCAGTGTACCTCTCGTTGCATGGAACTTTTTTTGAGGTTGGCAGGTGACCTGGCATCAATCTATCCCATTCTGTGACCAACTTATCCTATTGTGGAAGTCTACTTGAGGTGCTGAGTGCTTTAATAGCCTTTAGGTACTCAACTGGCACCTACCAATTTTTATGGCTTTTTGGCCTTGAGATCCCTACCTTTATCTATACAAAATAAGACAAACACGTGTGCCTTAATGGATTGGCAATACTGCATCCTGGCCTCAAGAAGGCCCTGTGCTCACTAACCACAGTTCCCGTGGAAGCTTGCTGAAGTTTTCCACCCAGGGAACCAGAGTCAGAAAAGCCAGGGACCCGGCTGTGAGCTCAGTTGGGCTCCGAGAAAAACTGCCAGCTCAGCTGAGCTCCAGGTAAAAATGCCAGCTCGCAGGGCTCCAGGCAAATGTGCCAGCGCAATTGGGCTCCAGTCATAACCATCTGGCAGCCCAAGCTGACTTGCCTTGTAAGGGAAAGCCAATTGGACCAAGAGCTCAAATCCAAAAAAGAGTGAACTAAGAACCAAGAGGAACTTACCTACACACCTCGAAAACAGCAAGAAAGAAGGTGAATTCATGGGGTTCGTGGATACCGGCTTGTGTTCTCTGTTGTCCTTGAACGCCGCGGGAAGTTAGATCAGATTCTGTTAACTAACCAAATCTGATTAAGTCACAAAAATTCAACCGAGTAAAATTTAAAGATCTAATTGGTTTCCTAAATGATTCATGAATTGGGCAGCATGCCATCTAGCAAATAGAGGGGCACTCTTTAAAAAACTTTTATCCAGGGACGCCTGGGTGGCTCAGTGGTTGAGCGTCTGCCTTTGGCTCAGGGCTGATCCTGGGGTCCTGGGATTGAGTCCCGCATCCGGCTCCCTGCAGGGAGCCTGCTTCTCCCTCTGCCTGTGTCTCTGCTTCTCTCTCTGTGTCTCTCAGGAATAAATAGATAAAATCTTTTTTAAAAAAATTTTTATCCACATTGGGAAACTAAAAAATTTGTTTGACTCACTCACTTAATTGCAATATGCACTCTATTGTGGTGGTCTGCAACCAAATCTGAAATGTCTCTGAAATAACCTGTACTAAATTTATGTATGCATTTTGGGTCTGTTTCTGAATTTTCCAATCTGTTCCTTTATATTTGAATATATGTCACTACCACACTGTTTTAACTATTAAGGCTTTAGAATACTACTTAACATATAGTGATTATTCTTTTTACTTTTATTTCTCTTGGTTACACTTTTCTAGTGAGGTTTTTTTTTTTTGATACTTTCTTTTTCTTATGCTGCCATTGTATTGATTTTGTATGTATTTCTTTTCCATTAATTTAGTCATTATTATATGGGTTATTCCTAGAACAGCTATTTTCCATAAGTTCCATTTCAGTTAAATAGAGAGTGGTCACCACTTAGGACGTTTCTCCTCATTTGCTGCCAGAGAAGCAGACTGCTTCCTGCAAATATGGCTCATCAGTGCGATTCTTTCCTAGAGTCCCATGTCCTCTGCTACCTGTGGTGCTCAAGACAGCCCCTACACCCTTGTTGTGAAACAGGATTGCACTTTGGGGATTTCACAATGAGTCTTTCACTTTTTGAAAGTTATATTTTTGCAGAAGCTATTGGATATCTACTCCAACACCAAGCATGCCCCACTTTCTATTCATTAGCTCCCTATTGCTTCTGACCAATCTTAATAGTTTTTGTCAATTCATAGTTATATTATAGGACCTGCAAATTGTGTTTCTTAGCTTCTATGAAAATGTTTTTATTGAATTTTTATTTGCTATTCTTGTAGGTTTTGTAAACTTCTTGGAAGGGCAGTGTGAGGGAGGATTCCTGACTTTCTTGGCCAGGTTCTTGCTACATGTGCTGATGTTGCCTTTTTTACACATCTGTTCCAGCTAATATAAATACATTTGCAGCTCTGACCATGGAATGCCATCATGCAGAGGAAGCCATTTTGGGCTTTGCCTATGCCCGA
This sequence comes from Canis lupus familiaris, assembly GCF_011100685.1. Lineage (NCBI taxonomy): Eukaryota > Metazoa > Chordata > Mammalia > Carnivora > Canidae > Canis > Canis lupus. Next base: position 21,479,686 of record NC_049224.1, read on the forward strand.
AAGGTTTTTCTTAAGACCTCACCACTGACTTCCGTCTTTTTTTTTTTTTTTTAAGATTTTTTTTTTTTAATTTAATTCATTTGAGAGAAACAGAGTGAGGGAGAGCATGAGCAGAGGGGAGGTTCAGAGGGAGAGGGAGAGGGAGAACAGACTCCCCACTGAGCAGGGAGTGATGTGATGTGGGGCTCTATGTGGGGGCTCAAGGCAGGGCTAGATCCCAGGACCCCAGGATCATGACCTGAGACAAAGACAGATGCTTAATCACTTGAGCCATGCCCCTTCTTCTCTCTCTCTTTTTAATATAAGTTCTTTTTAGAAGCTTTCTCTCATACCCTCCATCCTTGAAAACTTCCTCTGGACTTGTATCCCACCCTGTGATGCTACCAAACTCTTACTTCCTTAAACCACAATGATCTGTTTATTTGGCTATAAACTCTAGAGAGTATTTCACAAAATATTCTCATGAGATGCTTCTACAGAATACATCATGAAAACAGTGTGGCGTCACCAAGTAAGTCTGGGAAACAATATGTATTTTATTGGGGGTCTTGGAGAGTCACAATTCACATTTGAATATTAAAAGTTGCAAAAAGTCCTAAGGGAAAAAAAAAAAAAGTTTGTCATATTGAAATAACCCAGAGTGATCCTAAAGTATTTGTTTAGGGAGACCTCCATTTATGTGTGACACATGTTAACACATTTGGGGAGCCTACACAAAAAGATCCTCCTTGGATATTGGGGGTGCTTATGGCAGGATCTCCTGTTTTGAGTACACTGCCTGCTATTTACTATTTACTATGTGCCTGTCAAATGACTTGATCTATCTGATATACTGTTGAGAATGTTTAATTGCTTAAAGAAACATTTTATAGGATGGTTTTTCATCCAAGGTATCATGATGACATAAACTAGAGAGCTCTGTAAGCCAGCCTCTAATAAATAAATTTGACTCCAATGCTTGATGCTATTTTTGAGGCATGGGGGTCAATGGCCAAGCAAAGAGTACCCAGAGGAAAGTACGCAGGTTGTTTAAGGGATTTGAAAAACTTGTATATGGGGAGTAGTGAGACATATTATATGTTTAGTTTGGAGAAGAGAATGCTAGGATGAAAATTCTATCTACAAATATTTGAACAATGACTAAGACATCCTTTCTGCAGCCCAAAATTCCACAGTCAGAGTGAAGAAAACACATTCTTGTTACAACAAAATGAAATACAGAGTCCTCTGGGTTAGAGCAAAGAGAGTGACTGCTCTGGTATGAAGGGTGGGAGAGGGGTATTTAGGGTGAATCCCCAAGAAGGCAACATGGGAGCAAACTTTCAAGGGTGAGCATGTGCAGAGCACTTTGTGTCATAACCCACCTTTGAAGAAAGCTCTGGATGAAAATCAGGAGTGTTTCTTTTTAATGGCAAAGAGTCATGTTTGGACAAAAGAGTTTTTTATTTCACTTGATCTACATTGACTATTTCTGATTTGTGGCGTAATATAGCATTCAAAGGCTGAATGTATGAAGTATTTTTCAAATTGCTGAGTTAAAAGTGAATCATTGGATAATATTTTTCTTTTTTAGACTTGGCAACAATTTAGCAGATTCTATTTATGATTATTGGTCATTTTTTTTAAAAGGTGAGAAATTCTGTGGAATTCAATAAAGTGTTGATATTAGGTGGCTCAGCATATTAACTGAAATACTTATAGTTTGCACTGTAACATCTTGATTTTATTAGTGGATCATTCTATGAGATTAGTGCATTCAAATTTCTCTTTCTACTCATTGTAGATTATGAGAGTTCAATATCACTGGAAAGGCTGGACATGTTCAGAAAATAGTTTGTTCCACAATTTGGGGGATAGAGATGATTATATTTAATCAGAATATATATACAAATGATTCTGGTTAGATTTACATTAGAAAAAAAGCTAAATATTAAGTTTCACATTTCTCTAAAATATTTTCATCTATACAACTTTGCTTTAAGATTTCTAAGAAATGGTGTCACTGCTTTATTGTATACTGAACTGACAGGCTTCACTTACTGTTTTGGAACTTTACTGTGCAAAGTACTAAATTAAAAATTAGCATAAACTGGTTACCAAGTCAAGCTGAATTCTGCTATTCTGAGGATGTGTAAGAATACATTATCTAGGGACACCTGGGTGGCTCATTCAGTTAAGCATCTGCCTTCGGCTCAGGTCATGATCTCAGGGTTCTGGGATCGAGTCCCTAATTGGGCTCCCTGCTCAGTGGGGAGTCTGCTTCTCCTTCTCCCTCTCTCTGACCTCCCTGCCTCCACTCATGCACTCTCTCTCTCTCCAATAAATACATAAAATCTTAAAAAAATTACATTATCTATCTGAGCAAGTTGAGAAATAGTCTACCTGATTCTGGAGATGAGTTAGTTGACCACTCATTCATTCACTCATCCGGGAAATATTTTTTAAGAGGCTATTACTTACAAAATACTGGAGGTTCCCATTATTTATAAAATGTTATATATACAAAAAAGGAGCTAGTTCTTTCAGCAGTTATTAAACAAATCACGTCAGAAGACAGTGCAATTTAGGAGAAAGGGCGCAGGGTTTGGAGTCAGAATGATGTGGGTCTGTTACAAAATTATAGCAGCTGCATAATTTTCAGCAAGTTACTCAATGTCCTGGTTTTGAATATCAAACAAGATAAAACTTATAAGCACCTACAACAATGTCCGATATGAGTAGGAATTTGATAGTCACCATTATAGCCATGCAAACAGACATGACTGATAGAAACATGACATGACTTGCCTCGGGTCTAGTAAGGACTACTTCCAGTCCATCTGGCTATTTCCAAGATTCTTTTGAAAACATTATGAAACAATGACCAATAAACAATATCATAGAATGATTGTTCATAATTAATCATATTTAAGTAGTTTGAGTAAACGTTCATAATAATTTCACACATTAAAAAGGCTGTTCTGTATGGGAACAAAGAAGACTATTTTTGGTATTAGGGAAAGAAGCTGTCAATAATGTTAAATCCAATTTAAACTTGTATGTTTTCAAAATTTTATGTAGAGAAAATAGTTCTAATTGTTATTTTCTGCTTATTTAGGTGAGAAATAAACTATAACAGATTCTTTTTACTTTGTTCAGTGTTTTCTGTAAATTATAAAACCTCATCATTAAAAAAAAAGATCAAAACACCTCAACATTACACTTGACTACAACTGGTGGCACCTGGCTGGCTCAGTGGGTGGAGCATGTGACCTGTAATCTCAAGGGCCATGAGTTCAAGCCTCACATAGAGACTACTCAAAAAAAATTTTTTTTTGATTAAAAAAAAAACACAAAAAATACTCGAGGGACACCTGGGTGGCTCAGTCGGTTGGGTGTCTGACTTGTGGTTTCAGCTTAAGTTGTGATCTCAGGGTTGTAGGATCAAGCCCCACATGGGGCTCTCTCTGGATTCAATGCAGAGTTTGCAAGACATTATCTTCCTTTCCCTCTCCTTCCCCCACTGCTCCACCCTCCCACTCCTTGCTTTCAAGCATGCTCTCTATAAAATAAATAAATAAAATCTTAAAAAAAATTAACAACTCTTTTTCATATTTAGGGGTTCATTAAATACTTCTAAGATACTAAGTTTCTGACATTTGGCATATTATTTTCTGCCTTTAATCCTTGCCTTTGAAAACAAATCATATGGAAATAACATCTATAAAGTAGTGTTGTGCTGTAGTCACATATGTCTCCTTCTTTTCTTATAGATAATTGAGTTATGACAAGGAAACAATTACTAGATCAACAGCCTTTGTCTGATCAAGAAGCTACTACAGAATTGGACTAGGATTTGAGGTGGTCTTAAAAACATCTTGGATTGCTCAGGTTCTGCTCATTTCAGGACTACAGAATCAAAGGGTGCCTGGGTGGCTCAGTCAGGTGAGTGACGGACTCTTGATTTCAGCTCAGGTCATGATCGCAAGGTTGTGAGATAGAGCCCTGCCACAGGCTCTGTGCTCAATGTGGAGTCTGCTTGGGATTCTCTCTCCCTCTTCCTATGCCCCTCCCCTCTACTGGTGCACAGGTGTTCTCTCTCTCAAACCAATAAATAAAATTTTGAAAAAAAAAGGCTAAAGGATTGAATGGACTGATTAGATTAGTTAAAATAAATTTGGGTTTCTTCTAATATTAACTCAGACTCATTCTAGGGTTGTAACATCACCCTCAGTCTCTTTCTCAAGGAAACCAATCTCCTAAGTGTATATTCCTACACTTAATATCATAATCATCATACTGAAAATTATCTATGTTTGGATTTCTAGAGACTTCTCCTGACAGAAGAATATCCTGATCCCTATAAACCATTCACTGTAGTTTGGTGGGTAAAAGTGGGGTGTTTCAGCTTTGTACTTTCCATTGGTAACATCTGCTTTTCTCATATGCTTTAGTTATACAGAAATGATCTCTAGAGGATGTCAAATGCCCTTATTCCTTTCCTGGATATTCTTTAAAGTATATTTTCAAACTTCCCCACTAATTAAATTCTTCCTTTTCCTTTTCCTGTTTAAAAACTTCATTGTGCTATGCAAAATAGAGGCCTTGATTTCAGGGAAATGGGCTACATTATCATTTACTCCTTGAATTGTCAAAATAGGAAGTGATTCCACCAAATAAGAAAAGAAACATGCATAAAATCTACACTCTTTTCGACAATACAGTCAGCAAAGTCCAATATGAAGTAGAGGCTGGGGGTTGTGGAGAGGTGGGAAATAGACGACAACATACTAGCCTATTACGTACACGGTGATGCTTGATCTTTGCCTATCAATTTTTAAATCATCTATGTTACCTGGGCTGAAGGTGAAAAGCTGTTATCAGTTTTTTGGTTCATTCAATTCATTTACAGTTGAAATATATTGAAAAACCTCCTAAAACTTGGAACTCATCATGTTTGCCTTGTACATTTGCATCTAGGTTGCTAACTCCTGTTCTGAATGGGTGTCCATAATCATCCAACTTTAGGGTATTCATTCATAAATGTTTCTCTAAATAGCCTATGAGTTCACCATCACTAGTCATAACAGTGTCTCTGTGCAATCTGTATCAGCCATTTTCAAGGAAGATTAGTTATTAAAATGCCATTCCAAATTTTAAAAGTTTGGGGATCTGAATAATAACTTTTTGCCTCACATTTGAATGACTATTCTTTAGAAAGAAATCAGCTACATGTCAATCAGAATATGCCTAAAGGGCAACATGCTTAAGTTTACTTTGAATAAAACAGAACTGACATGATGTCAATTTAATAATAGATTGTATTTAAGTCCTAGTGATCATATAGGCAATTAGTAAGCGACAAATGAAGTTCATTTTAATATAGATACCGCAACCATATCTTATATTGAAAATGTACATACTGGTTAGAAAACTAGTTGAGTCTCTAAACATGTATCACTCAAAATTAATCATAATAATAGTCTTTTTAGATTTTCTTGCCTCAACGATTTGCTTCTAAATTACGTTGCTTTAATTTTTTTTTATTTTAAATTCCAAATTTTTACTTGTTTTAAATGATCTTTATCATTTCCGGCAATAATCACAGCCAGTGTTTTTGAGAACTTATTGTTAAACTGTGCTAATTTAAAACTTTACATGGATCATCTCACTTATACATCACCAAAATCCTATAAAAAAGTAATTTCATTATCTTCATTTTACATTTGAGAAAAATTGAAATACAGAGAAATCAAGTTATATGAACAGCGGTGAGTCTAATATGCAGACCCACATCAGTATAATTCTAAGTCAAAATTCTTATTCATGATCCGATTATTTGCTGACCAAGTGACAAAGTGCCCCAAAGTGACAGCCAACTATGCTTATTTTGCATGCCACTTGACTAACTTTCCACCTGACTGCTTCATAGGAGCTGCTTGGTTTGAACTGTTTCTCAGCAACTAGCCTCTGTTATGACATCTAGCTCTCTCTGTTTTCACCTCTTTCCTAATTTAATTCCCAGCTTGTTTTCTTCCCAGTCATTTATGTCTTGTTCCAACATCTGCTCTGGTGGGTTTTAGAGAAAATGAAATGCTTCTTTCACTTACCCACAGGATTGCTCCCTAATCCCAGCAAGGTGACTGAACACTAACTAGTTTTGGATACACCTATTTCTGTATTACTTGTTTAGCCAATCCTATAAAAAATGGAAAAGTGTAAAAGAACATATGAAATGGCATAATGCCCATTCCTGAACTGGTCTGACTGATATATGGGTTTGGGTGGCTGAGGGGATGGTCTGGAAGTAGGTATGGCCTGAACAGTATGATTCTACACTGCTGGAAAGACTTAGAATCTCTCAGTTTTTTTCTATAAGACTGATACTTTGTCCATTTTTAATTTCGACTCAGGCCTCCTTATAGTTACTTTCAGGACCTCTCCCCCCCGATATGATTTATTAGTTTTTATAAATTATGAATATAACATATAATTTTTAGTACAGGTCAAGAAAAGAAAATGTGAATAAAGAAAAAAGTAGTTTTCCATCCTTCTTGAGATAGCCAATCATACCAGTTTTATGTATATTGGACCATTTTTCTATGGTCTTACAAACATGTGTTTATTATTTATATAATTGATTGCATGCATATGTGTATGTATGTATATATTTTTTTCTGTTTTGTTTTTACAAAAATGGTTGTCCTAAACATTGTAAAAGGATCATACAAGCAATAAGTAACTTACTTTTTTAAACAGTTGCATGATGTTCCACATTGTGGATACAACAGCCTCCTTCTGATGATAATCAAGCTATCCCTAAATTATTGTCATTACAACAAAACCATAGGACATTGTGGGATAATGCTTTTAATTTTTAAGATAGACATATATAGTACTAAAAATGGCTGAGTGTCATAAAAGGAAAGCACAGTCTCAGGAAAAATTTATGACCAAGGACTATAAAAAATATTTTTCCTGCAAAACTGCTCTTTCAATACTTATTTCTTTTTCTACTCTGTTGATGAGTAGGCTTATTTTATTAAAAATTAAAGTTTTATTAACAGCTCTTTTAAAATTATAAACTCACGTTGCTTATTCTCTTTTAACCATTATTTATTGACAAATAATGTTAGAAAACATTTCCAGAATTTGGTTCCTAACAACATCACACTGAGAATGGTTTCATGTTTTGTGAATGAATCTTTTTGAAATTCATTTTTAAATTTTTAATGATTTATTCCATGAATTATCTAGATAGAGAAGTTATATTAATGCTGCTAGTGGAGGAAAAAGAAAAACCTAAAGAGAAATTGGATTTTCAGGGATGAAAATATGGAACGCTCTTCATATTTCACCATATGATATGTACTGAAGATGGATGAATGTGGCAGATGCTGCATTTATACTTACTCCAAAATTACCCAGTAACAATTTATAATTTAGCTGACTTCATTCTATTAGTAACTTTGCATAATTTGTATGAACTAGCTTATCTTTCTAAGTGTAACGGCTTCTCTATGATTGAGGCTCAGCCTATAGCTACCTTTTGGTTTCAATTGGTCATTTAATCAATTTAAGCTGTTGGTCCTAATATTTCATGTGTCATTTCAGTGCCTGTAAATAATACTGTTTTATCTTTTTCTTTTTCTAATTATATCAATTCAAGGCACTTAGGCTTAAATTAATTTGAGGGAGACATATTTGGACTGATATAAATGGACTAGACATTTATATGTGCAAATTGGCTAACTATACTTCTAACATCCATTTATTTCTGTATTTAACGTAGAATGTGGAAACAGATGTAGCAATAATGATCCCAAATGTTTGAAAGAGTTGGATAATATTGGAGCAGTGTCTGGCTAAATCTGAAGGAGAAAATGCAATTGACATTGCCTGACACTCCCTGCTTTGAAAATAATCAGTGAATCTATTTAACAAAAAATCAGAAAAGAAATACTGTTTAAGTTCTATGGTTTTGTCAAGGACACCCAAATTTGTTATTGTAAACATCCTTTAAAAACAAATGTTATTGGGGCACCTGGGTGGCTCAGTGTTTGAGCGTCTGCCTTTGGCTCAGGTCGTGATCCTGGGGTCGAGGGATTGGGTCCCATATCAGACTCCCCACAGAGAGCCTGCTTCTCCCTCTGCCTATGTCTCTGCCTCTCTCTCTATTTCTCGTGAATGAATGAATGAATGAATGAATGAATGAATAAATAAATAAAATCTTTTAAATAAATGTTCTCCTGATAAATGAAGAAGCAAGTACTATAAAACATGGAAATTTCACCAATGGTTAAAACTGTAACAAGCAAAGTTTGAACATGAACTGGACTGATGCTTTACTCAGAAATGTTTTTGAATAAAATGATCTCTGTTAAGCTTGACAGGGAGGTGTAGGGGAGGGTATAGAGCTTTATAGAGCAAACACATTAGCAGATCACTTAAAAAACTCAATATACCAAGTATAAATTTAAAAAAAATCTAGTCATTAAAAGGCCATTGATGCATTTCCAATAAGTCTCAAACTTAATCCTCCACAGCTTGAAAACAACAGTACAGAATTTCTCAACAGTATTTTAAATTTCTCCTACTTTTTCCCAATATTCACTTAAAAAGGTGATCTTTCAATGCATAGCTACTGCTTATAATCATCAAAAAACATTCAGGAACATGTATTGCATGGTAGATGCTATATGGTAGATGCTATATGCTATATGCTTGCAGTAGTCAAGCTAGATTTATTTTTCTCTGTGAGGTGGTGAATAAAAAATTTAGGCTCAATATTAATCAAAGCTCAACAGAGTATGTATGTATTTATTTATCAACTATCACTTTTCTACTTTCCCAGTAATCAGTTTCTATCCTGTTCAAATCATGCAATCTCTATGACCTGCGGTTTCATCCTGTGCAAATTTTGGAACACAGACTCAAAATGGCAGGCTGAGCTTATGTTGGAAAACACACCCCTTCATTACAAATACATAGAATTACAGAGAAATTATTCAAATCATATAATTGGGTCTCAAAAGAAGAAATAAAATTCGCAGGTGCTTGAAACCAAGCAGGAACAAGCAGCAGTAGGTGGGATTCGGAGCTTGTGACCCATGAGACAGAGAGACTAACAGAGTCAGGCCTGGGCCTAGAAGAGTTAAGCAGTGTACCTGACACCCTCGTACCTTGCTTGGCAATCTCTCACAAAATAAAACAGATGTTTATCAACTTACCCAGCAATTTAACAGCTAGGTATTTTTTTCAAGAGAAATAATACCTAGTCTGCAGACATATAAAAAGATGAACACAGATGTTCACAGAAGGAAAAAATGAAACAGGAAAAACAAGCAAAATAGCTCTCACCTGGTGAACAGATAAACACAGTGTGTTACATCCATACAATGAAATATTATTCGGTCATAGAAGGAATGAACTATTTATAACATAAAACATGGATAAATCTCAAAAGCATTATGCTGTGTAAGAGAAGCCAGAAACAAAAAAGGACATGCCATATGGTTCTACACATCTGAAATTCTAGAAGAAGACATCACTAGTTTGTAATGACAGAAAGGGTATCAGTAGTTGCATAGGGTTGAAGTGGGATAAATGACTGCAAGGAGTTAGAAAATTTCTTGGGTACTGAGAATGTTCCACACATTAAATATATAGTACTTTTTACTGCATGGAAATGACATCTCAACAGTGCTGATTATGAAAAATTTAAAAACATGATTACCACAGAAGATGTGCTCACAGAAAAAAGTTGCAAAGAACACAAAGCCAAATGCTTTGAAAGACAGTCAATAGATGCAGGATACTGGATAAATCACATCCAACCCCAGATAAAAGTAGGGACGTGGACTGGATATATGTTATAGGGCTATGGAGTTATATATATGTATTATATATATTTATGCCTTAAATACATTCATAAATATATTCATGTCTTAAATATATTTTATTTAAAAAATCTTTTGTATTTTTTAAATAGAATTTAAAAATACCCTCTAGCATCTTTTAGAACTCTCAAAAAAATATCTGCTTATGATATAGATTATACTATGGGGCTGCTTCAAGCATAACTAAGAATATATTCATATGACATCTGTACATGCTAGCAAGGCAGGTACTTGAGGAAATACTATTGAGGAATATTTTATATGTAATATTCTTTAATTGGTAGTTAGAAATTCTAAAATATTATATGGTTTTTGCTCTCAAACAAAAATCTTCACACTCAGTTAAAAAGACCAGTCTAAAATAAAGTAACACTAAAACACATTTTTTGGGTAGAATACATGGCATGTCCATGTGGAGTTGAAAAGTTTAGAAAAAGGGGGATCACCTTTTCGCAGAGTGGGCCGTGTTTCCCGATGGTTCTCTGAGTGATTTTAGTTGTTATACAAATGAACTTCAAACCCAGGAAGTCATATTTTGTGCAATCAATTCCCTTCTAATTCTCTGACAATTATGTCAAGGAGAAAGACTAAATTTGGTGCTATTACATCTTTAATCCTTCCTAATATTTACTAAGCCCTCTCTCTTTTTATGAGAAAGCAGATCAGAATCAGGGCCTTAGGCAGGGAAAAATACCCAGGAAAATTTTTAAAAATATATTTACTTGGCATTTTATCCTCTTTATACTTCCTTTTTATTTATATCAATAATTGTTTTCATTTACTGAATTTGTGTTTCATATGTAAAATTTCTAGTATTTTCTACTTCCTCTTTCTTTATTTTATTCTGAAAATCTATGAGAATACAAACCAAAGCAGGATTATAAAAGAACAATAAAACCAAAACCAAAAAATCTGCTTCAGTAGTTTTAAAAAGACAGACGTTGTTTGCGAGATTTAAAATCTAAAACGTTAGCATTCTTCAAGCTTTCTGAAACTATTTTTATTAAAATGAAGCAAAATGGAATATACTCACACATAACAGACAATTCGTCAACAAAACAAAAACTTTTCCAACTTCTGCTTTAAAAATACTGACTACACCGATTTGTGTCTGACTCATAGCTGATACTTTGAATTGAGGAAGTTGCACTCCTTTTGAAATAGTAAGAAAAGGTCAGTCTTTATCCTTGGGGGAGTCATGTCAGTAGGGTTAAATGTCCTAAGATTCAGTGTTTTTAAATTAAAGTTATTTAAAGTGTAAGAAAAAGAACTAAGTGGAAAGGATAAATAATATTAAAAAGCAATAGGTTGCTAAAATCTTTGCTACCTATTGAGCATAGGTTACTTTTGAAAATGCCTTAATTTTTAATATCATAGAATCTCATTATAATTGTGGTGTTTATTTCACTTTTTTTCTGACAAACTAGATTTTAAAACCTGGTATACTATCGTATATTTAATGATGTCTAATAAATATCTTTGGTCAAGGAGTGAGAGTTTTTTCAAATTTTGATGAAAAGTTTTACGAAACTCAGCTTTACCCAAAAGATAGCTTAACTTTTGGTCCCAGACTTATCTTATTAACATTTCTTAAACTAATGACCCCTATAATGTGGACTGATACTGTTGTTTGACAGGCATGCCAAGCCAGAAATTTTGAGAAGTGTCCTCTATTTTTTTTTTAAAGATTTTATTTATTTATTCATGAGAGACACAGAGAGAGAGGCAGAGATACAGGCAGAGGGAGAAGCAGGCTTCATGCAGGGAGCCTGACGTGGGACTGGATCCCAGTGGGATCATTCCCTAGGCCAAAGGCAGATACTCAACTGCTGAGCCACTCAGGCTGTCCCAAGAAGTGTCCTGTATTAAATAGCTTAACTTTTAGTTATTATGTAAACTTGAGAAAACAACTTCTGGTTTAATAACTTCAGTCATCACAAGCCTATTTTAATTCCTTGGAAAACTCTTCCCCTTTCTCTTCTATTCTTATGAGGAAGAGTCAAAGGGAGGGGGAGAATTTTTGCTCTCTTCAGTGCAGTTTTACTAACTTCTAGTTTTTCTTTCTTTTCTTTTCTTTTCTTTTCTTTTCTTTTCTTTTCTTTTCTTTTCTTTCTTTTTTCTTTTCTTTTCTCCTTTTCTTTTTTCTTTTTTCTTTTTTTCATTCCATCCTTGTCCATGAGAGATACTCCCCTTGTGTAACCTACGCTTTACAGCAACATTATCCTGTAGACCTTTGGGTCATGGATCTACCTGCATCCATTGATGTAGAGATTTTGAGGTCATACGTTTCAAGAAGTGAAATAAAGCTTTTCTCCTCACATCTCTAATGACTTTTTTTTAGTCTAAAATAAAATTATTCTGGTTCATCTTAGAAGAATCATTGATTATGTTGCTATGTGTAATATTGTACTTATAATTAGTCAAGGAATAAGACTGGATATTAAAGATCATTGATAGGCAGGAGAAAATCATGCTAGGTTTAGTCACAATACTATTTCTAATGCTTGAAACTTACAACGGTCATTGGGACAGCTTTCCCTCTCCCCATAAGATTTCAGTAACAACTGAATTAACTTATCACTTAAGAGATAAACTGCTTGAAACAGAAGAGCTGGCTATTACATGGGATATATGAATATATATATTATATATATAATAACAGCAACAAAACTTTCAAGGGGAAAACACTATATAGTAATTAACAGGATTTCAATGTATTCATTTTTCTTTTTTTTTTCATTCATTTTTCTTTGGGTAGTTTTCAAAATTTTTTTTTAAATGTTTATTTATTTATGATAGTCACAGAGAGAGAAAGAGAGAGAGGCAGAGACACAGGCAGAGGGAGAAGCAGGCTCCATGCACCGGGAGCCCGACGTGGGATTCGATCCCGGGTCTCCAGGATCGCGCCCTGGGCCAAAGGCAGGCGCCAAACCCCTGCGCCACCCAGGGATCCCCTTTGGGTAGTTTTCTTACAGGAATAATTCTCTTGAGACTAGGTTGAAAAGCAATTTGAAATCATTTTTAGTTTAATTTTGATGAAACTGATTTTCCTTTTTTTTAAAGCCTTTTTTGTTCAGTTTAAGCTTTCTGTACCTTTTTTCTCCTACAAGCTAGATGCATCTCAGTGAAAAGACAACGTATTTAATTAAGCATGCCACCACCCAAGAAACCTTTACTTGAAGCATTAAGGGATTTGATCATCACATTTTAGCAAGATTCCACTACTAATTTAAATTGAAATAAAATTTAAAAATATTTTTTACATAATATACAAAATAAATGTGCTTATTTAAATTAAAATCAAATGTTAGTTTTGTTATTCAAGCTTCTTACCACTTTTTTTTTTCACATTCTTAAGACAGTTTTGTTACACCTATGAACAGGTATTGTTTGTTAGTGTGTGTTTAGGTGTGACAGTCATCTTCACTGAGTGGAGAAAAACAATGAAGGAAAAAACTCCTAGAAATGAGAGAATCACTTTTCAATTTCCAACTAAAGATAAATTCAGAGGAAATTCTTTAAATTGTTAAATGACAGAGTTGGATAGGACGTAAGAAAGAATATTTACCAATAAGGATTTTCAAAATAAGAACAGTGAGCTGTACTTCATCTTTCCTACAGGTATCAGGTATTTAAAATTGTTCTCTTCTCTGAATATGAGAACAAACATTACATACCCTTGTAAGTTTCCTTCTTGCTTGGCTTTTAATTTCTTTATAGTTTAATAACCCTAAGTGAACCTGGAAATATAAAGAAGGGAAAAAATAAATCTAATATTTTTCTAAAAGTACAATAGTTGAGCAAAAACATAATATATATTTGCATATTAAATATATGCATCTATGTACTTTTATATATTAAAGCACATTTAAAAGCAGTTTCATAGTGTTTATACACCAGATTGGAACCAATTACTTTAAAAAACTAGCTGTTGATCATTATGTTTTCAATTTTTCTAGTTTTTTCAGTGGCATATTTTAGGTTTAAAGAGGGATTCTTTTTACATGAAAATAAGTAAAACTATTGTAAAATATTTATATATATATAAAATATTTAGTGAACAAAACTATTTATACAGAATGCATTTAGTGAATATTTATACATTCTAGTAAATATTACCCGTAAGTTTTTTTGTAATGTTATATTGCAAGAAAAATGTTTTCATTATTCTGTGTTATTAAGTGCAATGTTTAAATGCATAATGAATCTTGAAATTCATTTTAGAATGGAACACCACATGGTGGCACTGTTTACTAAGAAACTGGTAAAGTATGATACCCTCACAGGGATTAGTGCGTTTTATAAACCGCTCTAGTTTTCTGTGTCTGTCAAATTGGTCATGCATTTCAACTGTTAAAAATGTGTACTGGATTCTTAAGTGTGAAAGTGGTAAATGCTTTTTATTCTATAAATTGTCTTATGTATACAGAGGCTATGACAGCGCCTTTCATGAGTATTGGAAAACTTAGAAAATAATTGTTGAATTTGGTTTGCTGACTTATACACTGTACATTTGCTTACAGATGAAAAGCAGTAGAGGGGCTCCTGGGTGGCTCAGTCAGTTAAGTGACTGCCTTCTCTCAGGTCATGATCCTGGGGTCCTGGGATGGAGCCCTGGGATCAAGCCCCACCCTTGGGCTCCCTGCTCAGTGGGGAGTCTCTTCTCCCTCTGTCCCTCCCCCTGTTCCCTCTCTCTCAAATAAATAAATCTTAAAAAAAAAAAAGCAAGAGAAGAAATCGAATAATAAATATCACCTAGAGGTTAGACTTTTCCACCAGTGTGTACTTTTAGAATACATAATAGAGATTGATTGAATAATGGTGGAGTGCTTTAAAGTGAGAACAAAGCGTTTAAGCATGAATACAGTGGATTTATACCCCCAGGTCACTGAAAGCTTCAGGATGAGATTGAGGAACAGCTAATATAGAACCTCCCTCCTCTTTTCCTACTGCCACATCTCCTTTCTTTGCCTCAAATCCATCAGTGATTTTTTTTTTCTATCCTGTTTAAATAATGAATTCAGTGACATTGGACCCTTGAACTATGTAGGGCTTAGGGGCCTCAACATCCTCCATAGTAAAAAAAAATCAGTGTATGGCATTTGATTACCCTAAAACTTAACTACTGATATCCTATTGTTGACAGAAAGCTTTACCAATAACAAACAGTAGATTAACACATATTTTGTATATGTATTCTATATTCTATTCTACAATAAAGTGAGCTAGAGAAAAAAATATTAGGAAAATCGTAAGAAAAACGCATTTACAGCACTGTACTGTATTTATCAAGAAAAATCCATGTGTAAGTGGACGTGCACAGTTCAAACCCATGTGTTCTCAACTGTACTGAGACCTTAAAATGTACACATATCTGGAGAAATTTCCTTTATTTTCTCCTTTGTTTTGTATAGAATAGTACATACATCTATGTTGTACAAAGCCGTGATAAGTTGCTATGGGATTTTATAGTCTTGGGACACAGGATGATGTAAATAATGTTTTTTTTGCACTTCTATCATTTATGCATTTAATTAATCCATAAAACCAGTCATGGTAAGCTGGATACATATAAACTCCAAGGAAAGGGAATTTCTGCAAATAATGGGAAATGATTCCCCTATAAAGGAATTAAAGCCTGATTCCCTGGTGGTTAATACATAAACTCCACTAGGTCAGGGTTCTTCATCTGCTGGGTTCACTGATATATGCAAGCATCTACTAAGTGTCTGATGTTAAGCAGGTGCTCCAAAAATATTTTGTTGTTGTTGTTTTTTAATGATTTTATTTATTTACTTGAGAGAGAGATTGAGAGAGAGTGCACAAGCAGGAGGAGAGGCAGGCAGAGGAAGAGGGAGGAGTAGGTTCCTTGCTGAGCAGAGAGCCAGACATGGGGCTTGATCCCAGGACCCTAAAATCACGACTTGGGCCAAAGGCAGACCCTTAACCCACTGAGCCACCCCGGTGCACCCCGGTGTCCCTGCTCTATAAATATTTGGAATGAATTGAACAAATAAATCTTTGAACTTCTAGCAAAATAAATCAAAAAGCTTTTTCTGTTAAGGAATATAGTAAAAGATGGCATGATATTGGAATAAGACCTAGAAGAATAAATAATTTATCTCATTTTAAAAGCTGGAGTTCCAATTTCTGGGGCTTCAACAAATAGAAACTTTTTAAATAAAATTTTATTTTATTTTATTTATTTATTTTTAAATAAAATTTTAAAATCAAATACAGTAAAAGTTAGCTAGAATTATAATTTCATGATGTTTGTATATAAAGTAGAGATATATTAACCGTATCATTCATGAAGATACTTGACAAGGAGTATATAGTTATTTGGAAGATATTTTTCCCCCCACAAAGAAATAAAGAACAATACAAGGTCAGGTGTGAGGATGAAGAGCCAGTGAATTCTGAACATTAATATGACTTGAACTCTGCCTCTGGCTGGAGCTTGAAGATTTTTATGCCCTGATCTAGGTATCATTGCAATGATGCCAATGATGAATGCTAAGATGATGGTTAGGGGTAATGGAAATATATTGATTTAGTTAATTTTGATCACTTGCCTTTGATCATTTATTTAGTTTTAGGTGCTGTTTAGGCAGTTTCCTGTGTGCTTTTTTGCTTTTACTATGTTTTTTTTTCTTTGAACAATGATAAAATTCCTCTCAGTAACTAGCCCCCTATTAGTGGGTTGGGTATATGGAGGCTTTTTGCAAGCCAGTGGGGACAACAAATCATTTATGGCTCTCTCACCTCTGGCATGATGATGGTAGGCAGAAAGAAGGTACACACTTCACCCTGCATTCCTTTCACATCCTCTTTCCTGGTCACTTGGTGTCTGTTGATTTCCTGCTCTCTTCCACCACCTAAAGCTGGCTTTCACATTCCTCTCTCTTCTCAGGTAGAAATTACTGAGTTCCCAAAATGAAAAGAAACAATTCTTGTGAGAGGCTCTGAGGCAGATCGCTGAAGACCACAGAGTGGGGCAGACTTTCTGGACTGAAAAGCCAACACTGCCACTGCTAGCTGTGTGGTTGTAGGCACACTACTTAGCCACTTTGTGCTTCAGTTTCATCACGTTTAAAAGAGTATTTACCCTCTGAGAGGATTGAATGAATTGTATAGGTAAAGCTTTCAGCAGAATAGCTGGCACATTTGCCTGCTAGCTTTATTAGGGGCAGGATTTTAGACATCTGTGTAGGAGAGGAAGGTGTTGGGAGGACCCTGGGGGCTCGAGCCTTCATGACATTGTGCCCCCCTTGTCAGCCACCTGCTTTACCTGAGCATAAGGCCCTTGTGCAACTGGGACCTGCGTTGATTCACTATCATCTGATCTTTTTGGATTTGAAGGAGTTTAAAAGGCAACACATTTTGACCAGAAAACTTCCCTCAAAACATAAACAGATGCCCTAAAAGTGTTTGAAGTTTTAAGATGCTGAAGCATGCTCTAGTATGAGGAAATTAATCACATATTAAGCTTCAAAATATTTCTTTTTAATAAGCAGTCACAAAGTTTGCTACTGAGAAGCATATACCCATATGCATTTCTGATAACTTAGTGTTACAGTTCCTCTAGTACAAATATTTGTGATATAATGTGAATTTTTTCTTTATGGGGAAAACTGACACTTTATCCTTTTTTTTTTTTTTTTAACTGTTAGGTAAATTTATTTATTTATTTATTTTATTTTTTTTTTTTTTATTGGTGTTCAATTTACTAACATACAGAATAACCCCCAGTGCCCGTCACCCATTCACTCCCACCCCCCGCCCTCCTCCCCTTCCAACACCCCTAGTTCGTTTCCCATAGTTAGCAGTCTTTACGTTCTGTCTCCCTTTCTGATATTTCCCACACATTTCTTCCCCCTTCCCTTATATTCCCTTTCACTATTATTTATATTCCCCAAATGAATGAGAACATATAATGTTTGTCCTTCTCCGACTGACTTACTTCACTCAGCATAATATCCTCCAGTTCCATCCACGTTGAGGCAAATGGTGGGTATTTGTCATTTCTAATAGCTGAGTAATATTCCATTGTATACATAAACCACATCTTCTTTATCCATTCGTCTTTCGTTGGACACAGAGGCTCCTTCCACAGTTTGGCTATCGTGGCCATTGCTGCTATAAACATCGGGGTGCAGGTGTCCCGGCGTTTCACTGCATCTGTATCTTTGGGGTAAATCCCCAGCAGTGCAATTGCTGGGTCGTAGGGCAGGTCTATTTTTAACTGTTTGAGGAACCTCCACACAGTTTTCCAGAGTGGCTGCACCAGTTCACATTCCCACCAACAGTGTATGAGGGTTCCCTTTTCTCCACATCCTCTCCAACATTTGTTGTTTCCTGCCTTGTTAATTTTCCCCATTCTCACTGGTGTGAGGTGGTATCTCATTGTGGTTTTGATTTGTATTTCCCTGATGGCAAGTGATGCAGAGCATTTTCTCATGTGCATGTTGGCCATGTCTATGTCTTCCTCTGTGAGATTTCTGTTCATGTCTTTTGCCCATTTCATGATTGGATTGTTTGTTTCTTTGGTGTTGAGTTTAATAAGTTCTTTATAGATCTTGGAAACTAGCCCTTCATCTGATATGTCATTTGCAAATATCTTCTCCCATTCTGTAGGTTGTCTTTGAGTTTTGTTGACTGTATCCTTTGCTGTGCAAAAGCTTCTTATCTTGATGAAGTCCCAATAGTTCATTTTTGCTTTTGTTTCTTTTGCCTTCATGGATGTATCTTGCAAGAAGTTACTATGGCCGAGTTCAAAAAGGGTGTTGCCTGTGTTCTTCTCTAGGATTTTGATGGAATCTTGTCTCACATTTAGATCTTTCATCCATTTTGAGTTTATCTTTGTGTATGGTGAAAGAGAGTGGTCTAGTTTCATTCTTCTGCATGTGGATGCCCAATTTTCCCAGCACCATTTATTGAAGAGACTGTCTTTCTTCCAATGGATAGTCTTTCCTCCTTTATCGAATATTAGTTGCCCATAAAGTTCAGGGTCCACTTCTGGATTCTCTATTTGACACTTTATCCTTATCCATACCTTATTTCTAAGTTTTAGAAAAGGAAATGATTCTCAGTTGAGATTTACTTGGTCTTCTTATAAAATGCATTATTAAGGCATTTAATATTAATATTAATTAATATTAGTTTTATAGGAACATTAATTAAGGAACATTAATTAACAATTAATTAAGGAACATTAAGGTAATTTTATATCAACTGGCTTATTGTAGGGTTGGTAAATCTGTGACTTCTTAAAAAATTCCAGTATAGTTAATATACAGTGTTATATTAGTATCAGGTGTACTGTATAGCAATTCAACAGTTCTATATATTACTCAGTGCTCATCCAACAAGCGCACTCCTTAATTTATCACCTATTTCACCCATCCCTCCAATCATCTCCCCTCTGGTGACCATCAGTTTGTTCTTTATAGTTAGGAGTCTGTTTTTGGGTTTGTCTCTTTTTTTCTTTCTTCATTTGTTTTGTTTCTTAAATTCCACATACGAGTGGAAAAAAATCTGTGACTTTTTGATGTCTTTTCAACAGAAAGAGGACCAGGAAGCACGATGTGAGCAAAATTAGAGCATAACATTTATGGAGAATGTGAAATAAAAGAATGGAAAACAAAGGCTTGCGTTCATTTATATCCCTGCCCTGGTGACAAACTAAAAGCACAGAGTCTATGTCCTAACCCATAGCTAATATCCTTGTCAAGACTTGTTACAAAATTTGTGGGGCCTATTACAAAAATGAAAATATGGAACCCTTAGTTTAAAAATTATTAAATTTCAATATAACATCAGAGCACTAAACCCAGCACAGGTAAAACATCCATGAAGCTGGCCCTTGTCCTTGTATTGTGCCCAGGCAGTGTAGGAGGCTTTGAATTGCTCTTCTTTGCCTCTTCCCTTCGAAGGAGAAAAAAAATAATCTTCAAGAATAAATGGAAATCTTTATAAAATGAATATATATTATATGATGCCTGACTGCCAAGTTATTGGTAGATACTGAGAACCTATTCTGTGATTACTCGTAGTTTCAAACAATGTTCTTAATACTAAATGAATGGTGCTTAATTACATCTTGGCAGAGTATGACAATATCCTCAAATATTAGGTGTCTACCATTTATTTTATTTATTTATTTTAAAATATTTTATTTATTTATTCATGAGAGACACAGAGAGGCAGAAACACAGGCAGAGGGAGGAAGCAGGCTGTCTGCGGGGAGCCCAATGTGGGACTCAATCCCAGGACCTCAGGATCATGACCTGAGCCAAAGGCAGATGCTCAACCACTGAGCCACCCAGGTGTCCCAAGTGTCTACCACTTAAAAGAACTTTGGAAAACCATGAGCTTATTATTTCCTTAATCAAATCATTCATCTCTTTCAATCAGTAAAAGCTTGTAGACTACTTACTCTTTCATGCAAAATATAAGGGCTGTGGCTAATACCCTAGATCACCAAGGTGGCCTTTTCTGATTGATAACAGGTTTGACAGTTCCTGTCAGTGTGATGGGTGTTCTTCATGCTCCAGATCAGGCTGTTGGCCACACATAGAGAAGCATATGTAAAACTTGGAATGCAGACTCTTTTGGAATTCTCGTAGTACCACCTTTTATCCCCATGGGAAACACAATTTCTTTCTTTCTTTTCTGCCAAGTAGAGAGTATACTATATGTAGTTTTTCTGACCGGATAATCTCTTCTTTGTGTAGCAACTAAGTGAGCTCATGAACTTTGGAATTGTTTCACTAATGCTGGATGAATATTGTTGGGACTGAAATATGTTAAAGACAGCATTATAGTGTTGTACTTTCAGAATTATTGGCATAAATGAAATCCTTGGTTCTATAGTTTCTCATCTCTACTATTTTCTCATCTTGCTTAGGTGATTTCATGTGCAATGTGGGAAGATGTAGGTTTTTTTTTGTACTGTATACATGTTATATTTCTTAATTCATAGTAAAAGCTCTATAAATTGGATTTAAATCCACACATCACTGTGATGAGTTTCAAATTATGATCTCAGACAGAGATTAGATGCCATACTTAGACAGCATGTGTTCTGGATACACTGGATGGGTTGGTTCTGTGCCAATACCTGACTCAGGGCCAAGTAGGTTCCTATGGATGTGCATTAAGGCATCTAGATAGTTAGCATAATACTTAGCCCCTAGTTGAGATGTGTCACTAAATCATATAAGAATAGATAAATGCTGGAAAATTAGAATCTGGCAAATATAAGTCACTAGGAAGCGGAATATAACTTTTCCTTTTCAGTTTAGGCAATGATTAAGGAAAGAATAATTAATGGGTATAAACATATCCAAATCCACTCTCTCCATTCTGAATGGCTTAGTATACTTCTGCTTTGCCATCTAATGCAGAAGCCACAGAAACTTTATAACTAGCAACCTATACAACAGATTCTTAAAAAAAAATATTATGTTTATTTATTCATGAGAGACACAGAGAGAGAGGCAGAGACACAGGCAGAGGGAGAAGCAGGCTCTCCATGGGGAACCCAATGTGAGACTCAATCCCAGGACCCCAGGATCATGACCTGAGCCAAAGGCAAATGCTCAACTACTGAGCCACCCAGGTGCCCCACAACAGATTCTATTCATTGAATTATCCACTAACATCTGTATCATTCTTAGAAATTGGAAAATTAAGTTGAAATTGGCAATATTTCATTGGGACCACATAAAGTATATATGGATTTGGATTTAATAGGTAGAAGCAGGGAGAGTGAAGTAAGCATAGCACAAATTAAACTGATAGTGCAGTTATTAGACTAATGTGTAGCAAAGCACTTTATAATAAATCGCACTTCGAGAAACTACTTAAGGTTCGATTCAAAACACGACAAGAAAAATGCTGAATCAAAAGCTAAGAGTAACACCGCATTAGATTTGATTCACAGTGACCACAATAAATATCTGTTGACCCTGAAAGGAGATATGATGTTTTCACTCACATTTTAAGAGTTAATTGGCAAACCATTCGCCGCCTCTGCTTTATGTTCCCACACCTACATTAGTGTCCTCTTTTCTGCTTTAATTCCATCAAATTTTAAGTTCAGTAATTCTGCCTGTGGATTTTGATTATACTCATTTATAAGGGTTGAAATATAATTGAGCTTCTATTCCTATCATTAGTTAACAAAGTTATCTGAGAAGTCAAGTCCTTTAGGAGCTCAAACTGTTAGAAAGAAGGTTTTTGTGACCCTGATCAGAGCACATTACTCAGTATTCACATCATTATCTTAAATGATCATAATAGCATGGATTTCTAAATTCTATGAAAGAAGGTAAACATTAAACATGAAAAACAAGGATTTGAATTTTAGTAAAAGCTTTGAATCTCCATTTATTTCTAGATATTTATCATCTTTCACCCAAAATAAATACCTCAGATAATTTATTTCACCATTTTCATTTTTTTCTAGAGGCTAGCTATTCATATCTTTAAGTATTAGGCATTTTTCAGAGTGAGTGATATTTATTTTATGGAAGAGGAAAAGGGTAAATATCCAAAATATATAAGGAACTTCTACAACTCAAGAGCAATGAAACAATCCACTTTTTGAAATGGGTAAAAGACCTGAATAGACTTTTCTTTATGAAGAGACACACATGGCCAACAGTTATACGAAAAAGTGCTTGAGGTACCTGGGTGGCTCAGTGGTTGAGCATCTGCCTTCAACTCAGGGCATGATTCCAGGTCCTTGGATGAGTCTCACATCGGGCTCCCTGTGGGGAGCCTGCTTCTCCCTCTGCCTATGTCTCTGCCTCTCTCTCTGTGTCTCTCATGAATAAATAAATAAAATCTTAAAAAAAAGAAAAAGTGCTCAATATCACTAGTCATCAGGAAAATGTAAATCAAAACTGCAAGGAGGTATCACTTCACATCTGTTAAGATGGCTATATTAAAAAACTCCAAAGATAAGTATCTTCAAGACTGGGAGGGGGGAGGGAAACCTCATACTGCTAGTGGGAGTGTAAATTGGTACAGCACCATGAACGAAAGTTATAGAGGCTCCTAAAAATGTAAAATTTGATCCAGTAATCCCACTCCTTGGTATATACCCAAAAGAATAGCGACTAAGGACTCAAAAGAGATATCTGCATGCACATGTTCATTGCAGCACTAGTTAAAATTATAAAGACTTGGAAATAACCTAAATGTTCATCAACAGATGAGTGGATAAAGAAAATGTGGCCTATACATATAATGGAATATTATTTGGCTTTTAGAAAGGAAAAAAAATGCTGTCATTTGGGAGAACATGGATGAAACTGGAGGATCCTATGCTAAGTGAAACAGGCCAGATAAAGAAGAAAAACTACTTCATGACAACATTAATAACAGGAATCTATGTCAAACTCATAGAAAATAGTGCTTCCTAGGAATAATCAAGGAGGAGGAATCAGGGGAGGGTTTGTCAAAGGATACAAAGTTACAGTTTTACAAGACCAATAAATCCTAGAGATCTACTGTACAGCATAGGACATGTAGTGAATACTATACTGTATACTTAAACATTTGTTGAGAGGGTGGATCATGCATTAAAATGTTATCACAAAAAAACACCCCCAAAAAACTGGGAGGGAGGAAACATTTAGAGGCAATAAATTTATAGTATTGTTTACAGTGACAGTTTTATAGATGTATACTTATCTTCAAACCCATTAAGATGTACACATTAAATATGCACAGTTTTTTGGAAATCAGTCATATTTCAAAATTTTTTAAAAAGCCAAATTTAAAAACCTTTCACAGATATTTAAAAGCTATCCCAGGGCAGCCCCGGTGGCTCAGCAGTTTAGCGCCGCCTGCAGCCCAGGGCGTGATCCTGGGGACCCTGGATCGAGTCCCGCGTCGGGCTCTCTGCATGGGGCCTGCTTCTCCCTCTGCCTGTGTCTCTGCCTCTCTCTCTCTGTGTCTCTATGAATAAATAAATAAAAATCTTTTTAAAAAAAGTAATTATAAAAAAAAAGCTATCCCAGAAGTAAGTAATATAAAACTACATATAGGTTCTCTTTTTCTATTGCCAATTAAAAACTCTGGATTAATTAAGACTGTCCATCTCCCCTACAAAACATATTAATACTCAGAGTAAACGAAATGAGAGGGGCTAGTAGGCTGCTACTTCGAATGTCCCTATTTTCTACTAACCCTAGTAGACTTGTGTGTCAAAACATAAGTCAGTTGCATTTGGTATTGTACTTATGTAATTCAGTTAAACAACTTTCTAATCAAGAAATATTTGCCCCAGATGGAGTCCCAGGATTGAGTCCCACATGGGGCTCCCTGCATGAAGCCTGCTTCTCCCTCTGCCTGTATCTCTGCCTCTCTCTCTCTCTCTCTCTCTCTCTCTGCCTCTCATGAATAAATAAATAAAATCTTAAAAGAAAAAAAGAAAAACAGCTATAAAATATGGGGGAAGAATCTAGAAATCTAGAGTTAAACACTTTGTAACTTTTTCATTTTAAAGAAATGGGAAAAGAAGGATACTGTATTATGGGTCTAAAAAATACAAGGAAGATGTCGCAAAGTTATAATCAGTGGGAAAGGTGTGGCCCTAGACCAAAAGATTGGTGAAAGAATGTATGTTTACATGTTTTAGTTAAAGTTTTGGCAGTTACTTAATAAAAGTAAATGAAAATCTAAATACTTTACTTGCTTTACTTAAAAACACTCTTGGATCCCCTGTACTTTGAGTTCTAGCCCACTGAGGCCACTTCTAGCAAGTCTCTGGTTGTTTACCTAATACCTATTATTTCTGTTCCTACTAACAGAATCCCAATTTTATCTAAGGTAACAATGTATCCTATTATGATTCTCAGGGTCTCTTAATTTTTGTGGTGATCATGTGATGAGTTTTTGCCAATGAGATGTAAGAGGAAATTCCTCAGTACATTAAATGGGCTTGACTCCCCTGATTCATGGCTCTTTTCATCCTTTTTTCTTCTCTTTTAACCTGCCTGTAATGCCAGCCTGATGCTTGGAGCTGTGGCAGCCTTCTTGAGAGCATGAGGATGGAGGTCTATTGTAGGAATGCTGAAATCAGAATGCTAACAAGAAAAGTTTGTGATGACAAGTGAAGTTACCCTACTTTACTATATTCCTAGTTTGCTTGCCTCTGGATTTCCTTTACATTTGATAGGAAAAAAAAAAACCCTCAGGCTCCTAGTTTGTCTCTGTTTTTGGTCTAGTTTTTAGTAGCATAAGATGATTTCTACCTGATGGTTGACTTGCAAATGATGTGCTGCTAGAGTGTGGGTTCTTGGGTCAGAGTGCTGGGCTAGATACCTGGCTTACTCACTCCCTGTATGACCCAGAGAACTTCCTTAATTCTCTGTACTTCAGTTTCCTCAACTGCAAAATGGGGTTAATAAACATTCTCATAGAATTTTTGGATCAAGCAAATGGGATAATCCATGTAAACTGCTTAACGCTTATCTATAGTACTTGCTCAGTAAATGCTATCTTTAACAAGGTCAAAAATGACCTCCAAATTTCTAAATCTAATAAATTTTCTGTATTTATTTGAATTTGGAAATTTTTTTTCTTACTAAAGCACATTTTTTCCATCTTGGAACTTTCTAGCTGCATATAACTCATTTTAAATATGCCTCTCTTTGGAACACAGGCAAAATTACAGGATATAATAAGGTCATGAAAAATGGTTTCAGGGTAGAAAATCTCGTAAAAATATGGTGTAAAAGGTAGAATTTCACAAGTCATAAGTACAAGTGTGTAAAATGTAGTTTAACTTTTTTCTATTTGATTTCTGGTTCAGAGACTCCATTCTGCTTGATGTAGAAAAACTAATCTGGATATACATTTGTAAATTCAGTGAAATTCAATGGATATCTCCATTATTTCATGTTGAACAAGTGAAACTTAGAGGAGTATTTCTTCTGCATCCTTCCTGTCTTCCCTGGGGTTGATTTTTTACCTCTGTTGGCAGTGTTTGTGCTGGAAGGCAGTCTCTCACAAAAATTAATAGGGCATCAGCTAGGAGGGGATACTCGTCAATCTTGGTTCTCTGCTGGCATCCTTTGAAAAGTACCTCATGTCCCTCAATCATGTTCTTCCTCATGTCATGAAATCAAATAATAATTCTTTTCTTCTCCTCCTCCTCCTTCTTCTTCAAAGATTTTTATTTGATAGGGAGAAAAAGCACAAGCAGGGGGAGCAGGAATGGAAGTGGGAAAGGAAGAAGCAGATGCCTCCCTGAACGGGGAGCCGGATGCTCAGGTAGGCCTCTATCCCAGGACCCTGAGATCATGACCTGAGTGGAAGACAGATGCTTAACCAACTGGGCCACCCGGCTGCCTCCAAATAACTTTTCTTTACGTGGTCCACCTCTCATCTTCTGCCTCGGAAGGATGCAACTCTTTTTCTTCTCCTCAGAGAGATCCCTGTAGACGTGCCTGATTGCTGTTCTCTCTCAGCTGATTTTCAAACTCTCCCCCCCAGCTACAGGGAAGGCACTCTTCTGCAAATCTCTGAGATTCCAAGGGGCTCTAGGTGGTTCAGGGGCCTTTCTTTCTTTTTTTCCCCCTCTCTCTCTTTTTTCTTTCTTTCTTTTTTCATTTTTTTTTTTCAGGGGCCTTTCATTCTCTTACTGACACCTCCTGCACCTGCCTCAGTTCTCTGGCTTTCATGCCACATGGGATTAATGACCCTGGTGACACTCTGAATTTCCAGAGGCACCATGTCAGCTTCTGTCTGGGATACCCACAGCCCGGACAGGGCTGATTCACACCCCTGCTGGGTCTCACCTCCTATTTAGCTGGGGGTAGTTTCCCGAGTAGAGACACAAATGGAATGCTTCACTCCGTCTCTCCTCTAGGGTCCTTCTTTCTCTCCAGTTCCTGGGATTTCATCCCAGGAATTGCTGTGAAAGGGAGAATAAAACAGTTCCCCCTGATGATCTTTTCCAATCATTTTGTATTACATTTCTATCAAAGCCCTCCATCTTTATGGATGTTCATAATTATTTTATAAATAACCTGTGGGTACATGAAAACTCTATATACTCTGTTCAAAGGATAAACTGTCCTAGGTCCCCTTCCTTGTGGCAAGTTTGAAATAAGACTCTGATGGGATGCTGTGGGGCTCAGCGGTTGAGCATGTGCCTTTGGTTCAGCTCATGATCCTGGGGTCCCGGGATCGAGTCCCACATCGGGCTCCCTGCATAGAGCCTGCTTCTCCCTCTGCCTGTGTCTCTGCCTCTCTCTCTGTATGTCTCTCATGAATAAATAAATAAATTTAAAAAAGAAAGAAGATTCTGACACATAATCATAACTAAATTTTCTGAAAAGATTTTTTAACTGAAAGCATATCTGGTATTCATATAACCGTGCCGACTTTCTTTTTATTTGCCTAGTAATTAATTAGCCAATTTCTTGTTTTCAATCATTTTTGAAAGAACTTTATATTAAGTGCCCTTTTTTGACATATGACATAGCTGGCATTAGATTTTTAATTCTGATTGACTAATTTTGATGACCAATTTGAGTTTTAAACAGTGTATATTTTATATATACTGATTATTCCTTCTATCCTAATTTAGATTTCCTTTCTGTTTGTCTTTAGAAAAATTGTCCAAGGGCTGAAAATGTTACTACTCTAACAGTGTAGAGTACTCGTGAAAATGAGTGACTGCATCTGAGGCCAGGATAGGACTCGCACAGACATAACGGGGAGGGCTGGAGGGTGCTGCTGCTGAGAAAAGAGAGACCTGGTAAAGGCCTCTTGGCAGGTAGTTGGTGAGCAGGGCTCACCTGAGAAAGGGGTAGAATGCAGGCGCGAATAGAGGGTGGATCAAGTAGGCTGGCGATGTGAGGGGTATTTTAAAGCAAGGGAAAAGGGAATATATAGTCTTAAAGCCAAATATTAATTCAAGAAGAGCAGGAAAATTTTTCCCATTGGGTTATTTGGAGAGCTCCATTACTGAGTAGATGAAACCTGCAGAAGTTTTGAGGGTTACTTGCCCTCTAAGAACTTAAGGTATGTTTCAGCTCAGCCACAAGCAAATTGGGTGACCTTGGGAGTAGATATTTTAAGTTTTCTGGATTTAATATATTATCCTCAAAATGAGGAATTTGATCAGATTAGCCTTTAAGATCCCGACTAAATCCAAATTCAGTGATGATTCTCGATAGGTCATACACTCATGTACACGCATGCAGGGATGTATGCACATGTCTTTTTCTCTCTCTCCACTTCAACTCAGCTACCCTGATGTGGATGGCTTAGAATTAGATGGGAAGTGATGTAGAGAGGTGCCTTTCAGGCCCAATATGCTCCATGTACCTGTAACGACAATGTACTTGTACTGTACTTGTACAACAATGGAAATTTAAAAGAGGTCATATATTTATGTGAAGGCAGCGTATTTCACACTTGGACATACTGTTCTGATGATTTTACTGAGTGACACAAACACCGCCAGATTTGAGGGGAGCCTAGAGTACAGAGGACTTGCTGCAGGCCCAGGCAGAGGTTGCGAGAAGCCTTGACACCTGGGCCATATGACCTGTCAGATTCTGTGATATCAGAGGCATCTGTGGTAGGCAAGATGATGTGTGAGGCTGGTGGCTAGCTCCAGTTGGATAATTGGAATGTAGAGCCCTGGGGTTTCTGGAGTAAGGCCATGCTATCTGAGCATTAAAAAAAAAAAAATCTTATTGTGTTTATCAGACCTTAGTAGAGACTGAGATCCTGACAATGGGAAACCAAGTGGACCTATGGCCAGAAATTTCCATCATAAGCTGGCTTCTGTCAGACCCACTAAATCAGATCAGTTTGTCAAAAGATGGAAATGGTATATCTGGGACCAGTCATAAACAGGGCAAGAGAATACAGTAAGCTACGTGGACAGATGGCCCAACCTCCTTCTGTGAAATCCACTGCTGTTCTATGAGTACTTCTCCCTTGATTATCTACTATAGCTGCTCTGGGGTGGGGGGGAGGTAAGGTTAAAATACCTGCTGGCAGAGGAGGAAAAAAATGAGGCTTGGTTCATGGATGGGTTGACTTATATTGTGCAAGTCAGTAATGTATTATTAATACACTACAAACCCACTGGAGAGGACCCAGAAAAACAGTGGGATAGTAGAAAATCCTCCCAATAGACAAATCTGTAGGCCTGAGATAAAAGTATACATGAACCAAGGGACAATGGAAATGGCTTGCCCAGTTGGTCTGGGGCATGGAAGAAGAATGATTGCATGAAGTTTGAGCTGGAAGTGTATGGCCAAACATAAAAACACTTAGGAGATCTATGACCATAAATTGTGAAGATCTTTGTATTAAATGTTGGTATTCGCTCCCCACCATGAAGAAAGCACTAAACAATCAAGTAGATAAATTAGTTTCTGTCATTGACCAACCATGTGCTAACACAACGTAGTGTATTAATAGCATAACCCATGGCAGCAGGGATGGAGGCTATGTTTGAGCTCAAGAGCATGGCCTCCCACTTACCAAGACTGATTAGCTCCTGTTGTTGTTGAGTGTTCAATCTGTTAGCAACAGAGACCAATGGTAAGTCCCTGATATGGCACCATCTTTCTAGAAGATCTACTAGTCACTTGGTAGCAACTTAATACTCTGGACTCCTTCTATACTGTAAGGGGAGAGAATAATCTTGATAGAAATAGACAAATATGGGCATCCTGGGTGGCTCAGCTGTTTAGTGTACCTTCTTCAGCCCAGGGTGTGATCCTGGAGACCTGGGATCCAGTCCCATGTCGGGTCTCTGCATGGAGCCTGCTTCTGTCTCTGCCTCTCTCTCTCTCTCTCTCTCATGGATAAATAAATAAAATCTAAAAAAAAAAAAAAAAAAAAAAGACAAAACTCTGGTTTACCTTCTCTGTGTGTAGGGGTTTAGCCAGGATCACTCTCTGAGCGTGAACAGAGTACCTGATGTAAAACAGAGAATCTAGCATAATATTCAAGGAATGCACTTTACAAACAACGTGTGTGATGGTGAGAATTGTGAACAATGGAATTCATTGGCTCTGTCATGTAACATGCCAAGGAGAGGCTGATGACCTGATAAAGTGATATAACTACCTTTAAAAAAGTTGGATTGAGATATAATTATATACCAATAAATTTACTCATTTTAAGTATACAATTCAATTAATTTCAGGGCATTTAGAGATTGTATAGCCATGACCAAAATCTAATTTAGGAAATTTTTGTCATCCTCAAAAGAAACCTCATGTTTACTTACAGTCACTGATCATTTCCATCCTTAGAAATGCCTTTGATATGCTTTTTTTAAAAATTGAAGTTCAACTTGCCAACATCTAGTATAACATACAGTGCTCATCCTGTCAAGTGTCTCCTCAGTGCTCGTCGCCCAGTCACAGATGTTGCATCAGCTTAGAAATGTATCTTGCAAAGATAACATCCTCTTAGAGGCAGGATAAACCCTAAATGAATGGTCACATGTCATCAATGGGAAGAATACATGGATCTTGGGAACCAGTTAGTAGAAGAAGTAGGATCACATCATCTCAGTGAAATTTTCTGTGACTTTCTGTGACTGCAACTCTAGATTATGTGGTTCTAGAGATTTAGATTTCCAAAGAAGGAATGTTTTCACTAGGAAATACAGCAAAAGTCTAATTTAACCATAGCTAAATTTTTAACTATGGTAGTTACCCAGTTATTTTAGGTGTCTTTTTTTCACTATATTGGTAGGGGGCATTGACTTGATCATTAGGAAGAGGTATGGCTGTTGTTACAATGAAATCAGGAAAGAGTAAGATTTGGGCCCAGGTGATGCACTGGGGTGCCTGTTAGTAGTCCTCTGTCAAGTTTTGATGGTGAATGGACATGTTCAGCATCCATGACCTAAGAAAGGATGGTTTCCAAAACCTCAGGCCCCTCTGAGAAGAAAGTCTTCATTATTCCACCAGACAAGTCATCTAGACCAGAGGTAGTTGCTGAAGGTCTGATTAACCTGGAATTGATCACACAGGATGAAAATATTATTCATCCCTGAAACTAGCTATAGCCATGTAGCTCTTGCCACATCCTTTTTCTTTCTGTTTTCCCAGGAAATGAGACCTTGAGGAGCTGTATCTGGGGTAAACTAACCGTATAAAGCAAATGGATCCAAAAGGTGCAATGCTGAACTGTAGTGAGTGCTGTTGTTCATCACCCAGTGTCCATTTGAGATGAGGTATTCATCTCCCTACCTGCTGGGAGTGTTGCCTGCTAATGGCTGAGTTGAATTTCTGTCCTGAATTTCCCTCAACCAAAAGAAGTGCTTTGGCCATGGTTACACCTCTTTCTAAGGGCATTCCACATTCAATCACTAGTCTATGCACACGTACAAAGACCTAAGCCCTTCCATTAATTGAAGACTTCTCTGAAGTGCCATCTCAGCTTCACAGCTCCCAGTAAGAGTGACTGAGACCTCAAGTCACAGGATAAGTGCTCCCTTTGCCTAAGCCCATCTCCCACACTGCATTGGAGGTGCTGCTAACAAGATTTTCAGTAGAACCTGGCCACGTCAAACATTCTAATTTGACTTTTTAAATGCCAACGTATTCCCTGGATCTGCCCCCAAAAGTGAGCAATTGATTACTTATTAAATGTAATTATAGGAAACCATTTGAAGAAGTAATTCAGCCCCACTACTCCCTCCCCTATGTTTTTGCCTAAGCAAGATTCTTTTCTTGATTTATTTAAAAAATTGATTCAATTTTCTAAATCCTAGCCTATAAAAAAGTGCCCTTTCAAATTGAATGTCTTTTTAACTGCTAATCCCATGAATTTTATCTTATTTCATTATAATAATTGACAGGGAACTTGGTAGAACATGGAATCATTAATGGATTGCAATATTTTATACATTGTTGCAAGTTAAAATCTTTTCCATCATGGTTAGCTGTATAATCAATTATATGACCACTTGTTTTTATTTGGTAGAGTTATGGCTCAATTTGCTTTAAGGGACCAATCATTGACACTTCATCAATTAACCAGATAAGAAGTCTGCCTTGTATTATGTTAAAAAAAAAAAAAAACCACCTTACCATAGCTATTATTAATCCATTACATCATATGTTTGCATGTGGAAGTCTAGGACTCAGAAGTTACTTTCTTCCCCTTAAATATGCATTATTATTTTTTAAAAGATTTTATTTATTTGAGAGAGAGAGGGAGAAAAGGCACAGGTGGAGGAAGGGACAGAGGGAGAGAGAGAGAGGGACAAGCAGACTCCACTGAGCGTGGAGCCTGATTCGGGGCTTGATCCTAGGACTCTGAGATTATAACCTGAGCTGAAGTGAGATACTTAACCAACTGAGCCACTCAGGTGTCCCTTAAAAATACTTAAAAAGGATTTAAAACGATGTGATCAACAGAATAGAGAACCCAGGAGTGGACCCTGAACTTTATGGTCAACTAATATTCGATAAAGGAGGAAAGACTATCCATTGGAAGAAAGACAGTCTCTTCAATAAATGGTGCTGGGAAAATTGGACATCCACATGCAGAAGAATGAAACTAGACTACTCTCTTGCACCATACACAGAGATAAACTCAAAATGGATGAAAGATCTAAATGTGAGACAAGATTCCATCAAAATCCTAGAGAAGAACACAGGCAACACCCTTTTTGAACTCGGCCATAGTAACTTCTTGCAAGATACATCCACGAAGGCAAAAGAAACAAAAGCAAAAATGAACTATTGGGACTTCATCAAGATAAGAAGCTTTTGCACAGCAAAGGATACAGTCAACAAAACTAAAAGACAACCTACAGAATGGGAGAAGATATTTGCAAATGACGTATCAGATAAAGGGATAGTTTCCAAGATCTGTAAAGAACTTATTAAACTCAACACCAAAGAAACAAACAATCCAATCATGAAATGGGCAAAAGACATGAACAGAAATCTCACAGAGGAAGACATAGACATGGCCAACAAGCACATGAGAAAATGCTCTGCATCACTTGCCATCAGGAAAATACAAATCAAAACCACAATGAGATACCACCTCACACCAGTGAGAATGGGGAAAATTAACAAGGCAGGAAACCACAAATGTTGGAGAGGATGCGGAGAAAAGGGAACCCTCTTACACTGTTGGTGGGAATGTGAACTGGTGCAGCCACTCTGGAAAACTGTGTGGAGGTTCCTCAAAGAGTTAAAAATAGACCTACCCTACGACCCAGCAATTGCACTGCTGGGGATTTACCCCAAAGATACAGATGCAATGAAACGCCGGGACACCTGCACCCCGATGTTTATAGCAGCAATGGCTACAATAGCCAAACTGTGGAAGGAGCCTCGGTGTCCATAGAAAGATGAATGGATAAAGATGTGGTTTATGTATACAATGGAATATTCCTCAGCCATTAGAAAGGACAAATACCCACCATTTGCTTCAACGTGGATGGAACTGGAGGGTATTATGCTGAGTGAAGTAAGTCAGTTGGAGAAGGACAAACATTATATGTTCTCATTCATGTGGGGAATATAAATAATAGTGAAAGGGAATATAAGGGAAGGGAGAAGAAATGTGTGGGAAATATCAGAAAGGGAGACAGAACGTAAAGACTGCTAACTCTGGGAAACGAACTAGGGGTGGTAGAAGGGGAGGAGGGCGGGGGGTGGGAGTGATTGGGTGACGGGCACTGGGGGTTATTCTGTATGTTGGTAAATTGAACACCAATAAAAAAAAGATTAAAAAAAATAAAAAAAATAAAACGATGTGATCTGGTACCTTGATTAGTCCATAATTAAGTTAGTCGTACATAATTTTAAAAAACCATATATCTCTGTGAAACATGCACTCACACACACACAAACACCCCCCCCCCAACATGTTCACATCTACCACAACACACCAATATCATAACCATGGAAAAACATTTAATAGTATAATACATAACCAAGACTGTGATTTTGGTGCAGGGATAATTTACAGAGAGAACAGAATAAAGAGTTCAGAAACAAACCATTATATGTATGTTCACCTGGTTTACAGTGAAAACATTGCATGTATGGGAAAGGGTCCTATCTCTTTTAAATAAATAGTGCTGTGTTTAACAGGTAGAGTAAAAAGTGCCTTGGATCCTACCTCACACCATATACAAAAATCAATTTCTAGGTGGATTGCTGAAATACCTGTGCAAAGTAAAACGAGCAATTTTGGAGAGAAACATAGAAGTGCATGTGATCTTAGAGTAAGTGAAGAAATCTTAATTGGGACATAAAAAGTATTCAGCATGAAAAAAAATTGAAAAACCCAATTACATTAAGTATGAGAATTTCTGGTCATCAAAAGATACCATAAATGAAATGAAGAGGAAGGCTATGCACAGGGATAAGGTATCTACAAGTCATATGTTTTGTCAAAGACTTTTGTCAAAAAGAACCTCTATAAGTCAATAGGAAAAAGACAGATGACTCAATTAAAAATGTGCAAGATTTGAAGAGACTTTGTGAATAAGGATAGCCCAATGGCCAGTAAACTTATAAATAGATGTTTAAATTCATTATAAGAGGAAGGTAAATGAATCTACAATATGTTATGATAATGCTTTACAGTTACCGGCATGACTAATACCTGGAAAGAAGACATGAGGAAACTAGAATTCTCATATACTGCTGGTGGAATTGTGAATTGTTATGGTTTGGGAACATATGAATATTCCAGCAACAAATAATTCAACTCCTAGGTTTATTTGATAAAAATTATGCATTTATTTTTTATAATGCCTATACTAGAATGCTCACAGCACAGTATTTATAATAATAAAAAGTGTGTTTTACCAAAATGTCAATCAATAATGGCGTAGGAGAGCAGACACACAGAGCAATGACTAAATAGAAATATGAAGGAGTTATCAACATCTTCAGCAACAATATAGATAGCTTTCACAAACATAATATTGAGAAAAAGAGGCTAGTGAAAGAGTACGTATCATATGTTTCCATTTACATCAAGTATGAAATCCAGAAAAAACTAATTTATTCTTTTAAAAGTCAGGATAGTGGTTTGCCTTGATGGGATAGTGACTGGAAGGCAGAGTGGTGAGGACCATTGGTGGTCGTCTACTTTGTTTGGTCTGGGAGCTGGTTTACACGGATTAGGACTCTATGTCAATGGATTGAGTGATATGCCTAAATATGCTCATATATATGTGTGTTTATGTCAGTAAAAACAGGAAATAACATCTTTTATCTTTTGAAGAAAAAAACATGTAGGTGTATTTCCGTGTCCCTTTGACTTTTTAGGTGATACCAATGATCTTTTGCTTATCTGCATTCTTATCACCATACTGTAGAGTATTTCTTACCCTATGAAACTAGTAGGTATTTCTGGCAATTCACATCCATTATTTCAGGAAAACATGACATCAAAATCTTTGCTACTCTTCTCAGTCCTAAGCACTCTTCTAAGCCAGGGATATGCAGACACATGTGTCATCAGATTCATCTCTGTATAGTCTGACTCAGTTGGTCTGGGTTGCAGCCTTCAAGGTCCCTGGTACATCTGCTAGAGGACCAGGAGCATGGAACCACTGAACCATGCTAAGGATGGCATTAGCATATTTCTGTAGCTGTCTTGACAGCAGAAAGGTTAGGGATTAGAATTTTACAAGTCATACTGGGCCATCTGCTCCAGAATTACTTCCTGGCCCCCAGCACTCTGATTCATTGCATCTGAGTGTATGTGGAGAGGTCAGGAATCTCAAGGTTTTTTTTTTTTTTTTTTGGACAAACATCCCAGATAATCTGTATATTCATTATAATTTGAGAAACATTTACTATATCCATACATTTCTTTCTTTCTAAAGTGGAAAGATAAATTATTATAGTACAAACTAGAGTACCTGCTACTGTCCCAAAATATTTTGTCCCAACTTTCCAGTATCTCATTTTTATAACCTAATGTATCAGTTGCTGAAATGTAGCAAACGTAAAATTGAGAGTATTAGAGATTTAAATAGTTACCTATATGTTCCTTAGCCATTTACATTTCATGCAAGTTACTCTTGAATAGCTTTTTTTTCAGGAAAAAAGAAAAAATGGTATTTATCTGTCTTACCAGAAAATGTAACAAGGTTTTAAAAGAGACAGAAAATGGCTGTGGCACATGCCCACTGCTGTTCTGGACAGATTAAGGCCAATTACTCTCTACTGCTGTCTGAATGGCAATTCACTTAAACTTTTGTCTGTGTATGTGGACGAACAATTCGTCATAGATTACAGAAGCAAATAGAGAATTCTTTTTCCTTGCCCTCTTATCAATGATATTTTTATTAGAATTACTTGCTAGTTTTTCATAGTCACAGAATGAAGTAATTTAACTTCTGTATTGATAGATAACTTCTATATTAAAGGACTCCTTGTATTTAATAAATGTTTGCAAATAGTCTACATACAGCATTCATTAACAAAATGTCCAGGAATCACTTCTAAAGAAATCAGAATAGAATTTCAGTTTCATTCTTTTGAATCCAAGCATTATGGCTAATAAGGGGCTACAGGTCTTCAAGGGGGTTTGCAACACAAATGAGAAAACTCTGCTCTCTTTCCTGATTTCTAGGACTTATAGCAAGCCATTACCTTAACTACTGATTTTTCCCTTTTTCCTGTGCATTTATGTAATAATAATAATTAAAAAGAGCTGATGAAAGCTTAATAAGAAAGTTGCTACAACCATCTCCCCTAATGAGAAGACAAGTAAAGCTGAAGACAATTTGTTTCCTGGATAAAAACTACGTATGCCGAAAACTATCTATTTGACTTTAATCTGATGCCAGTTATTAAATCCATAAAATAAATCACCTTAAAGCAATCCAAGTTTCAAGCTTTATGAAGAATTTGGAGGGGATAAGATATATAAGGTATGCTGTCCAAAGACAACTAGGTATTTTATTTTTATCATGATCATCTTCACTTAGGTAAGTAATAATAACAAATAGAGGCTGCATATGGGCTATTTGGGCCACAAGTACAAATCTCTGAAAATATCTAAGATTGACCAATTGGGAACAGAACTTTCTATTTTTTAAAGAATATCTTGAAAACCATGAACACTATCTCCCTTTAATACAGTATTCATAATGGATGACATTCTATTTTATTTCATTCCTCTAATGGAAGAAAGTTCTCTCTCTCTCTTCCTCTTTCTACACATGTGAAGAAATTATTTGTATGTATATGACTTAGGGGTGGGAAGTGGAAGAAAAATTTCTTGAATGAAATATTGGAGTATGAAGTTCTCAAAGAAGCAGGCCAGAGCTAAAAATCATATAATTTATGAGAATGGTAAATAATTCTAAGCTACATTCAGCAGAGACCAAGAAATAACAGCATGGGATTATACTGCTACAAGAACCAACACTCAGGTATTTTTCCTTTGTGAAAAATTATGTTAGTCACAGCAATGAAAAGATTGGAAATTTGTGTGCAGAAAACATGATGCTCTTTTTTTCCCCATGTGCTCTAATTACGGAGACCAAAGTATCATCTGGCAGATGGTTTAATACAGACAATTTAATAACGTTTGAGCTGTTCTATATGCTTATTGGGAACATTAACACATTTAAAGCAAGTTCTATTATATGTTTTGTTGCTGTGTGATCACTTTCTCTCATTATATTTTATCTAGATTAACAAAAAAGAGTAGAATCCTTTATACTACCACCGTGGGATTAAGAAATAACTCTTCTTTTAAGAAAATAATTAGCCATTTGGGGAACAGATTAGCTTTCTACTTTTTAATAAACCAACTTGAGGTATTGGCTAGGAATGTCCAAGTCAGGAAGTTACAACTTTAATTCTTTTAGAGAGGGAAGAATTAAACTGCTTTCCAAGAGTCTTTGTAAAAACAAACTAACAGAAGAAAACCAGCTGAGGGATGATGGGAACATTATAACCCTCTTGGGATTCAGGGTCCTTATCAATCACAAAAGATAGTTAATCTTCAAGGTTTCTTCAGCATTTAGAGTCTATTCTTAGTGGGCTATATATAAATAGGATGTAAGATCTTTTACCTTGATCTGTGTGTGGGGAAGACATAATAAATAAGTAAAGGTGCAATTAATTTGGGGGGCTTTGCTACTTTGGGAATTTTTTTTGCCAAGCCTGAAAGAATCCATTTCTGTGTCTTTAATAGAGAAGGTGAGTGAAGCCCATTAAATCTAAGAGAATGATTGTGATTCAGTGATAAAGAACTAAAACAATATTTCCTAGGTTATAGCCTGAGTTTTTCAGACTAGTGGGAAAAAAAAGAAATTTATGTTCATATTAGGTTACTTCTAGGGGGTTTTAAACGTCATACTGGCACCATCTATAGATATTTAAGGTGAAGTGCACCCGCAACTATTTCATTTTATGATTCATCCCTCCCTTGTATTTAAGCCCAGTGTTACTAATTTCAATTAATCGACAGAGATTCTAAACCACTATCTAAAACACAACTAGCATTTGTCTAGTTGGGCTACAAACCATTAAGGCAAACATGATTCTTTCTTCTGCCAATTTACATTCTGAACACATAATATCTATGCTTTTAGTCCATTTAGAATTTCTCCAATCAAAAAAAAAAAAAGAATTTCTCCAATCTCTGTAAAGTATTAAAATTTCATTTTTAATGAGTTGCAAATCATTTTAATATTTAAATAATCATTTAAAATTTCATTTTAATGGTGAGCTCCACCAAGGGTATTTTAGAGTTTTGAATGGAGAGTTGGTTTTTTTCTTTAGCATCTTTCCTGAAAATTTCAACGTTTAAATGCAAAAGTAACTCCATAATGAAAGACACGTTCTACATGAAGATCATAAAGTAAAACAACTAAGAAAATAATTTGCTTAGAAGAGTGACCGTATTGATGTGTAGGGAAAAAAAGTATATAGTTGAGTCTTTGTTTTGTGGGATTAGGTTGCTTAGTAATCTAATTTCCTAGGCATAGTGACTGAATTAATCAGAATGTGTGACAAAGACAGTATATTTGTCAAAAAGTTTTGAAGGACAGAGGAAGAGGAGAGCACTTTAAATTTAATTAAAGAAATTCAAAGAAGAATCTGTCTGAAATAATTTCTGTTGGAGGAAGTGGGAACTCCCACCCCCAGGATTTTCAATGCACTTTCAGGAATCATTTGTTAAATCCTGCTCCATGACCAATGACTATAGCAAAGGGAATAACAACAATTTGGTGCAAATGGAAGACTTTCTTTCTTTCTTTTTTTTTTTTTTATTTTTATTTTTTATTTTTTATTTTTTGGAAGACTTTCATAAACAAAAGCAAAGTCTTTGAACTCACACTTCTATTTACTAACCCTTTGTTTTCATTGCTTTACCTGTTTGGAACAGTTACTTCAGAAGAAAAGCAATAAATAAGACACTAGTTCTATAGATAATTATTTCTCTGATACTGTTTTAGGTTAAGTAGTAAACATGCAAAGATTTTTGGGCTTTATTTCCCCTACAGCAACATTTCCACATTCACCAACTCTAAGAAACGCTAATCTCTAGATATGGCTTAAATATTTTCAGATATCTTCAATTAACAAGGGAAAATATAAAAAGAAATTCCATTGACGTCTATGGTAATATCACATTCGACAAACTGAGCCATCAGAAGACTGGCAACCCAGGGACTCTGATAAAGTACTCTTTTTCTGCTTAACCGAAGCCTAGTTTCCAAATCTTTCTTGTTCTTCTACTAAAAATAAAATTTGTTGATTTATTTTCAGCAAGTATTCTATATTAGATGTAGAAGTAGGTGCAGATATTTAGACTAATATATACTAATGCCCAGATATATTCCATTTGTTGCTATTTATTCATAATCCTAAAATATGAGCTTATTTTTTAATGCTTTGCTTGTCTTTTCT
The DNA here is from genome assembly GCF_011100685.1 of Canis lupus familiaris. NCBI lineage: Eukaryota > Metazoa > Chordata > Mammalia > Carnivora > Canidae > Canis > Canis lupus. The sequence continues at coordinate 21,519,485 of NC_049224.1, forward strand.
CAAAGTTACAGGTTAACTATAATTGTAGTTAAATTTGAAATTAAATGTTATAGGTATTCTTTTATAAATAAAAATGATTTGCAAAGGTGCTATCAATTGTTTTGCATTTATTATGGCATTTTTTCTAAATACAGGAGATGCTTGAAAGTATTTTCTTAAATACATAAATGTTCTGTAACTCCATTTGAACTATTATCAAATAGACTCATTTAAAAATGTGAAACCAACTTTAGAACTTTAAAATATGTATCTTGGAAAACCTATTTATAAGTACAGTCGTGGTAAATCTCAACTTAGTTCTGTTGAAACTATTATGGACTCTCAAGTTCAGTATTTTTTACACATACATGTTAGCTCATAATCCCCTCCAGAGCTTGCTGAGTATAATTTGAGACTGGCTGGAAGCAAGCACAGGCCACTTCAGAGTGGCAGGTGGCAGTTTTAATAAGCAAAGAGAACTTATATATGAGGCTTATCTTGGGCTGCAACAAGATGAGTGGATACCCACACCCACCCACCACATTTTAAGAGTTTATATAGAGACTTTAATGGAGTTCAGTCATATATATGGTGCATGTGTTCTCAACACCACATTCCTATCAAAAGGTTTTCTCCTTGGGGCAGCATTTGGGAGCAGGAAAGGCAAGAGAAACCCACATTCTAAGGACAGGATGGGGTGAGGAGCCTCCCATTGCCTAATCTAGCTAATGGGTCAACCAGTGGTCACCTCTCAATGGCCTCTCCCAATGAGAAAGCTTTCCTACTCTACTGCTCTTATAAATCTATTTCTTTATACGGGATCATTTAGATAATATTCCACTTCTTACGAAAGCTTCTGGAAAAAAAGTTTACATGTTGCCCTTAAAATACAGCCGCACTGGGGAACCTGGGTGCCTCAGTCTGTTGAGTGACCAGCTCTTGATTTCAACTCCGGTCATGATCTCAGGGTCATAAGATCAAGACTCCAGTCAGCTCCATGGACATGGGCATGGTGACTGCTTAAGATTCTCTCTCTGCTTCTCCCTCTGCTGCCCCTTGCTCATGCACAGATGTGCCCACACTCTCTGTCTCTATAAATAAAATAAAATATACCCTCACTACTCAAATGAGAGGAGTTTCCTCAGCATTCTCCTACAAGCATGATCCTATCTGAGAATGTCCAGGTAGGTTTCTGTGGGGTGGAGAGAAAGACCAGAAGCCAGTTTAGCAGCCCCTGAATTTGAAAATCTGTAGAAGCCAATGTTCTTCAGGACTGATCAGTGCTGTCCCTGGGAGCAATGTTAAACACACCGGGATGAAGAGCCCTCTTTCCTCTTCTCTGTTCTTTGTCACCACTTCTCTTTATCTAGTTTTTTCTTTCCATATATTCAGTTATTCCCTAATGTTATATTTTTCTAGATAATATGATATTTTCTGCAAATGAACATCAAGCACAGACCAATGCCAATGTCTACATTAGAGTGGGATTTTTATTAGATTTCCCCCACTTAGCTCTTCTGTCACATATTTGTGCTGTACCAGGAAAAATGTGTCAGATAATTTGATAAGTAAACATATTACTGATACACACAGTGGAGAATTGGATTCCAATTTTTATATGACAAAACTTTAAGACATTTTCATTAAAAAAATAAATTTACTTATAGCCTCACTATGGGAACTATTTTTTTCATCCTTTTAAACATTCATATATGCCTCTGAATTGTCATTATTATAATTATCCTTTATATGTCATTATGTTTTTTCCTGAATAATATTTAGAATTAAGAGTTTCTGACTTTTTTTTTTATAATATAAAAAAGCTGGCATTTGCTGAGCACTTACTGCATTCCAGGTGTTAGGGTAACTGTATCACACATATTTTCTTATTTACACAAAATAGTAGGGAGGTGGTTATTGCTATGCTATATACTGAGGATTGGGACAATTAAGTAATTTGCTCAACGTCACACAGGTAGCAAGATCAAGGATTTACAACCAGGTGGTCTGATCTTAGAACTTATGTCTTAATTAATATGCTCTACAGCTTCTCACAACTAAAAGTGTATGCTAAAGAAATAAGGACTGGATAATTTCAAGGATTGAAGAATTATAATCACATAAAGTTTATTTGGGATCTAAATCAGTAAATTCTTATCCCCTTTACAATGTTACTTCCTGTTTCCCTCTCCTCTCTACCCCAAAATAAGAAATAGCATTGGGGATGTAAATTGGTATTCCAGAGTTATTAGAATACTCTTGCCTTTGGGTTTTAGGACATATAAGACAGGGAGTAAGCCAGAGTTAGTCTACTTAAGACCAGGGATTAAGCAAAGAATATCTGTGGGTGAATTTCCATAACAGTGATTAAAACGTATTTAAGTTCATCAAGCTAAATAAATCCACCCCATGGTTAATCAATTTAACAAAAGAAACTACTGACAGCTGTGGGTGTTAGTTATGAATATAGAAAGGAATTTTTTAAATAGCAACAATTACCTATAAAAAAAACCCTGAAAATTATTTCAAAATGCATTTTTGGAAGATCTCTTTGGCCTTAAGGAAAAGGCAGGTTTTATTTTTAAAAATTTTAAAAAGATTTAAGTAATCTCTATATCTAATGAACTTATAACCCTGAGATCAAGAGTCACATGCTTTACCAACTGAACCGGCCAAGTGCGTCAAGACAGCTTTTATTTTTTTGAAAGGAATTATTTTCCAACTCAAAATGTTTTTATTTTCTCTCTAGAAAATGCCATCGTAGAATATTCATGATTCTGATATGTGCTTAGTAAGTCCCATGTCACATCCTTGAGTCTGAGTGTCTTAAAAAAGAATTAGGATTTTAAAAGTTTTAATATCCTGATATGCTATGGAGAATAGTGTCTACAAAGTGCCATTGTTTAAATGCTATATAGAAATTAGGAGAACTGGAGCAGCCCCGGTGGCGCAGCGGTTTAGTGCCGCCTGCAGCCCAGGGCGTGATCTGGAGACCCTGGATCAAGTCCCATGTCAGGCTCTCTGCATGGAGCATGCTTCTCCCTCTGCCTGTCTCTCTGCCTCTCTCTCTCTCTCTCTACAGCTCTATGAATAAATAAATAAAATCTTTAAAAAAAAAAAAAAGAAATTAGAAGAACTGAAAAGGAACTTATGGAGTACATCCTACTGTTCTAAAGGTAACTGTTAGAAATTATGTATATCAAACTCTGAGGGGATTAGCGAATTGAATGGGGATATTTAAAAATAAAATTAGAAAATGTATGCGAGAGAAAAAGGAAACAGTGGAGAGTTTATACTAGTTTTATTCTTAATTGTGGAAAATGTGAGATTTCTTAAGTTTTTAAACAGAGAGGAAGTTCAAGGCAATGTTAAAAGTCAATGAATACATCAGACTAGGGCTATTTGATAAAAGAGGGGAATAAAATACTAGGACTTATCACCTGGCATTTAACAAACAGGAATCAATCTTATTAAGAAAGTGTTTTAGGGGTGGTTGGGTGGCTCAGTCAGTTAGGTGTCTGACTCTTGATTTCAGCTAAGGGCATGATCTCAGGGTTATGAGATCAAGCCCTGTGTTGGCTCCATGCTGAGCAGGGAGTCTGCTTGAGATTGTTTCCCTCTGCCTCTCCTTCCCCTCTGCCCCTCATCCCTACTTGTGCTCTCTCTCGCTCTCTCTCATATAAAAGCCTTTTATAAAGGGGGCTTTTCTATAGTTTGCCTCGCACAAACATTAATCTATAATTAGGGTATTTGAGATTGTAGGAAGACCTAAAATAGTTACTTTAGAGTGATCAAATCTCCATTCTGCAATAAGAAAGCATGTATTATTTGTTATGCAATTTATGTACGTGTAATTGTATATAATCAAAGCCCTCATCTGTTTGGGTCCTGTAGAGAGAGAGAGAGTGAGAGCTAATTAAAAGTTATTTAAAGCCAGGAGCGCTTAAACATTTAACTTAAAACATGTAAATGTGCATTTATTAGGTGTAGAATGAAGTCTTTTTCTGCAAGTATATGTCCACTGTCTAACATTCTTGCCTCACCTGCACCTGTCTTGAATAAACCATACATAGAATCCATCTTTTAAAAATTTTAAGGTTCAGGGGCACCTGACTTTGGCCTAGGTCATGATCCCAGAGTCCTCGGATGGAGCTCTGAGTTGGGCTCCCGGCTCAGTGGGGAGCCTGCTTCTCCCTCTGCCTGCTGTTCTCCAGGCTTGTTCTCTCCCTCTTTCTCTCTCTCAAATAAATAAATAAAATATTTAAAGATAAATAAATAAAACTTTTCAGTTTCAGTGCCTCAGTATCTTTAATATGTATAAAAAAGTTACAGATTCTTATGAAGCTGAGTACAGAAACATACTATATTTTTATGATTCCCTTATCTCCTCTCATTTTTTTTTACAGTGGTTTCACTCTCACTTAATTCAATGCCTTTTTTTTTGTTTTTTTGGTTGTTCTAGATTTTATGGCCCCTTTCCAAAGCATTTAACTTAATTTGCATACTTTCTTTTCACACTTATATTTTTCAATTAATGCAGAATTTAATTAAATCATACAATTACAAAGATAATTCCACAGCAGGATACAGATTTAAGCTAAAATAACATTAGCCTAATGAAAAAAGGAGTTTTATCTCTCTCCAACAGAAAAATCTGGTTATTTTAAGGCTTACATGGAGGTTCAACAATCATTAGGGACAGTGCCTCCTTCAAACTAGTTTCTCATCAGTGGTAGAAAAATGACTATCCTCATCCCTGCTATTGTCTTCATACTGCGATCAGTAGCAGAAGACGAAGGGGAGAGAAAAGCACATGCTCCTTCAGCTTAACAGCATGACCAAAAATTTATACACATCACCTCAGCTTACTTAGTCACACTGCCATACCTAGGTGCAAAGGAGACAGGAAATGTAGCCTTTAGCTGGGTGACCATGTGTTCATGAAAAATTTTATTCTATAGCAACTAGAGAATGGAGGAGCAAATACTAAAAGACATAAACCAGTTCTCGAAATATTCCCATCTATTTGACCAGTGATTCTTTTGAAACCAAATGCTTTAGTAGATTTGTTCTGACTCTCCTCTGGTCATGCCACTCTACGTGGGATGAAGAGCCTACAGGTCAAGAGGACTCAGCTAACCAGAACCCCTTTCTTCTTCTAAACTGGCTACCCAGGACTTCAGAATTCCCTGAACAGCCAGTCCTGGGCAAATAGGGTCTCAGCTAAATCCTGAAGGGTAACGAAAAGCATTTCAGGAATATGAAAGCAGTTTGAACAAGCAGGCTAGGAATCTCACTCATATATGATGCTCCCTGTATATATAGACCTAGAAGTGGGAAGGGAAGAGGAGAGAGTGTAAGCCAGCTGCCCAACACTGGAAATTCCCAATGCAGAGCTAAAAAGAGTTAGAAAAGTCTAAAGTTGAATCTAGCCTTTCAGCTCACAATATAAGTAGATTTGTCAAAGTAGGATTATAGTATCAATTATCTATGGCTATGTAACAAACTATGACAAAACTTTATGCACTAAAGCAACAATTATTTTGACATAATCCCAATAGTGTATTTTTGCTATTGTTTCCCTTGCCTTAGGAGACATATCTAGAAAAATGTTGCTATGGTTGATATCAGAGAGATTACTACTGGTGTTCTCCTCTAGGATTTTAATGGTTTCAGGTCTCATGTTTAGGTCTTTAATCTATGTTTTAAGGTTTTTAATTCATTTTGAGTTTATTTTTGTATATGGCATCAGAAAGTGCCCAAGTTTCATTCTTTTGCATGCAGTATTTTTGAAGAGACTTTTTCACTTTGTATATTCTTGCCTTCTTTGCCATAAATAGATTAAGTGACCATATAAGTGTGGGTTTATTTCTGAACTATTTTGTTCCAGTGATCTATACGTCTATTTCTGTGCCAGTACCATACTGTTTTGATTACTACAGCACTACAGCTTTGTAGTATAAGTGATATCTTAAAATCTAGGATTATGATACCTCCAGTTTTGTTCTTTCTCAAGATTGGTTTGGCTATTTTTTTTTTGTCGTTCCATATAAATTTTATTATTTTTTTCTGATTTTGTGAAAAATACCATGTCATTTTGATAGGGATTACATTGAATCTGTTTATTGCTTTTCATAGTATGGACATTTTAACAATATTAATTCTTCCAATCAATGAGCATGGACTATCTCTCCATTTGTTTGTGTTGTCTTCAATTTCTTTCATCAATGCTTTACACTTTTCAGAGTATGAGTCTTTAACCTTGGTTAAGTTTTTCTTAGGCATTTTATTCTTTTTGATGCAACTGTAAATGGGATCGTTTTCTTAATTTCTCTTTATGCTTATTCATTTTTAGCCTATAGAAATGCCACACATTTCTGCATATTAATTTTGTGTACTGCAACTTCACTGAATTCATTTATTATCTCTAATAGTTTTTTGTGGAGTTTTTTTTTTTTTGTGTGTGTGTGTGTGTGGAGTTTTTAGGGTTATCTATGTATAGTATCATGTAATCTGTTAATAGTGACAGTTTCACTTATTCTTTATCAATATGGACACCTCATTTCTTTTTCTTGCTTGATTTCTATGGCTAGGACTTTGGTACTATGTTGAATAAAAGTGGTGAGAGTGGACATTCTTATCTTAAAGAAAAAGCTCTCTGTTTTCACCATTGACTATGATATCTGTTCTCGGTTTTTCACCTATGGCCTTTATTAGGTTGAGATATGTTTTCTCTAAACCTACTTTGTTGAGGGTTTTTATCAGGAATGGATGTTATACTTTGTCAAATGCTTTTACTAGATCTATTGGAAAGATCATATGGTTTTTATCCTTTGTTTTGTTGATGTGTATCATGTTGATTAACTTATGAATATTAGGGGATCCTTGGGTGGCGCAGCGGTTTGGCACCTGCCTTTGGCCCAGGGCGCGATCCTGGAGACCCGGGATTGAATCCCACGTCGGGCTCCTGGTGCATGGAGCCTGCTTCTCCTTCTGCCTATGTCTCTGCTTCTCTCTCTCTCTCTCTCTCTCTCTCTCTCTGTGACTATCATAAATAAATAAAAACTAAAAAAAAAACCTTATGAATATTAAACCATCCTTGCATCTCTGTAATAAATCCCAACTGATCATGGTGAATGATTCTTTTAACGTATTGTGAAATGTTTTGTTGAGAAATTTTGCACCTATGTTCACCCAGAGATATTGGCCTGTAACTTTCTTTTTTGTCATTCCTTTGTCTGGTTTTAGTGCCAGAGTAATGCTGGCTTCAAAGAATATATTTGGAAGCCTACCTTCCTCTTATATTTTTAGAATAGATTGGGGAGAATAGGCATTAACTCTTCTTTAAATGTTTCATAGAATTTGTCTATAAATCCATCTGGTCCTTGTCTTTTTATTTTAACATTTTTTAAAATCCCTGATTCAATTTTGTTACTAGTAAATGGTGTGTTAAGATATTCTATTCCTTTCTTATTTAGTTTTGGAAGAGTATGTTTCTAGGAAATCATCCATTTCTTCTAAGTTTGTCCAGTGTATTAGTATATAATTTTTTGTAATACTATTATAATCTTTTGTGTTTCTGTGGTGTTACTTCTCTTTTTATTTTATTTATTTATTTCTCTCTTTTTCTTGGTAACTCTGGCTAAGGCTTTATCAATTTTGTTTATCTTGTTGAAGAACAAACTCTTGGTTTCATTGATATTTTCTACTGTTTTTTTATAGTCTCTCTACCATTTATTTCTACTCTGATCTTTACTATTTCCTTCCTTCTACTCACCTTGGGCTTCTTTTCCCCTACTTTTTTTAGGCATATGGTTAGAGTATTTTAGCTTTTTCTTATTTCTTGAGGTAAGCCTGTATCACTATTGTTTCCCTTTACAATGGTTTTTGTGTCCCAGTGATTTTAAGGCACTGTATTTTTATTTTCATTTGTCTCCATGTATTTAAAAAAATTTTTGATTTATTTGTTGACTTGTCAAAATAAAAAGCTTTTGCACAGCAAAGGAAAAAGTTCAAAACAAAATTGGAGAAGACATTTCTAAGAGATATATAAGGGATTAATATCTAAAATATAAAAAGATCTTATACAACTCCATACCAGAAAAACACACTCATTAAAAAAATGAACAGAGGACCTGAAGAGACATTTTCCCAAAGACATACACTTGGCCAACAGACACATGAAAAGATGCTCAACATTAGTCATCATCATGGGCCTTTGGAAGATGGTGGAGGAGAAGGGGACCTGTGTTTCATCTGAGCTATATAACTAGTTTAATTTGAGAACTAGATAACTCTCAAATCATTTTGAACACCTGTGAATTTGACCTGAGATCTAAGAGAAGAATTGCTGCAATTCTACAGATAGAAAGCCACTACTTTTTGCAAGGTAGGAGGTGTGGAGATGTGAATCTGAGGGGACACCTCAGAAGGTAAATCATGGGGGCCAGGAGAAGGATACTCTGTAAGCTAGCTACCAGGAATTGTTATAAGCGGTGGAGTGCAAAATCAAAACTTTCAGAAGTCTGCTCCTGTGAAGGATGTCCCTGCCCGAAAGTGCTCAGATGGTGAAGCAGGGCAGAATCTTGGGTGGGACAGTGTGGTCTCAGGATCTCCAGGGTCACAGACGGAACGGGGGTGCCTAAGTACAGCAGAGTTCCCAAGCAGTGGAGTAGGGAAGTTGGTTACAATTAGCAAGCTCCAGAGGCCTCTCAGCTAGGTGTTGCTGTAAACCAGCAACTGTAGCAAGATTGGGTGACCACCCTTCAAGCAGGGGCCCAGCAAGTGACAACTGCTGGGTGATTCAGCTCCTTCCCTGGGGGAGGAGCAGCACAGTGTGCAAACGATTGGGCAAATGCTCCCCATACAGGGGCCCAATAAATGGCAGGCTGTTAAGGCACCCCTGTCTCCACTGGGGGGGATTGGTATGGGTGTGCACTGCATGAGTCTGGGGAGTTTGGTGCACATGAAACAGTTTGACTGCCTTTTGCTGAGGGTGCACTGAAGAGTGAGAGCCATGATCCATTGGGGCTGGAGATCAGGGCACCACCATCTTTCCATCTTTTTCTGTTTTTCATCCTCTAAAGCCTCCTGAAAAGCATTCAGGGAACAAAAGCCACATAGAACAATCCCAAGCATCTTACACTGAGCCAGCCCCACTGGCAAAGGGTGGTACAACTCCACCCAGGCAAAGATCCCTGAAAATCAGTAAAATAGGCCCCTTCCTTCAGAAGACCATCAGGATCCTCAGGCAAATAACAAATTTATAGACCACTCAAAACTAAAAACTCCCTTGCAAGGAGAAAATAGTATATAGAATTAAAGGGCTTTTTCACATGAGTCTTAATCTTTCAGTTTAAAATTTCCTTTTTCCTTTTTTTTCCCTTTCAGCTAGTTTCTTATTTTATCAAGTCTTTGTTTTTAAGTCTTTAAAATTTTTTTTTCATTTTTACATTTACATTTTATAGATATATTCTTCATTTTTGGATTCCGTTCACTGTATTCAATTTTATTTTAGCATATATATAAGTTTTGCTTTCTTTACAATTTTGGAATTTAGTTTTTTCTAACAATCAGAACAAAATACACCCAGGACCAAATGGATCACCCTATTTTGTCCACCTGTGAGATTATATTCTCATTTTCTGACCTTTTCAGAAAGTGTATATCTCACTTGGGTCATGATTGATATTTTTTAATTTGTTCTCTCATTCATCCATTCTTTTCTGGGAAAAATGACCAGAAGAAAGGATCCCCAACAAAATAAGGAACCAGATGTAATACTCTGCCACAGATCTAATCAGTAAAGATATAAGTAAAATGTCAGAGCTGGAATTCAGGATAATGATTATAAAGTTACATGCAGGGATTGAAAAAAGCATAAAAAGCACTAGAGAATCTCTTAGTGCAGAAATAAAATCTAATCAGGTCAAAATAAAAAAATACTTTAACTGAGATGCAGTCTAAAATGGATGCTCTAACAGCTAGGGCAAATGAGGCAGAAGAGAGAGTCAGTAACAGAGAAGAAAAGATAATGGAAAGGAAAGAAGCTGAGGAAAAGAGAGAAAAACAACTACTGGGCCAGGAGGGGAGACTTCAAGAAATCCGCAATACCATAAAATAAAATATTAGAATTATTGGGGTCTCAGAGGAAGAAGAAACAGAGGTACAAAAGGTATATTTAAGCAAATCATAACTGACAACTCTAATCTAGGGAAGGAAACAGGCATTCAAATCCAAAAGATAGAGAATCCTCCTCAAAATCGATGAAATTAGATCAGCATAATACTAAAGCTTACAAATTTCAGAGATAAAGAGAAAATCCTGAAAGCAGTTTGAGGTAAGGACTCCTTAACCTACAATGTAGAAACATTTAACTGTCAGCAGACCTATCCCAGAGACCTGGCAGGCCAAAAAAGGCTGGCATAACATATTCAGGGTACTAAATGAGAAAAACATACAGCCAAGAACACTTTTTCCAGCAAGGTAGTCATTCAGAATGGAAGGAGAGATAAAGAGCTTCCAGGACAAATAGAAACTAAAGAATTTGCGACCACTAAGCCAGCCCTATAAGAAATATTGAAGGGGATCCTGTAAATGAAGAGAGTTCAAAAGCAACACAGATCAGAAAGAAACAGAGACCATATACAGAAACAGGGACTTTACAGGTAATACGATGACACTGCATTCATATCTGTCGGTAGTTACTCTTGAATGTAATTGGGCTAAATGCTCTAATCAAAAGACACAGGATATCAGACTGGATAAAAAGCAAGACCCACCCATGTGCTCCCATATGGGAAACTTATCTTAGACCTAAAGACACCTCTAAATTGAAAGTGAGGAGGTGGAGAATCATTTATCATGCTAGTAGACATAAAAAGAAAGCTGGAGTAGTCATCCTTATATCAGACGAACTAGATTTTAAAACAAAGACTGTAATAAGAGGTAAAGAAGGACATCTATCATAATGAAAGGGTTTATCTAACAAGAAGATCTAACAATTGTAAATATTTATTCTCCTGTCTTGGGAGCAGCCAATGATATAAACCAATTAATAGCCAAATTAAAGAAACACATTGATAAAAATACAACTATAGTAGGATAGTAGGAAACTTTAATATCCCACTCACAGCAATGGACTGATTATCTGAGCAGAACATCATCAAAGACATAAGGACTTTGAATGACACACTGGATCAGGGGACTTCACAGATATATATGGAGCATTCTATCCTAAAGCAGTAGTATACACATTCTTTTTGAATGCACATGAAACATTCTCCAGAACAGATCACATACTGGGTCACAAATCAAGTCTCAGCAAGTACCAAAAGATTAGGATTATTCCCTGCATATTTTCAGACCACAATACTTTGAAACTTGAACTCAAACACTAGAAGAAATTTGGAAGGAACTCAAACACTTGGGGGTTAAAGAGCATCCTACTAAAAAATGTATAGGTCTACCAGGAAATTAAATAAAAATTTAAAAAAAATCATGGAAACAAATGAAAATGAAAACACAACTGTTCAAAATCTTTGGATACAGCAAAGGTGGTTCTAAGAGGGAAGTACATAGCAATATAAGCCTTTCTCAAGAAATGAGAAAAGTCTCAAATACATAAGCTAAACTTATACCTAAAGGAGCTGAAGGAGTATAGCAAATAAAGCCTAAACCAGGCAAGGGAAGAGAAATAATAAAGACTGGAACAGAATTCAATGAAATAGAAACTAAAATAACAGCAGAACAGATCAATGAAACCAGAAGGTTGTTCTTTGAAAGAATTAATAAGGTTGATAAGCCCCTAGACAGACTTATCAAAAAGAAAAGAGAAAGGACACAAACTAATGAAGTCATGAAAGAAAGAGGAGAGATTATGACCAAAATCAAGGAAATACAATTTCAAGAACATATTATAAGCAACTGTATGCCAACAAATTAGGCTATCTGGAAGAAATGGATTTGTTCCTGGAAACTTATCAACTACCAAAACTGAAACAAGAAGAAATAGAAAACCTGAACAGACCCATAAGCAGCAAGGAAATTGAAACAGTAATAAAAATTCTCTGAAAACAGAAGAGTCCAGGGCCAGATAGCTTCACCAGGGAAATTCTACCAAACATTTAAAGAAGAACTAATACCTATTCCTCTGGAGCTGTTTCAAAAAATAGAAAGGGAAGAAAAATTTCCAAACTCATTCTATGAGGCAGTATTACCTTGATCCTCAAACCACACAAAGACTCCACCAAAAAGAAGAATTATAGACCAATTTCCCTGATGAACATGGATGCCAAATTCTCACCAAAATACTAGAGCCAATAGGATCCACAGTACATTAAAGGCATTATTCACCACGACCATCTGGGATTTATTCCTGGGCTGCAAGAGTGGTTTGATATTAACAAATCAATCAATGTGATACACTAGAGTGATAAAAGAAAGGATAAGAATCATATAGTCCTCTCAATTGATACAGAAAAAGCATTTGACAAAATATAGCATCCTTTCTTGATTAAAACTCTCCACAGTGTAGGGATAGAGGGGACATATTTGATATCATAAAAGCGACCTATGAAAAGCCGACAGAAAATATCATTCTCAATAGATGAAAAATGAAAGCTTTTTTCCTAAGATCAGAACACAACAGGGATGCCCACTCTTAACACTGTTGTTCAACATAGTCCTAGAAGTCCTAGTCTCAGCAATCAGACAACAAAAAGAAATAAAAGGCATCTGAATTGACAAAGAAGAAGTCAAGCTCTCACTCTTCACAGATGACATGACACTCTGTGGAAAATCCAAAAGACTTCACCTCAAAATTTCTAGAACTCATACAGAAATTCGGCAATGTGGCAGGATATAAAATCAATGCACAGAAATCAGTTGCATTTCTATACACTAACAATGAGACACAAGAAAGAGAAAATAGGGAATTTACCTCATTTATAATTGTACCAAATGGCCATAAGATACCTAGGAATAAACCAAACCAAAGAGGTAAATGATCTATACTCTAAAAACTGCAGAACACTTCTGAAAGAAATTGAGGAAGGCACAAAGAAATGAAAAAACTTTCCATGGTCATGGATTGGAAGAATAAATATCATTGAGATGTCCATGCTACCCAGAGCAATCTATGCTTTCCATGCAATCCCTATCACTATACTATTGACATTTGTATGGAACCAGAAATGACCCTGAATAGTCACAGGAGTTGTTGAAAAAGAAAACCAAAGCTGGTGGCATCACAATGCTAGATGGACTCCAAGCTACATGACAAAAGCTTTAATCATCAAAGCAGTAAGGTACTAGCACAAAAACAGACACATAGATCAATGAAAAAAGAGAACTCAGAAACACACCCTTACCTTTATGATAAACTAATATTCAACAAAGCAGGAAATATCCAATGGAAAAAAGATAGTCTCTTCAATAAGTGGTACTGGGAAAATTGAACAGCCACATGTAGAAGAATGGAGTTGGACCGTTTTCTTACACCATACACAAAGATAAACTCAAAATATATAAAAGACCTAAATGTGAGGCAGGAATTCATCAAAGTCCTAGAGAAGAACACAGGCAGCAACCTCTTTGACCTTGGCCAAAGCAACTTCTTGCTAGACACATTTCCAAAGGCAAAGGAAACAAAAACAATAATGAACTCTTAGGACCTTCATCAAGCTAACTTCTGAGCAACAAAGGAAACAGCCAATAAAACGAAAAGGCAACCTATGGAATGAGAGAAGATATTTGCAATGACATATCAGATAAAGGGCTAGTATCGAAGATCTATAAAGAACTTATGAAACTCAACACCCAACGCACACAAAAAAATTCAGTCAAATGAGCAAAAGACATGAACAGACACTTCCCCAAAGAAGACATAAAAATGGCCAACAGACACATGAAAAATGCTACATATCACTTGGCATCAGGGAAATAAAATCAAACCACAATTAAATACCACCTCTCACCAGTCAGAATGGCTAAAATTAACAAGACAGGAGACAACAAATGTTGGCGAAGATGCAGAGAAAGGGTAACCCTCTTACAATGTTGATGGGAATACAAGCTGGTTCAGCCACTCTGGAAAACAGTATGGAGGTTCTTCAAGAAGATAAAAATAGAGCTACCCTATAACCCAGAAATTTCACTATTATGTATTTACCCCAAAGATACAAATATAGTGATCCAAACAGGCACCTGCACCCCCATGTTCATAGCAGCAATGTCCACAATAGCCAAACTGTGGAAAGAGGTAAGATGTCCATCAACAGACGAGTGGATAAAGAAGATGTAATACACACACACACACACACACACACACTGGAATATTATTCAGCCATCAGAAAGGATGAATATTTACTATCTATGGTGACATGGATGGAATTGGAGGGTATTATGCGAAAAAATAAGTCATTCAGAGAAAGACAATTATCATATGACTTCATTCATATGTGGAATAAAAGGAAACAGCACAGGGGATCATAGGGGAAGAGAGGGAAAAACTGAATGGGAAGTCATCAGAGAGGGTGGAAAGCTTTGAGAGTTTTAACTGTAGGAAACAAAGGGCTGCTGGAGGGGAGGTGGGTGCTGGGATGTGGTAATTGGGTGAGGGGCATGAAGGAGGGCATGTGATATGATGAGCACTGGATGTTATACGCAACTGATGGATAGTTGAACAGTACATCTGAAACTGTACTAATGATGTATAATGTATAATGATGTACTATATGTTGGCTAATTGAATTTAAATTTTAATAAAATCACTCATCATCAAAGAATTGCAAATAAAACCAATGAGATATCTTACACCTGTCAGAATGGCTAAAATAAAAAAGGCAAAAAATAACAAGTGTTGGTGAAGATGTGGAGAACAAAGAACTCTCATACCCTATTGGTGATCATGTAAATTGGTGCAGCCACTGTGGAAAACAATATGGAGGTTCCTCAGATGATTAAAAATAGAAATTTCATATGATCCAATAATTCTACTGCTGGGCATTTATTCAAAGAAAATGAAAACACTAAGTCAAAAAGATATATGTACCTCTATGTTTATTGCATCATTTCTTGTAATAGCCAAGATATGGAAGCAACCTAAATGCTATTGATAGATGAATCCAGGCTTTGTTGTTCCATTTGTAGAGCACAAAGAGAATAGAGCTAGCATAGTTCTTAAGGACCCTATGATTTTCAGAATGGTAAGCAAGTATTTTTTTTTCGAGCATTGGTTTCTTTTCTTTTCTTTTCTTTTCTTTTCTTTTCTTTTCTTTTCTTTTCTTTTCTTTTTAGAGCATTGGTTTCAACTTAAAATCACCAGCCACATCAGCCCCTAATAAGAGTGTCAGCTTGTTATTTGAAGCCAGGCATTGACTTCTCCTCTCCAGCTATGAAAGTCCTAGGTGACGTCTTCTTCCAATATAAGCAAGACTGTTTCCTCTACATTGAAAATATGTTGTTGAGTATAGCTACCTTCATGGATTATCTTAGATCTTCTGGATAACTCACTGCAACTTTTACATTAACATTTGCTACTTCATCTTGTACTTTTATGTCATAGAGACAGCTTCTTTCCTTAAACCTCATGAACCAACCTCTGCTAGTTTCAAACTTTTCTTATGCAGTTTCTTTGCCTTTCGCAGCTTTCATAGAGTTGAAGAGATTTAGGGCTTTGCTCTGGATTAGGCTTTGACTTAAGGGAATGTCGTGGGTCATCTGATCTATCCAGGCCACTAAACCTTTCTCCATATCACCAATAAGGCCATTTTTCTCTCTTATCATATATGTGTTTACTGGAGTAGTACTTTTCCTTTCCTCTAAGAATATTTCCTTTGCTTTACAACTTGACTGTTTGGTACAAGAGGTCTAGCTTTTGCCCATTTTGGCTTTTAGTGTGCCTTTCTCCCTAAATTTAATTATTTCTAGCTTACAATTTAAAGAGCAAGCCATGCAACTCTTCCTCTCACTTGAATACTTACAGATCATTCTAGAGTTATTAAGTGGCCTAGTTTCAAGATTGTTGTGTTTCAAGGAATAGGGAGGCCCAGGGAGAGGGAGAGGGAGAGGGAGAGGGAGGGAAATAACTGGTTGAGCAATCAGAATGCATGCACTTATCAGTAAGTTCCTTGTGTCAAATGGGTGCAGTTTGTGGTGTCCCAAAACAAGTACAATAGTAATATCAGAGATTAATGATCACCAATCACCATAACAAATAAAGAGCTTGAAATATTGCAAGAATTATTTAAATGTGACATAAAGGCAGCAAGTGAGCAAATGCTGTTGAAAAAAATGGCACTGACAGACTTGTTCCACACAGACTTGCCACAAACCTTTAATTTGTAAAAAATAAAGTATCTGGAGGTGGTCCAGTCAGTTAAGCATCTGACTTTGACTCAGGTCATGATCTTAGGGTCCTGGGATTGAGCCCTGTGTCAAGCTTTGCACTCAGTAGGGAGTCTGCTAATTTTTCTGTTTCTTTCCCCACTCATGCCTCCTCTCTCTCTCAAACAAAACCTTCAAAAAATCAAATCAAATATCTGTGAAGTGCAATAAAGTGAGGCACAATAAAACAAGTTATGCTTCTAATTTCAATAACTTAATCAGAGGAATAGCGAAGTCATATTGTAAAAAAGGTGCACAAGATGGGAATCATTGTCATGGCTATCTGAGGAAACAATCTACCATAGGCCTTTTTTAAATAAAGTGTTTTGTTTTAAATCTGGATATGACACCTTCATTTATATTACTGATTCATTCTCTGCAAATATTAGGCTTGTGTCTCTCTTTGTCCATCCAAATATCCACTTATTCCTCAACATAGTATCATTTTTCTCCACACATAAAACATTTGCATCTCTAATGGAGACATCCTAGAATTCCATATTGCTCCTGTTTTCAAGTGCAAGATCTCTGGATGATATTCAATCATTTTCCCAGAGTCCAAGGGACTCACTGTGGTCTGGTGACCTATAGAACAAAGCACAAGTTACATTTCTTCCCTCTCATGAATTATATATGAAGTAGGAACAGTATAACTGCAATAGAAACTGCCATTCAGAAAAAGGGAAAAGCAGAAAGCATACAGAAGCTGTGACAGAGAATCATCAGGCCAGAAGAGTAAATTTCTTGGTTGGCCCAGTTAGAATTCCAGGTCTTCATCCTTGAGAGAATAAACCCTATCCATGTTTCTCCATGGCCATTCATCTTTTTCCTTATCAATTATTTTTCAGGAGGTGGACAATGGATTATGTACCATTATTGGGGGGTCATATAGCTCTTAGTGTCTCCTTTTTGATGATACAAGGGGTTGGGGTTCTAGGTACAAAAAAATCATGAAAAGTTTATTGATAAAAAGATTATAGTGTGGGTCAGTGGGCTGTCATTTACTTTCCTTTAAAACCTAGTGGTCTCAGCTATTTGCTTCTGATGATTTCCTTGTAGCACGTAGAAGTAACCATAGCCAAATATCTAGACATGGTTTATAAGCCTGCAAAGTCTGGACTGTATTTACTGGCCTCTGTTCTCTATCTTCCCTGCTTTAATTTAACCCTGGTGAATTTTAGAGTGTCTATAGGAGTTTCAGGTTGGGTGGCAATAATCTTAATCTTTTTTTTTTAAGATTTTATTTATTTGTTTGACAGAAAACACAAGCAGGGGGAGCATCAGGCAGAGGGAAAGGGAGAAGCAGGCTCCTTGCAGAGCTGGGGAGCCCAATATTGGGCTCAATCCCAGGACCCTAGGATCTTGACCCGAGTTGAAGGCAGACACTTAACCAACTGAGCCACCCAAGTGTCCTTAATTATTAATTAAGATTAATAATCTTAATCTGATTTTTGCTGCTGAAGCATTCAGCATGCTTTGAGCATCATCCGCTTTATAGAAGAAATGAGAGTATAGGTTACTCTCATGTGTTGTTTGAGAAGTTGTTTTAAGAAGATTGGTTAAGAAACTCTACTGTAGAACACACTAAAAATAAAAGGGGGATTCAGATATTAACTTCCAAATCTTCCTCATCGTTATTTGGTAAAACCATCATCCCAGAGTGGCTAAGAATTTTCTCTGTTATGACTGGCTCCAGAGATCTATTTTTTTCTTTCTCAAGCATTTACTTTTTCTCTTATTCTTATCTCATTTTACTCTGCATGTAGTGAGTCAAAGTTTAGAGTTTAAATGCAGATTTTTAAACAAGTGTAGTAAAGAGAATTGTTTTTGGGGTGCCTTGGTGACTCAGTCAGTTAAGTGGCTGCCTTTGGCTCAGGTCGTGAACCCTAGGGTTGAGCCCCACATGAGCTCCTTGTAGGGGGTACACACCCTCTCTCTCTTTCTCTCTTTCCCCCTCTGTCTCTCTCAAGTAAGTAAAACAAATCTTAAAAAAAAGAAATATTTTTACTTCCAATCTCTTTCTATACATGTTTTAAAATAGTTGATCTTATATTGCATTTCTGCTCTGTGCCTGTGTTTCTATTATTCAACTTCTTTTTCTTTCAAGATTTTCCATTTATATGGCTTTTCTAAATTAATGTTGTCCCATAGATCTATAATGAAAACCACATATATAATTAATAAGTGTTCTAGTATTACTAAAAATCGGTTAATTAACTTTAATATATTTTAACATAAAAACTATTATTTCAACATGTAACCAATATAAAAATGATTGAGATATTTTATATTCTTTTTGGTATGTATTTTATACTTATTTGATGTGTATTTTATAGTCAAAACATGTAAATTTGGATTAGCCATGCTTTAGGAGCTTGGTAGAGTGCAGTTCTAAAGCTTTGTAATAATCTGAGATATAAGTAGGACACAGTAGTTATTATCTACCACAAAAATGCACTTTTCTGGACATTGTGAAAGGATATCAGTTGTGTCTTTTCAAGAAACCTGTTACCTAGTGAATGAAATAAGGTATATACACTGCAATGATAACACTGTTTCTCAAATAATAGAGTTCTAAAAAATGCAAATTTGAGTTATTCTTGTTGAAGATAACTATACCCTTTTCTATTTTCTTTTCTCTAAACAGAGGACCAGTGTAGGGCTTATTTCTTTTGGTGAAATACATTCAAGAAGAATCTTATAACTTTATAAGACTTTATATGGGTCCAAAACATCTTTTGCAGAGAAAGAGCTTTTTTTTTTTTTTTTTAAGATTTTTATTTATTTCTTCATGAGAGACACACACACAGAGAGGCACAGACATAGGCAGAGAAACAAACAGGCTCCATACAGGGAGCCCGATGTGGGACTGGATCCCAGGACTCCAGGATCACTCCCTGGGCTGAAGGCAGGCGCTCAACTGCTGAGCCACCCAGGCCTCCCAAGAAAAAGCTTTTAAGCCTGAAAGGGGTTGTTCATGTCTTTGGTGTGAAAGTATCTTGGGAAAGACTTTGTTAATTAGAATTATTTTTGGGGGGGGGAGGCTTCTCATGTATGACAAACTGAAGTTGTTAAATATCACCCTTGGCTTACTATCCCCAAGTAAAGCACTTAAGTCTCAGATATACCCCAAAAGCCAATACCCCCAAGATACTCATACAGTATTTATTTGATCATTTTGATTGGGTTAGTAAAATACTGACCACTTGCACATCACCAAGGCATCCAGCTTCCTGAGGCCATCTTTCACTCTAACATTTAAATAAAATGGTTCAAACCCCTTCCTATAAAATAACACTACCTAGCTTCCCCCTTCATTTGGAGGCCAATTTGCTTTAAAATATTTGGAGAAAATGAGGGTTGTTCCAAGTTTGCTTCTCTGCTGTCATTTCTCAGATTCATAATCATATCTTCTTGCCCAAACTCAAGCTTCCATTACTTTGTGGCTGGTTCCCACCTACAACTTTGGGACTTCAGTTCCCTTCCTCCATTCTCCAATGCACCAGTAACATAATGTGACTGGAATTTTATGTAAAAAATATTTCTGTTTTAGACTTGGGAAAAAAAAGAAGATAATTTCCACACAGTCTGAAAACAACTCTACTACTGAATGTCTTCCCCCAAACTATGCCTCTGAGAATCCTGTCTATGCCAGTACTGTCCAACAAAAGTTTCTGCCCTTTCCAATCCAGTAGTCACAAGCCTTGTATGGCTCTTGAGCACCTAAAATGTGGCTAGTGTGCCTAAGGAACTGAATTTTTACTGTTACTTAAATAGTCATATGTGGTTAGTGGCTACTAGGTTGGACAGTGCACATCTAGAAACTTGATTCTGTTTCTTTTTCTAAGGTTTTGCTCCCATTTATATTAGTGGATAACTACAATAGTATGTAACTATGAAATCCCTGTTACTTTATTTCACAGAAAGAGATTTCAGTTAGTTTCCTCTCTAAATCTTATCTATCCAGATTATTCTGGGAGCCCTGCCATGTATAATAAAAACTGTCCAATGTGGCCCGTCAAAATATTTTTCTAGATCCAAAGAACCATTACTTAGGTAAATGTCTATACTTAGAAAGGTTTAAGTAGTTGCAAATAATGTTCTATTTTCAAAACTAATATTTTCATTAGGTTACACCAGCTCTTTAGCAAAATCTTTGTGATACCTAGAAAGGAAGTTTGTCCATGAACCCTTTCCTTAGGTAATGTTCTAGAAAAGATGAAAACATACTGTCTAGTCTCCTATAAAACTTCACAAGCTACTTAATCTATATGATTTGTAGCCCCAGCATGAGAAACTATTACAGGCACACTTCTCCCAAACCAGAAGAAATCTCTTAAAATTTTTGTGTAATTTGATTGAAGAAAGAAAATGAGTAGCTGTCTCTTGAGCATGAGGGGTGTGACCAGAATGTAAAGGTGATTCTCTATTTTGAGGCTTCTGTTTCTGATTTGTAGCCTTGAAAAGTCAGGGCCCATTCCTAAGTTTTTGTCCCTCTGAGAATGGTGGACTCTTGATATGAAAATAATCTCCCTCTCCCATCTCTGCCTCCCACTGTGGGATCCAGAGAATGGTTAAGTTGAATGTTCTACCAAATTCCTTTTTGGAGCATGTTCTGCATGTGCTTGGCATGCAGCTTTTCCTCCTGGAGATTTTCTTGTTCCCCATGCCCATACATAAAAGGTTAAAGAATCATCATAAACTAAGCCTATGTGCTCACAGGATCTAGAAAGTTTCATTTTTCTGGAAACTCTACCTCGTCCCTTTCCTGACACTTTGCTTGTTGCCAGAAGCTTCTCAGATAAGCCTTAGCTTCTACATCATCAAACGTGGCGTTTTGGCATGCCCAGCGCTTGCTCAGTGCTCATTCTCCTTGCAGTCACAGTAAGAGGGTGACATCTCCATTTTATGGAGTCTTAAGTCTCAAACTTGGAAATCACCACAACCCTGAGCTTTGCAGTACCTCTCTGATGGCTGGTAGCCATCCCAGGCAGTTAGCAGACAATGATGAGAAGTCCTTCATCTCAAGGGGCATTGATCTCTACAATCTTATCCTTTCCCTGGATTTGTTTCACATAGACTGCAGGGTTTTTTTTTTTTTTTTTTCAGATTTTATTTATTCATGAGAGACAGAGAGAGAGAGAGGCAGAGGGAGAAGCAGGCTCCATGCAAGGAGCCCGACATAGGACTCGATCCCAGGTTTCCAGGATCACACCCTGGGCTGAAAGTGGCGCTAAACCGTTGAGCCACCAGGGCTGCCCAGACTGCAGGTTTTTAACCTGGTTTGTGCACATCTGTCTCAAATTGGTAGCAGAGTAGTGGTGTTTATTGTTATGTGCTCACAGTCCTCTACCCAGAAAGGAAACTATCACCTTCTCTTATTCCCTGGAGCCTTATGAATAATGAAATCTTGAGACCATATTTTTGCTGACAACAACTTCTGTGGCTTGTGTCTGAGCTGGTGCCTCCAGTGCTAGCTTTGCCACAAGAAGTGTTTTCTACTTGTTTCCAATGTCACTTAGCTTTCTTTCTCCTGATAAATTATCATTAGTTGAGAAAAATATCCTATTTGAGATATTAAAATAAAATTTTACTATAAATGGGGACGCCTGGGTGGCTCAGCAGTCGAGCGTCTACCTTTCACTCAGGGCGTAATCCTGCCAGGATCGAGTCCCACATTGGGCTCCCTGTGGAGTCTGCTTCTCCCACCTATGTCTCTGCCTCTCTCTGTGTCTCTTATGAATTAATAAGTAAATCTTTAAAAAGCATTTTTATAATAAATGGATCCAGTGCTTCTTTTTCCAACTGAATCTGGTTTACCCCGTTTTAAACAAGTGCTTCTCTGTGAAAGAACTTTCCTAACTTCATTTGATTAATGAATGTATTTATGCTGTAAATATTTATTGAGCACACACTCTATGAAGATATTGTTTTGTTGCAGGAATTTTCTGACTTTAGTGTCCATGATTTTTGGCCACACCACTTTGAACAATGAAGAGGTAGACTAGAGGGTGGTGGGCAGCAAAGCAAAGTTTATTGAGTAATAGTATAAAGCTCCCTGAGAGGAGGGGACCTGAGAGGGTTGCCCTTAGAGTTTCTACATTTAGGGGGTTTTATTAGCTCTCTTGCAGAACTATCTTAAGCAATCAAGGTGTGCTGAGTCATGCTAATCAGGATTTTGGTCACATATCTATCTACCTATTAGGTTAATGTCTACATGCTGATGATCTTTTTTTGCTGACATCTGGGGGCTGATGTCTTAACTGCCCCTTGCCCATAAGGATGACAAATGCTTTGTGGTTAATTGTTTCATTTTAGAATGTTTTGCAGAAGTCATTTCTATAAAGGCTGCAAAACATAATGCTAGTGTGTGTCCTGTCTAAGCTGCAAAGCAGGATGTTAATGCTGTTTTATTTTAGCTGTCCTGACTCCATATTTTCTTGTTGAGGACCCTGGTCCTGACTACCTAACTGTCCAACTAACTGCTAACACTTTTATGCTGGGTACACGGCAGTGGTAAACTTGCACAAATCCCTACTCGTGAGGTTTAAATTCTAGTTGATGAAAACTGAAAATAAAGAGATGGTTGTAAATTCAATAAAGAACTTTTCCTTTCTGAAGAAGAAAACATGAGAATGGGAGAGTATGTGAACCAGACTAATAGTATATTGAACAAATGTATCATGATGACTGTTCTATGACCTGAAGCCTTCTTGAGTGCAGCATTCTTTCCTTACATTTTTTTTCGTTTTGTTTAACCATACCCTTAAGTACATGCTCAGGGCATAACCTCCTTGACCACCTCTGGAGATAGGACTATGATACCCACCTATTCTTAAACATTCTTCTCTTGGGTGGTCCCTCAGCACCTACTCCCTAGCCTATACACTATAAAAGCACATCCTAAGGGTGATAGTTACAGAGGTCTACTTGTTTTGCATCTGCCCAAAATGTTCTTCTGTTCAGTAAGTCCCCTTAATAAACCATTTCTTGTCAAGCTGGACTTGTCAGCATTTTTCTAATGGCTCCTCCAGTCTTTGGAGGTTATTTTGCATATACCCCCCTTATTATGGAACAGACAGAGGCACCTGGGAGTACTGGTGGGGTTTGTTACTATTTTAGGTAAGACGGATGGAGAACAACTCACTATAAATACTTGACTTAAAGGTGGTGAGGGAGTAAGCCATGTAGAGATCTAGGGAAGAGTATTGAATAAAGATGGGAATGGCAAGTACAAATTCTTGACATGTACAAGAAATAGCAAGATGGTCAGTGTAGCTAGAGTCAGTCTAGAAAGGAGAGCTATAGAAGCTGAAGTTTTTGAGAAAGTGGAGCGTTTGACCTCAGAGGGTTTTGCAAATACATGCATTTTGGCTTTTACTTTGAATGAGATACCATTGATGGGTATAGGGCAGAAGAACAATTCACACAAATAAAGATTTCCTTTATTCTTTGTGATGCATATTTAAAAATGAAATGTCATACTAGTTGCGACTCTATAAATTTGTCAAGACTTGGCTTGGTGTGGTACACATATCTGGGGAGACACAGGAATAGGATAGGCCATTGGAATTTCCTTTCTTGGAGTGCGTGGGTTGCTCAATGGATCAAGTATCTGACTTCTTGGTTTTGGCTCAGGTCATGATCTCAGGGTCTTGGGATAGACCCCCATGTCATGCTCCACACTTAGCAGAGAGCCTGCTTGAGATCCTCTGTCTCTCTCTCTATCCCTCCATGTGCTCTTTCTCTTTCTCTCAAATAAATAAATTTTAAAAAATTCCTTTCTTATATTCATAAGTAACCTAAACAAGTTTGGGATACAATTTTCATTATTTCAGTTGAAATTATTCAGTCACCAATTTCCAGGCAAAGAAATCTGAAATGGTAGAAAAAAATCACTGAAGAAAGATCTTACAAGTCCACATAAATGGACAGAAAAGCAGCAGAGACATTTGAATTCTGACATGCCAGTTAATGTCCCTGGAGGGAAATAATCCAAACCATACTTACAGGATGATAAGCCTGGGGGTAAAAATTCACCAGATCTGTAGGTGTGACAACTGCGCTTTCAAGTACTTCTCAGAATATATTAATGATATATAGTTAATTAAAATAATTTTAGTTGCAATTTGGCCTTACAGACTGTTGTTATTACCATACCCCCACTGCAACCTCCACACATCTGTGGGTCATCATTATGATCGCCTTTTTCCAAGAATGTTAAGCAATTTGTCAGAGGACAGACATCTGGAAATAAACCTATGCTAGCTTGAGCATGGCCTTTTAGTTCTATAAACCATACTGCCTCCTTCCAGAAATTATAATTTCAGCCCAATTCCTATATTCTTTGGAAGAAAACAAAATTGACCATATGAACTCCAAGTTTCAAAAGAAAAACTAAATTCACTATAGTAAATAGGACTACTTTTTAAGACACACTTATCTCATGTAGCAATATTTAATCCTAGCACATTGGCAATAAAACAAAAAAAAAGACATACACTTACTATGCTTTTCAGCTTTTTACAAAGAGAGCAATGAAGCTTGAAATCTTTTATTTATTTATTTAAAAAAGTTTTATTTATTTATTCATGAGAAACACAGAGAGAGAGGCAGAGACACAGACAGAGGGAGAAGAGGCTCCATGCAGGGAGCCTGACACGGGACTCAATCCCGGGTCTCCAGGATCACGCCCTAGGCTGAAGGCTGCGCTAAACCACTGAGCCACCCGGGCTGCCCTTGAAATCTTTTAAAAATGAAATTTAAATATACACAATATGTGTTTATTGAGTTAATTCTACCATAATTGTAGCACCCAAAGTCAGCCATCATTGAGATTTAGGTCTATTTCCTTTCTGTTGGATCTTTTTATCTTGATTTTCTTTTTGACAGTGATAGAAACATCATCTTTATAATTTACATGTGCACATAATTTTACCTTGCGGTTTTACTTAAAATACTATGGAAGTATTTGCTGTTTTATAAACTCATCAAAATATAATTTCAGTGTAACATTTCTAAGATATTAGATGATCATGACCTTCACCATCTAAAGTTCTTTACTAGTTCCCCACCACCCTCAGTATAAAACTTCAGATTCTTTAGAGGAGAGTATGAGGCTTCTCATGAGTTCCCTCTGACTCTCCAGATTTTGTATTTTTCTCTAATTTCCCAAACATATCTTGGCAGCCTGACCAGCTGTTCAAGAATGACCTTTGTCTGCTAGGCTCCTTCTCCTTATCATCTAAAAGAATTTGTATTCTCTTTTAAGTTTCAGTTTTGTTTTTTTTTTCCTAATCTTTGTTCTGCAAAATCTGTGATCAGGTTATTTCAGCAGTCTGTTTCATGATCCTACTAAAAATCTCTTCTTTTCCTGCTAATCAGATGTTGGGGTCCTCTAAGATTTATGGCTAACTGGTTGTAGACAGTCTGCATCAAAGCTAAGAGAGAAAAAAAAAAGCGAGGAAAAAAAAAAAGCTAAGAAGAGGCTCTTGCTTATTCTTAAACAGTTAAGTATTTATTTACCCCCCACAAGGGAGGGACTGCTATTTACATACTTACCATTACCTGTCATTTGAATACTGCTAATTAACTTACAAATACCTTTCCATAACCATCAAATCTCTACTGTTAACATTGAGATGATATTATGTATGAGAAAAAGTTTGGAGAACTGTCTGAAAAATGATTTGCACATGAATTCTATGTGTCTTGCTATATTTTTATTATAGTAGTCTTAAGTTGACACTGAAAAAAACAGGTATTTATTTCACAAAATTTTGAACATTCACAATTACTGTTTTTATGTACTGAGAATAAGGCAAGCATATTTTTCTCTCCTCAAATTGCTTACAGTCTAACGGGGGAAAATAGATACATGCACGTGTAACTATACTATAACTCTACTTTAATCTCTTTCAGACTTCTAAATAAGAACAACTCAGTAAAGATATAACCATATTTCAGTTTCTACATTTTTTTAAAGGTCAAAATGCCAAAACACTTTTATTTATTTTGCAATGTAAACAGCTTTAAATTATCAAAATAAATCTTGCTATGAGGTAGTGAAATGATGGGGTGAGGCTGCTATTTGTAAGAATTACTGGGACCTTTGTTGTAATCTTACCAAATTTATAGTTAAATATAGGTGTTGATCTGAATTTTTTTGAGGTTTGTTTATCCGGGTGATAGAATATGTTAATATTGGGGCTAATTTATAGCCTCCCTTAGTTCTTAATTGTAAACATGTGTGATACAGTGGTTTTGTAGACTAGTTTGTAGATTCAGCTTTATAAACAAGCTTTCATAGTCTCTCCATTTTAGAATTACCATGTGGAAGCTTCTTTAAGTTTAAGAATTAGTGTGCCTCTAAAACTTAGAGTTTGATTCAAATTGGAACGTAAATCCACCCATTGACATGCCACGTCATTATAGCTTTCACTGTGGTTATGTTTCCTGGTGAAAAAGATATGGGAATAGTTTTGTGATATATACCTATACCTCCAAAGTATAGAAAACATTATGTTAGAAATTCCTGATCAAATATATTAACATTTTGGATTTCAGAAAACTTCCATCTCCTGAACTCTGTGGGGATTCTCTCCAGCTCCGTTGTCTAATCACTACTTACTTGGTCAGGGAAGCAGGAGCTCTGCAGTGGTAGATGGAGTTTCTAGTGGTAGGAAGGATGGGTGCTAGTGGGAGAGGTGAGAAGGTCACTGGCTTATTGGAGAGAGGTGATCATGAAAACATGAACAAATTTATATCCTGTCACTCAATCTCCTTTGGTATTTCTCTTTGCTGGTCTTTTTTTTTTTTTTTTTAATGTATTTATTTATTTGACAGAGAGAGAAAGAGCCAGAGAGCACAAGCAGGCAGAAGGGCAGAGGGAGAGGGAGAAGCAGGTGAAGGAGCAGAGGGAGAGGGGGAAGCAGACTCCCCACTGAGCAGGGAACCTGGTGTGGGGCTCAACCCCGGGATCCCAAGGTCATAACCTGAGCCGGAGGCAGATGCCAACCAATGAGCCATTCAGGCGCCTCTCTCTCCACTGACCTGATAAAGACTCAAACACCTAGAGCAAATATAAGCCCCTTTCCTCCTCAGAATCAAGAGAGAGGTGATGGTGACAAGAATGTAATGGGAAAGACAGAAGACAAAGCGTAGGATTAACAATTATGAAATTAATTGGTAAAGGTACATTCTGAGAAATGTCACAATAAAAGCATTCCTGATCCTCACTGAAAATTAAATAAAGTCAAGGTCTGCTATTTGCTCAGACTTTTATGCCTGCTATTTTCTTGTGAAATTTTAGTCACCCGAGCTTTTTTCCTCAAAAAGAGGACATCCAGATTCTTCATTTTGAGGTTCTATGAGAAGGTAAGATTAATTTGTCACACACAGACCCAACCAGATCCCTGAACAACAACAACAACAACTACTACTACTACTACTACTTCTATTTCTTCTTCTGCTTTTGCTTCCTGCTTCTCCTTTTCCTTTTCCTTCTCCTCCTCCTCCTTCTTTTAAAGGAGAGGGAAAGAATCTCAAGCAGATAACCCATTGAGCATGAAGCCCAATGTGGGGCTTGATCTCATGACACATGAGATTATGACCTGGGCCAAAATTGAGAGTCAGAGGCTCAACTGACTGAGCCAGCCCCTTGAGCTTCTT
Source organism: Canis lupus familiaris (assembly GCF_011100685.1). Taxonomy (NCBI): domain Eukaryota; kingdom Metazoa; phylum Chordata; class Mammalia; order Carnivora; family Canidae; genus Canis; species Canis lupus. The sequence continues at coordinate 21,547,520 of NC_049224.1, forward strand.
TTTTTCCCATTCCTTTATTCTCACACAAGGAAGTGCTTAGAACACATTTTAAAGTCTGTGACTGTAACTCTCAAAAGAGCCTGGTTATGAGCAGAATTTTAGAGGTGGAAGACCTGCTCCCTACCAGTAACGTGACCCATCTTAGGCAACCTTCCATAAACCTCTGTCTCCTCATCTGCACTACTTCATAAGGTCATTGTGAAAATGAAGTGTGATAACATATGGAAAGAGCCAAGCAGAGGACTTAGTACATGATGAAAGCTCAATAGATGTATTAATATATTGTCTTTACTAGGTCTATTCCCTTCCCTTCTTCAATATCCCTTCTTTCCTCTTCCTTTCTTTACCACTACCAGTCCTGCAGTCACCACAGACTATATCAGTGATGAGCAAGGCAGTGGGGTGAGGAAAAGCTGGCTGTGCATGGGCTTTACCAGATTTCCTAGCAGGGTCTGAGACAATGAACTCCATTCACCAAGACCAGAGCTGCCTTGTATGTCCAAATAAACAGCCATTAGCAAAGGATGGGTAGGTCAGCTTGCAGCTGTGTTTTTCCATTGTCAGCTTTTGATCAACTTCCACTCCAAGTGGACAATTTACCAGAGTGGTTTGTAGTTATAAATAGGAGATAACTCTTTCAACACATTTCCTTTTATGAAACTGACTGTGGGTTGAATTTGCCTAAAAGAATGAACTGAGCTAGACAAATACCACATTTTTGTTTAAAATATTTCACTAAGACCCTTATATAGTAGAGTTCCCTATTTTCAGGAACTCTAGAGCAGTTGTCCCTTTTATTTTTGTGATTTGTACTATTTAGTTTTTTCAGTTTTGAGGTATAATTGACACAATGATAAGACATTGAAGGACACAACATGATGTATGTATGAATTCACTGTGAAAGGGTTTCTCCATTAACACATCCATTGCTTCATGTATTTATCCTATGTGTGTGTGAGAGAGAGAACATCTAAATTCCATTCTTTTAGCAAATTTCATTTATACAATACAGCATTCTCAACTATAGTCCCCATGTTATATATTAGATCCTCAGCCTTTATTCATCATATAGCTGAATTTTGTATCTTTTAGCCTATAGCTGAATTTTGTATCTTCTCCCTATTTCTACCCCCTGCTAGACCCTGGCAACCACTTCTCCCTTTCTAGCTTTTTCTTTTTAATTCCACGTATAGTGATACCATGCAGTATTTGTCTTTCTCTGTCTTATTTCATCAAGCATAATGCCCTCGAGTCCAATTCATGTTGTCACAAATGACAAAATTTCCTTCTTTTTAAAGGTCAAATAATACTCTTCTCTCTCTCTCTGTGTGTGTGTGTGTGTGTGTGTGTACCAAATTTACTGATTCATTCATTTGTCAGACACTTAGGTTGTTTCCATACGTTAGCTATTGTGAACAGTGCTGCAGTGAACATGGGAATATGGATATCTTTTCAAGAAATTGAGTTTGTGTGGGACGCCTGGATCGCTCAGTAGTTGAGCCTCTGCCTTTGGCTCAGGGAGGGATCCTGGAGTCCCGGAATCGAGTCCCACATCGAGTTCCCTGGAGGGAGCCTGCTTCTCCCTCTGCCTATGTTTCTGCTCTCTCTGTGTGTCTCTCATGAATAAATCAATAAAATCTTTAAAAAAGAAAGTTGGTTTTGTGGGATTGCCGGATCATGTGGTAGTTCTACTTTCAATGTCTTGAGGAATCTCTACACTGTAGCTGCACCAATTCACATTCCACCAAGATGTGTGAAGGGTCTCCTTTCTCCACATCCTCACCAGCACTTGTCATCTCTTATCTGTTTGGTAACAGCCATCCTAAAAGTTTGAGGTGATATCTTACTGTGATGTTGAATTGCATTTCCTTGATGATGAGTTTATGTACCTGTCGCCATCTGTATGTCTCCTTTGGAAAAATGTCTATTCAGGTCCTTCGCTTATTCTTTCTTCCGTGGAGTTTTGTTTTGTTGCTTTTGGTCTTCAGTTGTAGTTTCTTGCATATTTTGGATATTAACCCTGTATGTAGCTATCTCTTTTGAGATAAGAAAAGGACTTAAATTTAGAATTTTAGAATAAAAATTGCAAGTTTCAAATTGTATTCATCGGTGTTCAGAATGTTTGAAAGTTATCTAGGTAACTTCTAGGGGACCAGGTGAATTGAGGATCCCTACTCTTCTGCCATCTTGATGCCTCTGAAAGTTTCAAATTTTAAGTCAGCTTGTGTGATAAACTCAAAACTGAATGCCAGTTTGACTCAAAGAGTAAGAAGAAATGTTAAGTTTGTTATTTTATAAATAATTTATCCTTTAAAAAATCACAATTAGGAAGGACTTGAAAAATATAAAAAGAACTGCTGTTAACCAAATATTCTGTGCACATTTTATGTATTTCTTTCTGATTTTTGCACAGATATTTCAAAAAATGGGATTTCACTGACTACATATTTTTGTGTTCTGCTTTTTTCATTTAATATTAATTACCATTTAAAAACATTCTCAATGTTTAATATTCCATTGCATGAATGTACAATAATTTATCCATTTCTGTAAATGGGGGAATTTATCTCCTTGTTAATTGGACATTTGAAAATTCTTTTTTTTTAAGATTTTATTTATTTATTCATGAGAAACAGAGAGAGAGAGAGAAAGAGAGAGAGAGGCAGAGACACAGGCAGAGGGAGAAGCAGGCTCCATGCAGGGAGCCTGATGTGGGACTTGATCCTGGGACCCCAGGATCACGCCCTGAGCTGAAGGCAGACACTCAACCACTGAGCCACCCAGGCATCCCTGGACATTTGAAAATTCTTATACCTAAATATTTATCCTTATATGAAGAGCTTTGATGGGAAAAAATGATGCCAATGATTTTTAAAGTAATTTCGATTGTATTCTTCAGTTTTAATTGCGAAATTCAGAGAAAAGCATATGTGTTCTGAAATAAAGATGAAGGGATCTGCTAAAGAAGAGATGGCTAATACCATAGGAACCTCATCATAACTTTAATAAAAGTTGCACCAGAGATTTAGCTAGGATAGAGAGTGAAACAAAGATAGAGGAAGAAATGACAGTATTATTATCTGAAAGAAAGAAAAGACAAGTAGGAATCAGGCTGTCTTTAAGATTCTAAGTCAGGATTTCAGAAGCAATGGTGTCAAAGATTTTTATAAGAAGAAAAGACAAGAAACTATCTATATTGTAATTCCAAGAAATGATTGGATATTCAGCTACATACAGTTGTATGAGTGATACTAAATTCTAGTAAGAACTTAGAAGAAAATTAAGTGAAAAACCATCATTACATAGGTGACCATTAAAATAGTGAGACCAAGAAAGATGCCTTTAACCACATCCATATAGCACCTACCATAGAGAAAGGGATGTGATAGGTGCTCAGGGAATATAAAAATGAACCCCCAAAGCAAAAGATGAAGGGATGGGTCAACCCAAACAGCTGTGCCAGATAAATTGTTCTATTTAAACTATATTTTAATACATATCAGCTTTAGTTATGGTTACAAAGTAAAATAAACTAGAAGAGAAAATCAAATGGTATCAGTCCTCCCTTGTAATAATTAAAGAAACAGAATGACCATGAGGTGGTGCTCTTCAACAAGAAATCAGAAGCCACTCAACAGAAAAAAGTTGTTTCTTTTGGCATGCTGATTCTCTGAAAAGGCACACTGAAACTGTGAAATCATAAGGAAACAAACATTAGGCATTTAAAGGGACAAATTGGTGACTGCTCCATCTACCTCATTACCTAAGGCCGTTTTATTTTTTAAACATATTGCAAATAAATGCATTTGTGGTTTTCTAGAATTGGGAACAATAGCAGAGCTTGAAGACTGTCTGTGGGAAGGGCCTGGGTAAGTGGCTGTGGAGTGTCCACGTGGGCAGCCTGGGAGGCCAGAGCATTAGGAACTGGAAGACAGAGGCTTCTGTGTTTTTGCTAGTTAACATGTGTCATTTTCTCCAGAGCACAAGGCGCCTCCATGTGTTTGGCAGAGAATGGTTTTGAGCTGAGCAATATGGAATATTTTGTGAAACAGGCGTCGGCTGATTTATATTAATGTAAAAGCAAGTGTTTTAAAAACTGAAAAGTGGGGCAGTGACACTGGGGGTAGAGAAGAACAGTTCTGCTTTGGTAACTTGTACTACTTTCAGTTATTTTGAACCATTTGAAAATAAACATTGAATAGCTATATATTAAAACATAGACATTTACATTTTTTTCTGTAAGGCAGAGTTATAAACGGGATTCATTTTATATCTTTCATGAGACCTCTAAGACTGAGTGTGGGCTAAACTCATGTTTAAATTCTACCTTCTTTCTCTTGGATAATTCTGATGGTTTTTGCAAAATCCATGTGGTCTGTAGAGTTAAACCACCTGGTCCTTTAAAAGGAGATGCATTTGGAAGTGGGGTCAGATGAGGAAAGACCAACAAAAAGTTTCTCATATCAATAAAAAATGTTTATAACATCAGTTGGGGTTACAAAACATTTAGGAAATACCCCCAAAAAATGGGGGGGGGAGGGAAACAGACTGAGAAAACCAGTTGAAAATAAGGATGTCCACAGGCAAAAAAAAAAAAAAAAAAAAAAATTGAAATAAGAAAAATGAAGGTAGTTTAGGCTTATTGTATATTTGAGTGAAGAATTCTACAAAATTCAGTGGCTCTTTTGAATCAAACAGGAATTCTGCTATTTGGATGTGATGAGGGGAAAATTCATAATTTTCTTAGCAGCAAGTACATCTATGTCCTCTCTGTGCCTAAACTGGAAAACCTGTCCCAACTTCTGGGTAAGGCTCCTGCCGGTGGGATCTCAGTCTTTCATATCTAGACCATATGGGAAGGTAAAGGAACATGAGATGGGAAACTCTCACAAGAAAGGGCTGAATTGTAAAATCTATAAGATAATCAAGAAAGAGGAAAATGGAAAAAGAGAGTTAACATTAGGGACAGATTTAGGCCCTCTCTGGTCCCTGACTAGGGACAGAAAACTGAATTTCCCAGAGAGAGAATATTTTCTTGACTCTGTTGTCTTCTCAAACTCCAAACCTGATCTTGAACTTTCTTTTCACTACTAACTGCCAGTGATGCACCAATATCCTTCTACCCTTGTTTCCCACCCCCCCCCCCCATATCCTATAATTTGGTTTCTCTATTTGAAACACTGCATGATGTCCTCCAAAGTATCCAGTGGAATAGCTTCCCCCCCACTCCCAGTCATTTTATTTTATACCTGACTTAATTCTCCACTGGAATTTGGCTTCCTTTGGCTTCTGTAAGGAGTTCTTCTTCCCTGTCTGGCCACCCGATCCTCTGGATGTGCTTCTCTCTTTCCTCTTTGACTCTTGCTCCTTGGATAGTGATATCTCTGATGTACACTCCAGGCTTCTTTCCTTCAGTGCTATGCACTTTCACAAGGTGAACTTCTTCCCCCTTGGCTCATCTTCTAATTCTTTGCTGATAAATCAAAAATCCTGCTCAATACCAGCTACTCCCAGAGCTGCAAATCTCCTTATCTCACTGAGGAACATCTCCATAAAATGTCTGCAGGCACCTCAAACTCAGCAGGTCCCTGAACTGATGGCCATTCTTTCCTGCTGAATCATCCCTCTCTGGTTTTTCTCAACAAAGACAGGGACTCTCCATTTCCTCGCCAGAAACCTTAGGGTCATCCTCGAGACTTCTCTCTCCTACATCCTCCACCTCATATTCATCAGTAAGTCATTGTTATGTGTTTTATATGTTTTGATACCTTATGTTAAATATGAAGGGGTTTTTTGCTTTATATGTTTAAACACAAACATTTGTGCCTATTATCCATCTCTTTGTTTGGACTTTAGTTTTTTTTCCCTGAATTGTTCCAATAACTTTATAACCTGATTATATTGTAGGACATACTTAGTTCTTCATTCAAACTAGTTCCAGGCCTAACTTTCCAGAAGACAAATCCTATCCCGTATATTTCCATTCTTACAAACTTTCTCTGGCTTCCCAGGATCCACTGATTAAAATCTAAACTTCCTAACACAGCATTCAAAATTATTTATGATCTGGCCCTAACATACCTTTCTAGCCTCACCTCATCCCTCTTAAATTACTCCAAAAGACATCATCACTACTATGCCTTTGCAAATTCTAGTGTCTCTGTCTCAAAGGTCTCTTTTCTCATTTTCCACATAGTATTATTGATCAAGACTCATATCAAACATCAAGTCCTTGGTGCACTGGGTGGCTCAGTTGGTTAAGTATCTGCCTTTGGCTCAGGTCATGATCCCAGGGTCCTGGGATCCAGGTATACATGTCAGTCTCCCTGCTCAGTGGGGAGTCAGCTTCTCTTTTTCCCTCTCCTCCCATTTATGTTCCTTTTCTCTCTTTCTCAGGTAAATAAAATCTTTAACAAACAAACAAACAGACAGACATCAAGCTCTCTATGACACTGATTCATATTTTTCTACTGCCTGTTACACATTAAGAATTCTATAAATGTTTTATTTTTTTCAATTGTAAGATGATTCAGATAATTAATTAAATAATGCATTTTGCAAATTTTGCATCAACTTTTATGAGTAAGTAACTTGTGTCAACTACCCTGCTAGGCCATGAAAAGACAAAAATGAATTAATCCTTGCCCTTGAAGGACTTGTTGTTTATTGGGTAATAAAGACAGAGAAATGCATTATAATGCTATTATTCAGCCCTTTGCCTCCATGAATGACTGAAACATTATTTCCTTTCCAATGACAAATGTGAGTTGTGTGTATATCAAATGGATTTCTCTTCTGTTAGACCTCAGGCACATATCTCAGACTCAGCTGAGTCCTAATATTCTTTACTATTTTGCATCATGACCAGGACTTGAAGGAAAAACTTGTTTTCCTCTCTCCTGTAAAGTTGCCTTACCACCATTTGATTTTCTTGGGCTTTCCTAGTTTCCTATAAGGAAAAGCAAACAGGCACTTTCATTAGACGGGTTTTACCACTGTATGATCATGATGGAGAAACAGCACAGAAAGGAAATAATACACAGGAAATAATCAAATTTAAGACGATCTTTCAAAATTAACTTAGCATGTCCTGGAATATTGTTACTGAAGGAACTGGGTGTCCCACTGATTTTTCTGCTTTGAGCTGTTATTCCAGAATGTAAACTTACTGCTTTTTTCCTTCTTTCTAACTGCTGTTAATGGGTTTGCCTATCCCATTCTCTTTGAAGATCTCTCTCCTGAGGAGGCTAGGAATGTCTATCAGAATAGCATAAAGGAATTTAGCCATCATCAACTTAGGCGCCCCTTTAAATTAAGGAGGTAATTCACTTCCCTGTAGACCTTCAGATCCCAGAGGATATCTAAGTCAACTTGACCCCTACCTCTCACAGGAAGGTTCATATTTGGTCTTTATCCTACAGAAACTTATTTTAATGGTACAGTTTACACATTTTCTGCTCTAACTTCTCTTATAGCTTTCCTGGAAATGGACAGCAGCTACATTCATTCACTGGAATTCTACTTCCTCACATACATGAAAGTTTATTAATAAGTAGTCATGTATTTTAAGGCTAAAGATGCACAGGGGCCACTAACAGTAAACTATAGGGGGTAGTAATTTTTTCTGTGTACTTATTTTATTGACTTGTCCTTAGTGCCTAGAATACTGCCTGGTAATTGACAAGCAAATATTATTTTGAAAAAATAAAGGCATTATGTTTTAGTGCACTAATTGTGATAGTCTCAAAATTAATCAAAAAGAATAATGCATTTAATAAATTGTTTTAAGTCCCATGAATAATGATGAGTGCTAATACAACTGAGACATTTTGGCTTTTTTAGATACAATTAAGAAAATTATCTATAAGCTTAGCTTTTTTTAGTGCAGATGAAGAAATTAAAAAATAATTTCTTCAATGTTTTCAGTTGTTTTGTAGCAATGACTTAAGTAATTTCTATATCAAATTATATATTGTTCATATTAAAATTTAAAATATCTTTATAAGAAAACCTTATCTAGTGAGCTGCTGGGTAGAAGAGAGTATTTTTAATTAATTGAGAAGAAATTAGCATAATTGTTTTTGAGTACTCAACAGGTTACAGAGAAAAAAAAACCCAACATAAATACATAAATTCAATGTCACCAATTCACTCTTGCTTCTGTCTTCTAGGAAACATTCTTAAACTCTACATGCATAAAAGCAAGTGGAATTCTTCATAAAGTATCGGGTGGGACTCCAGAATCTGAATTTTCATAAGTACCCAGGTGAATCTGGTACAGGTGGTGGTCAGGGTTCCAATTTGAGTACCTTGTTCCCAGAGTCAACTTGCCACATTTGTAACATGACAATAATATAGTCATTGCCTTTAGAAAGGAGGTCTGTACTTAAATTTTTGAATACTTATTATTTAGTTCATTATACTATGTGATTGAATATGTTATTACACTGAATATTCAGTTATTAAGTTAATATTAATTTAGTTAATTCTAGATTCACATATGTTATTATTTAGAGTGTGAGCTGTGTATGCAGACTGTGTAGATCCAGATTCTCATTCTGTGTTTCATGACTTTGTGGCTGTAATGAAGATTGCCTTGTGGTTTTGTCCATTGTATGCACTTAAAATAATTTTGTAGCTATTTGTTATTATATATATATATATACACAGATCTGAGTGTGTATACCCTAGTGTTTGCACAGAATAGTTCTAATTTATACCTGCTGTCCACTAATTCTCTCTGGTTTAGCATTTGTTATCTGTAAATTTTCATAGTCTGACAATAAATTATTTGGTCATTTTTAAGTGTGTAAATTCAATTGTATATTTTGAGAGCAAAAAATTCATAACTAAATAGCCAGCTATATAAACAAACATTTTTCTTTTATCCTTGACACATAAAATTTGGAATTTTTGTAGGTATAGTTTATCGTGGACTGTGCTAATCTGGCCCCATGAACTCTTATTTCTACAAGTATCTGAACTAAGCTAAGCTTCTCAGCTGTGACTCCACCAAGGAAGCGGATGCATTTGCCAGTTATCCAACCCTGATCCTTTTGAACACAAGGTTAGTTTTATGAATCAATGTTCATGACATTATTTTCTTTACCAGTGGGAATTGTGGCATCTCTCACTCAGAGCCAATTCTGTCAAATATGTTTGTTTGGAAAAGTAGGTATCCCTATCCTTTCATTCTCCCTTTTAATTTCCTAGAGATAAGTTAAATAACCCCACCTCCTGTTTACCTCATCTAATTGTATCTGCTTTCTATGATAAGCATATGTTGGAATATGTTATCTGAACCGAATCACAGAGCAGATACTGTAACCAGTAATTGGTATTTGGATGTTAAAAATTTCTGGTGGAAATTAGTGCTGAAAGTTCATTCAAATGTAGCAGAAGAGTTTGAAGAACTAGAACTGCTCCCATTCTCCTAGTTTTTGGCTAAATTACATGTCTCTTTTTTGGAAGCCAAGTTGAAGCTCTAAATGATGGGTTTCTCCTGGATCTGTGAACATAGTAATAATATCTGTCAGGGAGCAAATACAGATTTTTCTGCTTGACCCAAAAACGTCACAGTGTGTCAATGCAACATCAAACAACTTGACTCTGCAAAGATACTACACAATATTCTTTTGCCTTCAGAACTGGTTATTCATAAATATTTCCTTTATAAAAAATAATTATAGATATTTAGCATATGCCAAATGAAACTGATCTATGATTATAACAAGCTGTTCAGGGAAATAAGCTATGGTATTAAGATGGTATATGTAGATATACACAAACACAAGCATATATAAACAGGCCAAAACAAGTTTTGGAAACCCTGTAGTCTTCTTTTTTTGAAATAAAATTAAATCTAGCATCCCAAATCAGTGAATGTCTAGCCTTATGTTTAAGCTTTCAAAAAATCTAGGATTTTGTAAAGCATAGGGAATATAGTTAATAATATGTAACAACTTTCTATGGTGACAGATGGTAGCTAGATTTATCGTGATGATCACTTTGTAATGTATATAAATGTTGAATCACTATGTTGTATACCTGAAACTAATATAATATTGTATGTCAACTACATACAGCTAAACAACAACAAAAATTCAGGGTTTTGTTTCTTTCCCATAGCTTCCTTTGTGGCTGTCATGATGCTTTCCAGACAGTGTAAGTTACTTCATGTCTAATTCAACTCTGAGAATACACCACAGTTACAGTTGCCAGAGATAATATAGGACACCTACTTAAATTTGAATTTCAGAATAACAACAAATAATTTTTAGTATATCATGAGATATTTAGAACAAATACTAAAAATTATTCAACACTTAAATTGTAGATAAAGATAAAAATAAACATTTTTTTACTATATATATGTATATATACACTAGATATCATATGGGTTATACTAAAAAGTTGTTATTCTGAAATTCAAATTTAACTTGGCATTCTGTATTTTTATTTACTAAATCTGACAACCTTAACCCAAATCTATCTGTCAATTGGATTCTTAAACTTAGAAAGGCGATAGCTATGGTTTAGTACTTTTAGCCCCAATGGAAAGAAAAGTATGATATTTGGCTGGTTAAAGTGAGGAAATAGGACTTGTGACTCCTTCATACAAGCAATATGCAACCCAGTGCAATGGATTTCTAATGTTATGGAGGAGTGTGAGCATCCCTTTAGAATTCATCATGATGGGATCTGACTAGGAATAATACGTTGACTATTATTAGCAGTTGGACATCAGGCGGGATGTGAACAGAATGATTGAAAAGAAATCTATACAATCTGATAATTTGAGAATCATCTGATAATGACATGAGTGCCTTGGGTACTTAAATGAAAATTATGATCATTGAACATACTTTTATCACCAGTTTGAGTGGTTGGGAAGACAATAACAATATGAAAAACAATATCAGAATTCAGAATAAAATGGCAAGTTGAAAAATAATGTATATAAATAAGACACAGTTGAAAGTAGAGGATGTGGGCTAATTCTGTTAGAAGAATACAACAATTTCTAAATATTCAGGTAAGAATGTGCAAGTAAATATATCTAGAGAAGATCTCAAAACTAGAAATATAGTAACTAGTAATGTACATTTATTTAAGGAGCAAAGGAGAGGTGTGTGGAAAAAAAAGAGTAAAACATGAATGAAGAGAAATCCTATCTTAATCAGCTTTGGTTGGAGTCAGGGTGAGCCTAAATGCTGAAGATTGTAAATTAAGGAAACTAATAGAAAATTTAATAGAGAGACAAGAAAATAAATGAGATAGAAAACTGACAAGGAACGAAGCACAAAGAGATGGTGATGATTTGGATAACAGAAGGAAAGGTTGCAATGAAATATGCTTACTAAAAAAGATTAAGAAAATAGAGATGAACACCAAATTGCTTTACTTTCTTTCTGTAAAATATCAGGAGAAAGCTCTCTGATACCCGAGGCCATTGCTACTTGATTTGTAGGGAAAAGGAACTGAAATTGGCATGCCTTAATGGCCTATACTTCCTCTGAACTACTCAACAGGAAGTAATAGTTAGTTACTTTTTTTTTTGTTTTTTGTTTTGTTTTGTTTTGTTTTGTTTTGTTTTTGGGGTTGCTATCTCTACTCAAACAGCTGTTCTGCCCTTACCTGTTATACCTTTATTTTATTGAAGATGTACCGAATATTATTTTAGGCACTGGGAATATACAAATGAGTAAGTTACACAATCTTTGACCTTACAGAGTTTATAGCCGTGTGTGTGTGTGTGTGTGTGTGTGTATTGGGAGGGATTAAAAGTAATTTGATATTTCTGAACTATAAATTTCACAGTGAGAAAATTTAAACAAAACATAGGAATGAAAAGAGTGCATATTTATCAGAACTTGATATAAAAGCATTAATGTACATGCAGAATCTATAAGCAGAGAGAACATTATTATGTTAGATGATAGCCCAGAACCTAAAAAGTTTGTTTCCCCCCATTATCTTAATTTACTTACTAGCACAGAGTACTTACAAAATCTGTATTCTATGCATATGTGTGTGTTGAGCATATGTATGTAGTATGCAGGGTTGACTTACAAATTCAATGTTACAGAATAGGCATGCATAAATGCAGTTGATCCTTGCATTCTTAGGGCTTTAAGACTTATTTTGTACCTTCTATGGATTCTCTATCAATCTCATTATTAATTTTCTGGATTTTTTTTTGGATTTTTGATATTAATTTTCTGTCTGGTAATGTTTGCCTCTCATCCTTCTCATTGGAAATGCCTTTCCTGCCTTTAGTTTGTTCTCATCAAATCTACCATGAGGGTCATGAATTGCTGTTTGGTTTGAGCCTTAATGAGAAGTCACTCCCATAAGACCCATGAAGAGAGACAAGGCCAGGCAAAGAGAGATTTCAGTTCCAAATTTCATGTTTTAGAGAACAAAAGCTGCACCATGAGGCTCATTAGGGGTTTCTAGTACCCGACCTCTAAGCTTGTCTCTTATAGAAATACTATGAGGTTTAGAGAAAGACATGCAATGAAAAGACAACTAGAATAAGGACAGAAGGATAATGAGTTTTTTCCTCATTTCTGGGGTCTTCTAAGGCCACACGTACAGGTAGAGTCTCTCCTCCTCAGATCTATCTACTGCTGCATCGGTCTCATGAAAGAAGAAAGAAATATAGGAATCTACAAGGAAAAAGGAGTCTAAGAAGAGGGCAGCTCTATCTCTTAATGATTTCCTCTTTGGACATGAGATAAGAGGACAGGTAGGAAAAAATATAGATGTTTGCTAAAAACCAAATAGAAGGGCTTGTGAGTACTTTACAATTCTTATGCCAAATTATCATGGCATTTATGCATCATCTTTTATAAATAATCTGCTATATGTCAGGAATTGTTCTAGTCACTCTCATGGAACTTATATTCTAGATTCAGGGTTGTCTTATGTTCATGTCTTCAGTAATTCCAGCCAGCTGAGGAATGCTGAAGGCCCTGTAGGCTCTGACCTACTACATTCAGCTCTGTTCCTACTCAACCTCACTAACACACAGAAAAGGTATTGGTTAAAGCTTTGCTGTGTCTTACTGATAACTTTTTGTCAGTGATTCAGCTCAGTTGTCTAGATTTTCAGTAGTAGATTTTCAATTATATTTATTTTGATGACCTCCTACTCATCATTAATACCTTTTCTGAAGTCTTTTCCAAACCCCTTCCTCCAACAAAATGGAATCTATAAGAACAAAGCCACTTGTTCATCCATGGGCTCAAGTTAACAAACAACATTAAAGTATTATGTTGCAAGATAGGCATGCTCCTACACAGAATGAGTGTTTGTTACTGTCAAAACAGTTATGGAGTACAAAAATCCTGAATGAATTACTCTGAGGTAGAAGAATTTTGTGAATGAATGAGTGCAAAGCATGTTAGGTTATCCCATAGCTACTGTGTTCCTAGTGAAATAGTGGTAAAATTAGGTCACCACAGTTCCTTCTAAATGGTGAGTAGTTGCATAAAGTATTGACTTGAGGTATTGTTCTGCATCATTAACTGTAGTATTTGACAATTTCCAGTCAAAGAAATGCTTGAGTCAGAATCCCAATGAAGTACGCAACAGAATAAGGCCTAATATGAAAGGTTCTAATATATTTATGAGATTATAAAATTAGCTTGAATGTTGACCAGAATGTGTCAAAGAAGAGAAATATTCTGCAAATATTTAAAAATACACATCAAATATATTGAAAATGGAATATAAAGTTTATAATTGACCTACAAAAACTTCAAGTGATTTATAATATGGATTAGTTAGTTGCATGTTGTAACAGAATTACTACTCACATAAATGTCTTAATGCTAAATATAGATCTGAATACTTACAATAAATATTAAACTTCTTAACTTTCTATTATAGAAAATTTGTTCTGCTTGTATATCAAAGTAATGACAAGTAGGTAAATCAATAATGCTTCATACATCTTGGCATCACCACTAACCTGAACCTGAAATAACTCTTAGGTCCAGATGAGATGGGTATTAGTAATGGTGTACTGAATGGAAAGAATTGGGCAGCCCAACTTCCTCATTTCCCCAGTCAGTGACCTTGAAAAAATTACTTAACCTCTATGAATCTACATTTCCTCACCTATAAAATAGGAACAATAGTACTGTTATGGAAAAATAAAATAAAATCACATGTGTAAAGTATTGAGCCCAGTACCAGTTCATAAAAGACATTAGGCAAATGTGGATTCTTTTCTTTGCTTGCTGTTCAAACTTAGATTGGAGCAGAAGGAAGGAAGGGAAAGTAGATGAACGTTACATGACTCACACCTTAATGCCTTCACACCTCCTGCCTGTCCTGCATATAATCCAAAGTAAACACCAAAGGATGAGAAAGAACAGAGCTGGGAAGTGGGAAATGCAGCAATCTTGGATGCAATTGCTTTATATAAATATAAATACAAATATATTATTTATATGTGTATATATTATTATTTATATATGTGTATACACACACACCCACACCCCCCCCCCCCCCACACACACACACACTCTTGAACCTCCAGGGAAAACTTAGAGTATGTCAGAAAGGATAGCCTGCATAGACTTCATCTAGGGTTACTAAGTACTCCATCAGAGCTCTGATTTTGCCTTTCTATCCAATGTCTATAGCTCTAAGGCTGAAAACCATTTGTCTTTAATCTTTTGACTTCTAAAATCAAAGCAGGTGAACTATAGTAGTGGATTCAGATTTTGAATTCTAAGTACATTTTTGTATAAGTTTATCATTTTCATCAAAAATTATTTAAATGATAGGGGTCCTGGGTGGCTCAATGGTCAAGCATCTGCCTTTGACTCAGGGCATGATCCTGGGGTCCTGGGATCGAGTCCCACATCAGGCTCCCCATGGGGAGTCTGCTTCTCCCTCTGCCTATGTCTTTGCCTCTCTCTGTGTCTCTTGTGAATAAGTTACAAGATGACTTAAAAAAATTTAAATGATAAACATGGATGACTGGAATACATTATTGTTTTTAAATGCATCACTTCCCTCATTGAAGTGGGCACAAGGGGCCATTTGAAGAATATTTTGTCACTTTGACAATTAAGATTGTAGATTTTGCCATCAGAAAGGGCAAAACTAGGTACACAGTTGTCCCTGCTTTATATAAATCAATTCACTAACTGGGGACCATGTTCTGCTACTAAGAAATTAAAGGTGATTTTTTTTCCTCTTTAAGTGAATAGTATTTCTTGTAACTCTAGCAAGTGCTTGAGTAGTCACTTTACACAATTCTTTAGATTTAAAAAATAAATCCTGGTAATGCTTTGAAAAATTAAAGCAAGCATCACGGATTTTGTGGCAGTAGTGAGAGACAGGGCAGAAGCAAGCAAAAATGATACAATTTACTAAGTCTCAATTTTGATCAGAAAAAGAAGTAAGGCAGTAAGATGTGTCACTTTATATAACCCAATTCAATCATGTCAAACATATCTTGAGGTCCCTGTCAATTTTATAACAAAACCTGCCCTCTCAGTCAATATTTTCATACTTCTTCAACTTATCAAACATCTTCTGACTTTTATCACTTTATAACATTTTGAAAATTCCCTTTTCTTTTGAACAAGATGTCACTGACAATTTGGTGGCAAAACTCACCCTCTGAAATGTATGTCCCAGTCTGAACTGCCTTTAACTCTGTTCTTCTGCTCTGATTACCTGATGCTCTTTGCAAATACTGATTATAAATGTCATGAGCTTTAGTGACTCACCTTCAGTTTCTAATGCTTAAGGAATGGATCATTAACTTATTTTAAAAATTTCCCCAAAATGGTTGGCTCTACCCACTTGTCCTTCATTTAATTACCAGCCTGCAAAATAGAAGAAACGGAAGCTGTACTAAATTGACATCTTGGACCAGAAAAAATAATAAGGTTGCCAGCAGAGCATATTTAAAAGAATGATTAATCTCTCTAAATTTGATAGTCAAAACATTTTGACACTAACTGGCAGTTTTAATGATCACTATAATTTAGCTGATAGGTTCATTAATAAAACTCCAGGACAACTTTGTAACATTTAACACTGAGATCACTACAGTTAAGGTTACAGAGGAAAGGGAGCAGTACCTTAGGACCTGTATAACATGCTCTCAGTAATCTGGGCAAGAGACTGTGCACAATCATTTCTGGCAAACAAGGAGCTATGAAAGTTATCTTGTCTGCCAGTAGCCCTTGGTCTTGTCCCATAAGTAAAGGGTCTCAGAACTCTCCCACATGACTCACCTATCTAGAGGGCACTCTATAAATGTTAGCTACTGGCAGGGGAATTAAAAAACACAAGCATTGTCAATCAAGGAAGTATAACAATTTTTTAAACCCCACTAGAAATATGAGGACTTCCTAAGGTTGGTTTTGGTGCAGTAATTTGGAATGGTATGGCCAGTGATTTGGAGATTAAAGTTCAAAACGCTTCTGCGAAATGCAAATTTCCTCCATGAAGCCTTGAGATTTAAGAGTCATAATTGAGTTCATCTCTCTCAATAAAAAGTGAAGTCATAACATTAATATCATTTAATTAAGTCAACTAGTAGCTCAGCAACTCTTTGGTGATGTTAGACAACCCTAAGTGTATCATGGGCCATTAGAAATTTAGTCATTATTTTAATAGCTTCAAGGCATAGTTCAGGTATTAGTCAAGGCCTGATAGAGGCTGCAACATTGAATACTCTTAACATATAGCTGGGGAGTAATTTGAGAAGTATCCATTTTGTCTGGATATGGGAGAACTGGCAAATGATGTCAAGGTGGAGAGTAAATATAATAACAAATATTCACTGAGTGATCAGTGTGTGCTACAATATCTTGGATAAAGCCTGAAAGACAAAGAGGCAAACCAAATCACCAGCAGTCCATATCTATTCTTCTGTCCTTCTATGTCTACAGAGTTTTGGCTGGAAACATGAGACCAAAACAAAGATCTCATTTCCTCGCCTTCCAGTAGCCATAGAATTAGGTTAAAGGAGGCAAGCGGAAGGATTACATAATATCTGGGAGTCTTCTTTAGGAAATAATATTCACATAACCTTTGTTCAATGCTTCTTCACTCCTTCTATACTGTTTTTTGGAATATACATATGCTGTTTTGGAGAGCGAAGCTGAAGCTACATGTTACAGAGCAACAAGACTAAAGGAAACATGTTCTCTGATGCTGTGAAGGGCTGTTCAGCTTAGACTTTCTCTAACGGAAAGGAATCAACTTTAAAATTATTTATATGGGGGCACCAGGGTAGTTCAGTCAGTGAAGCACCTGCCTTGGGGGCTCAGGTCATGATCTCGGGGTCCTGACATTGAGTCCCACATTGAGCTACCCACTCAGTGGGGAGTCTGCTTCTCCCTCTGCCCCTCCTCCCTCTCGTGCTCACTCTCAAATACATCAGTAAAAAATTATTTATACCACAGCTATTATGATTTCTTCTCATTGGTGAGCAAATCTAATCCTAAGTCTATCAAAATAGAGGCTAATTCTAAATCTGTGATTAATAACCCCTTATTCTATTTGAAACATCATCAGTAAATAAGTTCTATTTAAAATTTTTACTTTTGATTTCTTTTTTTAAAGATTATTTATTTATTCATTCATTCATTCATTCATAGAGACAAGGGGGGGAGGTGGGCAGAGACACAGGCAGAGGGAGAAGCAGCCTCCATGCAGAGAGCCTGACGTGGGACTTGATCCAGGGTCTCCAGGATCACGCACTAGGCTGCAGGCGGCGCTAAACCACTGTGCCACTGGGGCTGCCCAACTTTTGATTTCTGTAAAAAAGTATTTTACTCAATGCTTTCTCTCCTCTTTCTTGTTTTCTTGTTCTTCTCTCTCCATCCAAAGAATAGAAAGGAAATTTCCATTCTTCCAAAGTAATTTGTACTGTAAAACACCTCAATACACATACACACACTACAGAGGCATTCTCTTATTTAACCATGTTGAATAAATACTTATTCAACATCTACTATTTTTTCAGGTTTTCTACTATATAGTGATATCATCAAGATAAATGACATTATAAATGGTTTGTAACTCATAATGCATTCTGACAGATACTTAGTGTAAATATATCATCGGGACAATGGTATAACAAAGAGGTGACTAACTCTGCTTAGAAGTCTTGGGTTTCACATACTATTTGAATTAAGTCTTAAATGTTGGGTAAAAGGAGGCAAGACATTTTAAGCAAAATGGCCCATGGGATGAAGTAGCATTATGAAAAGCTACTGCATATTTCGAAAATGAACTTTAGTATATGGAGAAGTAGAAGAAGGTGATCTGAGCTGTGTGTTATAGTAAGGTCCTTAGACATTGTTAGGGACTTTTAGATATGAAGTGGCATGATCATTTTGGTGCTCTAGAAATATTACAGAATAAGCATTTAAGGGGATGAAATGAGAAGAAGGAGATAATTTGTGTAATATTGGACTGTTTATTAAATGAAAGTGGGTTTGAGATGAGGACATGGATTCCGAGATTTGGCCAGAGGCTTAGTGGTTCTTACAGGGTAGGGCAGGGAGTAGAGATCTGAGAAAGAGAAAGAATTTTTTAAATCCTTAGCATACAGATAAAAATTGAAGTCAGGAGGTGTGTTGACTCCTTCGTGGAGAGAGTATAGAAAGGCAGGATACAAAAGCTGAGGACACAACTTTAGAAAATAGATAGAGGAAAAAATAGCACGTGAAGGGGTTTTTGGGATAGAGGAGAAATCAAGGGAGAGTAATCAGGAAAGCCAAGAAAGATAGAGGAGGTGGGACAGGCTAAAGTAATATTTTTTTGATGATTTGATTAATGTCTATCTTCTCCACCAGACTGAAAGCATCAGAATGCTTTGTTCATTATCCTCTTTTAAACTTATAACTAGAGTTCAGTGACTAATGTATTGTAGCTTCTTATTAAGTATATGTTGAATGGATACATACTGAATACAGAGATTAATTGAAGCCTAGAAGGGACTCAAAGTTAAATTTTTGGGAGAGATTATATCAAGCACAACCCAATATTAAACTCAATATAAACAAACAAACAAACAAACAAACAAAAGACCATAGTTTAACACCCCCATCCTACTTCTGGTTTATGAAAAGAGTGAAACAAGTACATTGGAGGCTCCATCTAGAGAGATTGGGGGCTTTATGCCATTTATCAGAACTTTTATTTGTTAAATTAAGCATATTAACTCTTAGTATGGAAATGATGATCACCTGTATCATCTATAGGGAAAGATTACTAATGGATTCACACTTATCTGGCCATTTAGCTAAGTGAGACTACCTTGATGAAGAGACTGGATAGGTGCACCATGCTTAATTTACAAAACTGCTGAAACAACAGAAAATTGAAAACATAAAAAATCAAATAAAAAGACAAAACCAAAATATTGCATCTGAGTGGAGAATTGCATTTTAGGAAAGTAGAATTATTCTCTGAGCTCGAGACATATAGCTTCCAGCAAACATTAGTACCAAGAACAGAGAGAAAACTCAAATGAAGGAAATGTTAACAAGAATTCATATAGAGACAGCATAGAAAAAAAATCGAATTGAGATTATAAATATCAGATTTAATGTTACTGAGATCCTTTCTGGAAAACTCATTCTAAGCTAAAATATAAATATAATAGTTAAGCAATTTTTGGGTTATAAAGCCTTAAAAATTAAATTGCTAGGTATGGAATGTAGAATATTTTAATTTAGTTTTTAGTTTTTTCTGCATGATTGGTACTCAGATCCAGAGGGTTATGGAATAAACAAAGCAATGTGCTATTATTAAATAAAATTAAAGAGATTTTTTGCTTTGTGTCCTTTTATCTCTATTCTGATTAGCTAGGCACATGGAGACAATAAAACTATGTTCAACTTGACCTTTGACCTTTATAGTTTTCATAAAAATAATGAGATTTCAAAATAAAACTTTTATAGAAAATGAATTATGTTTAATGTTCAACAGGGTTAGGTTATACCACTTTCAAGTCCTACCCAATTATCAATGCTGAGGTTCTCCTTTTTCACAATTACTGTCTCTTTGTGTTGAAGACCCTCATCTGCCAATTCAGGAGGCCCATGAATGTCATTCCAGATGAGGCCTAGCAAATTCTTGGGTTATTTGTATGACTATTTAAGTTAGAAGTTCCATGGCCAAAGGTCAGGCATCTATACCCACTCCACCACCAGAGACATCCTGCTCTGCCCAGGTCATGAGTAGTCTCTATATATGGACTTGTCTTCCATAATACTCTCTGCTGCTGGCCACTAAAGGTGATGGGCAGTCTCCCCATGAGGACACTACTTCTCTCCATAAGGTTATTCGTATGCTCCGTGTCTACGCCTCTCCCTCTCCCTGATTTGCTATAAGGGCATGTTCCACATGATTCCTCTTTCTCATTTCCTACTACCTTCCTCCCTTGCCCAGATAAACTTGTATTGTCGCAGTGTGTGTATGCACATGAGGTGGTCTGTTTATTTACTACTCTTTATTCTGTTTGTAAGCTCTATACCATGCTTTCTTCAGGCATCCCTTCTACATTGACTCCTTCTTGCTATTTTTCATTCTTACTGTAAAAAATCATATTTTTCTTTGAGGAAATATGGGTACCACTGACTCACTGGTCAAAAGATCTCATATGCAAAAGTGAGAAAAACCAAACATGAAGATTAGTATTTCAATATGACACACAGAAAATGTAACATCAATGTTGTTGATATTTCATAGAAGACAAGTCTTAATCTGGATTTGGGGTCTAAATCAGCATATAAACCTAACATAAGAAGTAAGCATTGTGTACAGTAAGTCTCTCTCTCTCTCTCTCTCTCTCCCTCACTCTCTCCATATATACCCATCTCTTTCTATCTGCTTAAAGTATCCGGCTCTTTTTTTTTTTTCCACAATTTCAAACTCTTGAAAGGGAAATCTGGTCCAACTTCTGTTTTTAAGCCAGACCATTGAAGTCAAATTTGCCAACCTGTTGTGAACAAGTTATCTTGGATCAGATTCTCACCCTGATTTAGTTAAGTTGTGGAGTAACATGGTATTAAAAGTGACCACAACAGGAGGGGATGTTTATCTGTCTCCTCATATACTACCTCACCTTGAGACTTTATCTTCCTTAACTCTATGCCTCTATTGTCTTTCTCAGTGGAAACAGTCAGCTGTGGCTCAACATTGCTTATATTCTTCTAGTATATTTTACAAGA
This sequence comes from Canis lupus familiaris, assembly GCF_011100685.1. NCBI lineage: Eukaryota > Metazoa > Chordata > Mammalia > Carnivora > Canidae > Canis > Canis lupus. The sequence goes on from NC_049224.1 coordinate 21,568,744, forward strand.
TGAAATAGAGTTTTATTTATATACACACACATAAAGTATTTTGTCTTTAAGCCTAGTGAAAATAATTTAATAAATTCTCACCAAATGTATTTTCTCAGCAATCCTCAGAGATGCTTATATGCTGATAGGTATTGTCATACTTTCAAAGGGGGATACCACATGTATTTCCCAAACTTATTTAAATACACTAACAATGAGACTGAAGAAAGAGAAATTAAGGAGTCAATCCCATTTACAATTGCACCCAAAAGCATAAGATACCTAGGAATAAACCTAACCAAAGATGTAAAGGATCTATACCCGCAAAACTATAGAACACTTCTGAAAGAAATTGAGGAAGACACAAAGAGATGGAAAAATATTCCATGCTCATGGATTGGAAGAATTAATATTGTGAGAATGTCAATGCTACCCAGGGCAATTTACACGTTTAATGCAATCCCTATCAAAATACCATGGACTTTCTTCAGAGAGTTAGAACAAATTATTTTAAGATTTGTGTGGAATCAGAAAAGACCCCGAATAGCCAGGGGAATTTTAAAAAAGAAAACCATAGCTGGGGGCATCACAATGCCAGATTTCAGGTTGTACTACAAAGCTGTGGTCATCAAGACAGTGTGGTACTGGCACAAAAACAGACACATAGATCAGTGGAACAGAATAGAGAATCCAGAAGTGGACCCTGAACTTTATGGGCAACTAATATTCGATAAAGGAGGAAAGACTATCCATTGGAAGAAAGACAGTCTCTTCAATAAATGGTGCTGGGAAAATTGGACATCCACATGCAGAAGAATGAAACTAGACCACTCTGTTTCACCATACACAAAGATAAACTCAAAATGGATGAAAGATCTAAATGTGAGACAAGATTCCATCAAAATCCTAGAGAAGAACACAGGCAACACCCTTTTTGAACTCGGCCACAGTAACTTCTTGCAAGATACATCCACGAAGGCAAAAGAAACAAAAGCAAAAATGAACTATTGGGACTTCATCAAGATAAGAAGCTTTTGCACAGCAAAGGACACAGTCAACAAAACTCAAAGACAACCTACAGAATGGGAGAAGATATTTGCAAATGACCTATCAGATAAAGGGCTAGTTTCCAAGATCTATAAAGAACTTCTTAAACTCAACACCAAAGAAACAAACAATCCAATCATGAAATGGGCAAAAGACATGAACAGAAATCTCACAGAGGAAGACATAGACATGGCCAACAAGCACATGAGAAAATGCTCTGCATCACTTGCCATCAGGGAAATACAAATCAAAACCACAATGAGATACCACCTCGCACCGGTGAGAATGGGGCAAATTAACAAGGCAGGAAACAACAAATGTTGGAGGGGATGTGGAGAAAAGGGAACCCTCCTACACTGTTGGTGGGAATGTGAACTGGTGCAGCCACTCTGGAAAACTGGGTGGAGGTTCCTCAAAGAGTTAAAAATAGACCTGCCCTACGACCCAGCAATTGCACTATTGGGGATTTACCCCAAAGATACAGATGCAATGAAACGCCGGGACACCTGCACCCCGATGTTTATAGCAGCAATGGCCACGATAGCCAAACTGTGGAAGGAGCCTCGGTGTCCAACGAAAGATGAATGGATAAAGATGTGGTTTATGTATACAAGGGAATATTACTCAGCTATTAGAAATGACAAATACCCACCATTTGCTTCAACGTGGATGGAACTGGAGGGTATTATGCTGAGTGAAGTAAGTCAGTCGGAGAAGGACAAACATTATATGTTCTCATTCATTTGGGGAATATAAATAATAGTGAAAGGGAATATAAGGGAAGGGAGAAGAAATGAGTGGGAAATATCAGAAAGGGAGACAGAACGTAAAGACTGCTAACTCTGGGAAACGAACTAGGGATGGTAGAAGGGGAGGAGGGCGGGGGGTGGGAGTGAATGGGTGACGGGCACTGGGGGTTATTCTGTATGTTAGTAAATTGAACACCAATAAAAAATTAAAAAAAAAATAAACCTTTTTTTTTTATGGATTGGTTAAGTCTCTATGGAATATCTTTTGGCAAAACATTGGCCGACAGCATAAAATACACATTCATTATTTGCTATATTTAGGTCTTCCACAGTCTGTATTCTCAAACTTATGTCCCATATATGAATTTTCTGGTTAACTATATAAAAGGACATTTCAGCCCCATAGTTTATACCTTTTTATTATATTTAGCTCTGCCATACATTTCTGGGTCTAATGGGCCAGAAAACAAACTCACTGTAACCTTTCTGGCTCTCATTGCTCTTCTTGTGCTTCTCTTTCTAGATCTCCCTCTTTGTCTTATTCTCCCTCTTTTTTCCCTCTTCTCCTTACCATCACCTTGTCCCTTTGCTTCTCTTCTCTACCTTTCTCACAAAATTGGTCACTTTTTTCATTTAACCGATTAACAAAAATCATAATGGTAAAGCCATAACCTATAAGTTTGGTATAGATTAAAAAATATAAAAGGAAGGAAAAATAATTCATCAAAATTTTCTAGCAAACTTAAAAAAATAATAGTTCCAGTTAAAATATTTCTAACAAGAAAAAACAAAATACTTTAACTGCTATAAGAATAATGAAAAATATTTAATAGACTTAGAAAAGTTTGAGGACTTTTTCATGAGGTTATCAATATTTTCATAATTAGGATTAACATGCTTGTATTCAGGGTATCTTTTAAGTCAAACTATGTTCTGGGCCAAAGAGCAATCATAAATGTAGGGTGGAAATATCGGGAGTAAGAAGAAATCTTCTATTTACTCACTCTCATTCCTTTTAATTCACTGGCATGTGGTTATAACCTGTTCATATGGTAGGGATATTTTCCTTCTACTTTACCATCCTGAGTCTAAGTGTCCTTCCTCTTTCTTTCTATCAACCTATTTTCTACTCATTCCTCAAGAATCCTTTCTCATGAAACATTCTGTGACAACCTTAGTTTACCTTAAAATCCTTAAAGAGTAATTATGTCAATGGGAACTTTCTGTCAATTACATATACTTAACAGCTTGTCCTGACAGCAGAGTCTGGTTGTGTATGTGTATTTGTGTGTGCGTGAATTGTGTACAACTATTGTTACAGGCTGTTAGATGGACAATATAATAACATTTGACTATACCAATGAAAAATTAAAAGTAGCAAGAGAATAGAACAATTGACGTACATAATTTTTGATGTGACTTTTTGAACTAAAAAATCATTGGCTAGTTGAAATAATGGTCAAAGTTAGTTCTGCTAAGGCACGGAGACTACTTCAATTGACAGGCAATTCTTGCACAATTTTTAATAAACTAATTAGAAGAAACAAATGTCACAAAATGTTCATTACGTATTAAAGATATATCAAATTCTTAATTTGTTTTTTTTAAATTCAAATGCTTTATTTTCCTATATGGCGTTTCCAGCAAAAGGCCAGATAGATCAAATTCTTAATTTGAATTCCAAGAAGCACAGGTAGCATGACAACTGCGAGTTTAATTAGCTTAGGTTGATAAATTGCATCTTAAAAATAAAGATTATATACCACCCAAATGAATCCTTTCACATAAGTTTAAAATTTATTAGTAAGTGAGGCATTCATAGACTAATTATAAAAGTTGTTAGGTTATGAATATAAAAGGAAGGAAAATAGTAAATTCATATATCTTGTCAAAGACATTTTAATTCCTCTTGTGCCCCAGTCTCTGGAGCAAATGAAAAGACCATAAAATTTCAGGAGAGAGGGTATTTATTAGTGTTACCAACTTTTATATTTCATCTAACTGAAATTGCCAGCTTGTCTTTCAAAGTACTTTCCCCTCAAGTTAGGTAGAAGTTTAGTTCCTCCAGAAAATATTTTCTATGGTTCCCTTAGCTCTCTCCTTTATTAAGTTCTATGTTGATTGGGTACTGATAATGAAATTTTAGAGAAAGTCAAAAGAAAAAAAAAGTGTATTTTTTCTATTTATTAAGTGATGATGTTTATTTCTAATAATTATGGATTTTTATGATTAAAAACAAAATTTTTTAGTAATTTTAATTTTCTTAAGAAAAAGAGACTTAGAAAAGTATTATTTTTGTCTTTCAAGTTAGTTTGATATTCCAACAAAAAGCCATGTTCATGGTACTCATTCCATTTTAAGTGTATACTTTCTTTTTAATGGAAATGGTCAAATTTTACTCTACCTCTCCATCCCCACTAATGTCCTATCCTGTCTGACATATTTCCATTCTTTACAGCTTTTCTTTAATAGTCCAAAGTCATCATTAATGATGATTCCCTTTGATAGTGTAAGGCTCTGTAGGTAGTGCCCCAATTTTCTGTGGGTAGGAAACAGGCTGGAAAATCAAGCTATGATTTTTTTTTTGAGTAATATCTTATGGAAAAGGAAGGATGACTCAAAGAGGGGAACCAAAAGCCTCAGAGAATCATTTCTTGGGAGCCAGACTATGCACTAATCAACTAACTAACAATACATATCCCCAAAATACATTCAAAATTGCAATGAACCAGTGACTACTTTGTGCTTACCTTTTTTTTTTTTTTGGTATGGGAAGATTTACTGTGATTATTCTGACTCTGTTTCTATATTTTGTGTTTAGTATGTATGTGTAGGAGCAGGTTCACAGACCTACCCATACCTAAATATTTAAATGACCCAAAATGGGAAAACACAAGATGCCTCAAATGCACTGAACCTAACTGAGATAACGAGGACCTGGATCTCAGACCTGAACCTCCAACTGAGCATGATGAGGTAAATCATTTACTTTCTGGGCCTTAGTTTCTTCATCAGTAAAATGAGAGGAATTAAACCAGATTATTTCTAAGGTCCTTGCTCTTTTTATGATTATATCACCTGCATTTTTCTATTACTTATATCACTTTACTATTTTGGCTGAATCAAGGGTGACTACATGATTTTACTGGACACTATAGGCTGTACTGGGTCTTTTCAGGTAAGAGATTCCCAGATCACAATAAGTATTCCTCTCTATATTCTCTAAAAATCTCCATAGTACCTATTTTAGAGCCATGTATCCATTAGACACTTAATAAATAAAAAATGATAATAGGACCATGTTAATCTGTAGCGTCCTAGGCTTATTGCACTGTGGCTGCTGACATTTCTTTTGCTTATTAAAACCATTAATGTGAGTATGTGCTTTTCGCTAGTATAACATGACAGGTGAGAGAACTTACACAGCAGTGACCTATTTCAGGACTTCACAAGTCACTGAAAATTGATTTCTAACTTCGTGATAGAATGAAGAATAATTTACTCAGTGTGAACTGTCCTTGGAAGATATTTTTCATGAGGTCATTGCCACAAAGGAGTTTCTCTTTCGTGGGTTATTTGGGATGTGTTTTGACAAGATGAACTTTGTTTCAAAGGGATACTTTAATAAGTAGCAAAGAGACCACTGATCAGCCAAGTGAAATACTTAAAAAAGAGACCTGAAAGCTAGGTTTCATAACTGAGGAAGGCTTGATGAACTATCTATTTGGGGGTGAGCGTGTGCTATGATGCATATCTCAGAACTGTGGTTTTCATCATTCACAGTCCCACTAAATGAAGGCAGAAAGTTTCTAAAGTCAATTTAAATAGAACTGTATTTTTTAAAAAGACTTATTTATTGATTTTGGAGAGAAAGAGAGAGAGAAGAGTGAGCAGGGGGAGGGACAGAGGGAGAGAATCCTCAAAGAAACTCCCCACTGAGCATGGAGCCCAAGACAGGGCATAGTCTCAGGACCCATGAAATAACTACCTGAGCCGAAACCAAGAGTTGGTTGTTTAACCGCCTGAGCCACGCAGGCACCCCAGAACCTTCCTTCTTAACAACCACTTTATTTTCAACCTGCAGCTTCTATGTGGACAAAAGTAAATAATAAAAAGATAAAAAGTCTCAAATTCTTTATTGAAATCCTTCTTAATGTCAAGTGTTTTCTAATGGACACTAATGCCTGCCTCTTGGTCCTTTAACCTGTACATGGAGGTTTGAGCGTTGAGTTTACTAATCAAAGGAAAACCAACCCTTGAGACTACTTTCAAAATTATGTCTAGAAGAAAGAAAAAAGAACCACGGGAATATTCACAACTGAAACAGTTTTTCCTCAGTAGGTATCACAGAAATGGTGGTTATATAGCATAAGAAAGATTAGTCTGTTGTCTGGTTAATATAATCAATATAATCAGTTAAAGGGAACAAATCTGACATTCTATCAGATGCATTTCCTATTTTTGTTGCTTGAGTGAATGATGTAGACCTAGTCTCTAAAACTAAAGGACAGGTTTTCAGTACAGAAGGAAGAGTCCAAACAATCAAAGCTATTATAATAAGCTTTGTCTCTCTCTTCTTCCATGTACACATCAACATATGTATATATAATTAAGGTATAAAGGAATTTTGAGACCCAGAGTAAAGTTATTTCTTACAGAAAGGACTGCTTTGCCAGTGTTATTACTTCCATCACTATTACCTGTCATTTGGAAATTTTTAGAGGAAAAAGGACTTTTCTTGACACACTTTGATTCCTTATTTTCAGTGTATTCTTTCAGCATAATAATTGAAATGAATTTCCAAGATAATGCTTAAATGAAAGACTTGATCTTTTGTAGTCCATTGACTTTGCAATGCTTCCAGTTGGAAAGATAGTAATCTTAGAAAACTGAAACCTCTGCATCTTATCTGACTCAGCACACTTCTAGATTGCTGAGCCAAAGAAAGCCAGGCTAGTCCTACTGGCAGCAGTAGGTCGGAGAAGTACTTCTTGCTCTAAAAAAACTGCATATGGCAGTGTCCCTGGTGAAATCTATTCTAAACTCTATGTGACTCTGGGGAAGTGCTACAGGAAAGAATAGACCCCTTGGGATGGCCCTGACCTCTGGTAGGAATCTGTGTCAGCCTGATGAATGAAGTCTTTCTAGGATAATTATCCCGAGGCTTTGAGAATTCCTTTAAATTTCTTTTGTAGCGTTAAAGAGCTCATAGGAGCCACAGGGCCCATTTTGCCTCTGCTACTTTGACCACTTCTAGTCCTGCAAGCTGGCAGCTGGGCACAAGTCACATTCAAGTTGTTCTGGTCAGGGCTTGGATTTCCTCCTTGCTAATGGAAAAGTTAAAGAAGAGAATTGAATCATACTCAGAACATTTCCATCTGAAGACTGTTTTAAGCAAGGATATGATTTTCACTTAATATTCAGAATTTATAGCAGTAAAAGCATCTTATTCCAAAACAACATTGAAATGAATAATATGTGAGTTTTTGGTTGATTTTATTATAATACATTTCTGCTAATGATTCTGGATCTTAGCCCAAGAAAGTCAAGAAATCAAACACTTTCCTTAGGACATAGACTTGTTCTTTTCCAGTTGTTTTCTCTAAACCTTCTCATTTACTAATAATGAAATTGATTTTGAGTGAGCCTTTTTGAGAATGTTCATGCTATATTTCTTAACTATATCTTCAAAATCTCCCCACATCTATTGATGGAAGGCATGATATATAGCATTACTACAATGAGAGTGGGAGGATGACTCACATGAGGCATAGATGCTGTTTAATCCTAAAGAAAAATAAATTCTTTTGTTCGTACTTAAGCTTCTAAAGTATTCATTATTTTTTAAAACCACTCAGTGTTCTCCTGTCAACACTCAATAAATCATGGATTCTGGAATTATATCAAACTGGGTTTAGTTACTGGTTTTGTCATTGAGCCATCTTACGTTTTTGGTAAATTATACTGCATAGCAGGCAGTGAAGAAATGTTGGCTTCCTTTCTTGATTTTTCCTGGTTTGCCTTTCATGTTACTTATTGCCCACTAGAAACACACTTCTTTCTCTTCATTTTAAAGTTCACTTTCTTATGCATATAAAACAGCACACTTTCTATGCAGGTGCTCCAAATATAGTATATGTGAGAATTAAATTGTACACATAACTGGAATATGCCTGCTTGTATGTGCACTTGTGCGTCCCCACATACACACACACACACACGCACGCACATCATTTCCAGAGCTGCATTTCTCAATCAGTAGCAGTTATGTCTCTTGGAGACATTTGCAAATATGTGGAAATATTTGGGGTTACTATGATGATGGAGGGGCACCTGTGGCATTTAGTGAGTGAGACCAGAGATGCTAAACATCCCGCAATGTATGGGACAGTCCTGCACATTTAAGAACTATTTTAATATCAAGAGCATATTTGATAAACATTACTCCAGAGGAAACTCTACAAAGAAAACATTATTAATGTAAAACTTTAAGATATCCCTTCCTATCTCTGGTTTCTACCAAAATCCCTCATAAATATGAGAGTTGATCCCGAAAGACATCCTCTCTCTCTAGTCCTAACTACAAAATATTTCTCTGATACTCATGGGCATTTGCCTCTCCTCTCCCTCTTCATTCCACTCAGTTATTGATTATCCGCTTCCACTTGGCCTATCTGGTTTCTTGCATTTTTCTCTGAATTTTCCCTTTATCCTCTAAAAGACTTCTAGAAACAGTTCAGCAAGCAAGAACCTTTTGCTTCTAAGAAGCTAGAAGAAGGAAAAGGGGAGAATTTGAGGATTCAAATGTTTATATTTTTATTCCTATTCTACACGCAAGTGGGCATTGCTGCTCTGTCAGCACCTATAGTCTCAAGTGAAAGAGATGATCTGGAAGGGCAGGATGGGGAATAGATTGCCACTCCTGCCAACACTTTTTTTTTTTTTTTACAAAAAATTTATTATTTGAGAGAGAGAGAGAGAAAGAGACAGAGTGAGGATGAGCTGGGAGTGGAAGACAGAGGAAGGGGGAGAGAAAGAGAAGCAGATTCCTTGCTAAGCAGGGAGACTGACATGGGGTTCGATCTCAGGACCCCAGGACCATGACCTGAGCCAAAGGAAGATGCTTAACTGGCTGAGCCACCCAGGTGCCCCAACCTGTCAACAGTTTTATATGCATCTTCCCCAAGGCAGGCAAAAAGACACCAATACTGATTGTGACCATGTCCCAAAGCTGACACTGTAAGTAGACACCCAGGTGGTAAGTATCATCAGGAATCTGTGCATCTCTTTTGAATCTATTTACCTATCTATCATATATAGATAGGCAAATAAATTATATTTTCCACCTCAGCAATGTCTTTAAGTGTAAATATAAATGTTAATGGTATATAGGTATGTAAAACATTATGTTCTCAAGGTCTAAAATATTTGATAAAATAGGGGTATGTATTTTTAAGAATAAAATTTCTTCCTTAATATGAGTAAGCTCATAATTATGTTTTAAACTACTGAAGGGTTTTTATTTTATCAAGTCAATTGTTGAAAGAATTCAAGTCAATGTATAACATATTCTAATTGATAGTAAGAATCTATTCACGTGCATATCTCATTATGGTACTCAAATGGTCTTCTAAACCTATGCATTGACTTTATATTTCAAGAGAATTGCAAATAGAAGAAATTACCTTCATGTTGGTCTATCTTGCCTGTATTTGACTATGAAGATCAATTATGACTTGAAGCAAGGCATACATAATTTATGTAAGGGCAAGTTCAAAAAGTTAGAGATACTACCCAAACATCCATATCTTTCGCAAAACTTCTATGGCTCAGGGATGCCTGGGTAGCTAAGTTGGTTAAACATCCGACTCTTGATTTCAGCTCAGGTCATGATCTCAGGGTCCTGGGATTGAGTCACGAATCTCAGGGTTGTGGCATCGAGCCCCATGACAGGCTCTGTGCTCAGCATAGAGTCGGCTTGCTTCTCTGCCTCCCTCCACTTGCTCTCTCTCTCTCTCAAAAATAAATAAAACCTTAAAAAACTTCTATGGCTCAGAAATTCAACTTTAAAATCATAGCTTACATTTAGAAAGAAAACAAAAATTCCGTTTCATGTATAGGCATGTTAGGATAACCTAAAAAATGTCATAAACACATCACATTCTTATTTTACTTTTGTTCCCTGTGCTTTCTTATAAGAGTAATTCAAATCAAAAGAGAATAGAAATGATATTCATACAATAGAAAGAAAAATCCATGGGGAATGAAGAAACTCTATTAAATTTGGAAAAACCATATAGCATATTAGGTTTTTAAATTTACTGTTTCACCAAACAGTATTTCCAAGGTAGGAAAAGAGGTCTTTAGTTTGGTAAAAGCTAACATTGAATTTTACTTTTAAAGTGAGTGCTTGTGAAAGTCCACTGGGATATTGCTGTACTTGGATAACTAATGTTCAAACTCAGTTGTTGGTTGAAGGACAATAACAGGAATTCTGTATTAAGAAAAAACTCAGTACAGGCAGGTCAGGAATAACATTCAATTCAATACATTCAAAACCATAGGTATTTTAAATTGTTATTTTGATGCAAGGGGATCTCTGGACCACTTACTCTACCTAGCCATCATGTCTTCACCAAGACTCCATAACTAAAGAATACAGCAGTTAGATATTCTATAATCCTATTTCTCTGGCAGAACTTCTGCATAAAATTGAAATAAGGCAAATATTCATTCCATGATGATGATGAACTTATTTATAATGTTTTGTTGGCATTATACATGATAATTCTATCATTTCTCTTATTACGGAGTTCAAGAATAATATGGTATTGCTGCCCTTTGACATTGTTGGATGGAAAATTATTTTAAAGCCCTAGGTATAAATGGAAAGACTATGGTGCAGGTAGACTGGATTGAGTACTTGATCATTCTGGAAAAAGCAGTGGTTTAGGAGTTGTTACACTTGATTTTGAGCCCTGGTAAAAGCTTTATGCAAGTCATTGAACTCTGGTTGTCCTCATTTCTGAAATGGGGATGATGCATTTCCTCCTTTCCAGCTTTAAAGGATAGTTGTAAACAGTACTTAGCAACCTTCTGTGCAGCATCACCATGCTCATTCTGTGATAACTTGCAAATCATTATGTTGTTGCACTTGAACATTAAAAGGGAATTTTTTAAGTTAGATGTCAATTCTTTATTAATCTGTAAGATTGAGGTAAATGGCCCAGGTCTTATTCATCTTTTTATCCTGAGCACTCAGGCATAAAGGCTGATACACAGTGGGTATTCAGAAACTCATTTGCTGACTAAATAAAAAATTTTCAAACTGTTAAGACTATTAATTGTACTCAAAATTAACTTTTTTCATCTCCATGCCATCTTTTCTGATTGCATTGTGTTTTTCTCTTTGCCCATGTTATTACCTAGTTTCAAGTTTCTTCCCTGAAATGTTTTCATATTAATGTAAATATGTATTTGTCCATGTTGAATAGAAAAGAAAGTGATCTAATTAGATAAATATCCCTTTTTAACTGATACATTTCACTGATACTGTCAACATAGCTAGAACCTCTTCAAATTAATTTCTAACAAGAATATAAAATATACAAAGTTAGCTAATTTTTTCTTTGGTAATATAAAGCATTTCAATATCATGCTGTGCCTTTGGGACATAGAAGAAAGGATGCCAGGGAGGAAAAAAGACAAAGAAGAGGGCAAAGAAAAAAACTAATATTTTTTTTCTAGGCCTCCATGTGCTAAGAGTGTGTTGTCTTCAGTTTTATAGAAAAGATAAGTGAGACTCAAAGATTAAGTAACTTGCTTAAGGTCACATATCTGATTGGTAGCAGAGCTACCCAACGTGTTTAACTAAAAAAAACTTGCCATCTTTCCACTAAACCATTTTATAGTACTCCAAAATATAGTTACTCAGTACAGGATAATTTAAACTCTGCTGAAAAATTATTGAGTTAAGCCAAAAACATATTTTTACCTATAACCATATATTTTAATAAGTACTTGAAAACCATGTTGCAGCCAAAGCCTCTTCCACTCGGCTCTGTGTTGGGTGGAGAACAGACCTTCATTCTGAAACTTATGAGCCTTTAGTAGGCTTATCTGACTTAATGGATTTTTGTTCTGTGGTTTTCTATCATGCTTTTTGTTGAAGAAAGCTCCTGATATTTGGGTGTCAAATTAAGGTGACAATTCGTGCTCTGTTTTTTTAGCCCTCAGTTTATGAGTCCAGTACTGTTCTGAGATTCACGCCAATTTCTTGGGCTATTATATATGAATTTTACAAAATATTCTGTTTGTATGATCTTTCTAACTGAATTAGAATAGTAGTATTTAAATCAATTTCATTCAAAAGAAAAATTTAGAGGCGGACAGATATAGGTTCATGGATTTCCCTTTCTTTCCACCAAATAAGTACAAATGTTCCTGTTATTTCTTTTGAATTGTGTCATTTTTTATTTTTCCACTCAGCTCCAATCCTTGATCAGTTATTGAGATTTCTTTGGAAAATATGAACACTTAAGAAAGCAACCCCTGAAGTGAATTCTCCCAAACATGGTGATTTTATTTTAATTAACATAATTTATAAACCCCAACCTGCTACTTCACTAAGGGAGTTTTCAGAAACTTGATGTGCAGACTGATTTTCCAGAAGGATGACTAAGTGAAGCCTATTTCTTAACTTTTAAAAATTACTGTTACTTGTAATAGTAGTAGAGACAGAGCTTCATAACCAGAATGCCTACTTTGGGAATGTTGCTGTAACTATGTAACTTGAAGGGTGAGCTTGTATGTGTACACTTATATACAAGCAACACAAAACAAAAAACCTCTCCTGTGAAACAGACTATTATATGACAAAATGCCAAAATAGGATTCTATGGTAGGCATAGTTATAAAAACCTACCAATTATAGAAGATCTTGTTATATCATGAACCTTTACCAAGTATATCACTGCATGTGAAATGTTGTGCTATACAATTTGGAAGACACAAAGAGTTATAATATCTACTCTCTGACTTTAGAGGTTTAAACTAAATGGAAAGAGAGCATATACACATTCACAAATAAATACAATGAAAAGTCAGTATATACATGTGGAATAGTAATAAGTAGTATCAGAATCACAGAGTGGGTAGAGAAAGCCTTGTGAATTCAGATAGTCATTAAAGCTCTATAGACATACAAGGTTCAAACTACTTGAAATAATATGTAGGAATTACATAGGTAGAGATGGGGATGGGATGTTCAATGCAGGAGGATGGCACATGCTCAGTGAGAAAGTGATGATGTGCAAAATCTCGTGGAAGATGGATGTGGCCAGAGTGGAAAATCTCTGGGCAAGAGTAGAAATGAAGTGGGAAAGACAGTTGTGAGAACCAAAAACACTAGATAGGCATTTAGATCTCATCCTATCTGAGAAATGTTTGAATGATATTTTAGGAAAATTAATCTGCAAGCTGCACATAGTATTATTTGAAACGTGGTGAGATGGGGAGGAAAAGGGGAACAAGAGCAAGTAGAGTGAGATCAACAAGACCACCACGTGCATTTGTGCCGGTTGTGCCCTGAATATTTCTGGGTACTATTATATAGACCTACATGTCTGTGTTCAGTGACTTTGCAGATAAAAGGGAGATAAGAATAAATGGTATCAAAATGGAGGGCAAGGAATTAAGAAATATAAGCAAAGAAAGGTTTAAATTAATGCAGAAAGTTGGGGCCCTGATTAGCAAGGTCAGATTATTTTTCAAAAAAACGGAAAATCTAAGCATGTGTGAAGTTCAAAGAAAAGGAGACAATGGCAGAATGATTAAAGAGAGATATACTGAGGGTGCCCAGATGGCTCAGTCAGTTAAGTGTCAAACTTCAGCTCAGGGCATGACTGGGATCATTCCCATATCTGACTCCCTGCTTGGCTGGAAGTCTGCTTCTCCCTCTGTCCTTCCTCTGCTCATACTCTCAATCTCTTTCTCTCTCTCCCTCTCTTTAAATAAATAACAAATAAATAAATAAATAAATAAATAGATAGATAGATAGATAGATAGATAGATAGATAGATAGATAGATAGAGGTACTTCAAAGAACTAGTTTCTAGGGATCCCTAGGTGGCTCAGCGATTTAGTGCCTGCCTTCAGCCCAAGGCGTGATCCCAGAGTCCCAGGATCGAGCCCCACAGCAGGCTCCTGCAAGGAGCCTGCTTCTTCCTCTGCCTGTGTTTCTGCCTCTCTCTGTGTGTCTCTCATGAATAAATAAATAAAATCTTAAAAAAAAAAACTGGTTTCTAAAAAAGTTGGGATAGAAAGCCCAGATGGAAGACCTGGTCTGTGGTAACATTTGGATACTTTTAATTTTGAACCTAGAAGGAAAGAAGCAAAGATGGATATGGATCATTTCGTCATTATTTCCTCAAAGAACTACCACAAATAATACAGGTGGATTAACATACCTATGGAAAAAGTTAAAGAAAAGTCAGACGACTCTGACACACCCAATGCTACTGTTTGTCTATCTGGGAAGGTAGAGAGAAGATTTTCATATGATCCTGGGGCTAAGTGGCTATACTTGTTACAATGCTGAATTTTAATATCTGGTATTTTGGGGCCAGAAAATAAGCCCTACTGTGCCTTCCAGCAGCATATCCAGGTCTCTAATAATATATTCAGAGGGACAGGAGAGGTGAGATAATCATTTTACTCAGTCAATAAATTCATTGTTAATGTCATATTAACCTTATGTTATTAGGTCACTTTATACAACTTTAGCAATTAATTAGGTTGTGTAATTAATCAATGAATATTTACTTAACATTTTACAATAATCAAAATATTGGGCTGGCATTTAGAGGCCACATAGACTTATACTATTTGGTTATTATCCTCAAAGAGCATACTGTAGAGTTGGAAAGAATACACACACACACAAATAGGTATAATAAAAGCTAGTATAAAATACCAAATGATGGTAAAGTCAATAAATATTATGGGAACTCAGAGGAGAAATTAAATGATCATTAGGGGGCAAAACTTTGTAGAAAAGTGTGGCTGTCCTATACCCTGAAAGCTAAATAGTGATACCTGTTACACTGTTTAATTTAAATATGTGCTTTTGTTTAAAACCAAAGGGATACTCACACACAAAAATAATAATAAAAAATAATAAAACCAGAGGGATATAATAATCCCAGGTATGTTTATCATAATTTGTAGTGCATATTATATCTGTGAGTTCTGTTTTATTTAGAATTAAATTGCCATTTTGGACTATTAGAGGCTTTAATAATAGACATTTAATTTTTCCCTAAAAGTAATACACAATTATGATAGGAATCCTGAAAAATATAAAGAAGTGTACTTAAGTATTGATAAAACACAATCCCACCAGAGATAAATACTATTAACATATTGCCATATATTTTCCTATGGCAGGTTTGAATATTTTAATGTAGCTCTTATCTGAGTCTTTCTTGTACTTCTTGACTCACTTCTTCCATTAGAATGTCTGTTCCTTGAGTTCAGTAAGTGGAAATTTATCTTTTCTGTTCTCTATTGCATAAATCACCATTTTCTCCACATGTGTAACAAGAAATAGGAACCACTGCTTGCTTTTCACAGTAGATCAGTCAAATCCTCCTTTTTAAATTTAAATTTTCTGTAGAAAAAGTTACTCACAACTTGTTTTCAAACTAAATCTGGAGAACACTTCTTATGTGTATCTTATTGTAGTTAAAAGGCCTCCTAGGAATGAACTCCCCCTTCTTATTATAAGTGATGCTTAAAGATGAAGTCCTTTTTCTTTGTTATAGGTACATGATCTAAGTTCCTGTCCCATCCTCCCCTCCTCCCCAAGGCCACATATGAGATGTTCTTTTTCAGAAGCTTTTAGGTTTCTGAGACACTAATTCATTCTAAATCATTATGTACTCTGGAGTGGGATGAAATTCTGAGAAATTGTTGGCAGCTGCTTTCTGTGGAAGGAAGTTCTTAACCATGTTAAACACAGAATGAACTGTTCCAGAACAAATGTCTGTGACTTTTGTTCCCACTTTATTGCTTCTCTGAAGGTTCATGTGAACTGCTAGAGAGTGTTCCTTTAATCATGTTGAAGAGTCACAAATAGGATTTTGAATAGAGTTGGATTCCCAATAACGGAATATTTGCTCTTTTGTCTATGAGTCAACATAGTTTATTTTTTGAGTTTTAGACAAAGAAACTAAAAAATAGTGGCATACCACAGGAAACTGCTAAATTGCTCAATGGCTTATACTTAGGGGAGGGAGCTTGCTAGATCTGTTAATGGAAGTAGCTCATACCTACACAAAGAAGCATGATAATTAGGGCTATAACCATTCCTTTAACTTTACTTTAAAAATATACTTATAAACAGCATTTTTTATTGAAAAATAATGATGGTAAAAAATTCTAACAGTTCCATAGGCCTTCTTCCTAAAGACTATTTGTGTGTATAACTTAGGAATATTTTTTGTATATATTTTGAATATTTTTTGAATATATGTTTAATCTATTTTTTTCCATAGAACATACAATGCCTACACTATTTTGCAACAAACTTGTCTTTTATGTCTTCCATCTTTAAAAATTATCTTAATAAGATATCTTTTAAATACCTAGGGAATGATCTTGCATCAGTGTATGTCTATGTATATGCATTGTATTCATTACAATATATGATTTTTATATAGATATACTACAATTTATTCCCCTATAGGTGAATATGAAAATTGCTTCTGGAATTTATATACTTCAAACAATCTTCCAAAGACTATTCTTGTATATCCTTATCTTCATGTATTGAAATAATAGCTGTGGGATAATTTTGGTATATGCTATACAGAAGACTAAGAGACAAATTCTTGACTCTTTGATTTGATGCCAAAATGTAAAGTCTTGGAAGTTTATTCCAAGACCATAGAAACTGAGTTTAGCAAAACTATTATCATTTGAATGATCAGAAAACTTTGCTTGAAGGGAAATGGCGGGTCAGCTACTTGGGTTGTAGGGCAAAATGCCTTAGGGAAATAAGCCTTGGATGCAGTTCAAGTACTTATGAGCCTTTGGGAGCTATCCAAAGTACTGAGGAGCTGCCACAGGAAGCAGTCTGTTCCTGTAGACCAGAAACCTCAGTTTCCGTGTGTGTGTGTGTGTGTGTGTGTGTGTGTGTGTGTGTGTGTGTGTATAAAATGTCTCTCCTGCCTTGGATCTTGCCCTTCAGATTCTGACCACTTCTAAGTCAGCTATCACTCCTCAGCCTCTTCTTTGCCTGTTTTTAACTCATTCCATTCTCCATCACCCTCAATCCAAGTCTATTGTGCCTGTTTTTCCAACCAACATCAGCTGTGACTCACTCTTACCATTTAAGTCAGGATTTCATGATAAATAAGCTAAAAATGCATCACTAAAGTCATGGGAATTTGGCTGATTCCTGATAATGGTCTCAGTTTATATATCTATGTGTGTATATATATAGTCAGTTTAAAGTACATCAGAAGATAATACCAGAATATCTTGGAACATTCTATTTGGAGTCTGCTTTCCTTCTTATTATAAAGAATGAACTTCATAATATAACAGAATGACTTATTCATATGTCCAAATTATTTGCAAATTTCTTCTAGAGCAAAGAATTTTTTCTTCCTCCTGAAGGCATGCCAATGGATAACTTCAAAAAGCCAAACTATTCTATTCTATTCTATTAGTTTTGAGATTCAGACCACTTAATACATTGGCTGTTTGTGAGGGAATATCAGAATTCCTGGAGCTTTTCAGCTGGAAAAATGTAGGGGAGATATTTTTCTATATTTTTGGCTCACATATTCTTGGAAATCCTTTCACTAAAGTACTAGGTTATAGGAGATACGACAAAAGGCATAGGACAAAGGAAATCTCCCACCAGAGGACTCAGACTACTGGGGATAGGACAAAGTCTCATATATTTCTCTGATGATGATGAAAGGACGAGGTGGGGAGGAGAATCCTTGAATACAAGAATGAGGACACATAGTCAATATTGACTGGACAAAAGAAAGTTATTAGTTAACATGACTGAACAGTCTAATAATGCACTTTAATTCACAGGCTTCAGATACCCACTATCACCTAGGTTGTCTATTTATTATTTATTTTCATCTTTGCTTCATTTGTGTTGACTTCCATCTCAAATATGTGGTCCCTGGATGACCACAAAAGCTCTAGCCCTACATTCTCCCAGATTCAAATTCAATGAATCCCTTTTCCTACCTTAGTGAAAGTCTAAGACTAATTACTGTCCTGTTATTTTTGCTTTTAGTCACATTGCTTATCCTCAATCACAGTAGATGGGGCATGGAATTTACTATCTATTTATTTATGGATCTCTTCTACTCTGGATCTGGTGAGAAAGTTGATTATCCCACTTATAACAAATTCAGGGATTTCTTATCAAAAGAATGCAGACTGGCCAATAACAAAAACAAAGATAAAATAAGAATAAAAATAAAATACACTACATAATGGGAAGTAGAAAATATACTAAGGGGAAAAACTGAGTAGTGATTATTTAATAATATATTGAAAAACTAACATTTATTAAAGGTTTTAATTTTTTTTAGATTTTATTTATTTATTCATGACACACACACACACACACACACACACACACACACAGAGGCAGAGACATATAGGCAGAGGGAGAAGCAGACTCCATGCAGGGAACCTGATGTGGGACTCGATCCCGGGTCTCCTGGATGACACCCTGGGCTAAAGGTGGCACTAAACTGCTGAGCCACTGGGGCTGCCCAAGGTTTTTATTTGTTTTGTGCCAACTGTTCTTTGCTAGGTTCTTACTAGGTAGGTATTTTTTTTTTATTTTAATAATCATATATAATTATAAAAATGAAGAAATTCTATCTTTTTGTAAAACAAGATATAAATTAGTTTTTTTTATGAACAAGATAGTTACATTTTGTTCCCAATTATCTCTCCCTTTTCTCAAATTAAAGGATTCATTAAAACAAGTGAAACTTGTTCACAGAAACTTATAAAACCTTAGCCTGGGGACTGACATTATGCTTGCTAAAAACAGATATGAATACTTTGTTTCTTCCAAACTTATCATAGGCTTTCAGAATGCACAATGTATAAATAGTGACTTTTTTTTTTTTTTTTTTACCTGGAGAATCCCTTAATCATTCTCTTCCACAATGGCAGGGCTGGACAGTATATAAGCAAAATCGGCTCATTATATTATCCACATAAATCCATCTACAATGGTACTTGATTATTAAGATCAAAGTAACAACCTATATAGGTTGTTTGTATTGTTGGTTGTTGTATTGCTTCCAAAGCCATCTTTTCCTTCAAATTGCCACTGGAACAGAGCAATAATCAGCCCCTGCATTTGGCTCTTTGGATGAACAGGAAACAGTATTACTTTATACTACTTGTCTGTTGTCCATTTTCATTTATTTGTTCCTACTATCCTATACTCATTCTGTTTTTAATACAACTCTGCTAACAATTCTCTTTTCTTCTTCTTAACTTAGTTTTATACCATATCCAATACTTCATTATGATGCTTCAGAAAATTCTCGTCCTGGCTTCACATCACAGTAGTAACATTTTTGAGGTTGCTGGTTGCCCACAATTTTCTTAATTTGCTTTTTACACTCTCTTTATAGTGTAGTAATACTTAATATCTATCATCTACAGTCACCAATTTCTTATTTTATATGGTACCTTTCAAGTTAAATAACTATTTTATCATTAAGAAACTCAAACTCTGGGCAGCCCGGGTGGCTTAGTGGTTTAGTGCCTGCCTTCAGCTCAAAGTGTGATCCTGGAGACCCAGGATCAAGTCCCACGTTGGGCTCCCTGCATGGAGCCTGCTTCTCCCTCTGCCTGTGTTTCTGCTTCTCTCTCTCTCTCTCTCTCTCTCTGTGTCTCTTGTGAATAAATAAATAAAATCTTAAAAATAAAAAGAAACTCAAACACTGATTTGGTTTACTTGAGGAAGAAAATGAATAAAAACACAAAACTAGTGATTAATAAGTAGAATTCTCATCTCTTTGAGTTAATTCTTAAACAATAGAAGGTATCTAGAAGACTGTTGATACACACATATATTGCCCTTTTGAAGTATATTTTCTATACACACTTGTGCAAAGAGATACTAAGAGACATTTTAAAAATATAACTCAAAAATAAGTAACAGGATAATAGGAATTTCTCAATAATTCACACTGAAGTAATGTTGGAAATATAAGAGTAGTTAAGGAAATAATAAGGCTGGAAGAGAAAAAACCTAATAAATTTTATGGGGGAGAAATTGGAGAATTAATGCAAGCTTATATACATCTTATTGTTCTTAAATTATTTCAAAAGTATTAACCTTTTTATCTCCCTCACTACATTGTATTTTCTTTGTGTATCAGGATCATAGAATTTGACCTTTGAAATCCTAGGTCTTTCTGTATGGAGATCAAATTTAGTGGGTTTTGAATATTAAGACTAGGAAGATAGTCAAATCAACTGAATGAACTATATCTGTATCTGTCCACCACTGGAAACCAAGTAACAATCTAATACACAGTCACTTAAGTTATTTATGTGACTGTGACAGGATAACATTTATTAATATCCTGCCTTATCTGAATCACCATGGGAATCCTGTATTTTGTGATGAACCTTCAGAGAGGAGGAGTATTCTAGACAGGCAGCAGAAAAGAGTGGTTATTTGCTTGGGCCCTAATGCCAGACTTCCTGGCTTAGGGTCTGGAGCTGCCACTGACTAGATGTGGGCACTTGGGCAATTTACTCAACCTTTCCATAACTTTAACTAGAGATTATAATGGAATTTATCCTATAGCATTGTTTGAAGAATGAAATGGGTTAATAGGGTAGAGTTTATAGAAACGAGACTGCAACTTACTAAACTTTAAATAAGAGTAAGCAATGATTATAGGTAGGGAGAAGAGGAAAGGTTTGAGAAAAGTTAACATAATATACCAAATAAAAAATCAAGAGAAAGAAAAAGAGGCAGATGGAGTTGGAAGTGGGGAAGACAGGATAAGAGGAAAATTTGGTGAAACATTTTGGGGAATGATAAAATGTGAAGAAGACGGGCTTCTCCAGAGCAGGAAAGGAGATAACAGAGAGAAAACAGGTAGAAAATGTTGCCAAGATTGATCATGAATTACATTTTCTTTAATATTCTCTGAGAGCCATGAATAAAGAATGGGACTGCTTTGTAGATTTATCACATGGAGGGAGAGGATTTGTGTAAATTGGATACTGTTTTAGAACTAAGCCATATAAATTCTCACTTTTATAGGTTTTATTTATATGTTCCTTGATTCTCTGTCTTTGCTGTCCAGTCCTTTTGGTTATTGAGTTAAAGCCATAACCCTCAGAAAATATGAGTGAGAACAGTAATGCAGAGCTTATACTTCGAGGCTCATGGTAGAGAGAGGGCATGAAAACAAAGAGCCTTTTAGCCCCCTTATGAGCTTATAGGTGTTGAGCCAAGGAAATTGATAGGCACATTTTACCGTGATCACTTTCATTAGAAGAGTTCAAGTCCGTCTGAATCTGGAGATGCCTCCAGCTGCTTTTTCAATTGTTTGTGTGATACTCTTTACCATGGTTAGTATAGAAAACCAATTTCAAAAAGCAGTGTAGCTCTGATATGATGCTAATAAGAATGAATTTTAATGGCTTTTGGGAAAGTAAAATAACATATACATTAAAATTAAAAATCCAGATAAACTTTGTTCCATTGATCCAATATCTGGACATCAATTCTAGAAAAATAAAAGCACAATAGTAAGAACATAAATATATATATACACACAAGGAAGTTAGAACTATGTATGGATGAAGTGAAAAAAATTAACAGGCACATATATGATCTCAGTGTGTAGAGATAAAATTGAAGCCTATCTCAAAATACAAGAATATGAGCAGTAAAATATTAAGAGAAAATGTGTAAAAGAAAATGCAACCCATAATTTTACTGTTAATACATTAAAAATGAATATGCAGGAGCACCTGGTTGACTCAGTCAGTTAAGTGTCCAACTCTTCATTTCAGCTCAGATCATAATCTCAGGGTTGTGAAATGCAGCCCAAGTTGGGCTCCTTGTGAGTATGGAGCCTGCCTGACATTCTCTCTGTCTCCCTTTGCCCCTCTCCCCTGCTTGCATGCTTGCTTTCCCTCTAAATAAAGATCTTTTTAAAAAATTAACATATATTTGAAGAAATTATCAATAAAATGAAAAGGTAACCTTTGGAATCAGAGGAAAAAATTGCAAAATATGCATCTGATAAGGTGTTAATATCCAAAATATATAAAGAGTTCATACAACTCAATAGCAAAACAAAACCAAACTAAAAAAAAAAAAATCCAATTTAAAAAGCGGGCAAAGGACCTGATTAGATGTTTTTCCAAAGAAGATATTCAAATGGCCAACAGGTACATGAAAAGTTGCTTAATGTCATTCATCATTAGGGAAAAGCAAATCAAAACCACAGTGAGATATTGCCCCACACCTAATAGAATAGTTTTTACCCAAAACAAAAGAGATAAATGCTGGTGAAGATATGGAGAAAAGGGAATCCTTACAGACTGGGTGGGAATGTATATTAGTATAGCCATTATGAAAAACAGTATTGAGGGTTCTCAAAAATATAAAAATAGAACTGCCATATGATCTAGCAATTCCACTTCTGGGCATAAATTAAAAGGAAATGATCAAGGCATATCTCTACCCACATGTTCACTGTAGCATTATTTATAATAGCTAAGACATGAAAACAATCTAAATGTCCATCAACAGATGAATGGATACATACATACATACTGGAATACTGTTCAGTTGTAAAAAGAAGGAAGTTCTGTCATTTGTGACGACATGGTTGGAGAACATTATGCAAAGTATAATAAAGAAACACAAATACTGAATGATTTCACTTATGTGTGGAGTCTAAAAACAAAAACCAAACTCAGAAAAAAGGGATTAATTAGACTTGTGGTAACCAAAAGTTTGGGAGTGGTGGTGTGGGGAGAGGGGATTGGATGAAGGTAATCAAAAAGTACAAACTTCTAGTTATAAGATAAATAAATACTTGTTATGTAATCCACAATATGATGACTATAGTTAGCAACTTTCAAATATACCATTATGGTCATATTAAAAGAGTAGAACCCAAACATTCTCATCACAAAGAAGAATTTTTTTTGTAATTATATGAGGTGATGTATGTTAACTAAATAATTTGTGGTAATCATTTCATAATATATGTAAGTCAAGTCATTATGGTGTATACTTTAAACTTATCAGTGGGATGCATGCACCCCAGTGTTTATAGCAGCTTTATCTATAATAGCCAAATTATGGAAACAGCCCACATGTCCATCAACTGATGAATGAATAAGGAAGAAGTGGCATATATATATATATACAATGGAAGGTCACTCAGTCACAAAAAAAGAATGAAATCTTGCCATTTGCAATGACATAATGGAGGTAGAGAGTATCCTACTAAGTAAAAGAAGTTCATCAGAATGTTTGTCAGAAGACAAACATCATGTGATTTGCCTCATGTGTGGAATTTAAGAAACAAAACAAGCAAAGAGAAAATAAAGAGAGGGAGGCAAACTAAGAAAGAGTCTTAACTATATAGAATACACTGATGGTTATCAGAAAGGAGTTGGGTGGGGGATAGGTTAAATGGGTGATGGAAATAAATGGGTATACTTGTAATGAGCACAGGATGATGAATAGGATCACTATATTGTACACATGAAACTAATATTACACTGTATGTTAACCAGAATTTGGATAAAATCTTAGAAAAGAGTATAAAAAATAACTTATACAATGCTGTACATCAATTATATCTCAATAAAACTGGAAAAAATAACAATAGAAATTAACTTTCAAACATTAGAGATGCACATTACCATAAGGTGAAAGTTAAAGATCATGCAAGCTTAAAAGGGGGGTATTGTTTATAATTATGGAGGGATGTTGCCAACTGGGATGATCCTGAGCAAAGAACATCTAGTTATCCTACCTATAATTTGCCCACAGCTGCATGAATATTCAAAACCCCACACAGTTGTCAAGACTACTGAGTTTTAGTTTCTCTGAGCCTTCCAGATAATCAAAAAATGTTAGAATTCATAAAGAGCTTAGAGATATCCTCTAGTTGAGTTACCTAAGTTTATAAAAGAGAAGACTGAAGCTCACATAGGAAAAATGACTTGTCCTAGGTCACACAATTCTTTGGCACTAAACTTATTTACAAAACCCAGGAGTTTGATACACAGTGTAACACTTTACTATACAATTTCATAAATAGTAGGAATACTATAAAGGCACTAGCATCTTTGGGGTGCCTGAGCGGCTCAGTCAGTTGAGCAGCTCTTGATTTTGGCTCAGGTCATGATCTTGGGGTCAGAGAATCAAACCCCACATTGAGTCTGCTGAGATTCTCTCCCTCTTTTTCTGCCCCTCTCTTCTTCAAATTAAAAAAAAAAAAAATCTTAAAAAAATTCTAGCAGCTTCTTATCCAAAGTCAGGATTTCTTGTTTGGGGGTAGATGGTGTTTCCATGTCAGGAATCAATAATGTAAGGTTTTCATTACAAAGTTATTAAGATCAGCCAAGAACAGGGTTTGTATATCTGAGCATAGGACACCTGAGTTTTTATCATAAGTCTCCCATCCTTTAATGAGGTTTACATTGCATCATTTGTGCATGAAGATTAACCACTGGTTCAACAGTCAGATCTAAATAGGGCCAGTAGCAGATTCACATGGTTCCCAGAAAGATAGAGACTATGTTTATAGTCCAAAAGCATCACAAAGATATATGAGCCAGGTGCCAAGGAGACCTAAAACTCTGCCAAAGACATTTAACTTAGTATTAGCCCAGAAGAAGCTTCCAATGAGAAGGTCGTGGCTTGAGATGCCCAGAGTGTAAATGATTCACCCAGGATCCTATAGGGTCAGAGTAAGTAAATAATGTAAATGTTGGTGGTCAGGAGTACTGAAATTTTAAGTGGGTTAGCCAATGTAAGCCTTTTGAGAAGGTGACATTGTGGCAGGATAGAATAGAAGATACAAGATAAAGGATAGGATAGTGGATACAGAGAATTCCCTATGTTCATTATTTGATTTTGTGAGTGTGAGTTCCAGACTTAGACTAGCTGGATTTGAAATCTGAACCCACTACTTTGAAAAAGTGACTTAACCTTTGATGCTGAGTTGTCCTAATCTATGAAATGGGGGAAATGAATTGGCCTTACCTTTAAGACCTTCAAGTTGTTGTATAAATGAGATACTACTCATGAGTAGCAAGCTTGGAATAGGGCCTAATATGCAGTCTGCAGATACTAGATATTAGCTGTTGTTATCACTGTCTGCAGAAGCAGCCTCAGGACAAGCAATGTGCCAGGGACCAGCACCACGAAGGCTGGCACTGGGGCGGCTTTCTCAGTCTCACAGCCTTCAATGCCACATCACTTTCATCATTACTTTGCAATAGGAACATATTGCAGCAAAAAAATCAAAGCCTGTTTTCTCTTCCTTCTAAACTTCTGATGGGCTCCCAAAGAGAGACAAAAGTTTTTCCTCTGTATTTGCCACCCATAAACTAATAGACCCAAAAAGGGAAGAGCATTTATTTATACCAAGGATATTCTTGCAACATAGATTTTCTTAGAGTTGCCAAACTCCTTAGTGACCAGATCCAGATATCTTGGTATTTGTACAGTACCTAGAATAATTCCTTGCTCAAAGTTGCAGATTAATATATATAAATATGATACATATGAATTTATAAATGTTTAACAATTAAATCATTGAAAGATTATAAATATAGGAAGAAGGCTGGCATTGAAAGAATAAAACTACTTGGGGAGTAAAGCTTGTAAAGCCTGATTTGGTTAATTTAAAAAATACATTGAGACGAATGGAAATTACCAGCAAGAGGATGTGGAACCATCTGGAAAAAAGAAACTGAGAGACATTAGCCTAAAACAAGAAAGATGCCTGGAGTGAGAAGGGAATGAAGCAGAAATATAGAGAAAAAGAATAGAAAGTGGCAAGGAGATGAGAAGATGGAAAATAGGTACAAGAGGCATAGAGTTTTATAGGAAGATAAAAACAGTAGATTGAAACAACTGGGTTTTTGGCAACCAGAAAAAAGATAATGAGCATGACAAGCATGAAGCTGCACTGAATGTCTGTTCACAGACTATTTGTGACTCACTGATGCAGCTATTTCACAAGAGATTTAAAAAACTATTTGAGAGAAAATTAAGGATATTGTACACATAGGACTTTTTTATGGTTCATAATGATTATTTACTTTTTGTTACAACATATAAAACTATTATAAACTATGGCAACGATCTTCCTTCAAAATTTTGTGTAAATTGTTTTATTCTATATAAAAAGCACATCAGATTGGAAATGTGTGGAAGGGATGCTTCTCGCATTCAGTTTTATGTCCCCAAGCTAATTCCACTTCCATGCCAAGTGGATGTTGGAAATTTTCCGTTGACTATTACACAAATTTCAAAAAGCCAATCCATTGAGTCAGAGGATAGTTTATGGCCCATTAACAATACATTTGCTTCTCAGAACTGTAAACACGGCCTTATGGATCTTAATGTAATTGTTTAGGACGAGCGTGTTGGCAAGAACTGTTGGAGTCTGTTGACACAGTCTGGAAAGCAATGTGTTTTAAGCAAATCTGCAAAATGTTACCAACTCATTAAGCTAAGAGCTTTATGCCTCAGTGTTCTAAAGTAATTCTGTAAGACACATCCGAACAAGGCTGTATATCCATTTCTGGTTCTGCCATGATTGATGTGAATATAAAAGGGGCTGACTATATTTCTCATTGCATTATGCTGATGGTGTTTCATCATTATTGTTGCTTTTTTTCTTAAACATTATTTTTTCATTCTGTTATAGAACTAGAAGAATACAGAGGAGCATTTATATGCATTCTATGGAATTGATTTCACTGTGTTGAAATATGCCATAGGAAGTGCAAAGGTGCATCCAAAACTATGTTCCACAGATGTAGTACTAACACAGATACACTTCCACTCTCCTGTATGTTCCTTTAAAATTCAGTCTTCCATGGATCCTTGCTACCAGAAGAAATTTTAGATATCATATAGTCCAACCCTGTCCCCACTGAAGCAACACTTTCTAGAGTATGTCTGTTGGAGAGACTAAAATTCAGTACATTTCAAGTAAGGCAGTCTTGATTCAGTTAAAGTGTTTTCAAGCACAAATGGAAGAAACATAATTCAAACAAGGGGAATTGGTTCCTAAAACTGAAAAATTCAGCAGTGTTTCTCATTTGCAGCATGGGTGGTTTGAAGGTCTCAAAGTATATTACCATCTCTCTTCATCTCTTAATCTTGCTTTTTTTCCACATGACTTTCTTCTCTGTCTGCCTTTTCTTTGAGGTACCACTCAGGAGTCAGCATTACATCTTAATATCTCCATGGCCAGCACAAAGGGAAATTCTGTTTCTAACAATTCAAGTCTAAAGTTCTGGATTTGAGTGTAGCCAAATGACTTGCATCACAAACCCACCTCTAAACCAAACACTGGACCCAGGGAAGAAGAAAGATATGGAATGCTCAAGTTAGGTCATGAACTGACACAAGAGGCAACCACCAAACCAGGGCGATTTGGTCACATAACCGATCTGGCCTAGATTATTTACAATTGTTTTCTTTCTTTCACTCTCACCAACACAGTGAGGCACAATTCTCTCTTTTACCTCAACAGTCGATTCCTTCCTTTCTACTGATACTGCCTTAATTCAAATTGTCATTGAGACTTTCCCTGGCACTATATTTAGAGATAGACTGTCTCTAGTCTTCTCCTCTTTAAACTGTTTATACTGTTGCCAGAGTGATTAAACTCATATTTCTCTTCTGCCCCACACCAATCCAGCCATCCCTTTTAATATCTTTCTTTTTCCTTCTCAAACTCTACCTTAAGTCAAGATTGGTATTTCTCTCTTCCACTATCCCATAATTTTCTCTATCTTAATTTACATTAGGTCTTAGTTGCCTATGTCCTCCACTGGATTATGAGTAGTTAGAAGGCAAAAACCATACCTCATTCATTTTTATATCCATAAATATACTGAGCCTGAGGTCTTACCCAAAGTCTTTCAATAAGTGCTAGCCAAATTTAGTGAAATATGGAACTGTCCAATTTAACAATAAGTGTTTTAAGAATGCAGTCTGGGCCAAAGTACTCAAGGAAAGGCACATATATTGGTATGTAAGATTTTATACCTTACTAAGTGAGAGCCAAAGGTAGGTCCCAGTGTCTGCTCAACATCAGGAGATACTTTTCCATGGGTCTCTTGTATTTCTATCAATCTTGCAGGTGAAACACTGATGGCTTTATTCTGATCTATATTTTCAAAAATGTTTTTTTTTATTTTTTTTTCAAAAATGTTTTTATTGAAAACATATGGCCATTGAAAACAGAGATAGTACCTCCCTCTACTGCAAAATGCATGTTAGCTTATGGTGCATTATAAAACATTCACGTTTCCTTAGGGTTTCTGTTCTGTATGCAACCCACTGCATGTGGCCCTGAGTTAGTCCTCTTCACAGCATCCTGTGGGCATTGGGATTCAGGAAACTGATACAAGGAAATGGTGATTCTGTGGCTAGTTTATCTCAATGGATAGTTTAAACATCTAGGATAAGGTCAACAATTTGCTTATAATATCTATAGAGTATAGCAAGAACAAGCAGCAAATTGTCAAATTATAGCTACAGTTATTGACCACCTATTATGTATCAAGTGCATTAAATGAATTCATTGCATTCTGTATTCCTTATTAAATACTACCACCACTTACCAAGTTGTATAAGCAGAACACCTGGGTTTCTTCCTTAAGTTGTCACTCTCACTTTCCTCTATGCCTAATTAGGCTTGTATTTCTAGAAATCTTTATTTTTTTTTAATTCTTTTCATATCCACTATTTCTATCATAATCTCTCTACCCAGTTAATGAGATAATCTCTAGTCTTCTCTCTTCTCCCCATCTTGGGATCCCTACCATCACTTCTGTGTACAGAATAAGAATAAACATTCAAAAATGGAAATAGGACAAAATTACCTTCTTAAAAAGACTAATGTTGACTTCCATTGCCCTCTGGATATAACCTATATTCCTAAACTCCAGCTGCATTTAACAGAGACTCTGAATGCTGTGCATTAAATTAAATAGAAATGTATTTCTCTCAGGTATCATTTTAGAGATAGACCATGGTGGTTCTTCTCATTGAAGTTACCAAGCAAGAACATGCTAAAATGATCATGATTTATCTAAGTTGTATACTTCTAGATAAGCCAGTTTTTCTGGTCTCTACCCCATCCCTCATGAGAATAAGAGTAGAAAGTTTTTGAGAAACCTTCTATTCCTGACTTTCTCTGATTACAGGAAAGATAATCTTATAGAAATTTAGTTAAGAAAATAATAATGATCTTTTATTACTGAACTATTCCCAAAGGCTGGGCATATAGGTCTCTCTGTGCCTTTTAACTAGTTTTATTTTTTAAATTAATATTTCATACTATCTAATCCTCTTCATAGTATTTGTGGAAGCAGGATGACTGTAAATACATGAAAATTTTTTCTAGAATTTCTTTAGAAAGACATTTGCAGGGACCACTCTTAAATGGATAATGATATCAAGAGTTTGTTTCAGCTTTGCCGAGAGCTTGTGCTCTCAGAAGCAATCCTTGATGTATTTTTACAAAGAAGCAAAGGAGCATTGTGTCCTAATTATAACAATGATTGTACAGTTCTAAATAGGAACACTTGGTAACATAAGAACTGATTAAAAATGGTGGTAGTGGTAGGGAGGGGGCTTTGAATGCAAGGGAAATCCCAAATATTTATTACCTTTTATTCTTTTAAAAAGATATTTTAGTTGATATACCCATTGCCCATTTGTTTTCCCTTTCATCTTTGCAGGAACATGGAATCAGAAAATTGAAATCATCTACATCTAATTAAAATATACATGATCTGGGATGCCTGATTGGCTCAGTCAGTCAAGCATTTGCTTTTTGCTCAGGCCATGATCTTGGAGTCTTGGGATGGAGCCCATGTCTGGCTCCATGCTCAGCATAGACTCTACTTCACCCTCTGTTCCTCCTCTGCTCATGTTCTCTCTCCAATGAATAAATACATTCTTTAAAAAATATACATGATCTGTTTCTACATATGTATTCAAATAGAGGTATAAAGCTTGGAGATAAGGGGATAAATTAAATCTTACATCTTGGAAAAAAAACTTCATTAAACTTTAAAGAAAGTATCTTGGGTGAGGGAGGGTGCATGCTTACTGACCTTAGGTTATAGAGAAAACAGTCTTTTTCTTTTTACATACGTTCTTGCAATTGTAAAAATTGCCTCATGGCATATAATATATTGACTTTGGCAGCTTGCATATACCTAGTCTTGCCAATACAGTTATTTGGAATTAAACTTTCTTTAAAATGTTTAATTGGAAGCCTTAAATTGCTCAGCAGACTCACAGCCCTATTGATTGCATGTCTCCCAAAGGGCACCTCTTGACCACAAACCTCCAAAGTGCTAATTGTTTTACTGCCCAAAGCTCTAAGTACCAAAAGGTTGTGAATTGACTTGATGCCTGACTCAGTTATTCATTTACAATATATTTACATCACATATTATTATACAACAATCACAGACACTCTGGTGTTCAATTCAGAATGCCTGCCTTAATTAGTCCCAAAATTTATTTTAATGTGAAATGACTTGCCCCTTCCCAAAGATTTTGAAATCTGGAAAGTGAGGGTGATGGTGGTCAATAGGGATATATGTTGAGCATAAGGCCTAGAAGCAATGCTGACAATAAAGTTTTTTTTATTTTTTTTAATGAAATTTGGGAGATGCTTGCATTCCTTTCACTTCTGGACTTCCCTCTGTCCTGCAAAACGTTGTGGATGGGGCAAGAGTGCAACATAATCCATAAGTAGTTTTGAACATTGACAAGGTATCCTTAGCCTTAAAACAAGATATTGAGTTTTGCATCATTGAAAAGTTATTTTAAAGGTATTTATTTATAAAGTGGGTAGAATGAAGGATATATAACCTCTATGACAAAATTTCCAATTAAAAGGAATATCTCACAGAAGGAAAAAATGCATGGGAAGCAGGCTGGCAGTAGACTTTTCAATTATGTCAAAGATTCTCTTCTCTTAAAGAAAAATATGGGTCAAACCAATATTTTATTTTTGCCATCAACTGATGTCAAAAGAAGCAAAAGATGGCATAATTATTTATGAGATAAAGATACATACTTGAGGCATGACAGGTTCATATGACCCACTTATCACCTTAAATACACAATCTCTGTGTAGTTTGCATTAATCTATTGATCTGCTTATTAATCACAAACAGAAAATTGCTTCATTCATTTTTCAGTATTGAGCATAAAATGAAATTACCAAATAAATGTCAAATACCTAGCAAATTGGAGGCTCTCTGGCTTCAACCCTCACCTTAGTGTTTACTACTAATTTTATTTTATTTTATTTTTATTTTATTTTTTTTAATTTTTATTTATTTATGATAGGCACACAGTGAGAGATAGAGGCAGAGACACAGGCAGAGGGAGAAGCAGGCTCCATGCACCGGGAGCCCGACGTGGGATTTGATCCCGGATCTCCAGGATCGCGCCCTGGGCCAAAGGCAGGCGCCAAACCGCTGCGCCACCCAGGGATCCCTACTACTAATTTTAATGTGCTTTCTGATATAACAAAATAGAACCACTTACTCATCTGTAGGTATCCTCTTATGCTTGTTCACTTCCACGTCTTTGCTATTGCTGGTCTGTTGTTCTGGAAAACATTTTTTCCTAAATTTCCACAGTCAAAAACTTAACTATCTTTTAATTCCTCTTTAAATATCATTTTCTTGGTCCACCACTGTTCTGTCTTGGGGGAGAGAAATGATTCAAGTAAGATTGGAAGAATACTATTTTCTTCCTGTTGTGCAAAGGGGCCTAAGAGCAGAAGTAGAACAGTTACAAGGCTGATGGGATAGCCTAAGAAAGAGACAATAATGACCTGGAACAGAGAAAATCAATGGAGAAGGTGTGAAATGGGCAGATTGCATATATATTTTAAAAGTAGAATTAATTGATCTTCCTCATGAATCAGATATAGACAATTAAGTTGGAAATGTATATTACAGACCCAAACTGATAATAAAGGAAGGCAACTGGATACAATTCTGGATCTCAGAGGAGAATGTCAAGGCTGAAATTAGGAATATGGTCATTAATAGCACAGAATACCTTTAAAAGACATAAGAATAGCAGCTATTATCTAGGGAGATATGTAGAGAGGAAAGGACTCTGAAAGGACCAGAAAGGCAAAATGAAACAATGGTCTGATTTTGCAAAATCTTAGATGCTAAGAAAACATGGGAAAATTATCCATTGATTCTGGAAGCCTGGAAATCACCTGGAACTTTGACAAGGTCTTTGATCAGAAAATTTTTACATAGAATTATGAACTGAAGTTCAGAAAATAGAAAAAAAAAAACAAGTGTAACAACAGATGAAAGCTGAAAAATAGGACAAAACTAATTGGACAATGTGGTGTTGTGGCAAGTTTCTCTTCTTTCATATGGAAGAACATGTCCATTAACGATCCAGTGAAGAAAAGAAGACTGAAGATACAAGAAGAGGAAGTCAAGGCAGCACATGTTTTAGAAAGACTCTAAAGATTTGACCCAAGGGACAAGGAAGGAGGTAGTGGCCTTTGGCCACAGAAATGGCAGTCTAAAAAAAAAAAAAAATGGCAGTCTATCATTTTATTCTGAAGAAGAGAAGATAGATGCAGGGGTAGCTAGAGCACAGATTTCGTTGTGGGGATGTGAGAGCTGGGAATCAGATAGCTTCTATTTTTGTCAATAAAGTGCTGGTTAAGGTCTTCCAGCATGGGAGCTGCAGAACATAAACCTGACTCCTAGAGGAGAGAGGAGAGTTTTTAGGTGTTGCCTCTGAAAGTGGGAAAGTGAGTTTATTGCAGAAGCAGATAAAATTTCATGGGTACTATTGTGTGCCCAATTGAGATTTGAAATGGAAACTTCTCAACCTGATTTTGTGATTTTCTTCACTCACATTCAACTGCATCTGGAAAGATGCAGAAAAGATCAGATTGCTTTTTCACTTTACATTATAGTTAAATATTTACATTTCTTATTTTTCCTCTATATAATAAAGTGATAAAGAAGCAATATAAAAAATATACGATTCCATCTGTATTCTCCATAGCACTTAGCACATTGCAATCTCTTAATAAATTTATCAATATGTTTTGGAATGAATGAACATTTTCCTTGCTGTCTTTGCAAATCAGGTAAAGGTTTTTCTTTGTTTTTGTTTTTCTTTAAAAAAATTGAATACTATTATTAATCATTGTTAATGAAACGAATGCAATACAAGAATGTCAGGCTTTTAAAATCAGATTTAAAATAAAATACTTGGGTTTTGTTTTGTTTTGTTTTGTTTCTTGGGGTCTTTTTTTTTTTACATTCCTTTCAGTCTGTCAAGAATCTTAAAAAAATATGTCATATTGAATCTTCCAAAATTATATCCCAAGGTGGAGAAGCACAAGAGTGGCTGAGAGACAAAATAGAGATGCAGAACATTTCAGCAGATTGCCTCATTGGACTGTAAATGGTGTTGAGACAGTAGATAGTGAAGTCTTGGTGGTAGCCTGAATTTCTTGCTGCAAATGCCAAACTGAATCATAAAATAGCTAAAACTGTGATGCCTTCTTTTCAAGCAATGTGACCTGAAGCTAATCTTGATATGGAAACCTGTTTACATATTAACAGAAATCCTAACATTTAAAAGTCTTACTATGAGATCTCAAGTTGCTTTCAGTATTTTGGTAACTTTGAGTTAAAATATTGGCATAAATTCATAGTAAGCATAATGGGTTTAGGAAACATGTCTTCAAGACTTACTGTTTAGAAACTATAATATGCATATATATTCACCACAACACAACACAGAACCATGACCTGTCACTTTGGGAAATGAAGGCTGGCAGTTGTTATTGTTTTCCCTTTAATTGGCCTTAAAATAATCCAAGTAAGTGATAGTATTCTCAAAGACTCATATATCTGACAACTTGTCTTTATCTGAAAAAATATAAGTTAAAATAAAAGAGCCAAAATGAAATGATGAATAGGAAAAATAACTAGTGAAAAGTATTTGGGGAATTATTTGGCTTTTCTTTCTCTTCTCTTCATGTCCGTAGAGAAATAGAATACATTAACTAATTAACTTTGATCCTGTTAAGGGAAACTTCAAAAAGAGAGATTTGCTTATGAAAATATAGTCTTATCATAACATGCTGCTTATGTACTTGTCAAGTTCTTGTACATGCACACAAACTAAAATGCCATCGTTCATTCAACTTACATTTATTGAATACCTATTATGGGATTGACAATGACTATAAACAAGGAACAAAAGGCAATATAAAGACAATGACTAACAATGTTCAGATTGGATGGTCAGTAAAGGCCTTGCTGAGGAGAGGATATTTAAGCTAAGATCTGGATGATAGAAGGGAGCAGTGCATGGAAAGGTCTGAGATATCTTTCAAGTAGAGGCAGTAGAGAGTAGCTTCAGCATTTTTATATGAGAAGATTTTAGGGATTTACTCTTTAAGAGGAGAACCAAGAGAGTCCTGGTATCCTATCATTGTATAACAAGCATACTTCTCTAAATCAGACTACATACCCATTTATTTTAGCTAGATAGTAGAAATAGACTAATAGAAAAAATATGATGATGTTAAAGCCCTCATTCAGTGTTTGATGAGTAAGATCCCTTCACGCTGCTCTCTGGGAAGGAAGAAATAGCAAATACAGGAGTCACAGGGTAGGAAAGCATCAGTGCAACTGGAGTTTTGGAAGAAGAGTGGTGTGAGAAGAGATGAAATGAGGTCAGGAAGGAGAGAGGCAGCAGATCATGTGGAGGATTGGGGCTAGGCCAAATTAAGATATATGTCTTTTATTTTGAGTGTAGAGAGCAGCTGTTGGAGGGTTTTAAATAGATGGATAATGTGATTTTACTTATGTTTATTTATTCTGCTTTATGAGGAAAGGATTAAAGATGTGCCCAAGAGAAATCAACTATATCAGTTGGGGCTGTGACATTGGCTGGGCAGTGATGAGGCTTGAATAGGTTGGAGACAATGCAGACTGAGACAGGATAGCTGGTATGGAGGCAGAGCATGCCAAGTGTATAAAGGACTGCATATTGGGAGGTAGCAACAGGGAAAATGATAGCCTCAGACTCTTAATCAAAACCAGAAAAAAAGTATATGTGTCTTTTTGTGTGGGTGTATGATTGTTGATAATTTATATTTTAATACAACTGTATACTAGTTAAAATTGATGTCATCAAGTTTCATTGTCTCCCAGTTATACTAATTTTGAGAGCAAGATATAATGTCAACATACTCAACTAAAGTACTTCCTTTGATTTGTTAGTGATTCCAGTGTAAAATAAATAATATAGTGAGCTGCTAAGGAAGAAAAATTAAAATAAAATTTATTAAAAAGTATGAAGTAATTTCTAATCTCTTTTGTATTCATTTGTGTCATTAGCTACCATATACGTTAAAAATTTATAATCTCTAGATAATTTTACAATTGTTGGAGGCTTACAAGATCTTAAATTTGAAACACAAAGCAACTAGGATATTTTTATATTATACCAGTGCACATGATATAATATCTTTTAAATATTGCTATATGATATTTACAAATATATGGTAGCAGACTGAAAAGCACTTCTCTATCAATTATCATTTTCTTTTACAGCAATTATGTGAAATGCCAGAATAGTCATTATGATTATTAACCCACTGAGAATACCAAGACTTAGGTTAAATGACTTGCTCAAGATTGCACAAATAATCACAGAAGAGCCTGACTCAAAACTCATGACTCCAGCTCTAAATAAATAAAGCTAAATAAAGCTACCTTTCAATTATAGGGAAAACGCTCACACACACAAATACAGAAGTAGGTTTTAATTTAGAAGTATGCTTATACATAAGCTAATTTATCATATCTACTAGGAAACATATCTACAACATATGTTAATGCCATTGGATGACAGTGATATTTCTGGATAAAATATAGATCTAAAAATATTTTGGAAAATTATAAAAAGAATTTGGATAAATAGGTCTTCTCTAGAAAAATATTAAAAATTTAAGTCTTTAATACATTTTGAATTAATTTTTGTCAGTGGTGTAAAATAGGGGTCCCATTTCACTCTTTTGCATGTGAATATAGTTTCCCTAAGACCTGTTACTGAAGGGAATATTCTGGCCCCACTGAATAATTTTGGCTCCTTGTCAAATATTATTTGACCACATATGCATGGGTTTATTTCTGGGTTTCCAACTCTATGTATTGGTCTATGTGTCTGCTTTTATGCCAGTACTATACTGTTTTGATTACACCAGGTTTGTAATATAGTTTGAAATCAGGAAGAATGATGCCTCCAGCTTTGTTTTTCTTCAGTATTATTTTGACTATTCAGGGTCTTTTGTGGTTTCATACAAATTTTAGAATTGTTTTTTTCTTTCTGTGAAAAATGTCATTGGAATTTTTTTGTCATTGGAATTTTGATAGGGATTACATTTGAATCTATAAATGGCTTTGGGTAGATTGTATATTTTTGTTTGGTCGTTTTTTTGTTGTTTTGTTTTTTTGGGTGGGTTCCTTCAAATTTTCATTTAAATTCCAGTTAGTTAACATGCAGTGTAGATTTCAGTGATTCATCTACATAAAACACCCAGTGCTCTTCACAAGTACCCGCCTTAATACCCATCATGGATTTAACCCATCTCCCCACCCATCTCCCATCCAGTAACCTTCAGTTTTTCTCTATAGTCAACAGCCTTTTTCTTGGTTTGCCTCTTTTTTTTTTTTTTTCTCCTATGGTCATTTGTTACATGGGCATGTGGTATCTTTCCATATAATTGTGTCTTCTTCAATTTCTTTCAACAATATCTTACAGTTTTCAGTGTACAGATCTTTTACATCCTTGGCTAAATTTATTCCTAAGAATTTTAATTGTTTTTGATGCAATTATAAATGTGATTGTTTTAATTTCTCAGATAATTTGTTGTAGTGTATAGAAATGTAACTGATTTTCATAGGTTGATTTTGTATCCTATAACCTTACTGAATGGATGTTGAGTTTTGCCAAATCTCAATAAATTCAGAAAATGCATTTGACAAAGTTGCAAAGTTGTCAAATGCATTTGACTCACTCATGATAAAAAATCTCAATATATGAGATGGGTTACTGGAGCTTTATTAGTTTTGTTTGGCTGATTACTCACCATCCATGTAGCCTTGAATTTATACCCATGCATTTGAGGAGTAAATACTTTCTCGTGTGTTTACAGACTGGGTTTGGCAGTTAAAGACCTTCTCCTGCTGGGTTTGCAGACTAATGGGTCTGCTTCCAGGATTTTACTCAAGTGGGCCTAGTTCCAGGTCACATGGCTGTTTCTGGGTCTGCAGTTGGCAGGCCTATCATTAGAGACGTGGGCAGGCATAGTTCCTGCCAGATCCTGACTTTGACAAAATTGCCTCTGGGACCTTTGTTGAGCATGGTGGGAGCCAGTTACAGGGCTGCTTTTGACAGACAGTGGGCCTATTGCCAGAAGCATAGATGGTTCCCACTGGGTTCCTGAGGAGGCTCCCTCTGGGTTTCTGGTGGCTCTCTGGGTAGGCAGGATAACCTGCAGAACTGTGGTAGAGGGAGCCAGAGCCAAGTCATAGGGCTGCTTCAGAATTTGCAGTCTCAGGATTAAGGTTGGCTGGCCAGTAATACTGGAACGGGGAAGGGGGAGGTACAGGTGGAGGGTACAGATAGGCATGTCTTCTGCTAGGTCTCTGTGAGAGTAGGATTAATTCTGGACTGGTGGTGGAGCAGGGCTGGAGCCAGGTCACCAGGCTGCATCAGGGTCCACAGTTGGGTCTGTAGCTGGAAAGCCTGTTACTGGGGCCACAGATAGGTGTGCTCCTCTGGGTTCATTGCTGGATGACACTGGTTGCTGGACCATGACCAAGCAGGGCTAGAGCCAAGTCCATAAGGGAATAAGGCTGCTTTTAAGTCAGCAGGTGGGACCATGTTTGTTTAGTCTGCCACCAGGGTGCAGTCCTGCCTTCCAAAAACAGCACTGTTAATACTGGACTTCAACAGTGTTTTAGAATCTCCTACCTGGATCCCAAAGCTCCCACAAAAGCACTTGTGTTGGTAGATTTCTTTCAAATCATTGTGTTAAAAATGAACTGAAGCCTGAAGATCTCCTATTCTGTAATCATGTTGAAATTCTTGTTATCGTGTTTTTTATACTGGAACTCTAGATACTCCCTTATTCTTGGATATATGGAATATTAAATAGCAAGCGTTGGTACCTTGAAGAACTATGTTCCATACACATGAACATATTATTAAATTATATTAGTCTCAATCTTCTCTTCTCTGTATTAGATAAAACCCACTTTGCTCTAACCATTTCTTTAATTTAAAAAAAAAACAGGAACAGAAAAAATTGTTGTTCATAATATGTCTAGTCCATGAAATACTAAGACAATATCTTTAAAGGGTATTCCAGAGGAACAAGTTTCTATCAAGGAAGGCAATATTTCAGCTTTACCAATTTTTTTTTCAGGTTTTAAATTAGACAAGAGTTTTTAGTTTATCTTTGCTCTAAAAATAATTAACTATGATACTTTGAGTACTTCAAGGTACTTTGAGTCAAAGTAGTAGTAATTTATACTTACCAAAAGTTACCTAGGTTTATCTAGGTTTATCTTTTTACAAACCATGAGTGATGATACCAGATTTCTTTTTTAAAGATTTTATTTATTTACTTATGGGAGACAGAGAGGGGGAGAGACAGACAGACAGACAGAGACACAGGCAGAGGGAGAAGCAGGCTCCACACGGGGAACCCGACCTGGGACTCTATTCTGGGTTTCCAGAATCATGCCCTGGACTGAAGGTGGCACTAAACCACTGAGCTACCAGGGCTCAGATATATATATATATATATAGAATATATATATATTTTTTTCAGGGCTCAGATATTTAAAGCAAATGGTGCTAACAAGATTTTTATTTGGTGATAATTTCTCTTAGAGAAGACGACAGATCAGTAATGCACATGCTTATTTTCTTTCTCTGTTATTATGTTCTCTTGCATAGATTTTAAAAAGTCTGAAATCTCTTTATCCTTTGTTTTGAAGGTGGTAACCAAGGTTAGAAGTAACTCTTTTTCCTAATAGATAAAATTTTCCCCCAGAGGTAAACTTTAGGCTGCTGCGTACACCCTGTTGCTATTGGCAGGCACACATGAGCTTAACCTCAGACTGGAAGAACTTACATTTCACCTCCAAGGGAGATGCGATAGGTTACATTGCATGTATACCCACAAGAAGTTTCATTAACAGCATCTGTTATTTCCACTCAAGAAATCAATACAGACTGTAAAATCTCTGTGGCCACCAATCTTTTCTACGGGGCGGAGCATTTATAAAATGCTTTTCTCCCTCTGGGGAGAAAACGTGTTAAGTGTGTGACATTACAGGGCTTTAACAGGCAGCTTTCTATGGTGGCCGCATCGATATTTGGTCTTGTTGTACTGGAATTTTCTAGTATGCTTCTAGGCACAAATGATATTTAGGCATGGACTTAATCATCAACCAGCTACTGCTTTCACTAA
Organism: Canis lupus familiaris; assembly: GCF_011100685.1. Lineage (NCBI taxonomy): Eukaryota > Metazoa > Chordata > Mammalia > Carnivora > Canidae > Canis > Canis lupus. Next base: position 21,608,408 of record NC_049224.1, read on the forward strand.
GGAAATTTCCCATGGGAGGTAAAAGATTTGGCCCAGACCTTATACTTTTGTCTGTCAGAGCACTCATAATTGATGGAATGCTGCTTGGCTGTAGGGTGGTAGGTAGTTTATTCAGAGATGCTACTGAGGACTGGGGTTTGGGGTTGAAATCTCACCTGGAACTTTGAGAGACTTCATACAACTCATTTAACTCTCATGTTGTCGTAAGAAATTAGTCTTCTAACTAGCACATTTTGCTCTTTCTCTATTATCAGAAATAAGCATTTGGCTCTCCACAGAAATGCACTGTGAAGTCTTTAGCAGCCTAAGGCAGTGCTTTTCAAGCACTCCTTTTTTTTTTTTAAATTTTTTTAAGGTATTTACTTATTTATTTATGATAGTCACAGAGAGAGAGAGAGGCAGAGACACAGGCAGAGGGAGAAGCAGGCTCCGTGCACCGGGAGCCCGACGTGGGACTCGATCCCGGGTCTCCCAGGATCGCGCCCTGGGCCAAAGGCAGGCGCCAAACCACTGCGCCATCCAGGGATCCCTCAAGCACTCCTTTTCTTTCTTTCTTTCTTTCTTTCTTTCTTTCTTTCTTTCTTTTCTTTCTTTCTTTCTTTCTTTCTTTCTTTCTTTCTTTCTTCTTTCTTTCTTTCTTTCTTTCTTTCTTTCTTTCTTTTTTTTTTTTTTTTTTTAAGATTTGGGTTTGGATTTTAATTCAAAACCATTATTAAGATTTATTAGCTTCCTCCCTAAGAGTCAATTTTACCTTAATCCTATGTAGAGGCAAACCAAGAACAAAGCTTTGATTTTTGTAAAAAGGTATTTTGTTGTTTCTTGCTCTATTTACCCAAAATATTTAAGGAAGAAATCTCTCTCCTGGTTCTTAGCTTGTTTAGGTTGATAGAGAACACAGCTTTCCATGAGTGGCAGAGATAGTCAGGGAAACGTCCTTGGCTAATGAGCTGAGCTGTAGTAGGGACTCAGGTCGGAGTGATACTTCCAAAGGAATACCATGGTCCATGGAAAGGCTTAACTTCAGGGTGGCTTGTTCAAACTTTATTTTCACTTATTTACAATGCAGAGATGGCCAGAGCCTGGATTGAAAGAGGTCTCGTCCCAGAGCCTCATCATCTCCTTGTGGAATATCTATTACCTTTACCTCTGTACTTAGGGTCCCCTGTCTTGAGAGATAAATCTTCTATATTATATTAGTAACTGCAAAATTACAATAATTATATTAACTGTTTTAGCCATCAATGTGTACTTAACATTTTTAGTTAAATCCTTTCTCTGCCATTATTATAAGACATTTCAAAGGAGAATTCATGCTTTAGATACATTTTAAGTTTGGAAATAACTTCCTATTTTTAAGCAGACCAGCTTTCCATATGTATAAACAATATTTTCACAATATTTCCTTGCACTGGTGAGTGAATCATTACAAATATCATGGGAAGAAAAATGAGGGAGGCAGACCTATTCTTTGATATGCTGAGAATTAACCCTCCAAACTGTATCTATTAAAAAACAGGCACTTTTTTTTTCAAGTTTAAGGAACCAGTATAGTGAATTTGAATATTCCTGAGTCCTCAACTTAAGATATAGAAGAGTGATTATTAACAAACTATTTATTAAGGGCCATAGTTATTCCAGCCATTTTCTTCTTTCATTTTCTTTTCCTTTCTTTGCTTTCTTCCCAACTTAGCTTATCTTCATCTAAAAATATTACATCTCAAGCCTAATATTATTTTGATTAACCCAGTGCAATTTGTTCTTACAGAATGGAAGGCTGTTTTAGTTCAAGTCACTAAAAAATTCAACTGTCCTAGGTTCTCAGAAATTCATACATAGGTTTCCATCACTTAAAAAGAAGTAGTAAAATTCTAGCAACCATATCCCACTTCTGTTCAAAATTTAACAACTGTGATTTCAAAAGTTAATGTTAATACCTAGAGTGCAGTTGGGTTTATGTAGCGAAGATAAACACAACCAACACCAACTCCTTCCTTAAGTGTCTTCCATATGGTTCAACAGCAGGAGTGATCTTTGTCCAATTCATTTTCAATATATTTATAGTGTTAACTACTTAACATTACATCGTCATAGAGTTCCTTTTCCCTGAGAGAATTTGCTAAATTTGCTTCATATTTTCCAAGACATGTATCTGGTCATCTAGGAAATTTGTACCTAGGACTATTTAGATTTTAACATTTAGAATTTATAATGAGTTATAAAAAGTTCTAGTTATACTTGATGCAAACAGAGCCTGAAGTATATAAAGCTATATGTCATTCTGACAATAAGAATGTATCAAGTCCCTCTTACACTTGTTGAAAACTTGGATTTTAATTTATTTAGAACCCTTTTAGTCACCAAGCAGAATTCATTTAAAATATAGCTTGATTTCCATAGTAATTTAATGGTGACATAACTGTCTAAAGTTAGAAACATCCATATCAAACTTCTAAATAAGGCAATCCAGTGATCTTCCTCCTTTAAACTTTCACTAGATTTACTTTCTATCTACACAGAATGGCATTTAAAAATGTGGACCTATACTATCCTTTAATAATTTTACTTGTTCTCCAGTTAGTTCCAACTTGATCCCACAATGCCAAATATACTTCTGGGAAGTTAGATACTTGCCTACTGCCTACATACTCATTGAGTTCCTTAAAAAGACCTATATTTAAAGTCTGTATTAGGCTTCCTTAAATAAATCACTGGGAGCCAAGACTGTCTATATGGTTGTCTATCTTGATCAGAGTAACCAGGTAAACACATCTTATTCTATTCTTCTGTAAATATAGCTTTTTAGGCATTTATTACTAAGTGCTGAGAAAAGACAAAGTCTTTAAGATAACAAAACCAAATACTTTGCATTTGTGTAGTTCTCTAGAAATTCAATATACTGGTAAATTATAGTCACCCACTGAGAAAATAATGGGTGCTAGGCAATACGACAACTACTTTATATACCTTATCTTTTTTTTTTTAATTTTATTAGAAAGAAAGAGGCAGAGAGAGAGGGAGAGGGAGAATCCTAAGTAGGCTCCATGGCCAGCATGGAGCCCATTGTGGAGAGCAAGGGAGAGTCCAATGCAAAGTGCCACTTTGGGCTCAATCAATAACCCTGAGATCATGATCTGAGCTGAAATCAAGAGTTGATTGTTTAACTGACTGAGCTATCCAGGCATCCTGTATATACCTTATCTTTTTCAAAAACCATAAGCTTTTGAGACAAATTGCTTAGGTTTGGATTCTAAGTCCCAACTTTATGACCTACTACCTGTATGATCTTAGGCAAGTTAACTGATCTTTCTGCAGCTCAGTTTCTTAATCTGTAAAATGGACAGAGTAACAGAACATGCCTTAAAAGGCTGTTGCAAGAATTTTTTTTTTAAGATTTTATTTATTCATAGAGACAGAGAGGGAGAGGCAGAGACACAGGCAGAGGGAGAAGCAGGCATCATACAGAGAGCCTGACGTGGGACTCGATCCAGGGTCTCCAGGATCACGCCCTGGGCTGCAGGCGGCGCTAAACTGCTGCGCCACCGGGGCTGCCCTGTTGCAAGAATTATACAGGATATTTACATAATGAGAGCTTAGCTAGCACTTTGTGTGGCACATAGAAGTGCTCGATAAATATTATCTTTGGTTTACATTAATTCTGACAAATATCCTGAAAAGTAAAGGTTATTTTTCTAAATGTATAGATGAAGAAACAGGCTGAAGGAAAAAAAATACATATGGCATCCTTATACAAAGCTATTTGATAAAAATGCAAAGATAGCTCTTTTATTATCAGGACAGCCTAGATTGTGCTATGTAACATGAAAGTTCAATAACTCAGTGACTTAAAAGAAACAGTTATTTCTTGCTCATGGTATCTGTCTATTGTGAGTTGGCTGGAAGCTCTGTTGCTATGTCATCACTGTCCTCATTGCAGGACAGGCTGATAGATTTCCCAAATATTCACATGACAGGAAGAAAGAGAACTCTCTAGGTTCTTGCAGTGATGAAGTGACGCACATCACTTCTGCTCATAACTATTGGGCCCAAACTGTTATATGGCCACATCCAACTACAAAGATCTAAGAAGTCTAATTCTATCAAGGGTACTAATGACTACCACAGATCTCATTATTCATTCACTTCAATTATTGAATTCTTAAAATCTACCAATCACTTTTCTGGGCACTACAGATAGAGTAGGGAACAGGCCAGATAATGGAATAAATTTCCATGGTGGTTACAATCTAATATGGTAGATAATAAAAAAAATAACAGAAAGAATGAATAAATGGATAAATTATTTAATAAGAAAAATCATATGTTAACTATGCAAAAAATTATAGAAGGACCATATCGCAGAAAGTAGTTTATTAGTTACTTTAGACTGATAAGTAGGGGGGAAAATCTGAGGAGGTGACATTTGAAACAAGATCTGAATAACCATTAAGAACTTGTCCCATTAAGATCAGGAGGAAACATTCAAAGCAGAGATACAGTGCAATAATTCCAAGGTAGGAACACATCTGCTGTGCTTGAGCTGAAGGAAGTACAGAGGAAGCATGATGGTTGAGGGAAAGAGTCTTAGAGGATAAACGCTAGAGGTAAGTCAGGGAAAAGTTTTGCATTTTGTGCTGTTTGATGGGAAGGTGAAGGGCGGGGGGGGGCGGGACATTGAAATAGTATAAGCTGGTTTGTAGTTTGATGGGATCCCACTGGGTATTGTGCAGAAATGGCATATTAAGGGGCAAGAGGGGAAACAGAAAGTAGATAGATATGACATATATTTTGAGGAAGGTCTATAGATCCTACTAATGTACTAAATGTGGGAGGTAGAAATAAAGATGAATCAGTAATGGTCTCAGCATTTTTTGGCTTGAGCACCTATTTAGATAATGAATTAGCACTAAGATGGGGAAAATTCATAATAAAAAGTTTGTGAGGGTAAATGGGTAGGAATAAGGAGTTCTGTGATGGTGATGTCAAGTTTTAGTTGAATAGACAGCATCTAAATAGAGACATAAAAAGGGCAGTTAGATATACGAGTTTGGAGACTAGATTAGGTTTAGACATAGAAGTATGGAATACGTTGCTAACTAGATGATATTTAAAATCATGGTGCCAAATAGACTAACCTACCTAAAGTGTATAAAAGGAGAAGAAAAAATTACCAGCAGTGAGTCCCATATCACTCTAAAATGTAGTGATCTGAGCAAGTAGGACACTGAGATAGAGTGACCAGTAATAGGAAAATAATCCTTCACTGAAGCTAGGAGGTGAAAGCCTTTCAAGAAGCAATCGGGGGCACCTGGGTGGCTCAGTGGGTGAGTATCTGCCTTTGGCTTAGGTCGTGATCCCAGGGTCCTGGGATCGAGTACTGTCCACATCAGGCTTCCCACAAGAAGCCTACTTCCCCCTCTCCCTATGCCTCTCTTTCTGTGTCTCTCATGAATAAATAAGTAAAATCTTTAATTAAAAAAAAAAAGCAATCAGTTGGGGGCACCTGGGTGGCTCAGTGAGTTAGGCATCTGAGTTTGGCTCAGGTCATAATCTCAGTTTCCTGGGACCTAGCCTCGAGTGGGAGTGCCCCCATCACCTGGGAGTCTGCTTCTCAATCTCCCTCTGCCCCTCTTCTCCTCCTCCCCTGCTGTGTTTGCTATTTCTCACTTTCAAATAAATAAATAAAATTTTAAACAAAAAATGAAGCAATCAGTTGTACAAAACATTCTTGAGAGATCAAGTAAAATAAGAAGAGAGAGGTGTCTTTTGGGTTTGGCAATATGGAGGTCAGTGTTTGCCTTATTAAAAGCAGTCTCTGTGGAAGGATATAAGGAGAAGCCTAACTGGAGTGAGTTGAGAAGAGACTGAGGTGGAAAAGTGGAGGTGAGACTTTAACCATGAAGAGGATATAAATGGGGTGTTATTGGAGGAGGATCTAGGGTCAATGAAAATACTTAAAAAAAATGAGAGGTGATAGATATAATCCAGCAGGGGGAAGGAAAGGAAGGGAGATTGAGAGAGGAGAAAAGAGAAACTTACTGGTGCAGAAAAAGTTCAGGAACAAAGATCCTGAGAAGGAAAGTGTCTGGAATCCAGGATATAAGAGGACTCTAGCAACAACAGTTCATGTGCAATTGCAGGAAGGAAGGGGAAGTATGTGTGCAAACAGTGGTTTATCAGCAGATTTGTGGAGAGTAGAGGAGAGACTAATGGCTGGATTGCTTCCTTTTAAAATTTTAAATATAACTAAAACCATTAGCTGAATGTGAAGCAGGGAAATATAGGTGGTTCCAGGAGCAAGTTCAGGGTGCAAGCTAGTCAATTGGAAAGTGGTAAAACAAAAATAAGAAGTATGAAAATATTGTTGTGTTGTGTGATAATTTCATATTTGTGTTTCATGCATTTATAGTGAGATCCGTTATCTTGATTTTATATTACTCTCAGCAGAATTCAATTGTTTGGAGGCAGGCATGAAAGGGCAAGATAGGTAAATTTAATCAGAGATGGGGCTTTGCCAAGAAAGATGGAGGAAGAGCTATGTGAAATAATTGTTTGTAACAGTAATTATAATGCTAATTAGCTCTAAATTTGCTACACAGAAGTGAAGATATGACAGGTTAGAGGGTAGAGCTTAATGGTGAAAAATGGTATGGTGCTGGATTAAAAATCTTACTCTTTGGGGGTAGACAGGCATATAAATAATTAACTATAAAACAGTGTGATATATCCCATCTTTAGACAAGTTTAGAGTCCTATGGGAATAATTAATTCTGCCTAGGGGCAGGGGTTGGCGAATATATCTAATACACTCACTTCTCTCTAAGAATTATGCCAAATCTTTAGAGAAGAGGTAGCCTTTTTACTACCTAAGCCGTAAATAACATTCAGAATTAGGAGAGCCAGTCACTGTGTTGAGAACATAAGCATATTTTTCTACAACCCTCCAGAAACAGAGATATCTGTTAGGAAGCTATTATTGTAATCCGGGCACATGGAGGGAGATGCATTAAATCTTACCAGGCTCTCAAGTGACAATTGAAATGAAGAAATGATGCCCTGTTGAACATTAGATCCAGGGGACAAAAAGAGGGAAACATAAAAGATGTAGTTTGGAAGACTGGGAGAAATAGCAATTTCATTGTTTAAAAAAAGAGCCTGTCTAGGAGAAAAATGGTTGACATTGGGAATGAGAGATTTGAGGTGGTTATAAAACATGTTTTGGGGTCAGGTGGAAATACAGAGTTGGTGTGCCAAGACTAGAAATGAAGACCAGGAACCACTAGAATAGGAATAATAGCTGACCACCACATTTATCAAGATGCTTCTCAGCACAAGAACCTGTGACTGTTACCTATGTTATCGATTTTAACGGTACCATAATCTGTTCCAAACTAGACATCAAATTTTCCCCTCACTACTTCTGTAGTCAGCCCAGACACTTAACCAACCTCCACATATTCAGGTCTATATCCACTCCTTGCATTTGTTTTGTTCTGTTTCCTTTATCTGGAATGTTTTTTCCTCTTTCCTTCATGTATACATCAATCTTATCTAACTTAAAATCCACTTTTTCCTTAAAACTTTACTCTAGACCCATATTGTAGATCTGTAACAGACATATAACTTCTTTTTACATTTAGGGTTAGTAGTTGTTCTCGTATTAGCTCTTAATTTTTCCATGTGCTTAGCTTTATCTTCCTAAAAGAATTTACTGGCAACAGAACTGTAATCAAAGGAGCTTGGATTTGGGATCTTGAATCTGGCTTCAAATCATCTTCAGCTTTTTAACTTCACAGAGCAGTGCAAAACATTTTCCTAAACTGGTTTCTTCATCTATAAAACAAGGATTGCAATTCTTAACCCTCCGTTTATTGTGAGGTTGTGTGAAATGAAGTGATGTTAGAGTTTTTCATTTGTGGACCACAAAATCCACTCTAACTAGTTGTGATGGTTAATTTTATGTGTCAATTTGGTGAGGCCATGATACCTAGATTCTTGGACAAACATTCTAGATCTTTCTGTGAAGCCATTTTTTTTAGGTGAGGTTAACATTTCATTTTTTTTTAATTTTTTTAAATTTATTTATGATAGTCACAGAGAGAGAGAGAGAGAGAGAGAGAGAGAGAGAGGCAGAGACACAGGCTGAGGGAGAAGCAGGCTCCATGCACCAGGAGCCCGACGTGGGATTCCATCCCGGGTCTCCAGGATCGTGCCCCGGGCCAAAGGCAGGCACCAAACCGCTGCGCCACCCAGGGATCCCAAGGTTAACATTTCAATCAACAGACTTTGAGTGAAGTGAATTATTCTCTGTAGTGTGGATGGACCATATCCAGTTCTTTTTTAAGATTTTATTTATGTATTCATTCATGACAGAGACAGAGAGAGACACACACACACAGGCAGAGAGGGAAGAGCAGGCTCCATGCAGGGAGCCCAACGTGGGACTCGATCCTAGGACTCCAGGATCATGCTCTGGGCCAAAGGCAGAAGCTAAATTGCTGAGCCACCCAGGAATCCCCCCAAAAACCAATCAATAGAAACCCTTAATAGAAAAAGACTGACCTCCCTGGGAGAGGAAATTTTGCCAGCAGAAGATCTTGGGACTGGAACCACAATTGTCTCCATGGCCTTCCATGTACATTTTGGTTTTGTCAAGCTGCACAATTGCATGAGCCAATTTCTTAAAATTAATCTCTCTATATCTATCATTTCGGATCTGTTTCCCTGCAAAACCCTAATACACTAGTTTAACGGGAAAGATATGTATCACAGTGTATTAGATAAGATAAAGAAGCTCCAGGAAGTTAAGGGAACAAATTTTGAATGCTACACAGCCAGGAACAATAAAACCAGAAAAAGCTCCCCACTATATACCGATAAATTCTTAATGGCAAGGGAGTCTGGAAATGTAGTTTTTAGTTTTCCAGTCTTTATTATAAGAAGACATGCTAAAGGGAATTACAATGGAGTTGAGTGAACCAGCTTACAGTATTTGTGACAGACAGCACATGGGAAAGTAACTGGAATTAGGCCTGACACTCGTAGAAATCCACATGCAGCTATAGAAGTACAAACTTCATGAGAATGTAAGTCATATGTTATTCCCCTTGCTGTGCTTCTAATGCCCCTAACTTCTGATGTCCAGGTCACATATTCCAATGCAATGCACCGTGGTATCACAATTTTAAAACTTAATTCCTCCCAGGACTAATTTTCCTTGTATTCCTGAAATCACATTTTAGTCATAATTTCAGTAGTAGACCCATATTTTTTTTTAATGACAATGTCTGGAAATTGGTTCATTGATTGATTTTACTTTGGGTCAGTTGATTTAAAGTGTGGAAGAGACAGAGGTAGTAATTTTCATAGCACTCTGTATCAAGGAGACTAAAATTGATAAGCCTGATAGTTACAAAAAGGATAAAAGGGAGTAAACAAGTATTTTGATTACCACCAAGGTTAACCAACCTTTAGGGCAGAAAGTATGAGGATTATTTTAAAATTCTAAGCCAACTTTTTAAAAAAATCTCTTTTTTTCCATGAAGAAATAGTATTTGTTAACTCCTTTGATTCTTTTTGTTGATCTGATGAAACTTTTAGGGCTGGACCACAAAGAACTGAAGACAGGTTCATAGCCAACAGCTAATATAACTGACTCCTATACTTCATGCTAGATACTAAATATTTAGCCAGAGCTAAATATTGCCAGTGTAATTGACTTAATTCTCACAATTGTCTTATGATGTAGGTAAAACCTCCCCATGTGACAATGGGTAAACTGAAAATTTGTAGCTTAAGAAATTTTCCAAAGGGCAGAACAGGATTAGAACAGGACTAGATATCAGGCTCCAGGTTGGACCTCCTAACCACTACATTTTACTATTTCTGACTGAACAGCATTATGGTTGGAGGGCACTTACTTTTGGTTCTTATAGGTATGCTTTCGCTTTGATGGGCAAGAGAAAGAAGAATTCGTAGAACATGGCTTCCAAGATTTCACTATCTCTACATGAAAGTAGCTTATTGGATCATTTTCTTTTTCTCTTTTTTTTTGGTCTTATTTTAGCTTTTCTCCTTTTTTTTTCCCTATTAAAATACGAACATAATAGATGTAGCCCTAGAGAAGGAATACACTTTGACTCCTCTAGCACTAACCATGAGAAACTGGGTGCATACACTCAGATGGACGAATGGATGAAGTTGAAGGGTCTCTGAGGAGCAACATTTGAAGTAGTGCCTAAAGACTTGGTCCGGAAGGCAGAGGAGCATATGGTATATTTGGGGATATTCATATGCTTATCAAGTGAATTAAAGATTGAGGACAGAGAAGGGTATCATCCAAATAATATATCACAGTGCATCAATCAGATGATTGTAGAGATTTTCTCTCTGTGGGAAGAGGAGCCTCATATAAAACTAATTTGGTCTTTGGTGGGGGTGTGGGGGTGGCACTTCAAAAAAATTTCAAGTCTTGAGAGAATTACATAAATACAAAATTACATAATTACAAATTTTTTGAAGAAATGATTATAAATGGGGACAAAATGACAGCATAAGTTTCTTATTTTCTTTTTCTCTTAAAAGGTATTATGATTTCATTCATCCCCGATAGTGTTGGATTTCAAAATTAAAGCCTGTCTGACTAAAAATGAGAAGAGACTGTATTTCAATGGTTCTCCATTCTCTTTGTCCTAGGAGGTAATTATCAGTCATTTTCCTTGAGAAGTTTACCTTCTTTTCATGATCCTAACAGAATTTGCTTAACAATGAGGAGGGCAGAAACCTTCCATGATGGCACTACAGAATCTCCATCTGTAAATTATAAGGTTGTTTGAATTAGTTGGTTTTTTTTTTTGGTGTGTTTTCTGAAAACAAGCATGAGAATGAGGAAGAAGAGCAATTTAAACGTGTGAATCCACTGCTTTTAATATTGCATGTAACCTGGGAACTGAAGTTCTGGAAGTAAATTATAACAAGAGAGGCTTCAATGTGGAATATGAAAGGAAACAGAATTAATCTCCGGAGAGCAGTTCTCACCATTTAGCAGGCTTGCCGGCCTGGACCCAGATAATATACAGGTATGCTGAATAATGTACTGAATGTTTGCCAATCCTTCAAGCTGAATTTTTCTTACCCCTGGGAGAGAAAAGTCTTTTGTGTATAGGCCTTTGTTCTTTTTAGAGTCCATAACCCTGTTTTATCTGCTATCAGTGCTTCAGCAGGAAGTAGGTCTGTTAATTTCAGAATATGTACAATGATAGCACTGTGAAGAAAATGGTACAAAGGAAGGGTAATTGAAGTGGAATTTTACATTTTTTTTAAACAAAAATAATGGAATATTTTGAAGTTCATCTAGGAAGACTCCATATGTTCAGTATAATACTGAACTCCTCCTTAGTTTTTAAAAAATGTATCCAGTATATATTCCCATGAAACAAGGCAGGGGAGAAGTGATTTGCCCTGTGTTAACTATGGGAAAAATCCAGGTAAAGAGGTCAGGTGACTTCTCCAAGAGCTAAATGGAATTAGGCCAAATACTTTAGAATTTCTGGCTTACTTCTAACTGTGAGTTTACCTACTTGCATATTTGCTACTTTAATTATAGTATTTAGGTATTCCCTAAAGTTGCACAATTTTCATCCCTCAGAAGGGCCACCCCTCAGAGCAAGCCTAATGGGATGCACAAGGGTTGGCATTCTGAATGATTATCCCTACAACATGGCAAATATAAGGCATATTATGTCGGTAAAAAATGACTGGGGCCAGATGCTCTTTCCAGGATGAAATCACGACACTCTGAGCAGAAAAACCGCACTCCTCATGCATAAGTCCCCACACCCCTGTTTTTATTCCCTTTCCATACTTCTTCTACAATCTCAGGAACTCCAGATCCTCATGCTGGAACCTCTTTAATATCAAGGGCTCCTTCCCGAGGCATCTAACTCAATAGATTGAAAATCTTATCCAAATAACTACCATGTTTTGGTCTTGACTCCTTCTCTCATCTAAACTGAGCTGTCCTCTATTCCCTCAGGATATTGCTGTGCAGCAGGTGGCCTAATTCACTAAAAGTAAATGGGTTTTAACACCTCTTAAACCACATGTCTCTTCCCACAGGCTGTGCATACATTCACTCTCTCTGTTACAGATGTCCAGACCCAAAGCAACTTTCACTTTCAAGCTCCTTTCTCACTCGGGGCCATTTCCATACTGGTTTCTCCATACCAAAGAGAATGCTGTGTAAAGGCCAAGTAGCAATCTATAGATTGCCCTGGGAGGAAACAACCACGTGATTACAGTAGTACACCCCGTTTTTCTGAAGTTTACAATATGCCACTTCATTTTTATGAAAGACCTATGTTAGTACCGGTTTTCACTAACTGGAAGAAATCCAAAGAGGATTTCCGCTTTATGAAAAAAAAGGTTAAAAGTGAAAATGACATTTGGCCTTTGTTTTGCAGCGAGCTCTGTTATAGAGGCAGTATGCAACACGAGCAGTAAAAGTGACCCCCTCAAACTCCTTCCCTGGGAACTACATTCAGCATTTCCGCATCAAGTGGCTGTAGCTTTGAACTGTGTGAGCATCTGTGTTTTACATTGGTTTGAGTGTCCATCAGCAAAATATGTCTTAAGGTATCAGAAAAGCCTAACGGGTTATTTTTTTTTTTGCATCTGGAAATGTTTGAAATTTTTCCATGCAAATTAATAGTAATTGCTTCTTTATGTTATGCCATTTGGGCTCATGAAAGATTACCTAGGAATGCTCTACTTTGGATAGGAGAAACCTGCATAACTTTCCTTAAGAGTCTCTTCTCTCTCCAATTAGGGTGAAAACTCCTGGAAGTAGTGCCTGCTGTTTTTATTGCTACCTGCATTATCATTCTTGTCACTTTTACAAACTGATGCAATTTTACCAATAATGAAATTATCAAAAATTTAATTCTTTTTCATTCACCTTAAGATTTTCATCTCACCTCGATGTTCACCTATATGTGTATATTTCAACTAAAAGCTCAACTGTAACTCATGCTCTTATCACTCTGAATGTTTCACAGTAATATTTCAGATATACGTAGGCATGTTGCTAGGTAATGCATGTGTAGGTGGAAATTGATTTAAAGTTTAGAGCTTTTTTCCTGTTTAGTTTAGTATTTTTCTTGTTTAGAGCTTCTAATGGCATGCACATAGCCCTGGTTAGTTAAAATATGTATTAAATATTACTTTAGAATGTAGAACTAAATTTCCAAGGTAGAAACTGGCCTTTATTTCTTCCTAATGTATCTGTCTTCTGTATACATTGACCAGAGTTTATCTGTTAGATATAGATGGGGAGTTTCTGAGTCATCAGAAAACTGGAAAACAAAGTAGGAATGATCAGAAGAGCAATGATGCACATTAGAAAATGTCAATCAAGCTGCTACTGGGTGTAGTAGATAAATTCTCAAATTGATTTGAAAAGACTGCTCTTACATATAAAGTTTGAAAATGCTCCTTTGATACATAACATTTCCAATTAGTGGTTTGCCCTATGTTTTCTGAAGAAAACTACCCTCAGGTTAAGAATCATGAGAATTAATTATTTTGATATTCTGTGGGAGCACTATTAACGAACACGTTGGAACAACAGGTATAAACTAGGACAGTCTGGTGGAAACCAAGGCAAATGTTTACCTTTCAAGATGTCATATGAACATCCCTATATCCACACAGGGAAGGCAATCACTATCAAGGTATTTTCATCAGAAATGTGTTCTGCTCTCCTAATGTGTGCATTTAAACCTCTTAGTTATTAGTGTCTTTATGGAAGTGTCCAACCCTGAAAAGTCTACATCTATTAAAATACTCTGAAGAACACTACAATAGCTCACATCTACTGCTTGAGAGACATTTGTCACAGTGGATAAGAGAATGGGCTTTGGTGTCAGACTTGGTTTTCAATATTAGTTTCTGCCCTTACAATTATACAAATTCAGCCTGTTAGACTCTATGAATGTCAGTTTTCTCATCCATTAAATGAGGATGATATTAATGGTACCTGACTCAAAATTGTCATGCAGATTAAATGCAATAAGGTAGGAAAGGACTTAGCAGAATATCCAGCATATAATCAATGTATAATGTCAATTTTGGGAGAGGCACTCACCATGGGCTCTGAATATCCTTCCTGAGTGTATCTAGAACACATGATACTGAGCTTGCTTACCCGGGCTATTTTACAAAGTTGAGTTTGCAGTGAATAACCCTGGGGGAAGGGAGGAGCAAAGTCTCCCTCAGGACAAAGAGCAGGCTTGCTTGCTGCTTGCCCTCAAACACGAGGTTCCACAAGTATTCCTCAGGGCAGTGCAAGCTGACTTGTACAGGCAGCATTCATGTGGGCCTTTTGTATCGCTCCATGGAACCTGGGGTCAAGGGGAACCAAAGACGACATGTTGATACTTATGCCACTTGCTGGGCTGTGAGTAATCGTCTCTGATCCAGGAGTCTTGTATCTTCCGCCAGTATCCTCATATCCTTAAAACAGTAACAGGTTAGCTTATTAGTTTATAAAGAAAAAAAAAATCTCAGACTCAATAATTTTGGTGACAAGGATAGGATACTGAGAGACAGGTGGCTTTCTGAGAGAAGGAGGACAAAACCCCAAGGTTCAGGTTCAAGGATATAAAGGACTCCATGAAATCTGACAGGGAGTACTCTTGCCTAAGCGAGAATAGAGGGTGCTAGACAGAGTAAGGACCTTTCCTTGCCCTACCTATTAATGAGGCAGGTGGTAAGAAGTAATGTTGAAGCCATCTTCCCGAAAGACGCCTTGGTTGTAACTCTCTATCCTCCAGACAAGAGGAGGAAAGGTTGTTACCATGACAGTGAGAGAGTAAGCCTCACTGTGCCACCTGAAAGGCAAGGTGGCTCATGGTCGCAGAGCTGAGTAACCTCTACAGCAAGAAGATCAGCAAAAATGACCTCGTTATTTGACAAAGATCTTTAGTTGGACCAAAAATACAGGATGTTTGTTTAACTGATCTGCACATGAGCTGCTGCTTGAAACAAAGTAAATGAAAAACCATTTCTTAGAAAGCAGAGGCAGCCGTGTGTGAACCTGCTACAGCCCAACTTGGCTGCCAACAAAGATAGAACCCTGGGTAGAGGATGACCAGAGGCACGGAGGGCTGTGAGGTTGGAGCCACAGTGACATGGGTGGGGGCAGAAAGAGTCCTAGGTGCTTGGATGCTGACAAGTGTACAGAGAAGAAAGCAATGCTGTGTTTGCATTCCACTCTGAAATAAGGGATCCAAAGGAGAAAAAAAAAAAAGTCTCTGTCCCCGACCTCCCTGCACTATCTTCTGTGAGACCGTCTCCTCTGCCATCCCACCCATCATGCATTCCCTGCTGGAAGAAAGTGTGGTCTCCCTGAAGCTGATGCTATGGGCTCTAACCCACACACCTGTTATCCTGTTGGTCTGTGTTCCCTTAGGGGAAAAGGGTGCTCAAACTCAACTGTTAGGGTTTTGATGGGGCTTACATTAACTGAAAGGAGTTAGTGCGACATCATGTGTGGGGCCCACTGGGATGACTCAGTGTACTCTTCTGTGGCTCCCACACCTGAATGTATAGTGGAATGGTGTGTTAGATGCCTGCGTGTCCCCACCCCATGAGTGCTGGAGGGAATTTTCTCGCTCAGGGTCTGTTGCACGTACTGTCTTTTCCAGGATGATCCCACAGAACCAATAAAAAAATCCCAGAAGGGGAAAGGGACATCATAATTTTAAAGATGCAAAGGCTGTAGGAATAGTCAGAGAGGTCATTTTCCAGCAAAACAGTGCCATCTGCCTGACAAGCCACCAAGTACACCCCTTTTGAAGTAACAGCTGTTGGCCTGCTGCTACTATGCTCTTGATGGAACTGAATACCCTACTCATGTAGACCTTGTGACTTTCCAGTTTGACATTCTTATTTCTGGGTGAGTAAACTTGAACTTGATGACTAACAAGGTAGATAGGACCTGATATGCTTCACCAGTTATATGGAAATAGCATGTTTATTAGTGCAGCTAGCCTGGCCTTGATGTCATCTCAGTTTTACATGAAAAGGAAACTTTCTCCTCAAAGAGAAAATTATCGCTCACTCTACTGCCTGAAGTAAAGCAGCAGGAATAATGGGTCCCTAGAGTCACAGAGATTCCCTTAGATATCAGGGCCTGGTTCAATGATAGTTTAGCTAAGTTGACGCCTGATGCTTTCCATTGGGCCATTGCCACTGCTCAGCCTCCAGGTTAGATACACAAACCAAAAGCAGATGCTCTCAAGTCAGTACTCCCAGCCCTGATCAGCCCTCTCCTTGATGAACCTTGCTACATTTTATTGACACCTGGACTGTTGTTAGTGATCTAGTCATCTGGCTGCCACTCAGAAGATCTCACAGTGGCAGATTAAAGAAACTCTTCTTTAGCTCAATTGCAATGGCCCATTCCCTGATGAGACCAAATAGAATCTAGAAGGTAAGCCCTACATCACCCAGGTCACTGCCATCACCACCTGAATTCATTATCACACCAGATGTGGTAACAGAGACACATCAGAGACTAGATACACAGTAAATGATTTTATGTTTCAGATGCAGAAGCTACCGCGGTTTGTTAGATTTGTGATTCCTGCCAAGGTCGAACTATTCGTATTGCAGAGAAGGAAGATGCGCTGCTGGGGACATTGACCCTGTCTACTCCTGACAAATTCAATACATCAACTTGACCCCCTCATGGGCTATTGCTATTTTACCATTGTTGAAACTTCAGTTTCCCATCTAACCAGCCAACTCTGGCCACAGCACTATAGGGCTTGAAATTCAACTGTGTTATGTTTTCAGCTTTTCAGTCTATTTAGAGTTCAAAAATAGTTTTGTCACAAAAAAAGTGGTCCAGATGGGCTTGGTCCAAAATGGGTTAATTATTAAGGTATTTGATGGACATTCCACATTCCCTACCATCTTAACAAATCTCTTATTGCTGAGCATCTGGAAAGTCTTCCTTAAAAATCAGTTTAAAAATATTTGACACTCTCTCCCTCATCCCTCCCAGTCTAGACACCTTAGTGAAGTAGTTTGGTCCCTGAAGGCCACTGTCCTCAGAAACATGTTCATCTTTTTTTGTTTGTTTGTTTGTTTGACTTCTGGGTAATCATCAGTAGAAAAAGAGTTGGGGTTATATGGATCTATTTTGAACATTCAGGATTCCCCCTTGACCACTCCTGGGCATGATGCTTCCTTCTTTTCTCTAAGTGCACGCAAACCCACTGTGTGCAGATCTTCCACCCGGCTCTCTGCTCCACCCCCATAGGAGTCAGAACAAATGGAACGCACACATCACCATCACGCTGATGCTCACGTGGCTTGCTGTGCTGTAATAAAATCCTTTGTCTCTGAAGCAGGGGCCTATGTTTTCTACCAGAATCCATGAAACAATAACAAATGTATTTGTTTGCAAGAAGGGTAAAAATTAAATCTCAGACATGACAATTAGTGATTATTTGCAACTTTCTATCCTTAGGTCATTGATCTGAAATCTAGGTTGCTGAAGCTTTCTTAACACTAACAAAAGGGAATTTGAAGCTAATGCCTAAGCCTGACTCAATATGCAGATGTTAAAGTTAAGGAAAACTGCTTTTATTTTGCCCTCTTAAAACAAAACAAGCTGATGATTGGGTGTCATGCGGACTAAAGATAATTATCTATGAATGTCAGATCTTATCTTTTCTAAATTACAAATTTCATGATACTGAGAGATCCTGAAGTTGGGGGAAGCTGTTTTATTATTATTTACTCAAAATTAGTGGTAAAGAATTCAGCTAAGGGGTAGGTTCACACACCTTAATTTAAGATGTTTAAATTAAAAGACTTAAGATTCACATGCCTTATTTAAGATGCTGAAATTGAGGCATGGAGAAGATTATAATAAAATGAGGATTTAGTCATACCTGGATTTTAACGAGGTATATATTTTTGTAAGAACTCTGCTTTTCAAAAGCAATTGCTCTTTTTAGAGCTAAGATTGAGCCATTCATTACATGTGTGCCTTTGAAGGAAAATAAACACCAGACAACTTGAGGCCTTGAAAAATGTCTAAAGTGCTTCCTCATTGCTGTTAAGGCTGTGTGGTCTTTCTCTCCTGCTGTTCACCACCCACTGGTCAGTCAACGACAGTCAATCAGCAAAGAATAGCAGCAGTAACCAACGGGAGAGAGCACATACAGTTTAAACTGCCAGCCCAGGAGCTGCCTGTGAAAGGCACAGGCCTGAAGAAATACATATTTGATTCCTATCTGGCTTCTGTGATTTCCATCTTTGTCAAAAATATCACATAAAGAATAAGATTCAATTAGAGAAACAAATTTTGTTTTTATCATTTTTTGAAGATACGCAGGGAAAAATAGTTTGATTCAGGACTATGGCTCAGCTCTATCTCCAAAATTTCCTGAGTGCCTCCAAGCCAAGTAATGACAAATGATTGCCTTGTTTGCTGAAGAGTCAAAATCCTTTGCTATAATTCTAGGGTAAAATCTTTCATTTCTTATTGGTTTTCCCCAGCTTTCCCTGACACTGTGAACTATGAACTTGGTTCAGCAGCCTGTATGTAAGGCACAGAATAAAAAAGGGAACTTTTGAGATCCGAAACAGTAATCACATTGACCTACTAATGAATGATTGTTTTAAATTTCCAAATACATACTCAATAGACTGTGTAATACAAATATATCTGGATACATATATTTATGCACACACCATTACTTCTACATTGTTTGATGAGCTTTTATTTGTACGTAAATATTAGCTTTTTACTCATAATATCTTTTTTGATCTTTTAGGCATATATTTCATTTGTTTAATGTTTCAAGTTTTTATTTAAATTCTAGTTAGCATATAGTGTTATATTAGTTTCAGGGGTAGAATTTAGTGATTCATCGCTTACATATACCACCCAGGGCTCGTCACAACAAGCGTCATCCTGAAGAGCCATCACCCATTTACCCCAACTCCTGTACACCTCCTCTCCAGCAACCCTCAGTTTGTTCTCCACAGTTAAGAGTCTCTTTTATGGTTTGCCTCCCTCTTTTCTTGTTTTTTCTTTCTCCTATGTTCATCTGTTGTTGTTTTTTTTTTTAATACCACATGAGTAAAATCATATGGTATTTGTCTCTCTCTGACTTATTTTGCTTAGCATAATACACTCTAGCTCCATCCACATATGGCAACATTTCATTCATTTTTACAGCTGAGTAATATTCCATTGTATATAAATTCCACCTCTTCTTTATCCATGCATCAGTTGATGGACATTTGGGGTCTTTCCATAACTTGGTTATTGCTGATATTGCTGCGATAAACATCAGAGTGCATGTGTATCTTCAGATCAGTGTTTTTTATCCTTTGGGTAAATACTGGGTAATACAATCGCTGGGCTGTAGGATACTTCTATTTTTAGCATTCTGAGGAATCTCCATCCTGCTTCCCAGAGTAGCTGTACCAGTTTGCATTCCCGCCAAAAGTGTGAGAGGTCTCCCCTTTCTCTGCATCCTCGTCAACTTTTGTTATTTTCTATATTGTTAATTTTAGTGAGGCATATATTTCAAAGCTTATGTTAATTGATTTATTAATTTCTTAATATGATTATTCTTCTATGCAATGTATGGTACAAACCACTTACGCTGAGTGTTGTGGAGAAAAAAGAAAAGAATAATATAATTACTGGAATCTAGGATTTTACAGTTAGAAAAGGAAAATAGTACAAGAACACTATGCTAAGTCAAGGTCAGATGTTTATATATACTAGAATGGAGACACCAATAAAAAGCATAAGCTTTAGAAGAGCCAGAGGTCATTTTTGGCTTTGATGTGAAGGAAGGTTCATGAAGAAAGTACAATGAAAGCTAGGGCCAGAGTGTTGATAATGAGGCTGGAATCAATCACTGTGTTGTTGATTATTTAGTTAGAACACTTGCCACAACTTGTACTTTATTTTCACTGTATTCTCAGAAATGTGCCTGATAAGTCAGATTGGTCCTATCTCAAAGCAAGTCAGATTTTCCACAGAATTCTAGGATTCTAGTTCAGAATTTTCAAACACTTTGATTATGCCCACAGAAATAAATGGGTTTTACATCATGATCCAGTATACTGGATTTTAGTATACATTAGTGTACAACTAAAGCAAAATGTTGACATAAAAATAGCTACTCTCCTTATTTTTGTTTTTCATTTTTATGGAGGTAGAACTCCTAGAGTGAAGCACACATATCCTAAGTGTGCAACTTGGTGAATTTATACATGGAGGTATATAATACCTTCATGTTGCCACAGCCTCAATTATGATATAGGACTTTTCTAGGCCCCAAGAAGTACCCTCATGTTCCCTTACACAAAACACTCCCCAAAGAGGTAACCACTATCTAGAATTTCATCAATAAACTATTTTTTGTCTATTTTTGAATTTCACGTGAACAGAGTATCTGATTTCTTCCAATGAACATTATGTCAATGCTGTCTACTCTAATTTTTACTTAATTTCAGGTATATAACCAATATATTTTAAAGCTGAGATGTAATTCATATATGCTAAAATTTACTATTTTAAAGTATACAACTTATTGGTTTTTGGAGGGGGCCTGTGTGTCTTAGGACAAGAAATTTCCTGATTGTGCAGAGATCCAATTTCACCTGAAGGTGAGAGCTTAGGGCCCTCTCAGGTCTTTCCTGAGGATGTGCCCAGCCCTGGACACAAGCATAGTCCACTGTATGCATTTGGCCTTCTAGATTCCTAGAATTTTATCAGAACTTGGCAAAGTTTCCAATGGACATAATTTCTTAGATTTTCCTTTTAAGCTTTAGCCAGTTATTTGCCTCAGTTGTTGTTTACTGCATCGGGCATCTGTGATGTTCAACAGTTGCCTCTGATTGTTTTTAATAAGTGCCTAGGGTAAAAGCTGTTTCCACTGGTCAAGCTCTAATCAGGTAAATAAAAATCCAGTCTTATGAGTGGATTCTTCAAGAATTTGGATTTGTCATTCCAAATAATGACAATTCTCTGGGGATGTAGTATGAAAAAGCTCCCTCCTTGTTGGACCCCCTCCAGTGGCAGCCAGTCTGCTGGATTCACGATTGTGGCTGTTGTTCTGCAAGTCTACTGCAGGAGACAGAATTAGGGCAAGGTAAAATGCTACAAAACGACGTGTTTTTGCAAAGATCCAGCCAGCTCCTCAGTTTGCTGAAAGTCTTTGTTTAACTTTCCAAGTTCTGAAAAAGTTGATTCTATTTCACCTTCGTTTTTATTGCTTTTACGGACATTCTTACTTGATTATATTCCGTGACATCACCTCAACATTCATTTTTTTTTTACACACTGTAAAATTTTTAGTCTTTTTGGTTGAAATAATGATTATCACTCACTAAATTATTTAATGGCCTACTCATGGGTTGAATTCCACAGATTGAAAAATCAGGAATCTAGTCACCTAATAGCATTTATGTAGTTTTACTACCAAGAAGCATAGGAACCTGTAGAACACAAAAATGAATGTAATAGCCATAAATGAGGCTGCAAAGGATGTACTAGCATACAGAGAAACAAAATGTGAGGGTGTTGATACTGCTGGATAACTCAAGCTCTCAACCTCCACATTTGCCTTGATTATTGTGAGGCAGTAGACAAAAATATATTTGACTCGGCAGCCCTGGTGGCCCAGCAGTTTGGCGCCACTTCAGCTTGGGGTATGATCCTGGAGACCCGGGATGGAGTCCCAGGTCAGGCTCCCTGCGTGGATCTGCTTCTCCCCCTGCCTGTGTCTCTGCCTCTCTCTCTCTCTCTCTCTTTCTTTCTCTCTCTCTCTCTGTCTGTCATGAATAAATAAGTAAAATCTTAAATATATATATATATATAAATTTGACTCATTTTATCTATATGAGGCTATTTCAAGTCTCTACTTAAATTTTTATCTAAAGCTACTATTATGGGATGAATTTTGATGCCTAACCACCAGTACCTGAAAATGTGACAACGGGGCCTTTGAAGAAGTAATTAAGGTAAAATGAGCCATATGGGTGGGCTCTAATCCAATATGACTTTTGTGTTTATAAGAAGAGGAAATTTGGACACAGACAATATACAGATAGAGGACAGAGCATGTGTGAAGACAGAGAGAAGATGGTCATCTACAAGCCAAGGAGAGAGCCCTCAAAAGAAACCAAACCTGCTCATACCTTATTGGACTTCTAGCCTCCAGAACCATGACAAAGTCATCTGTTGCTTAAGTCACACAGTCTATTATATTTATCACAGCCCTAACAAACTGATACAGCTACTAAATACATATACCTAATTTGCCTATGCCTCTTTTTCTTTTATTTTATTTTTCCCCACTTAATCAAAATAACATTGTCTTCAATGAAGTATTATACATGATAGGCATAAAGCCCTAAAACCACTTCCCCTCAAACAAAAAAAAACAAAACAAAACAAAACAAAAAAAAACAAAAAACAAAAAACTACTTTGGCATGCATTTTGGAGATAAAATTAAGTTTTTTGAAAGACTTTACCTACTCAATGGAATTTTCTTGTGGGTTTTGAGTATATTTCAAATCCTGAATAAAATGTTAAGTTTACAAAAGCAACCGAGATAAACTTCTCTTTGTGGCTCCTCTTTTCCCTATCTTCTGAGACACAGCATCTACTCTATTTTTCTCTTAGTCTAGGCTACAAGCTTCATGCTGGAAGCAGGTGTTGTGGAGGTGTGATCCCATTTTCTTTGCTTGATCAGTACCCTTGGGTTGCTGAACCTTAGTGCCTCCGATTCTATGCTGTATCTTTGTACAAAGAAGGATCATTTCCCTGGTTTGATCAGCTCAGGTGGTTTTAAATCTATTGGACTAGTGAGGCTGTTCATTTGGGTCCAAACCCTGTGCTCCATTGTAGAGTGAAGACCGGATATGTAGAGGTTTACCCACTTTTACTGTGACCTACAACCTGCCATGTTATTCCAACTGAGTTCAGTATGAATGCCCAATAGCTTCAAGGCTTTTAAGGTCTATAAATCTCAACCACAATACAAAGAACAGAATCTTTGCACAATCTTCATGCATGCTGAGTATAATTTATGTGGAAATTATTTTAAGCAACATTATTTCAAAGACAAAAACTTTTAAACAGTATTTTCTTCTCTAGAACTGTTTCTTTAGCTGCTTGTTTAGGATATTTTGGTGGGAAGGACAAATTGTTTTCCTGTTGCATAGAGCTGATTTGTCTCCCTTCATGTCATCGTGATTTATGGGATTTTTTTTTTCTTTAATAGCTCAGACAAGTTATGTGCAGTGGATGTGAAAACTTAGCAATGTTTAAAGAGGATCATTTCCACAAGTCCAGATATTTTAGAAATGAACTACACCAAGAAACTAGAAATAAGCATGTCAGCAAACTATTAAGCTTTTATTAAGCATGCTAAAACTTTATGTACTTATTTATAACATTTGTATCAAGCATGTGTGAGTTGTTGGTTGAGAAACTGACATTTACTGTTGTGGTTGGCTATGACTCTATATACCAAAAGAGATAAATGACTTCGTTTGAAATGTCTCCTATATAAATAAATTTTGATTAAAAACACTCAAAGAATACAATAAATCAGTAACAAATAAATTATAATGCAACCTCTGGAACTTGGAGATGGTATACATTTTTTTACTATCACACCAATTATAGGTAATGTGGATGGAATGAGATTTCAAAAAGTTTTATCCTAATATTGGAAAAAAAGTAAATACTAGTTGTACTGAGTTATTAAGACTTGAAAAACAAAAAGGCATACAGATACTCAGCTAATATGCATGAGAAATTATATAAAACACCTCACATTATTTTGCTTATGTTTTGATTTCACTTTTGTCATTAATGCTGAAAGAACTACATTCTATTCTTAACCCTCTAGGCAACAAGGAATTCTTGATACCTGTTTCTATCACATATAAGCTGTCTCAGGAGAGGAGTAAGGTGCTCCCATGCTGTGAAGCTTCACAGTGGCTAAACATCCAATTCTAAAGATCCATAGGCATCTGCTTCATGTTCAGAAGCCTGTAAACCAAGTGATAACCTGTGCGTTTTTCCCTCTCTGAGCTGGGAATACTTCAGCAGAGTTTTAGCAGCCAAGGGACTCTGCCTAATATAATGGATATATTCTCAATCTATTTTGACCAGTTGTGTCCACTTGGAAAAAATAAGACCCGTGAAAATCCAAATTTGGAAAACAAAATTAAAAAGTGGATAATTAAATCCTCAAATAATATAGCATTAGTTTTCTTGAATAGATGAGCCTAAGTGAATTTTAAAATGCAACTTGATTCAGTTTGAATTCAGTTAAATAGGGTACTGGGCATTGAGGAGGATACCAAAAATGTGGTAGGCAGGGTTGAGAAATTTTCACTTTAATACAGGGACAGACCCTGCAAACCTAAGCAATCAAAGTGTAAGATAAGGTGTAGCATTGCATAGAGTAGACTGGTAAAGTCAATTTAATTCAGGAGAGATCTGCTTACATATTTGATGAGACATTTGGTCCAAATGATTTTTGGGATCCCTTCAGGTTTCTGCATTTACATAGTATATGTACTGCAGATATTTAAAAAAGGGAAAAAAGTAGTGGCTAGTTAAAAAGGGTTGTTTATTTGATTTTAAAAATGGGAAAAGTGCTCAATTTGGGTTTTAAGAAAATGCAATATTTGGACTGATGTCCAGAGAAAATATCTAGTTGTAGAGAACAACAGAAAAGCAAAAAGGTAGAAATGATGTTGCATGCATGTGGAGGAAACGGTGGTGGTTTAATGGAACAATCATGTGTTTCAGATACTGGGGAGACTTAAATGATAAGCTAAGAAATTCTGATTGGTTCTTACAGGACGGCAAGTCCTATGCAGAAACTAGAGGAAAAGGGGGAGAGTGTTGTGAAAAGAAGCATTTTGGAAAATTATCCAGAAGGGGTCAACAAGGTAAATGAAGGACCGTGGAAACCAATTAGGAGGATACTGCAGAAATGAGACACCAAGGAGCAAGAGCCAAGGTAGTTGCAGTGGGCATGGAGAAATGATGCAAACAAGCATCAAGATGTTATTGGAAGTATGGAGTTATGTTGAAGAATTCTATTAATAATAGCGCAGAGGCCTGAGAATACTCAAATTCTGTTCAAGCTCCTTAGGCTTTGAATAGCTAAACATCTACATCATAGTTTTCTTTGCTCTATGTCCCCAGATAAGAATTTTAGCTTCAAACTGGGCTGGTTTTTAATTTACAAAGAGAATAAACTGACCATGGCTATAAGGTAGAAGAGAAATTTTCTGACAGTAGATTTAGTACCCTAGAGAATTACTAGATAATCTAGAACCAGGTTAGTGTTCTGCTAAGAACTAAGAAGACTGAAACTACAGTTAAAGGAGAAAGAGTCTTTTTTCTTTTTTTCTGGGACTTCTTACTTCTAGGTACATTCCTTTGATAAACTCATCCACCCTCTTGACTTAGATCAGCAAGTCCAGGAACAGAGCTTGTTGCAAAGGTGGTCAATATCTCCTTAGCCTCAGTAGAGACAAAGCAAGGAGAACAGCTTAAGTTTCTAGACAAGTCTGGGCATTGGAGATGATGGGCAAGCAGACAAGGAGGATAGGGGTCCTCTACCTTTGCCAAGAGCCAGAGTGCTGAAGGTCCTACCATCCTTTCCTCTGCCTGGAACTTTGCAGAGATAAAGACAATAGCTTTAGAATGCGTAGTTCCAGATTTGATGGGCCTCACACGCAAGGTGTACACAAACTACTATGCCTCTCTCTATTAATGTGTTCCCAATCAGAATTCATTGCCTAACCATCCTTCATCAACACTACAGTGTACACACACACACACACACACACACACACACACACACACACTCTCTCTCTCTTCTTCCTTCTCCTGTAGTTTCTCTTTTAGCGAATAACATTTTTGTCCACACAATTTTTCAAGACCATAGTGTAGTTAGCATATTTAACCATTGCCTTTCCCCATTCCACCAGCCACATCTAATCACCATGCCCACGGATTCTTCTTCAAGATCCTTCCTTCTTCAGAGCATCACCACTACAGAATTACCGGTGCCTAGATAATTGGAATTGCCCCTTATGTGGGGGCATTCTGACTTCCATTTCTCCTCTTTGCAATCTAGTTTCTAAATTGCAAATCTTTAAATCATTTGAGTATTTCATCTAAGAAGGAATTTAAACTTTTCTGCATGGATTAGGAAAACTTCTCATTTTCTGTCTTAGCTTTGATGCTCTGTGTTCTAACCGCTTTAAGCTGGTGTGACCTTTTTTGTTTCAAGCCTGTCGCATAAGTGGTCCCCTTCTCCTAAAAACTCTTCCCACTCTCATTACCTGGCTAATTCTTACTTATTCTCCATTATTCTTACATATTCTACATTCTTCATTATTTCATTGTTCATTGTAAGTAGAACTTCCTCCAATGACATCCCCCAGCCATTTCCTCACCTTCCCCCCAACCCCCGGGGGTTTAAGCTAGATGACCCTCTTATGTACTGTCACAGCCTGCTGCACTCTACCATCGAAGCATTTGTTTCTGGTGTATCTTTGCCTGTTGACCTGTGGTATTTCTTTGAAACTCTAATCTCCTATAGATGCTAATCTGTAAAGCAGGGATTGATAATATCTATGGTGGTTATAATGATTGAACACCTGTGTAGAACCTGCAGTGTAGCAGCAGCAGATTAATAAAGAGTAGCTATTATCACTAAGATTTGCTATTCTATCCAGTTGGTTATAAAGATTGCCCTATTCCGAGAAATAATGCATGAGGATTTGGAAACAGGTAGAGAATGAGGAATAAAGAAATTAACTAGAATAAATGGAAAGGTTGGCATTGGCTTCTTAAATTACTTCTTAGACACACTTCATTACCAGTTGCTCGAATTTAGTGCAGCAAAAACCTTGTCTCTGTTGGGATGCATCATTTGGAGAGATGTGGGCTTTCCAGCCCAGCCTGATATGGTTGTCTCACTCTCATGTCTGTCCCCACCCTGTTTGAAAATAAGTCACTTCACATTCTCTGGCTCAATAACCTTGTCAGAGGGAATGATGGATGTAGGATTGAAACAACCCACATACAATCACAAAGAACAAGGCTGAGAATAACACTACAGCAAGTAATTAAAAACAATTCTGCTCCCTTGGAAACCGTCCTCTGCCTCCCGTCACCCTGGCCTGTATGTCTTGGCAATGTCGGTTTGCTGGCTGCCCTTCCTGCCAGCTCACTTTGGCTGGCTTTGGCACATGTGCAGCTGGCAGTCTTTGTCCCTATTACTGAGCTCCTCTTCAGAGCTGCCAGGCTTTGGTCAAAGGCTACAGGGGGCACTTTGAAGCCCTTCCAAACATTAGGGCTTATGGTTGGGAGGTCAGTTTATTATGATGTGCACTTAATCCACTTTTTTTCCCCTGACCTGATGTATCCTAGGTGATTTATAATTTTATTTCAGAATAGGGGTAAAAAGAAAAACTTTTTTTTACCTGCTTGAGAAGAGTGCAAACTCTACCTTTGTTCCTATGTCATGCATTCCTATATATCTCCAAGAGGAATAAGGCAGGTATATATATCAAATAGATATAATTTTAGCTAAAGCTACTTCCTGAAACATTTAGTCAGAGATGATTAAAACCAAACGGCCAGAATATCCTGTTGTACATGGAGTTTCCTATTTGCAAGCTGGTTTACAAATGTTGTTTTAATGTTGTTTTCCACAGGATCTTAGTCAGTTGTTTGGAAAATAAACCAGCAACTATTCTCTATAAATAACACAATCTGCCCTATTCTCCACTGCTGGCTATGGCCCAAATATAAACCCTTTAGGACTGGGAAGGGGAGAAAATTCTCTCATGGTGTTGCTCTCAGAATCTGACTCAGATGGAAAATTGAACTGGTGATTGCTGTAGCATTCAGCTAACTCCTTCCCTTTTGTCCATTTTCCTTCTAGTGTCAGAACCCAGTGAACAATGTGGTTCTCCAAAAGCAGGAATGCTGAGGACTACTGGATGTCAATGCTGCAAAGCCTTCTTTCTGCCCCACCCTCCCAATTACACAAAAGTACAACCTCCTGTTTGTTAGAATTGTCTTCCTCCACTCCTGAACACAAGCCCCTTTCCTCCTTGAGGGATGCAGGCTTGATTGTGTGCGTTTGTCAACATATTCATCAATGAAATGTTTATAAGTTCTCTACAAATATTATCTGGTCAATTCTGAAAATACTTCAGATGGGTTTTCATCTGAGCATGCTTTATAAGGGTTCTTCTATGATCCAAAGCAATTTTCAGACATCCTCATCACTGATCAAATCTGGGGTAAATTTCCAGTCTATTCCATCACACATTTACAGTCTATAGGTTAGGCCTGATTTTCACAGTATGGGGGAAGATTGTACACAATTGAGCCACTTTGGAAAGCTTTTATAGTTTTTTTTTTTTTTTTTGTACCAAAACAGGAGGTCACTGTTAGCGAATGACTTTTATCAATGGCATTCTCGCTTCTCTGTTACCACAACAGGACCCTACATATTTTTTCAATAATAGTTTTTTTCATAATTTGTTGTATAAGTTTTTTTGGTATAAATAATATTGTAAACTTCTTGAAAATAGTGACTTCTTTAATTTTTATTTCCATAATGCTTAATGCACAGGAGACACGTAAATTCTTATTGAAGGGTTAGATGAAAACCAAAACAGCATAGAAACCCCAAGTAAGAGCCACATGACATGAAACTACAAGTCTTCCCAAATCAAAACAAACTTATCTATGGTTCTCTCATGTACTTCACTGTGCCAACTTTATTGTAAAGCCTATCTGTTTTAAGAATGACTATAATTGCATTTTCTGTTCTCAAAAGATTTTCTCATTACTTACAAGAAGCTGCCCTAAGCTTCTCAGCACACTGTGAATTATCTTTGTTTAGTCCTCTGGCATCTTCTTGAGGATCCCTCCTTTGAGGAACAATTGCTAGTAGTTCTAAACTGGAGAGATGATTAAAAACAACAACAACACCCGGCTGAAGTATAAAATAATTGATGGGATGACTACCTCCAAGATTGGTTGTGATGGGGAGGGGAGAAAGCTGGAATTTTTAGAAAACTTAATTGTATTCTTTTACAAGATTTAGCAAGCTGACAAATGGCATCATTATAGCAGAGTGTTGCATTGAGCTCCATTCACCCTTTAGAGCTGGCTAAGAGCCCTCTGTAGACAATGGGCTGCATATAAGAAATGCACAGATGAGTTTAATCATAGGAGCTGCATCTGGCCCAAGCAGAAATCTCTTTCACAGTAATTGGCATATAGTTAGGACTGGAGCAGCAGATGTTGCTTTGCAGTTTGAAGAATCTGATCTACAATCCATTGAAAACATGAGCCTTAACTGCAATGGTTGGACCTTCAGTACATGACCCATTCAAATAGATTCTGAAGTTCTGGTCCTCTTTCAGGTTAGCCCACATATCTCTAGCAAGACAGGAATCTGTGGTAATGTGTTGCTCTTGGCCTTCAGGGCTTTTCAACAAAACAAATTTGACAGACAAAGCTTACTTCTATGTAAATGTGGGTAGGGCAAGGGAGATGTGGCTGGATTATCCCCTCTTCATCTCTGAATGAATAAAAACTGAGTTCAGACAAAAATAACACATTTCCTGCAGCACATTGGTTTTCTTCTCTCATTTAGGAAATGAACCAAACAAGTGGCAACAGAAAGTTTTCTTTGCTTTGGGGCAGTAAGTAGGATTCCAAAGTGTTAACCTCACTGCGACAGAACCATGGGGTCAGTATTAAGGGAAAGAATCACAGAAAGCTTTCATACAGCCGACCTGCCAATGGCTGGCAAAGCTTCTTATGCCCACATCTGAGCAAGTTAGAGATCATTTATCCAGAAGACTGGTGTCAGACTCTAAAATCCTCCCACCTCCCCACTAAAGTGATGCCTTCAGTATTCTCTCCCCAATTCATTAGAGCTATTAAAGTTTATTTTGATAAACAAGAGTAAACTATCTGAAAAATAAATGAATAAATCTTAACTAATGGACATAATAAGCAATCAAATTCTCTCATCCAACTCTTCAAAACTTTTTACTTCTCTATTTATAATTTTTGCTTAAATTTTTCCCCCAGAACTCTGATCATCCTTATTCTATAAATGAGGTCCTATAGACCAAACATGTTAAGTGATTATCTCATGACCACACAGAAAACTAGGAGCCAAACCAGATCAATAACTATATGTTTCCAATCAAGTGTTTTTCTAACTTCTTCCTCATTTCCCTCACCCAAAATAATCAACTTTCTCACAAGTTACAGATATCACATGTTTTATTCTATGTATTTCATAGGTTTCTTTCTTTAAGATGACAGATTTGAAAATGGCAAAAATAAAGTGAACATTCTAGGACCTATATAACTTAAGTTCTTTGTTTCACTCCATTTCTTGCTCCCCTCCCTTCTTCCTCCCTACCTCCCTGTTCCCAAATATCCGCCCTTTGCCTATCAACTACTATGCATTGGTCAGGTCTTCTGATCAATTAACAATATTTTTTTGCTGCTAGGGAATGATAAGATGGGAATTTTTATAATAGACATTGATAATCAAAGAATTATGAGAGGAGCAGCAAAGATACCATTAAGCCCAAAAGATTCTTCCTCTCTTAGAAATGGTGATTTCACTGTAGAATAAAATAAAGCAGATGGTGAGAACACACGCAGAACTAATAATTGATAAATGATAACAGCATCTTGTATTGTGACACTGATTTCCAAAAAGGCATGTTAGCAGAACTTCAAGTGGAATAAGAAGGTAGAGGGAGCACTCCCGGGATGGGGAGTAAGAAGGTACCTGGGAGCAGTTGAGGGATACAGTTTCAGAAAGAATACCAATCAACCAACCAATTCTTAGATAGGTATCTTAACTTTTTCTACTTTTAGTGATAATAAAATGACCTTATCTGACCACTCTGTGTGTCTCTTCATAACTTTTTCTATGCTTTGATACTGGCACTAGACCACCTATACTGAGAATGACCAGGTCATCTCTTTGGTTTCCAATCACAAGGCTGATCTCCTTGAAGCCATTTCTCCACTAATCAAGTCTTCTCATATAGGAGTGCAAAGGCCGAAGTTGCCCCCGAATCACTTGGAAAATATATTGCCTTCAGTTTTGCTCCAGTTCTAAATAGATCAGATGACAGTGAAGAGCGAATGAGCTATTACTCTTTGTATCTCTCTTTTACTCAATGCCTGATGGCTTGTCAACATCTACCACTATAATGTAAATTCTATGGGGGCAGAAACATATCTCTCTTGCATTTTGTTTTATTCCCAGCATATAGCACAATGCCTATCAGAGAGAATGAAAGAATAAATGAGGAAATGAATGAATGACCAAGGGGGAAAAAAAAACACAAATGAAATGTTCAATGGGAGGATCTATAAGGATCTGAGTCATTCATTCATTTATTCACATCTATGTGCCCTTCTACTTGGATAAACATTTTTCCTTTCTGTTGGGAATCATAGTTTTGTGACCAAGCATTGGCTTTCATCATGTAGATGTAGAGGTTTCTTCCTCCAAAAGACCCAAAGGCCAATCTCGCATGAAAAGCAATCTGTGAGCTTGCTGATGGCTTTTGATCACTTCCAGCTACACCACTGGGCTTCTTATTTTGGTAAAATATGCCTTTCCTAAATCATTGTGACAAGCCCACAGTGAACGTTTGCTGCTGACAAAGGATCAGATTCCAAGACAGAGAGGGACTATGCGGAGCAGGAGGAGAACATTTGCATCTCAGGATCAAAGCCAATGGACTGTAACCACACAGTCAACCTAATCCACTGAGGGGGACAGAGATCACCTCCAGAGAGGAGATTTTCCTTCCCTGACAAGGTTAGGACAGCAGGTGCATGAAAGTGCACAAGGACACAACCATAGGAGGAAAACCAGCCTGGAAATTAGACAATGGTTATGGAATATTTGATTACCATATATCAAATTTAGCTGGCCAGAACATTTATTTTATTATTTATTTGTACACTTTCTCTTGTTCTTACAGAAAAGATCTAAATTGGGTGTGCTAGAAAATATTTTTATCAGGAGTTAAAAACTATATCTGTTATTATAGGAAGATTAACGAGTGGATTGTTTGAAATGTATTTGTGTTTTAGAATGTTTTTGCATTCATATTTCATTTGGACATCTTTTCTGTTATAGGAGTCCATGACATTACAGAATGAAGCCACATTCTGATTCTGATTTTGAAGACCTAACCTAATTAGAACTCTTCTTTATTTACACACATTTCAAAATTTTTCACACACAATTATTAGCCCAAGATTTGCCATCAGTTTTAATATCTCAGTAAATTAGAAGGTAATTAAGTATTTTGGTTAAAGAAAAAGTGTGGTTTTAAAAAATGAATGAGGAGGAAAAAAATAATGTGTATATTTACTAAGTTAACAGTGGAAAATATTTTTAAGCAATAGTTGATTTTATGGAACCAGTATTGTGAAGTGTTTACTTTTTTTATTTTTTAAAAAGATTTTATTTATTTATTCATGAGAGACACAGAGAGAGAGAGAGAGAGAGAGAGAGAGAGGCAGAGAGAGAAGCAGGCTCCATGCAGGGAGCCTGATGTGGGACTCAATCCCGGGACCCCAGGACCACGCCTGGGCCAAAGGCAGGCAATAAACTGCTGAGCCACCCAGGGATCCCCTTGTGAATTGTTGATACCAATTTGGATCAACCGTTGGTTCAATTTCTGCACACAGATGAAATAGTCACTTTGTACCACATACCAGACTTGGTATAAACCATTCAATTTTTATGGATGTCAATATGACCTTCACTTCATAAGTAAAAATATGAAAAAACAAATATACAGAGAAAAAAATAAATCACATTCTCATAAAATTATCAAACATTCAACAGTTTTCATAATTTTGCCTCACTTGTTTTATCTTTTCTCCCTCCATTTTTTCTGAAGTATTTTATAATAAATCCCTGTAACATGTCCTTTTACCATTATATACTTTAATGCACATTTATAAAAAATATGGAAAATTTCTTATGTAACTGTAATCCTGTTATCATCCATTCAGTGTCACCTAATGGTCTATATTAAAATTCCTCTAGGTAAATACTCCTCAATCTTATTTGAATTTAAAACTTTTGGGAAAAAGGAATTTAAAATAAAAACAAAAATGCCTTCTTACCAACATAAAAATTACTGAACTTATATTTTTTAAAAACCCCATTCATTTGAAAAGACTGTGAAATTTGTTTTATAAGCACTATCTATTATGCACTGAGTTCAGGTTTGAAACCACATAGCTTTTTTAATAGTGTAAATATTTGCATGACAAATTGAATGTCATTTATATCAGTATCCAGACTACTTCTCCATTTTTCTCATATTTGCCTCATATAAAGTCATGTTTGTTTTCACAAACCTTTGAAAATAATCCACTGACATCACTGGTGTGTTAACTTCTGAGAAGGAACTGAAGCCACCCTTTCCAGCCCTATCTTCCTGCTTGTTCATGTTTGGCACTATCTACCATGGGAATAATATAGCATTCCAGTAAAACATGGAACTATAAGAAATGCCAAGACAGGTCAAAAAATATGGAGACAACTTGCCTGGTCTTTTTTGGTGTCATTTCCAGTAGTCCTAAGCTTAAAAGTAGGCTTTTAGCTCTGCAAACTGGCATCAAAGAGAGACTGCCAAGATTAACAGCTTCTCTTCAAATAAACCAGAAAGCTTCTGAAGATTCAAAGTAGCAGCATCAGCAAAAGCTTAGTGTGCCAAGCTTATTATACAATACAGTTCCTGCTTTCCAGAAGTTAGAGTCCTATGCAAGTTTTCATTATGACTACATTGAGATTTGTGTAGCTAGGAGGAACCCACTCTTACTCTCCAAAGGATGAAAACTACTGGGAAAGGGTAATCTCCATTTTCAGCTCTGCATTTCTGAAATTTGGTAGGCTAATAAAGTAAAAAGGTAGAAACTCTTTAGTGTTGAGATTTAGATATTGTGAAATCTACCCTTTAGAAAATCTTTTATAATAAAATGTGTACTTATTTAGGATATTGGTTTATTTTTAGACTTGTGTGAAGAGCCCACACCTGTAGTTGGCCTTTGCCACATTCATTCAATATTTACTTTGTTCCTATTTTATACAGTAATATAAAGCATGTCCTAAGTCTACAAATCTAGATAAGCAAAGTCCTTGATCTCAAATGGCATACAGTCAATTATGAAATACAACTGACTTAAACAATGGTCACAGAATAATAGAAGCAGCTAAACCCTGTCTAGCTTCTCACTGTCTTGCCTCATCTTTGTTGTTACCCTGATTCCACACTGCTACCTGACTATGAAAACCTGTCTTTTCACTCAATGCCTGGTCATGCTCTTTGTATAGTGTCTGACATTTATTTTTAGTCCTATCCTTCCTGGTCCTGGCTTACTGTTCTGTCTCTGCAAGTCACTTCCACCTACAGTCTAGACATGAACCATTTGAAGTCACTTTTAATTCTGTGATTTACAAATTTGTAAAAGCATGGGGGAGGACCAATAGAGGCATATGTCTTACATAAAAGTTAGAGTCTGGATATAGTTCTTTGCTGCAGAAGTCTTCATGGATCAAGTTTGCAAAACAATATCCAGTAAAATGGGAAAATGTTTAAAAGTTTCCA
The DNA here is from genome assembly GCF_011100685.1 of Canis lupus familiaris. Classification (NCBI taxonomy): domain Eukaryota; kingdom Metazoa; phylum Chordata; class Mammalia; order Carnivora; family Canidae; genus Canis; species Canis lupus. The sequence continues at coordinate 21,643,188 of NC_049224.1, forward strand.
AATAAGAATTTAGAAAATAATTAATAGCATTAAAGTCCCTATTAAAATGGACTTTAAAATGGATGAGAAAATTCCAGCACCAGAAAAGCATTGCACATCTTATCTGTGTCAATGAACCTAACTGAGGGAGCAGTCTATACATTTTTGCTTGCAATTAGCCTTAACACAAGGGCTTAATGCTTAAAAGCCAATATTCACCATCACTAATTATTAATATTTCTGTTCATCATTGCTATTAGAGTTGTGACATTTTCCTGCTAAATGTGGTTTTGTTCCTCTCTTGGCTTTTCTTACTATGTCCATTGGAAAGAAAAGAATAAAAGTGGATCAACGTGGCTAAGTGAAATAAGTTAGAGAAGGAAAGATAAATACCATATGATTTCACTTATACACGGAATCTAAAAACCAAATGAATAAAACAAAGAACAAAAAAAGACCCATAAATACAGAGAACAGACCGATGATTGCCAGATGGAAGGGGAGCAAGGACATGGACAAAATGAGTGAAGGAGAGTAGAAGATACAGGCTACTAGTCATGGAATGAGTAAGTCATAGGAATTTAGCATTGGGAATATAGTCAATAATAGTGTAATAGTGTTGTATGGTGATGGTAGCCACACTTGTGGTGAGTATAGCATAAATATAAACTTGTCAAATCACTATGTAGTACACCTGAAACTAATGTAACTGGTCATCAGCTATACTCATATTTAAAATAAAAAAAAGAAATTCTGTAATATGCTATGATATGGATGAAACTTAAGGACATTTATGGCTAAGTGAACTTAAGGACATTATAGCTAAGTGAAATAAGCCAGTCATAAAAAGACAAATACTGTATGATTCCACTTATATGAAGTAGTGAGAGTAGTCAAAAGTCAAAATCATAAAGACAGAAAGTAGAATGGTAGTTACAAAGGTCCAGGGGGAAGGGATAATGAAAAATTATTATTTAATGGGCAAAGTTTCCGTTTTATAAAAAGAGGAAAAGAGCCGTAGAGATGGATGGTGTTGACCGTTGCACAGCAGCATAAATGTATTTAATACAGTGGAACTGTATACTTAAAATAGTTAAGGTGGTAAATTTTATGTATATTTTTACAATAAAAATTGAAAAAGAAAAAATATATCCATGTTAAAACTTAGTAGTTGGTATATGACTAATATTTTTCATTGGAGTTCAGTTGTCTAGCTCTAGCTCACATTCAAATGAGTCTAGAATCTCCTGATCATTCCCAAGTTTAAGAGTAACACTTTGGTAAAATGTTAATGAAGAACGTTCAGATCATTTTAACTCGGGCTATACAACGAGGGTTTATTGTTTTACTTAAGAGGCACTACATAAGTAATGAAAATTGTGCTTGAATTTTTACAAGAAGGAGAAGGAAAAGAGGAATGTGGCAAAGGTGGAAATAATTGCTAATGAAGAGTTGATTACTATTCCTTTTTTTTTCACGGTGCATAATACAGTTGAAGGAAAAACTGTGGCTATCATTTCCAATCTTCTGATCTTAACTTCTTTCCATAGGTGACCAATTTTAAAAGCAGAAACTTCCAACAGTTTCTATAACACACTGAAGTGTTTTTGTGGGCTAGAAGCTAGCAGGAGCCCAACCAAGTGTTAAGAAATCATTCTTCTAATTTGAGGCCTCTGGTTGCTCACTGCAGCATGGGTGCAGAAGCCAAGCCAAACAACAGTGAATTTTACTGGAGAAGAAACAACTTTTCAGATTTTAAAATTAGATCATAAGTTTTAAATTAAGAATATCATCCAACTTCTAGAAATTATTACTAACATCTATTTTTTATGAAAATATAAAATTGGAAGGAAAAGAAAAATGTCCCCTTCTTAGCTTAGTGGAAAGGGATCCTGGCGTGGTGTATCAGTGCTGCGCATTCATCCAAGCCCTTTGCTCATCCTGGAGATAAGACTGTGACAGAAGTTCCACTGATCCAACAGAGTTCTCTGTTCAAAATCTGTTACCCATTCATCTGAACAAATGAACTTGCTACTTACTCTCCTGGGTAACAGAAAAGAACTTTAAGAGGTTTAAGAACTCAAAACCCCAACTATTTTGTTCTGAACACATAGGCTCCCACAGAAGAGTGCTTTCTAGATAATGCCTCATTGAGTGCCAGTATACTTAAATCATCCATAAATATTATAATGACAGTTGAAAGAAAATTGTCAATCCTTAATTTTCTATCAGCTTGCTCTGTCCAGCAGTCATAATATCTCTGTGAGTTATGTTGCCACTAAAAAAATTACTACTAAGAACTCAAAAATATTGTCCAACTTGCTTCTCAGAAGATGATCAATGATGAGTATCTGTGAAGAGACATGGTCTGCCAATTAGAATGTTTTGTGAGGTCTTCACTAAACATTCAAAGTTCCCATCCCTGATTTTTGTCAAAGAAAAACTGGATGACGTTTAGAGTTACAAGCTGATAGATATTTGGAAACTAGGGTTTATTTACTTGAGGTATTTTTTTATTTCTTTGCATACAAAAGTCTTTACTTGGATATTTTCTATTATGATTTGCATAATCATACATAAATTGTTTAAGAGTCATACAAAATTTTTTATTACATAAGAATTATTTAAGAATTATATAAATATAATTATTTAAGAATTATATAAATATTATTATTTAAGTTAACTGTATAAGAATAAATTAAGTTAGATCATTTTACTCCAATCAGGATTACAGCTATATGCACCAAATAACCAGCTCAAATACTTATTTAGAAGTGAGAGATTCAGTTGAAAAACACTGCCTGGCTGTGAAGAGGACCTTGATGCTCTAATAAATAGGCTGTTAGGGTGAGTTCCAAAATGGTGTCACATGCCACGGCCAATCAGAGAATGAATGGGTTTGACCAGGATTACAGCTGGGCAGTAGATAGTGCTGGGAGGCTGCAGAAAGGTCAAAGAAGCAGGATATGCCTAAAAATGTTTGTCCTTGTTCCTTCTTCTTTAAACACCTTGTCCCTTACTTCCTCTCTTCAGTCACCTTGACCTCCTCACTAAAGTTGGCTGCTAGGAATTGTGCTGGTTTCTTGGCAACCACCCAGTCTTTTCTATCCCATAGCCATGTTCTGGATGTTTTCCCTCTGCCCTGCAGTTCCCTGCCCTAGCTTCCACAGCTTCAAGTCTTCAGCTCCACAGTGATGTCTTCTAGCTTTCCCCTGTACTCTGGGGGGGGGGGGGGGGGGGGGGGGAGAGAGATACTTTTAAATAAATAAAACTGTATGTATTTGCACTGTTAAATTCTTTTTTAAGATTTTATTTATTCATGAGAAACACATACGGGGGGGGGGAGAGAGAGAGAGAGAGAGAGAGAGAGAGAAGGAAGCAGAGACACAGGCAGAGGGAGAAGCAGATTCCACACAGGGAGCCTGATGTGGGACTCGATCCCAGGCCTCTGGGATCACACCCTGGACTGAAGGAGGCGCTAAGCCGCTGAGCCTCCCAGGGATCCCTTGCACTGTTCAATTCTGATTTTTGTTTACTCCCATCTCTGGAAATGCCTAAACTATTTTTGCCCCAATTGTAAACTAGTTTTTACCTGCCACTGTAAGTCTCACTCTAATTTTTGTGGTGGTTTTTGGTTTTCGTAATTCAATCCCCCAAGCCTTCTTGATTACCCTGATGAGTTCTTATTTTCTGCCTCCTCTTCATGCATCATTTTTACTTCTACATCATGTCCGTGGGGTTGTGGAAACAACTGACAATGTGGATGCCCTAAATCAATTGGTTCAACCTGGATCACTGGCAAGTTACCTTAAACAGTGACTTTATTTCTCCTTCTTTTAGATTTTTCATTTGTGCAATGGATGAGTCAGAACAGATGATCTCTAAAGTTTTACCCCCAAATTTCCATGACTCTATAACTACTCCTATTCCTCTTGCTCCTCTTGCAGCTCAGTTTTTAATGTTCATTTGGTGACAACTCCATCCTCCTCCCAACCTCTCCCCTGAGATACTGAATACCATTCATCAGGCTGTAATTAATTTAATTTAGATGTCATCTCTTTAAAAGTGTTCTTGAGGGAATAGAATGTGGCCTACTATGTAACTTATCCAAGGATAGATTCCATCAGGGTTAGTTCTATCTCCTTGTATTGATTCCTAAAAGTTCCAGTAGGGCCCTCCCTGGACAGCCATTGCTGCTCCAACATTTCTGTCACATGTATCATCCAGCTTTTTAGGTAACATAGGTTACAACAGAGCATTTTAAAATACCTTGAAGGAGCCCTAGAAATGCAACTTAATATAGATGCAGTCTATGAAGTGAGCTGTCATCATAAGGGAATAAATAACTTCTGCAAGCAAAGTGGCTACATGAAGAAACAAAGGTTACAAATACCTTTGTCAACGTCATCAAGGAAAACAGTCATATTTGTCCCTACAAACACAAGGAAACTCCAAAATTAGAACTCTACCCATGAATACACATATATACTTGTATAGGCGTGAAGAATGATCAGTAGGAAAGAATGATATTTCTTTGCCAAGTTACAGTTTGTAAAGACAAACAAGATTGGGCCACAGAGCCATCATTTATAATATTTGCTGAAGATGTAAGTTAAAAATCTTACCAGTTTTTCCTCTCTCTTCATTTTATAACTTAGGACCAACATAGTAGACAATGCTTTCTGTGTTTTACTCATTATTTTGGAAAAAAACAATTTTTGACAAATAACTTTTTAAAACTAACCAAAATCACTGCTTCCTATATACTACCAATAATTTCTGCTCTTAGAAAGAAATGAAATACAGTAAGAATAACTAAATAACATAAATTTCTCCTTAAGATATAAGAAATGTAAAATTCTTCTTCAAACATAAACAAAGGTGCTATTTTGAACTCAAAAAAACCTTTAATATTTTATTCCTTATAGCATAAATATGAACACTTTGGGCACTTCCCTTTCATACTCTAACCATGAAGAGACAATAAATACACTTAATGCTTCTGGAAACCACAATAAGATGAGAGTGAATGAGGAGGAACAAAATGTCACATAGTTCAACTTTGAATGCCATTAATATAGACTACGTATTTACTCACATGACACTAACCAGTCCGGAGAGCTTGCTTTGACATTAAATTAGAGATTTTAAAGGCTACTTCAGATAAAGGTGATAATAAATAAAGACAGAGTGGTAATAATGTGGATAAAAATGTGCTTGAATTTACCATTACACTGATGGATGGATTCTATTTTTGCTGGGAACATTCATAACACTATTTCTGTCCAGATAGTATAGGAATAGAATTTTATAGCTGTGTACCAGCTGTTCTTAAATTATATACTGTGCATCGATAGCTCTTGAGGTCTTATTAAAACACGGATTACTGGGCCCCACTTTCAGAATTTTTAATTCAGTAGCTAGTACTGCTCACCCAGGAACCCCACTTTGAGAACTGCTGCTGTATAGGATACCGAAAAGCCACTTAATTTATCCCCCTGCCCTTGCACAGGAGATGGTGAACAAACCAGGAGGCATGACTTATGACAACTGGGCCCCAATTATATTCATTACATCATTAATGATCTAATTTTAAAAGCAGCCATGGGTCACAGGTCAGGGACCTTATGGGCAATATGAAGAACTGTCTGAATGTTCGTTCCTGGTCACAGGATCAGATAATAGATTGTCAATAGCAGGTCTGCCAGTGGGAGTTATGAGCTTCACCTCCCTCTCCCTGCCCATGGAGGCTCTTCAGGGAAGCTGTTACTCCTGGTGTCCTGTGGGTGCCACAGCTCTCCCAGCACTGCAGAGAGGAGACTTACGCCCGAGAGAGACTAAGTCTAAGTGATGGAAGGACAATGGGGGTGGGGGAGTCCATGGGAGATATTGGCAAACAATAGAATTTCAGGAAAAGTTGTGAGGAATGAAATGAGAGAACTATTACCATTGCTCATTTTCGAAATGCTATACAATGTTGGGAAAATCATTTCACCTACTTGAGTGTGTTTTCTAATTTGTAAACATGGCTGGGGAACATCTCCACTGCAGGAGATTTTGAAGATGAATGAGATAATAAATACATCTGTATTAAAAAATGCACTATAAGTCTAAAAGTTAACCTTTTCAAATATTCCCAGATATTAATATTTCAGTAGCTAAAGCATTGCCTAATTTCTCACTGATATTCTTCTATTCAATAAAATAGGCCCTTGACACTGTTAGAATAACACATTCATCTCTACTTCCTTCTAGGCTGGGGCACAAATGTATTTTTGTTTTAAAATTTTTTATCTTATTTTTTTTTTTAGATTTAAAGTATCTCCACACCCAACTTGGAACTTGAACTCACAAAACCTGAGGTCATGAGTTGTACACTCCACCAACTGAGACAGCCACGCACCCCCTAATTTTAAAAAGGTTTTAAATGTGCTTTGTAAACATTGGTCATTTTTTCTAAATGTTTCTACTTTATTATCGAGTGAAGTGTAGGACAACCAAGTATCTGGTGCTTTATTTTTACTTGACCTGTCATATTGATTATTCACTACTTGAACTTCTCTCAATTTTTGTACCATTCTTTCTGAATTAGTTCCTTCCTTGGATCACTCTTAGTTCCTCTACTTGTTTGTCTTCTACTACCCACACTTTATTTTTTTTTTTTTTTACTACCCACACTTTAATTCGAACTTTGTATACTTTTGTTTTTAGCTCCAATTCTCATTCTCTAAACTATCTTTGGCAATCTTTTCCCATCTAGTATAGACTGTGTGTCTCTGTGCACTTAACAAATGCATATTTAAAGCCCTAACTTTCAGTGTGGCTATAGTTGGTAATGGTGAATCCAAGGAAATAATTAAGGTTAGATGAGGCAACAAGGGGAGGGGAGACCCTGATCTACTAGGATAGCAGTTATAGGAAGAGACACCAGAGAGCTTGCTCACTCTCCATGTTATACACGCAAAAAAGGCCCTATGATGACAGAGTGAGAAGGTGGCCATCTATAAGCCAGGAAGAGAGCCCTTAAACAGAAATAAAATTAAAAAAAAAAAAAAAAAAAAGAAGTCAAATTTCCCAGCACCTTAACCTTGGACTACCCAGCCTCTGGAGCTGTGAGAAAATAATTTGTTTAAACCATTTAGACTGTAGCATTTTGTGATGGCAGCTGGAGCATGCTACTGTACCATCTCTGGGTTGTAACTCCCAAACCTATGCTGACGAACAACATACTGAGGCTTCTTTCCTAAGCTCCAGTTATGTATGTAGTCATCAGTTTCCAAGACCTGAATGGCCACTGGTAAGCTCACACTCAACATTTCCAAACATAGACTGTTTTAGCTCCTCTCCAACCTGTACCTCTGAATGTGTTACGTATCTGGGTGACTCACTCATCACCCAGGCAAGAAAGTTGGAAATTGTTATTTCTTTATTGATGCCAGTCCTCTTCTAAGATACTTGAAGGTAAAAACCATGTCTTTGAGTTTATGTATCTCTAGAATGAGATTCAAAACCTGGCAGTTTTCAGGCACTGAAAAGTGAGTAAATAATGATTAGCTCTACTCTGCCACTTTGTCCACTCTACCCTATGCCTCTGAGTCAGCCAGACTGACTTGCCAGTTCTGATGAGAGCAAATTATGACACCTCCTTATACCATTCTCCAAGCACCCCTTTCTGCTAAACTCACTCCAAATACATTCTAATCACACCAGTCTTATAACCTAAACTTTGAAATATAACTATCTTTAGTTTTTGGTCTTGCATTTCTCCCTTTGGACTTACCAGCTTCTCTGTTTAATCTTGATTCCTCTGGCTTAACTTAGACCCTCTAAGGATTTTGACATGGAATTCAAACCCTGGATATTTCTGTTTTGAGCATCTTGTGGAAATTCTATAACTTTGCCTCTAGCTCTGGTCATAGAAGCCTGAGCAAGGTCACTCCAATCCTCTTTGAGGTGGGGAGTGAGTAGGCTTGTATACATTTTTTAATAATAATAATAATGATAATAATAATAGTATTTATTGAGTATCTGCATTTAGTGTTAAGCATTTTACATAGAGCTTCTCATTCATTTCTCATATTAATTCTAGATAGGAGATAGTTATTATTTCTATTTTGTCCATGAGGAGACTAAAGTTTAGGGACATATCTTACTGGAGGTCATACAGTTCATGAGTGACAAAACACAGATTGGAATCAAGTCAGAGTATTAAGCCCTATGCTTTGAGATTTTCCAATGATTAATTAGTAGATCAAATCTGAGTAGCAGATGTGTAGCGTGCACCCAGCTCAGGGTACATCCTGCCAATGCTGTGTCAGTTACTTACATAATAGAGTTCAGAGGTTGCTTGCTCAACTGTTCAGCAGTGGTCATTAAAATAAACACAGGGGTTAAGACTAGGAGCAAAAATGATCTCAGTGCTACAAGCCCATGTGGAATACAAAATTTATTCTTTCAGAGAAATAGGATTAGAAGAGACTAATTCTGTCACATATCAGAAGTGATTTAAGAAGCTTAATCACCCTTGGGCACGGGATAGTGCTTCCCTTAATGTTTTTCAAGAGGAACGTCATGGGCTGAGTCTTCTGTCCTAAGTGCAGCTGTGGAGCATATAAAATAATTTGCCTGCCATAAAAAGCACTTGTTTCTAATTGGAAATGTAATGGATTAACTGAATGCCACACATGTGACTCTTAGGAGTCCATTTAAAATAATAACCTATTTAGGAATAATCACTTAAAGTGTATCCTCTCTAAGCTGCTCCTGGAGGCAGGACACTTAAATTAGTTTAACAAGAGCGTTGTAAAAAGAAAATTTACAAACTGCTTGTTTTATCACTTTCTTTTACAGTTGGATGTTCTTGCAAATGTACCAGTGTTATTAGGTTAATTTTGTTCTTTATCCTAATGTATTTAATAAGAGGAAGTGAAATTGTGTCTTAAAGAGACACTCATTCTCTTTGGTCAAACTTGGCAGTGATTACGCAGGATAGTTTCTCTAAGAGTAGGGTCAGCTCACCCTGGGGAAGTGAGTTGAGAGATCCCTTAACAAAACTCTTCTTCATATGAGCAACCATGTATTCAATGCCCTAATGTCACACTGCCTTTGCTCCATTAAAAACTCCTTTCCCTCTCCATCTAACCACCTTACTAGCAAATTAAAAAATATTGCATGGACAATGAGTTGCTATGTGCACACACGTTACTGAGTAAAGATCTCAGAGAATATTTACAAACTAAAGTACAACATATACATGGGGATTTAAAAATTATCTTAAGCAGCTTTTTGTTTACTTTTCATCTTATAAATAAAAGTTGCGTAGATATATTCAGTTAAACGTAAGCCAGTCCCCATGTAGCACTTCTATACACTATAGACAAAATGATAAGGCAAAAAATGACTGCTATGGGCTATCCAAAGATATAGACAAATTTTATTTAGTCTTAAAAAATGAAGATGAATTCAATTACTGTTCAAGCATTTTTATCAAATAAAAGACCACTTAGAGTGTCCTACAATCGGCTAGAATTTAGTGTAGGGGGTTCTTAGCCTGAAATCCATAAACTTTCCACCTGCCCTGCAAAGGCTTCATGAATTTTTATGTAAAAAAATTACCTTTTATTTCACTATCTCTAGCTGAAATTGATAAGTACCTTCAATTACTAAGATAGGAAAAAAACTGCAACACACCATTAGCAGTATCTATGGTTTTGTCACCAGTAAAAATTACAAATATTTTCATATCACATTACAGTTATGGCAAATATATTGAATTATTGTTATATTTATTTTGAAATTATGGTAGCTATTAAATGTATCACTTGAAAAAAATGTATCACTTGATCTTAATTATTAGTAAATAAGCATATATATTACTATTTGGATGAATCATATGAAATTGTCAATACTTGTACATTTTCTACCTAAAAAACTGACAGTTTCATATGATGCAGCCTAATATATCTTCATTTTGTTTTTAAAAAATATTTTAATGGGATCCTTGGGTGGCACAGCGGTTTGGCGCCTGCCTTTGGCCCAGGGCGCGATCCTGGAGACCCGGGATCGAATCCCACATCGGGCTCCCAGTGCATGGAGCCTGCTTCTCCCTCTGCCTATGTCTCTGCCTCTCTCTCTCTGTGACTATCATAAATAAAAAATTTAAAAAAAAATATTTTAATAACTGTATTTCAATAGAATTTCTTTGTTAATTTTATGTTTCCTTTTATGCTTTAAAAATATTTTTCTGAAGAGAATTCAAAGGCATCTCAAACTATTGGAGGGATTCACGGTACAAAAGTAGTTTAAGAATGCCAGTGGTTAAAGTCTCAGCTCTTAGTTCAGACACACGTTAATTTGACTCTTCGTTTTTTCACTTAATTAGCCATGTGACTTTGAGTTCGTTAATTTCCCTATGCCTCAATTTTGAGATCCAATAAAATCAAATGCAGAATATACCCTGATCTCCTCATAGAAGTCAGGGAGCTACTTCTTACTCAGTTGAATGATGCTCAATACATGTTATTACTACTACTCCTATTTCTATCATTATATTTGTTTTTTTGTTTAAAAAAAAAAAGATTGTGTGTGTGTGTGTGTGTGTGTGTGTGTGTGTGTGTGTGTATTTAAATGACTTCATAATAGGAGTTCCTGAGAGTCTCAGTTGGTTAAGCGTCTGCCTTCTTTCTGCTCAGGTCATGATCCTGAGGTCCTGGGATTGAGGCCTGCATTGGGCTCCTTGCTCAGCTGGGAGCCTGCTTTTCCCATTCCCTCTGTGCCTGCCATTCACTCTCTCTTTCTGTCAAGATGATGATGATGATAATGATGATGATGATAATAATAATAAAATGACTTCATAGTTGTTATGGGTTGAATTATGTCCCCCCTCCCCAAAGATAGGTTGGAGTCCTAAGCCCTTGAGAGTGTCTTAAGAACACTTGAGAATGTGACCTTATTTGGTCTTCAGAGAGGTAATCATATTAAAATGAGGTTATTAGGGTGGGCCCTGATCCACCCTAATAGAAATACACCTAGAAAGGGACAATGGAAAATGTGGACCCAGAGACAGACCTGCATAGAGGGAAGGCCACATGAAGACAAGATTGAGATGATGGATCTATAAGTCATGAATGCTAAAGACTGTAGGCTAACCAATAGAAGGCAGGAGGCAAGGACGGATTCTCTCACAGGTTTCAGAGGAAGACCACCTTGATTTCAGACTTTGAGTCTTCAGAACTGAAACAATACATTTCTGTTGTTTTAAGCCACTCAGTTTTTAGAATTTTGTTGCAGGAGTCCCAAGAAAGCAATAAAATAGCATTTTGAATTTTTATTTTTTGTGCACATCTTAGTACACCTTTGGAACACAGTGCAGTTTCATATACATGTATGTGTGTATATACATACACACACACACACACACACACACACAAATGCCATTCTTTGTGTATGGATCCTTAAGGCTCTTTTTAAATTCCTTAATGTGAATTAGAAATTGACAGTAAAAAACAGCTCATAAATGACTATGATTTTTAGAATAATAAAAAGGGAACATTTAAAGTACGAAGGGAACTGAATTATGTCGATGAGTAACCATAAAAAAGGCAACATATACCAATACTTTATTCCTCATTGCTTAGAGTAATACACTAATTTGTCATGAAACACTGCCCATTTAAAATGAGGTCTATGATCACTGTCTGTACAGAATGATGTCATTGAAAGGCCTTGCCTGGAAAAAGAAGCTGAAGAATCAATTTCTCTCTGTTCTAAAAGAGTAGCATTGTGATAAAATCGGTGTTTCGCCTCATATAGTGTTGTATTCTCTATGCTGTTCTAAAGGTCAGAAGGGGTTCCAGGGAATTACTTGTCACCTGTGGTGTTCCTTAAACAAAAGCCCTAAAACCTGAAAAAAGAAACCTGAAAGGAATTCTTTAGTGTAAGCTTTTAAGAAAACAATCATATGTCCTGATTTCTAAGATTTTCATCCATATTTAAAAATACATTTTATAATTTTCTGAAATGTGAATGTCATTGCCAAAGTAAGGCACATGTGGTCAGCTACTAATGTCTGAAGAATTTAGCTATAGGTGAAGGGAAAGCCTAGGCTGCTTGGGGCAAGATGTGAGTGTCCTCGAATTTAGCGAGACAAAAGTCAGGTATTCAAAACATAGTACTTCTCTACAGTTAGAAAAACAGTTATATTTATTTTCTTTTCTTTGGGACATAATGCTTTCCTTTTGAGGTTGTTTTGATGTTGTTTGAATGTAAATGAAGAAACAGCACATTAAAAAAAACACATAATAGCATTTATATTCACATTTTCCATCCAATTTTCAGTGCAAATAAAAATCAGATCCTTTTTCACTCAAATATTTCATGATGTGATATGCCCTGGTCTTGGTGAGAATTCATACAGGAATAAAGAAATGGTCACAAAATACTGAGAAAAAAATTGGTGGTCTCAATCATCAGTAGCTTAAGAAGTATTTGTATTTACTATTTTATTTAATTGATTTTATTTATTCTTGAGAGACACACAGAGAGAGAGAGAGGGGCAGAGACACAGGCAGAGGGAGAAGCAGGCTCCATGCAGGGAGCCCGACATGGGACTCGATCCCAGGTCTCCAGGATCACACCCTGGGCTGAAGGTGGTGCTAAACTGCTGAGCCACCTGGGCTACCCAAGAAGTATTTTTAAAGTCTTGTTATAGTGATAACTTCAAATTACTACCTTAAACATTCTAAAGGATTGCTGTTTTCTCTTACGACGGATCAACTTCCAAAGAAATCGCCCTTGTGATCTATATCATAAATCTAGGGAAAAAATGAAGCAATTGTTTTCAAACATTGGATTCTACAGAGCATGGACATGTGATTTCTTAGACAAGGGGAAGAGCACTGAACGGTCCAACTCCCTGTCGGATGGCAGTTTTTCAGGGCCCAGGGAGGAGAGGAAATCCAAACAGCCTGGAGATCTTACTGCTTGAGGATACCAAAATGTGAGTGGAGGAAAGCGTAGGCATGTCAAATGTGCCTGGCCAAGAACTGGAGCCCAGAGAGCTGCAGAAGAGGAGGCTTTAGAGATCAGAGGCCAAGGTCCTCAGTCTTGGGCCGAGAATGAATCTGCACATAGGCAAGGTGGAACTCCTGAAGACCGAGGAAACAAGCATAGGTCAAACAACCCCAAAGTCCCACAGAGCAGGCAATAGACTGTATTCCAAAGTGTTAGAGGAGGAATATCTGAAAATGCAAGAGACAGTGGGTAGCATCTTCAGTAAGAGTCTCACTTTAGTAAAGGAGCTAATAAACCCCTAAAGTAAAGGATGGGCCAAGCCCTTACTCTCAAAGCTTAAAAAGGATCACAGTTATTCCAAGTAACTTAACTGTGTGCTGCAGAAAAATCCAACGCTCTTTAAAGAACAAAATTCACTCAAAAATGTAAAATTCATATCTGAAAAACCACAAAGGTTATAGAGAAATAGAAAAACAGAACTCAAAAAAAAATCAATAAACAGACACAAATAGCAAAGATTATGAAATTATCAATCTTTTGAAACAGTGTATCATAAATATAAATATAGCCCATAGTGAAGCCTACGCACACTGTCCTGTTTGAAGTTGCAATTCTCCTCCCTTTAACCCAGTCCCTGCCCAGTTCTCCTATTCCACTTACCCTGATCTGTCTTTTCAGAACCCTTCATCTTCTAACAATATATGTAAAACTATTTTTTCATATTAGATTAATTTAAAATCTATTAAATGTACTTATTTAACCAATCTACCATCTGTTTTCCTCTGCTAAAATGTAAGCTGTGTGGGAACTAGGCCTTTCATCCATCTTGTTTACTGGGATAATCTGAAAGCCAATGATTTTGCCTGGCACATAGTAGGAGCACAAATAATATTGTTAGAAGAAAAGTTACTGATCATCATTTACATTTGCAAAATTGTTCTAGGTTTCTGGAAGCTACAAATTAATTAGCATCAATCTGGCCTCAGGTTCTTTGGCATGAACATTAGAATGTTTAGTTACACAAGCATATGGCTATAGAATTCAAACGTTTTCTCTTTAGAAATGCAAATTAAAAATCAGTTCAAGCCCATCTCTTCTTATTTTCCCTACCAATTTAAATATCACTTGAGTTGCCTCAGTAATGAGAGATTTGAAGAAATAATTTTGATGCATAAATAAAAATATTGTAGAAGTACTGATGTAAGTGGATCTCAAATGGAATAATTAAAAAAACTTTTCTTGTTTATACTCTTTCTTAAAAGAATTTTGGGATAAATGCAATAAAATCATATATACAATAAGACAATTATTATCAGGATTAGTAAAGGAGATATATGACACCAAAAGAAAGATTATCATCACAGAAAAATGGAAGATATTTTGAGAATGAAACATGGTTTGCTTTTAGACCATGGCAAAAAGGGAGAATAAATAATTACTCTTATTTTTAAAAGCAGTAACAACAGCAACAAAATGAAGTATATATCATTGTCTATAGAGGCAAACAAATTCCTGGCTTTAAATTCCATGCAAAATTTGTCACTCAGATTATGTATTTATAATATACAATTTACAATGCATAATGTAAGGAATATTATCCTCAAGCCCAATTTTATATAGAGTTTAGAAAATATTCTTTATATGCCTAGTTTTTGAGACAAATTTTAGAAATCAAAGCTCAAGAATAAATAGTAACTCACAGAGGGCATTCATATATGGAGGTATAATAATTTGCTGATGAGATACGTTGATGCCAGGATATGGTTATCTAAATCATCAAACGATTTTTCTCAAAATTCATATCAACAGTATTTTGACAGTAGTAGCCAATTAAAAGACAATTCAAAATTGAGCTCCCTAAAGAATGCAGATTTTTCTACAACATCAATAAGTTTTATGTGTAGGAAATAAAAGGCAAAGTCAGAAATCTGTTCTAAAAGGTGAAAAGACTGATTTGCAATCTAACCTTAAAGATAGGCTAACTTTCCTCTGCATGTGAGATACGAGATGGGGGCAAAAAAATAAGGCCCACTTTTTCTAAAATACACCTTTTAATTTGTTCAAATGACCAGGCACAATAGAGCCTTCGGGGTTGCTCCATGAACTCTGAGCAGATGTTCCTTTGGCAAATTTTAAAGGCAGGTGTTACCAATCAGTTGTACCATAAAACAATCATGACAAGACTTACACAGGATGTTAGGTTTTGAGTAACAATGCAGCCTGATGGACCAGCCAAAATGAGTAACTTGCTAAGGCTAACTCTAATGTAGCTAAATAGCTGAAGTAGCTATTATTTAATAGAATTAAAATTTTAGTATAAATCGGACAACTGCACACCAGGAGAATCCTTTTGAAGACCAGAGTTTGAGTATTTATTTTTTTAAATATTTTAAAATTCAGTTATTCATGAGAGACACAGAATGAGTGAGGCATAGACACAGGCAGGGGGAGAAGCAGGCTCCATGGAGGGAGCCCAATGGGGGACTTGATCCCCGGACTCCAGGATCACGCCCTGAGCTGAAGGTAGGCACCCAACCTCTGAGCCACCCAGGTGTCCCGAGTATTTATTTTATAAATAAATGTTACCTCACATTCTCTTGGGATTATGATTGGATTAAAACAAAGATTTTAAGAAAGTAATTATCAGTTAAAATATTATCTCTATATTATGTCTAGCAATAAGCAATCAGAAATTTAAACTAAAATGCTATTTACAATAGCCTCAAGATTATTAAATACTTCGAGATAAATCTGATATGTGTCAACCCTGTAGTAAAAAGTATAAAACTCTGAAAGAATTAGAGAAGAGTTAAATAAATGGAGAGAAACACAACATGTAGGTGTCAGAAGAACCCAATATTGCAGTTCTTCCCAGTCAGATTTATCAATTTAGTATAATCCCTGTCAAAATCCCAGAAGATATTTTTTGGAGAAATTCACAAGCTGATTCTAAAATTCTTATGAAAATGTAAAAGACCTAGGACAGTTAAAAAAAGTCTTTAAAAAGAATAATGAAGTAGGAGAATTTAAACTATCTGATTTAAGATAAAGTCAATATATAGAGATGCATCACATCTCTACTTACTAATAATGTAGCAGAAAGAGAAATTAAGAAAACAGTCCCACTTACAATGGTACCAAAAATAATATAATACTTATAAATAAACTTAACCAAGGAGGTAAAAGACCTATACTCTGAAAACCGTAAAATAATGAAAGAACTTGAAAAAAAAAAAAAAAAAGAACTTGAAGACGACACAAAGAAATGGAAAGATATTCCATGCTCATGGATTGCAACAATCAATATTGTTAAAATGTTCATACTACCCAAAGCAATCTACAGATTTAATGCAATTCCTGTCCAAATACCTATGGCATTTTTCACAAAACTAGAACACATAATCTTAAAATTTTCATGGAGTCACAAAAAGACCCCAAAGAGCCAAAGCAATCTTGAAAAAGAACAGAACTGGAGATATCACAATTCCAGATTTTAAGATATACTACAAAGCTAGAGTAATCAAAACAGTATCATCCTGGCACAAAAACAGACACATAGATGAGTGGAATGGAATGGAGATACCAGAAATAAACTATAATCATATGGCCAATTAATCTTTGACAAAACAAGAATATGCAGTAGGAAAAAGTCTTTTTTAACAAATGGTGTTGGGAAAACTGGACAGCAACATGAAAAGGAATGAAAGTGTATCACTTTCTCACACCATATACATACATAAACTTGAAATGTATTAAAACCTAAATATGAGCTCTGAAACCATAAAAATCTTAGAATACTGCATAGACAATATGTCTCCTGAGATATGTCTCCTGAGACAAGGAAAATAAAAGCAAAAATAAACTATTGGGAGTACCTCAAAATAAAAAGCTTTACATAGGAAATGAATCAACAAAACTAAACGACAGTCCACTGAATGGGGGAAGATATTTGCAAATGATATATCTGATAGAGAGTTTATATACAACATATACAAAGGACTTACACAAACAATAACAAAAACACAAGCAATCCAATTAAAAAATAGGCAGAAGACTTGAATAGACATTTTTCCAAAGAAAACATGCAAATGGCCAACAGACACATTGAAAAGGTGCTCAACGTCAATCATCATCAGGAAAATGCAAATAAAAACCACAATGAGATAGGACCTCCTGGCTGTCAGAATGGCTAAAATCCAAAACACAAGAAACAAACATTGGTGAGGATGTAGAGAGAAGGGAACTCTTGTGCACTGTTGGCAGAAATGCAAACTGATGCAGCTGCTGTGGAAAACAGTATGGAGGTTCCTCAAAAAATTAAAAATAGAATTGCCTTATAATTCAGGAATTGCACTACTGAGTATTGACTCAAAGAATATGAAAATACTAATTCAGAATGATACATGCACCCCTATTTATTGCATTATTTATAATAGACAAATTATAGAAACAACCAAAATATCCATCAATAGATGAATGGATAAAGAAGAGGTGGCATATAAATGCAATGGAATATTATGCAGCCATAAAAGAATGAAATGTTGCCATTTGCAACAATATGGATAGATCTAAAGAATATAATGTTAAGTAAAACAAGCCAGTCAGAGAAAGACAAATAACCATATGATTTCACTCATATGTGTAATTCAAGAAACAAAAGAAAGGAATGAAGAAAGTAAGAGACAAACCAAAAAATAGATTCTCAACTGTAGATAACTGATGGTTACCAGAGAGGAGGTGATGGGGGGATTAGGTAAATAGGTGAAGGGGATTAAGAGTACACTTATCATGATGAGCACTGAATAATGTATAGAATTGTTGAATCACTATATTGTACACCTGAAACTAATATAACACTGTATGTTAACTATACTGGAATATTTTTAAAAAGCAAACACACACACAATGAAGTCACAGTTAATCAAGACATTGTGGTACAAATATATTAATGGAATGGAGTTCAGAAATAGATTCATGCATACATAGTCAACCATTTTTAACAAAGGTAGGAAGTTAATTCAGGGAAGAAAACACTCTTAAATATCGTTGGCATGCTGGAATGTTTGGATATCCATATATAAAAAAATCAACTTGTATTCTCACATTGCATCATAAAAATTTATTTATAATGCATCACAGACTGAAACGTAAAACCTGAAATTATGAGGATCCCTGGGTGGCTCAGTGGTTTGGCCCCTGCCTTTGGCCCAGGGTGCTATCCTGGAGTGCTGGGATTGAGCCCTGTGTTGGGCTCCCAGCATGGAGCTTGCTTCTCCCTCTGCCTGTGTTTTTGCCTCTCTCTCTCTCTCTGTGTCTATCATGAATAAATAAATAAATAAATCTAAAAAAAAAAAAAAACACCTTGAAATTATAAGATTTCTAAAGGAAAACAATGGAGAAAATATTTGTGATATTGGGTCAGGCAAAGCTTCAAAACATTGTCCAAAAAAGAAAAAGAAAATTGGAATTCATCAAAATTCAGAACTTCTTGTT
Source organism: Canis lupus familiaris (assembly GCF_011100685.1). Taxonomy (NCBI): domain Eukaryota; kingdom Metazoa; phylum Chordata; class Mammalia; order Carnivora; family Canidae; genus Canis; species Canis lupus. The sequence continues at coordinate 21,661,671 of NC_049224.1, forward strand.
TTAAAAGACAATGAGAATCGAAAGGACAAGCCACAGACTGAGAAAAAATATTTGCAAATCACATGTGCTAAAGGACTTGCATCCATAATCTACAAAGAGATCTCAAAACTCATTAATAAGAAAACAGTTTAAAGGAATCATGGAAAAAAAAAAAAAAGGAATCATGGCCCAAGAATTAAACATATATTCATGGCAAATAAGTGAGGATTTGAAATGATGTCCAATATCATTAACCATTAGAAAAAGGCAAATTAAAATGATCAGTGAGCTACTACTTTAAGCCTGTTACAAGTCCTGAAACTAAGAAGACTGACCACACCAGTGATTATTGAGCATACGAAGAAGGTAGGAATATAAAAAGTAGTCTTGGAAAACAGCTTGCCAGTTGTTTAAAAAGTTAAAGATCCACCTGCCATATAACGCAGCCGTTCCTATTTCAGATATTCAAAAATGTTTGCCTCACATACACTATTTGTCGGGAAAGTACTGGCAGATATTCTTGAGTATATTAAGAACATAAACCAAGAGATAAAAAAAAAAATAGCCCAGGCAAAAGGGGTCACACCAAGGACAAATTTAGAGTTTGTAGTGCAAGGATGTTTCAGGAAAGTAGGTGGTCTGCAATGAGCAACCCAACAAAACTGAAGCAGAAAGGTGGTTTTTAGAGGGAAAAAAAGTCACAACTGATAGGTCATTTGATGGGTTTAACAGTGGGGGAAATTTTATTTAAAAATGAAGGAGTACTACTGTAGGAGGTAGTAGAGAAATAAATGAAAAACAAACTGATGCAAGAAGAAAATGAAAAATTGACCAATAAACGGTCACAATATACTGCCTCAGGCACGGACAGTATCTTGGCACATGTTAATGAAAACACCAAATATTAATTTAACCAAAAATTGTTATATATTTTATAAGAAAGATCAGCAAGGGAGAAAATGTGTAAGGGAGCTGAATAAATAATTTAAGTATTTGTTGCAAACCAACTCGAACCAATCAGGTCCTGCAATCAAGCCCGGCACACACACCTGCACTTTTTTTTTTTAAGTTAACACAGAAGCTTCCAAAAATTTAAGTGGGTGAATTTTAGTTATGTTCAAACATCCTCTAACCAGACTTTAATGAAAAAAGCCAGTCTCAGAACAAATTTGTCACATGTTTTCACCGATTGAATAAACATTTCTCAGCAAGCAGACACATAAATGGTTATACAATTTAGGAAGTCTCTGTTCTTATATGTTTAGATATTCTGACCACACCTAGCACAAAGAGTTCATCAAGACAAACCAAAATGTGTTTTTAAGGCAAAATGCAGTTGATCTTATGGTGGGCAACTGACAACCAGAGTCATCTCAAATTACTCTGTTGAGAGGACTCTCTAAGAATTAAGCCTAAAATCAGCCAAGCCTGAAGCTCCAGGCTTCTCCAGACTATTTCTATGTATGGGTAAGGGCATGTCTGAAATATTTCAGCCAGTCCACATATCTTGAATGCTGCTAATTTTGCAATGAAAAATCGTTCAAATTTCTCTTTACAAGCCACTAATTCACCTATGGAAATTTACTTTTTTATATTTATTATCCTAATTATCAAGCCCCTAGTGTAGGGGGCAAAGAGCAAGACACACATTTGTAGTGACAGCCCCTAGGGGGCAGGTTTCCTGATTAGAATTCTCACTGACTGTGGGTAAGAGATATTTAGGGTTGTGACCATACACAGAATATCATTAAACCAACTCAAACATGGATCATTCTGTGCTAAAATATTTTATTTTTATTCAGTTTTAATTTTAATTCTAGTAAACAGTGTTATATTAGTTATTAGCTATATTAGTTTCAGGTGTACCCTTCCATATATCACCCAGTGCTCATTACAAGTTGTGCTAAAATATTTTAAAGTACTATAGATAGTATGATGAAAGTCAATAGATGAATGTTGAAAGTGAATAAAAGAACTAGGGATATAAGTATATTATTTAGAAACTTGAATGTAATATGAGAAAAAAGCTGTAATAGTTTCAAGTGGTTACCCCTAGAGATTGAGGGGTGAGCTGATGTGTGCAGTGGGGCAAGGAACAGCCACTGCATTTCATTTTAAGTCTTCTGGTACTGTTTAAATAATTTTTAAACCATACACATGTATTTCTTTGCTAAGCATAATATTAATTTGAATAAGATAAAAGGTGAAAAATAACAGCCAGAATAGGAATCCTTTCTTGGGGAATTGAGAGATGCTTCTGCTCCCCTATGTGGGAGGAAGGGATAAAAGCTTCCAGCCTCCTGTGCTTCAGAAAAACATGTCAGTTGTTCCTGGGATCCACTGATGTATGCAGGCATTTTTGCTGTTCTCTTTTGAATAAAACAGATAGATGATAATAAAATTAAAATTGCATACAAAATGGAATATAGATGAATTAGTGAAAGGAATATGCTTTGCTTCAAATCAATAAAACCCCACAAAGGGTTCAAGACCTTGGTTTAATAAAAATGAACAAGTTAGAAAATTCCCTGTATTATACAGGACTAGGCTGGGTGAGGATCTTTATAAGGAGAAGTGGAGGAACAGAATTCACTCAAGTCCAAGGCAGCCCATGGGTGCCCAACACCCATCCTGTGTCAGACATTGTGCCAGCTGTTGCAACAGCACGGCGCCAAGGTGTTCATTTTGGAAGAGGGAGGACAAACACAGACCAGTCTGTTGATGGACATTATCCATGATGTCAAATGGCACAGTATCCTCTAAACATGTCTGTTGGTGCACGTCTGAAGGTTTCCTCTGCTGGGAATGAACAAGCTCACTTTTGGAATTACTAACTTCCACTTATCAAAGTTCTTCAAAACTTAACTCAAGTCTCACCTGTGCTGTAAAGCTTTCCTCTGCTTCCCTCTCCTCTCCCTCAGCCCATGTCACGTCATACTTCCATCACTACACTTGTCAGCTAAGCTGTAATAGTTGCCTTTCTAGACTATCTTTTCCAAACAGATTGAACATTAAAAAAAAAAAAAGGATCAGTAACCCTTATCATTGTTAAATAATAACGTAATGCTAGGGACGGAGGTGCTCAGTTAACGTTCCCTGAGTCATTAGAGAGAAATTTATTCTGGGGATGGTGGTGGAGACATGAGTTGATGCCTAAATGGAAATTTCAACATAAATAGGAAAGCATTTACAGGGAGATAAGGTAAGTATAAAGCACATTTTTGTGAAAGGGAGAGAGAGTTCAAAGATACGATGATTGAAACACCATGGGGAATTTAGAAAATTGCTTATAATTCAATTGCTATAATTAAGTGTAATTCAGATTGCTGAGAAGGGGGAATATTCATAATATAATTTAAAAACTAGTAAGGGGTCCAATCACAAAAAGGCTTATATTACATTTATATGGGTTTCATCCTGTAGGTCATGGGGAACTGTTTAGGTTTAAACAGAGAGTTAATAAGATGTGTACCTTTTTTTCCCACAAATAAAAGAGCTTCCTCTTTTTTGAAAATTTAAATAGTATACATTCATTTTGAAAGTTCAAGACAACACAGAAGAAATATAAGAAAAAAATGTTAAGATAGTGTAAAAAAACTTGTAAAATGTCTACTTCCTTGACATATCACCATTAATATTTAGCTATCTTTTCATGTATCTCTTTATATGAATCCAGAGATGAAATATACATTTTACATAAATTGAATCTTATGTCTATTTTTATCATGTAAATATTTTTAATTTTCTCTTCCTGTTTTAATTAATCTACTCCTTTCCCCTTCTCTTCCTCCATTCCCTGTTAAAGTGTACACATTAATAATCATTTGTAAATATGATTTTTGCCATTATTTGAGAAAAATGAGTTCAGATAATGTACTATTTTATTCATTTGGCTTTTTCTACTTCTTACGTTATGGAAAACCCCTCTATGTCAACTGGTATAGATCTAACTCAGTCTTTTTTTTTTAACTCCATCTTTTTAATGGCTGCATAATATCCTGTGGTACAAATGTACTAGAATTTATTCAACCAGTTATCTACTGAAGGACTTCGGTGTGTCTTTAGATTTTGATACTGCCAACTATGGTGCAGTAAACTTCCCTGCAAGTATAATCTTATCAATTGTTGTTAGATGAAATTCTCAAGCAAGGGAGTGATAAAGTAAATTTAATTTTAATTGATGTTCCCAGATTTCTGTCTAGGAGTGGCTGTAGTAACTCATTTTTATACCAAAAATATATGAGATACCTTTTCCTCATATATTTGTAGTGCGTAGTTATTATCATTCTTTTCCAGCTTTTGCCAATCTGTTAAGTGAGAAGTAGTGTCTTATTATTTCTTATTTGCTTTTCTCTGCTACTAGGAGTATGCATCATTTTATATATGCATTGGACATTTGAATTGCTCATCTGTCAAGTGCCCGTCAACCACCTATCAGTATTGTTTGCCTATTATTATCCTACTGAGTTATTGAATCAATCTGTAAGAGTTCTTTCTAAAGCACAGATACTAAAAATCCTTTGCAGACAAGGCAAAGACATTTTAGAAATCATTATGACAACTGACAGGTGGACGTGCCTCCCTGGAGGCAAAAAAAAAAAAAATGGCTGAGGAGACCATTGAAACCAAGGTCAAATGACAGGTAATAAGCACCAAACTGACATTGGCAGTGCTCATGGAGAACAGGAGGATGGGAGGTAGAGATCGCGGTTAGGCATCTCCTATCCAGATCTTACTAATCACACAGCCCTTGGCTCCTCACACTTCAACTTCTATCTTAGTTTCCAAAGAAGATACAACACAAATGCTTTGAAATCAAAGCCACGACTCCAGTTAAGAGAAACAGAAAGAACTACCCCTTCCAGTCCTAGTCTTCATATACTTCTTGCTAGTTCTTTGACAATATAAAATAATTTATGACTCCATGCCATGGAAGGATGTCAAATTATCCTCTGAACATCAGGGGGAAAGTATGCATTTTTTCAGTAGGTTTTTTTCTGTGATGTTTTTATTATTTTTACTTCTTTAAAAATGAGCCACTCATATTTTGATATGTGGTAATGCTCTCACAAGGAGGAAATTTGACTTCTTAATCATAATTTCTTAACTATTTCAGTATTATATCACAAATGAGCTTCCTGGAAGAACCAACTACTAGCCATGGGTTTCTAGTGAAATCCTAGGCCCTCATTTTAGCGAATAGATTCTGTAATCATTGTAACTGCCCCTGCCACCTTACTGGGTAATGGAAAGCAGTAACTAGAAGTTAGCTCCTATTTCTATGTACTGTTCAGTGTGACTTCACCCAGAAACAGAAATCTCTAAATGGCATTAATATGCAGCAAAGACATTTAGATGCAGCAGTTGTTAAGGATTTCAGGGCTGGGTGCATATAGTTATACTCAGCAGGCAATGTTTTGAGAATAAACCATCTATTTAAACCATTTATTTAAAAACTCTTTGGGGCACTTTAAAAGAAAGGAGTTGTGAAAATCCAAAGAATGATTTATTCATATGCTTTGAAAGAGAGGAATTCAGCATAAGACTGGAAAATTCCAAGAAAATAGCTACTCAACTGAAGTATCAACTATACAAAGAATTTTATGTAGATTCTTAAGGGTAAATTCTACTAATTCTAGGTATGAAAGATCCCCATTATCTTTTTTCTTATTTTAAAAGAACATTCTATGATATTAAAAATTAATACATTTTCAGGCAACCCTACTAATCCAAAAAAAAAAAATTTTATTTGCTTTCTTTGCTAAAGCACTTACTTATGGCCATTGAATCATTTAATCCTCGTAATTGCTCCATGAGAAAGGTATTTTTTTCCAGTTCAGGAAGCAACACAAAATGGATTTGTTGCCTAAAGTCACAAGGCTGATAAGAAGCAGGGACTTGCTCCCAGGCAAACTTGATTTAGACTGTATTTGTCCACTTCTCCAGAATTACCCTGGCTATTCCTGCTGTGGGGTCTCTGTTTCTCAGTTGGCCCTTTCCATGGGCTACACATAAACCCACCAATAAAGACATTGCCACATTACCATGCCAACCATATATAAGGTGGTCGCGTCACCTGAATTCTTCAACAACATCTGACTGAAATAAGACTGTCATTTTCCCTTTAGAAATTCCAAGAAAAGTGCTAGGCTTCGGTTACTTCACAGATCACTCAGAGATGGCTTTGATGCATAGTAGAAATTCAAATGAATTAGTTTTTTTTTCTTTGGGCTCTTTCTCCAAGCACTTAGTTATTAACATTCATCATCATGATTTGCCAATTTACCAGTCTTCTTCACGTGATCAAATGTATTCCACACAGATATCCCACGAGGCAGATACAACATATATCTTCGTTTCCTACTTTACTGTTGTGTGGCATCAAGAGGCCAGTGTTGTTTGCAAATGTCCACAGCTAGAAAATGGTAGAGATATGTCTTGGATCCACACCTTTTGACCTTAAGGGCATTGCTTACGAAAGAACTGTCATTTGAGAAATATTTTGGTTGAAGTAGAAAAGTTTTCCCTTCCCAACAAAGCCAACTTAGTGCCAACAAAACCAATTAAGCCCTGAAGCTGATCTTTGTTTTATGCTGGGTGGCATAGGAAAGAATAACAGAAAACCAGCCAAGCTTCGTTGAGCACATTTATTGTTCAATGACAAAGCTGAAATCACTTTGTTCTAACAGTTGACTTTCCATTGAACTCTGAAAAAAGTAAGCAATTACTTGGTTCATGCTATTTCATCAGAATGAATGCTTGCTTGCTTCATTGTAAGCTTCCAGATTTGATCAGTCACACTAGAAATGATAATACCCTTCAGCAATTAGGGTATTTGTCATTTGTTGCTCTATTGTATATTTCTCTAAGCTCCAGATGAAAAACAAATCTCTTTTGAGTGTTCCATGTATAAACCATTGGGTAACAGCTACAGCTATGGCAGGATGAGGCTGGGCTAACCAAAGTAATTGTGAATTTCCTTTTCCAGTTTTCAGCCTAAAACTTTCCACAAAATAAAGTCCAAGGGGCCTGGAATGAGCTGAATGCTCTTTAGATAAATGGTTAAGTTCTGTCAGGAATCTTTTCATCCATTGCTTGATTCTATACTCTTTCCAGGAAACCACGAGATTTGCCTGTTTTTTGAGGTGGGGAATTTATTGTTTCTTCTCATTTTATCCATCTTGTGAAGAACTAAATTGTTCTTTGGGGGATAAAACTTAAGTTCCCATCTGAAATTATGGTTTGAACATTTTTTCCGATACCAACTATTTTCATTAAAGCTCCCTTTACTCAGTAAATGTTTAATGGTTATTTATCTTCGGACAGCATTATTGGAAGACAAAGATGAGTTCATAAAGTTCTTTCATGTTTTTTCAGATACAGAATTTGTGACTTAGTAACTAATAAGGAAAACCAGGATGAGAGAAAATACTTGCCACACCAAATAAATACAAACAGGGAAAGCTTTGTTGTTAGAGGAATAAAGGAGGGAATGATAGAATTTCAGTTTATTCAAAGATAAACTACTTTCTTCTATGCGTACCTCAGTCCCTTCAAAGTATACACATGTGGCTGAGATTTGTTGTATAGAATTGCTAGCTACAAAATATTTAAAAGCTGAGAGGTAGCTACTAAAAATGATGGTATTATTCTAAAATAGTTAACCTATAGTTCCTCTTGCTATCTGTATTAAAATAAAGGGGTTTTTATTTTTATAGATTTTATTTATGTATGTATGTATGTATGTGAGACACACACAGAGAGAGGCAGAGGAAGGAGGAGGCTTCATGCAGGGAGCCCGACATAGGACTCGATCCCAGGTCACCAAGATCACACCCTGGGCTGAAGGCGGCACTAAACTGCTGAGCCACCTAGGCTGCCCAGTAAAGGATTTTTAAAATGAGATTCCTTAACAAAACAAAGTCTTGTATTTTTGAGAAATGGAGTTTTTCTATCATCTGTTGAAAAGGAAAAGCATCTTTCTATCCTTTCCAAAATCATATCAAATTAGGGTTAACATGAAAATAAAAGGCAAGTCAAAACCTCTGACCTATCTCCACCAGAATTTGTTAACTGATTCATCAATGTATCAATATCAATAAGATCAATATCAATAATAACCCCAAGGCTTATGACAGCCTGAAGGTACACACATGAAAGGTTGGCAGAAGTAACTGATGGCTTCTATTTAGCCAATACAGTTTGGTCTATAATAGATTCCTGTGCATAGAGTAACAGGTAAAAGTTGAATAGTAAACTGTCCCTGATCACTCCCCAAAGGATTTCTTACAAGGTGACAAAGCTACTAAGGAAACTAAAAATAGAAGAGTTGTACCAATTTCTTGTTAATGTTTGTCTAGATTTTCATTTGCTTGAGAAGTCTAGGCTTATAGTTTATTGTGCAGGAAATCAGCCTGAAATTAGGTGGAATAACGTATATCCAGTGGGCTTACTTTGAGAGTTACCTATATAGAATAAATCAAATCCCTCTTCCACAAAACATCTCCTCCAATATCTGAGGGCAGCAATCCTATTTCCCCTGGCATGATGGGTTTCTTCAACCATTCCTTAAATGACATGATATCAAGTTCCCTCTACCACTGTCCCAGCTTTCAAAATAATCCTGGTAAAGCCTAAGTGATTCCAAGGAAAGAAATGTTATCATTGATGTCATTCTAGATGTTACATTACAGTATTAGAAATGTCATCATGAATATACCTTCAGATCACATTAGTTCCTCGGCAAATAAATCACACAGTTGAGTCATATTGTATTTGCAGTCAGCCAGTCCTCTAATTCTTTCCCATGCATCCTGCCTTAGCCAACTCTCTTCATTCTGCTTTGATCTAACTTGTGCCTTTGCATTACAGTCCAAAGCCTGTAATAATCCCCATCAAATTTTGTATTGCTTGATTTTGCTTATTTTATTTTACTATTCTTTTGAATTCAGATTTTGGCATCACTGTTTTTGCTGTCCATCCTGGGATCATGTCACTGGTACGTTTGCAAAACACGCACTCAAGGTTTTCACATAAGTTGTTGATATAAATGTTAGGACATAAAAGGATATGAAATAGGCCAGGGTTAGTTATTGTTGTATGATATCTGATAATTGCCTCAAAGTTATCATTAATTATTCAGCATTTTACGATGATTCAAAAAGTTACCAATGTATATTTAAACTACTCTGACAAGCGTTAGGTGTTGTCTTATGCCTTGAAAATTCTAGCTACATCCTGCCTACCACATTTTCCTGATTTATAAGTCAACTTACTCACTGAAAGTTATAGCCCTTGCTTTAAAAAGATTTGGTTATAAAAACAGGAAACAAATAATTTACACATACTTATTTGGGTTAGCACTTTCATAAAATTTGTTTATATTTCTCTTCTGTTAGAAACCCAAGATTTGTTAACTTCAATAAATATATTGTGTGTAGAATTCAGATTTGTCTTGTATTCTGACTAAAATCAAAGACCTAAAGATTCCATCTTCAAGGTTGGGTCATAGTTTGCATTCATCAACTGTTAACTATTTATGTGAAGATTAATGAGCTTCTGGTTATTAAAGATTGTGTACTCTTCTAATAAAATGGTACTAATTATCTTGTAGTAGTAATATTTCCTCATTTCTTCTCTATATTAAATTTTCTTTTGCTGGTCAAGATAAGAGCTTATCTTTTTTAATTCAATTATTTTCTCATTTCTTAGTTATAATTCTGATGGTCTAGAATACTAGAAATGCTATTCATAAGTGGCTGGGTTTCATACATCCAGTGATACTTCTAATATTCTCTTTTAAAGTTCTGGTTCAAAGGAAGGCAATTGTCCCAAGTACAGTTCTGAATAAAGGGTCTTGGTGGTCTCATTGTCATTTCTATAATCATTTATTGCTGATATTCCTAGTTTTGATACCTTATGCAGAAATAACGTTTGTGATGAGTTTCTAAGAATTTACAAGGACATGACTAAATATAGAATTCCATATGTCAAATACATAAAGAGTACATATACACTAATATTTAATAATATTGAATTGAAATTAATGTAAATTTAACTGTCAGATTTTTTAGTGTTATATTAATAGTGATATTAAATAATTACACATTAAAAACAAATTATATGATATATAGTAAGTTATTATACAATAAATGGTATGAAAGACACTCAGTCATTAAGACAGTATTAATTTTATAAAAATAAAAGAGTGAAAATTCACATTAAATCTTACTGAATTAAAAAAAAATTAAATCTTACTGAATGATTTCACTATCACCATTCTTGGAACAAACGACTTTAAGTACCAGATGTTTGTAATATGGTGCATCGTTAATATCACCCATATAAAAGGCTAGCGTAATTCAAATATCCAGACAGTCATCATTCCCATCAAGAGCTATCTCACAGTCTCTAAACTAGGTCTTGCCTTGTGATTAATGGTAGGGCAATCTTCTAGAGTAAGCAACCTAGTAATTGAGAAACATCTATCTGATCCCTATATACTATCATGGGCCCTGAAAGAGGAGACAAGAAAAACAAAGATTGGAAAGGAAACAGTCAAGATCCAAGGCAGTGGTTCTCAAGTGGGGCCAAGTTTGCTCCTTGGGATAGGTTTCTGGTGTCACAACTTGGGAGGTGCAACTGGGATCTATTTGGGGACAAACCAGGAATGCTGCTAACCACCCTGGACTACACAGAATAGCACTGATACAGAATTAGTTTTACATCTTAAAGCTAATTTTTTTTTATTGTTCCTTTCTAATCCTATGGGCACAGTACCTTGTATAAGGTGACTCTATTTTATATTGAAAAATCAAGGGACTGCCCATAGGATTATACCACCAACATTTTGACCTTCCTTTTTCGCATATTGTAAACAGCCTGCTGAGCAGAAATTAGTCTTTATTGTTCAAGGTTACTTTTGATTAACCCCCCAAAAGGTCATAAACAAATGACAAAAACACTCCTCCATAATCTCCTAATAATACAATTACTGTCAGGAAAAGCAGTAAAACATGGTTTGTAAAATGAAATGGAGGACTATGTTTAAATGTCAGATTGACTACATAATCCATTAAATTGTGTTTATACATATTTTTCTTCAGAGCTGAGCTGTTTTTCTAATATTTAAAGAGATTTTCTGCAAAAAGGTTCCAACTCCTAAAGTGTCTATAAAGTAATCTCATATATATCTGAGAAAGAACTGGACAACTTGGGTAATCAACAGGAAAACAGTGGATTTTTTCCATCACTCTTTCAAATGTTTTGAGAAAAGGGTTTTAAAGGCCACTGCTCTAATAGCCAGTTCTCTTAGTTCATTCTCAAGTTTGTCTCATCTGCTTCCTGAGAGACTAAATATTCAGGGACAACACAATGAATGTTATAAACCAAACAGAAAATCTAACATGTAAGTAGGTAAAGTGAATGAAATTGTGTAGACATTACATCTTATTTTTTTAAAAAGATGCTTTAATAGAACAGTCTCCAACAGAACTCATTTTCTGCACATGATCAAGGGCCTTGTACCCAGAGAGAACTATAGCACCCAAGGGAGATTGAGGATGAAGTGAGGTGAGTGAAACCGGAAATAAAAAGAGAAGATAATCTTTCATTTCTTTCATATGAAGGCTGAATAGCACACCTATATCTTTTGTGCAAAACAGAGAATCCAAACAGTAGCTTGAAGCATCACCAGGTTCTCAGAAAGATAGACTCAATCTAAGAGGTTATCAAAGGAGGACAGTTTAAATTTCTTTCCTGCATCCGTCTGGAGTTTCAGAGGGAAACAAGTGAAATTTATATTAACTGCTTTAATGGAGCACAAGTGCTTCTAATGTTTGGAATTCATATTTCTGCAGTATTATAATTTTTATGGTATATATTTATACTCTAGGTTAGTGATCAAAGGAGATGAAAAATTCATTGTTTAAAGAGAATTAAGGAGTCAAAGTTATGTTGAGAGTATACTTTTACACATTCATTCATTTGACTAATATCTGTTAAGAGTATATGTGCTGTGCGAATGATAAAAATGGCATCAAGCAGGATGTCAACCATACCTTAATTAATGTTTCCAGGGATTAGAGTGATAATATTAAGGAGGCTCTTTGTTTCTTCTCAGAGAAATCAATCCGAGCACATGGGTCTACATATTAATATAAGAGGTGTAATGCTCTTTTATATTAAAAGACAAAGTACTGGTTATGAAAGTAATGTTTCTCAGTCTTGTATCCACTGTTCTCAGCTTTGGAACGCTAGGCCTGGGAATCAGCAAACTCCCCTTCTGTTTGCCAGACAGCTGTGTAAAGGGCACTGGAGGGAGCCTGGGAGTCTGGAGGGGAAGGGTCAGCTCCTAGCTCTCTGCTAGTGTCACCCTAGCCATTCTTCTTTACCCTGGCAGCATTAAGTCCAGGTTTCTGTTCTCTACCACTTTATTTTATTTTGGTTTTTAAGTAGGCTCCAGGCTGGGCCTGAGCTCAAGGCTGGAGCCCAACCTGCGGTTGAGTCAGGCAGCCCAGTTCTCTACCACTTTAAAAAGCCAAGCTTCGTGGTGCCCCCTTAGAGTCAGTCACCAGTACTATCCGGCAGTGCTCAGGGGCCTAACCTATATGGAACCCAACTTATAAATTTTAATAATCTCTGCTTCTATTTGTTCCACCAGCCCTAAAGGGAGTAGCTGCTTCCTGTATAGCTTCCACTGTCATAATACATTAATGTTTTCTTGTCTTTCAGTCTTCAATACTTACTCCAAATTATTTATATTAGATTATTTCTGTTAAAATAACAGTGGTTTCTGACTGAGCCCCAACTGATAGAAAGGTTAAGTACTTGCCAGAGAGCATGTAGTCTGATCTTTTTTTAGATTTTAGATTTTATTTATTTATTCATGACAGACACACACACACACACACAGTGAGAGAGAAAGAGAGAGAGAGAGACAGAGGGAGAAGCAGGCTCCATGCAGGGAGCCCAACATGGGACTCGATCCCGGGTCTCCAAGATCACACCCACGGCCACCGGACCTGCCCGTATTCTGCTGATTTATGTTAAGGCTATAATATTAGTCACAATCAGATCATGATAACTCAACCTGTGCTGTGTAATATTCAAGGCAGAGCACCAAAGTTCTTTTGGTTAAGGCAATTCTGGCAGTAATTACATGTGGTACATTATTTAAGCATACACACCTTAAGTGTGTTACTATTTGGGAAACATTTAACATTGAGTGTCTTCATATTTAGAAAACACACACATTTTACATAAATAAGATCAAATAAAAGAGAAGATCAAATATCACTGTTCCTTTGCAAGTAGGTAGGTACATGCTATAAAAACCATAATGACCCTGTGTTGGCGACATGTAGTCTATGGCACCCAATCAACAGCACACACTTGCCATTTCCTTGGGTCTCATGGAGGGAATGTCTCTGCAACCCGTTAGCAAACTTCATGTTGGTTAATTCGGTCTCACATCTTCCTTGCTGCCCAGGGTTTCAGTGCCAAAAAGCATGACAGCACCTCCTTCATCTAACTTGCAATGACCTCATATAAACATATTTTACATACAGTTGACTTGAAGAGCTCAGGCTTAAACTGCCTGGGTCCCCTTCTACATGCACTTTTTCCATAAATACAGTACAGTGCGTTGTATTTTCTCTTATAATTTTCTTAACATTTTCTTTTCTTTTGTTTACTTTATTGTTAGGATATAGTAAATGACATGAAAAGAGTTTCTTCTAATTATCAGACAGGTGTAAATAGTGGTATACCAAATCCTTAGGCAATCACCCCAAAAGTACATTGATTTCCATGAATATTACAGCAACTTGTAGGTGAATTTAGAGTTGATTTAGAATTCACTATAATAAGGTATGTTCTGATTTTCCCAATAAGCCTGGAAGTTCTACAAACTACTTTAAAATGCTGAGCATTGTATACCAAAGACCTTCATAGATGCTTCCTGGGTCCTTATTTTTTAGACATAAAAGGAATAAAAAAACCCATTCTAATTGATATTAAAGACAGAATCTAGTATTGCTTCTCAATGAAACTCAAAGGCCTTTTCATGTGGGTTTGGTAAGAACTATCAAAAGTGAGACAAGATTCTTAAGTCATTTGTAGAAAAATACTAATTTTAAATTTTTTCTCAGTCAAGAAGTGTGGTATTTAGAGAAGGACCATTTTATTTCAATTGTGTACCCTGATCGCGAAAGAACTTTCATCATTTCTTTTGATTTCTACATTATAAATTACTATTTTTCTTTTCTATAAATCCAACCCAACATTTTATATGGAAGTTTATAGTAAGAAATAGAAACTATGATAGAAGTTTATAGTAAGAAATAGAAACTATGATATAATAACAATGAAATTATGGCAATTTTTACAAACAACAAAGGCTAACAACCATGAATCAACTGTGCTTGCATTGAAATGAAACCTTATGTTGCACCATCTCACACTGAAGGTGATTATGCTGTGCTCCCCAAAGTACTTTGTTAAAATCTGCATCATTTTCTGTCAGTATTTTTCTCTAGCAGTTTCCCATTTAGGTGAGTGCTTTAAATCAGCTTGGAAATCACTTGCTCCTTTACAGGATGAAATGTAGGATAGGTCCTTTTCCATGTACTTGGGATTACAGGAGAAAGAACAGAGGTAGGTGGAATGAGAAATTCCAGCTCTGTTGCAGAGGGAACTTTCAGGGCACCAAGCAAGACTTGTGGCTGGACTGGAAGACTTAGCAACATTAATCTTTACTGGCCTCACAATTTTGCCTGGGGTCTATACTCCATATAAATAGGATACTGAGGACAAATACTTTTTATTTACATTTTAAATGTCCTAAACTCTGGCTCAATAGTAATAATTTGAGAAACAAATGGTATAAAGAATCCACTGTAGGAAAGGCACTTAAAGTGCTTTAATTTCCTTTGGAGAAAGGAGCAAAGAAAGACAACTAACTGAAAGCAGAGAACCTGTGAGGAAGAAGAACTCAGATTAGTTAGTTACAGATTAACTGAGTTAGTTTGCCAAGGCAAATAGGCAACTGGCACTATAACTGGAGTTGGTTTCTACAACCACTGGTCAGGTGTAGGAAAGCCAGGTAGATTCACCAAGTATTCCACTGTGATGTAAAACATTCTCCATTATTTACACTTTTTCATGCTCTCCATGTGTCTCCAAGAGGAAACCATGTGCTCCAATAAAAAAGACTTATGAGGGAGTTCTAGTGGTATCCAAACCAATAGAAGTTAAAGATATAAAACATCTTTTAGATATCAAAAGACAAATAGTACTTTAGCTGTTCTGTATATGTGAGAATAAAATATCCAAATAAGCCATAGCTTTTTTGCTTAAGTTTTCCAAGGGAGGAACCACTAGGTGACAGTGTAACTTTAGTACAAAATGAACACACATTTTCTGAGTTCACATTAACCCTAGCATTTGAAAATTTAGCATTTAGGCTTCAGCTACGTTATTTTTGGAGACAACAAAAATTACTACTTAAAGAGTTGCTTCTAGGTTTAAAAAATAAGATTAAAAGCTTAAAATATTTTCTACAATTCCAGCTGACTCAAATTTCTGACTTAATAGGAGGACAGGATTTTTAGTAAGAAATGATTTAAAGATTGTGACCTCCTTTGGGTGTTCTAGAAGATTCTTATGGGAGGTGGGTGCACTGCAGCATCTTTCTTTTTAATCCAAGATGTCCATTCCCCTGTTCTGCCTTCCAAGAAAGTATAACCCAGAGAGGCAACAAGTTGAAAGAAATAAGGTATCTTAGGGAGACTCCTGCCCAAAAATTTGCTTCCTGGTGTAACATGTGGACTCTGGATAATCTGAGAGCAATGGCACAAGTCTGTCATTTTTAGGCTCTAATGAACCTGAGGATAGTAGATATTGTACATTTTTTTTTTTATTCAACTTCAAGTGTTTTCCCCTTCCTTCTGTTAACATCTTGATTTCCTTATATGAGGGCATTTCTCCACTGGCTGTAGATTTGATAGCAGGAGTGTCTATCTACCCAGCCCCTCTCATGGCCACGGTATAATGAGAAAGGCAGATATATGACTAAAGTTCTGCTAGTTGGGAGGTTTGATTTCTCAATAGATGCCAAAGTTATAGGGATAGTTAAAAGTCAGTCAGCTTTATGTAGGCCGAAGTGTCCCTCTCTCTCTCAGACTCTGTGAATTGCTTAAATCTTTCAAATAAGCTTTATTTTTTCCCCTAGGAAGGCAGTCAAATTTGTTGCCCATAATCAAGAATCCTGACTCACTAGGTCTTCAGAAAGTGACTTATAATTGTGTTTAAAGGTAAGCAAATTCCCTAAAATAGACTGTACTCTACTACAAATGGCTCTATAAAGAATTATGTCCATAAAGACCAGGGTAGGAATAAAGAGAATTGGAGTATAAAAGTAAAGACTGCTTCTTAGAAATATAGACATTTAGAAAGTAAATAAATGACCTCAACAATAGTCTGACCCATGGCATGGCATGGAATAAAGGCAGGAGTGATACAAGAGTCAAAGCTGAGTATAGAGTAATAGAAAAATATGTTGTAGTAACTAGGTTCTAAGATATTTCAGCCTAAAAAGGAAAACATAAGGCTTATATCAAAATATGAATAAGTACATGAAACCATTATGTTATTCAAAAATGTTTACTAAAGATCTAGCACATGTCTAATACCATGAACTTGCCTTTTTCCTCCCTTAAAAACAGAAGAAAAGGTTAGAAATAAGAAATCACATCCGAAAAAGATATTCTATTTGGAAAGAATTATTTAAGGGCAGAAGGTGGTTGAAATTTCCTATGGAAAACATACGGAAGAATGTTTTTTTCACTCTAGAATGGTTTCATTGAAAACCTAAATTAGGAAAATATGGGTGTTCTGATTTCTGTGTAAAAAGCAAGTATTGTTATAATAAAATTATTTCAAAGGAACCCCCACTGCATAGAATGTTGCCACTTAGCATGTCATCAGAGGAACATCATCACTATCATGGACCTTGTTAGAAATGCAGAATCTCAGGCCTTACTCTGATCTAGTGACTCAGAATCCACTTTTTAGCACTATTACCAATTGATTTGTATAAGAACTTATTATATAGAGCACAGAGCAAATATTTTATTAAGTCCAAATCTCCTGGTTTCTAAGCTACTTTTTACAAGTCAACAAGGCATCTTTAGAACATGAATTACCTAGTTCACTAACATTTGCTTAATTTAGTGACATTCTAGGCTAAAATAACTAATTTTACTGACAAATTATATTCCAGGTTGAAATGATGTGATCATTTGGTTTCATTTTTAGACTCAAATCTAGAAATTAAAATAATTTTAGTGAAGTTAACATTCTAATTTATGTGGTTATGGTATAGAAAGTTAGAATAAAAACTAGAATGCCTTAATTTTAAACAAGAGTTGTATTTAGCCACAAGAAGAAACGAACTAGGGGTGGTGGAAGGGGAGGAGGGCGGGGGGTGGGGGTGAATGGGTGACGGGCACTGAGGGGGGCACTTGATGGAATGAGCTCCTGGGTGTTATTCTGTATGTTGGTAAATTGAACACCAATAAAAAATAAATTTATTATAAAAAAAAAAGAAGTGAGTCCCCTATACTAATAGAGGGAAAGACTTTACCATACTTTTAATAATTTCAGCTCAGAACATTTAACAGATGTGCTAAATATATATGGGGCATACATATATACATATGTTAGGTAGATAGTGAGACATGAATGAAGAGGGATGAAACAGATGTCGGGCACACCCTGGGAGCCACCTCCCTACCCCCATGGTTAATAGCCTCACCTTCAAAGCCACCTCTAAAGGCTTAACAGGAAAGGCCAAGCCACAAAGGTGGCTCGAAAGCCACAAGGGGACTTCCAAGAGCAGAGTAACACAAAAGTACAACTTGCCCTTAGGGTACCTTAAAGTCACAACAAAGCCCATTAAAAAGCCCATAAATATGTAATATATAAATAAATACAATTTTAACAAAATACATCATTGGTAGGCACATATGCAGAAGTAAAAATGTTATATAACCACTAGCTATCCATCAAAAACGTCAATCAAAGCAAAATTTACACGTACACAGAGCAGGCTTAAAAAAAACACACAGCTAGAGTTTCTTGGTGCCATTGCCTCTCTTGCTCCAACAGTGGCCCACTTTCTCTCTTGAAAGTGTTCAGTACTTATCTACTCAATAAACTCTATCTTCCAAAAAATAAAAAATAAAAAAAAAATAAACTCTATCTTCCATTTTGGTCTCGGGTCTCCGATTCTTTGGTGCATCTGGGACAAAAATTGAGCAACTCAGTAACACTTATCAATTTATTTATCTCCAGAATCCAAAATACATGCCCTTGTCTAGTCCCCTCCTACATTGTACATACAATGCAATAGAATATGGTGGAAGTGATGAACTTCCAAGACTAGTTATAAAAAACATACCTCCACCATGCTCCCCGGAACACTTGCTTTCAGGAAGCCATCCATCATGGTGTGAGAACACTCAAACAGCCCAGTGGAGAGGCCTCCTGTTAGCAGCCACCACCAACTTTCCAGCCATTTGAGAGCCATCTTAGAAGATCCATGGAGAGTGTAAACAGAATTTATTATTTTCCCTGAAGTAATTTATTACCTAGCAACAATTAATGCTAGATATAAAGATGTAACTGATCTGAGATTGGTATTGCATTATATCATATAAATTCACCCTACAATGTAAGTTTTAAAATGATCATCTGTAGTAAGTTTTTAGGGGTCATCTAATGTAGCACCTTATTTTCAGCAAGACATCACTCAAGCCATTCAAGATAAATTGAAACCCTTTGTCTAAAGGGTTAGGAAGATATTTTCTAAAAGCTGATGTGATGATCAAGGAAAAGAAAAGCATTTGGTCTGCCATATAAGTGTGCTAGTAAAATACAGAAATAATAATTATCATTATTTTTTAAGATTTAATTTATTTGACAGAGAGAGCACAAGCCAGGGGAGTGGCAGGAGGAAGATGGAGAAGGAGAAGCAGGCTTCTTGCTGTGCAGAGAGCCTGATGTGGGGCTTGAACCCAGGACCTTGGGATCATCATGAAGGCAGACACTTAACCAACTGAGCCACCCGGGTGCCCTTGGAAACAATTATTGTTTATGTAAAACCTTAAAATCTTGAGGGCAAAAACACGAATGCAGGCTCAAATTCATTCCTATTTCATTTTATTTTTTTCAGGTGACGTCTTTTAACAAACTGCATACGTGTTGACCTATTTTTCTCAACATAGTTTTATGCATATAAATAATCATTAAATAAGGAAAAACATGCTCCTAATAAAATAAAGAGCTGTTCAAGGTTGACCCAAATCAAAGTAAGAGAGTATATATGTAGTCTTATGATTCGTGGTTTGTACGCTAACTAAATCATATGCTTCTGCAGCCAGAATTCTGTCCTATGGTGTTGCTTGCAAGGTGTGGGAAGCGGCCTTCTGTTGAGTGCGAGAATTCAGTAATTCACTCATCTTGACAAAAGTTGCAGCCAGATAAGCCTCACCTCACTCCCTCAAGGTGAATAAGACAGAGTCAAAATCTGCTGGAGTTACTCTAACAGAGTAATTCTACAAGATCAGTACAAATTGTTGACAACCTCACAGAACATGCAGGCATTATCACAATATAAGGAAGAAAATCATCAGGAAAGGTCAGTAACAAAAATAGCCAGAACTGTGTAAGTACAGTTCAAGTGTGAGATTTGAGTCCTTGTAGATTGATAATGAATAATAGCAACAATTAATAATAAAGATCTTCACATTAGGAAGAGTCATTTCTCACCAACCAGTGTGGGATTAGATGAGAATAGAATTCACAGAAGATGAATAGAAGCTATAAAAAAGGGAAAGGAAAGGAGTCTGGGCAGGAACAGAGGCAATTTTCTTAGTCATATTTGACAAAAGTTTCATCAGTTCTTAGTAAAGATCAATAAGAAGTTAAAACCAGAACTCTGCTATTTTTTATTTATAGTTTACAGATATAACTTGTTCAAGTTAAGGGCATAATAAACTACATAGATATCATTCCAATTGGTCATGGTCAGTGTATTGATTCTTAATGCCTTTGTTATCTTACATAAGGTTCAAGCTTAAGACCCCCTTTACTTGGAAGGCAATATATTGTGAAGTTTTGGTACTCAGAGAGTCCATAGGAGTGCAGCCTACATTTTCATGCATGTCTGCCTACCTGGGCAATAAATATCACATAGAAACAATGAACAATATTGGCTCAAAAAATTGCATCTGTCCAGATTATATAGTTACATGTTTTGTTATGTTTGAATTGAACACCTGAGGGAAAGGACAAAATTTAGATGCTTAATTGTCTGGGTTTAATTATTTTCTGAATTTGCTATGCAATTTTCCCTTTGTCTGAAAGGCCAATGTACCAATTTTAAGGAATCAGAGACTGCAGTTAGCTGTAGGTATATACCATCTTAGAAATATATGCTACTGCCATCAGGATATTACTGCCCTTTAGAGTGGGGCTCACAGTAGTTTGTTCCTTTCTGTAAGCTTAGGAGAAAATTTGATTCTGGGAATTTGGTCTTTCAGGAAAGGTAGCGGCCATCTTTAGGGAATTGCCAGAGGAAAGGCTCATTTTTCATATCTACATCATATTTATGATTGTGATCCTTCTTTTTCAAGGACATCACTTTCCAGTCAGAGAAATGAGCCTTCTTCATCCCCCAAGGCCATTCAGTAATGATCTTCCTCATCTATTTTTACTGAAGCTACAGTTTATGGTACAAGAGTTGAGAAGCTGCGTTCTTTTTTCTGGTTCTGTGGAATATTCTCCACGTATCCTTGTGGCATTTTTTTTTTTTCCTTCCTATCTGTTTTCTCAAATGCAGAGACATTTTCATTCTTTTTTCTCTTCTCAGTAGGATATAGATGAAAAAGATCTGTGAGCTTCTTGGGAAAACACATCACATAAATGCTAGATAATATTTTATTCTTTACTATGTTAATTCTAGTGTAAGGGGGAAATCGAGGGATGTGGGCAAATAAGGTGGCTTCAGGAAAGTGTGGTAAATGTTTTAGAAGGATAAACTGCTCAGTCTTGATTTTTAGGACATTAACAGGAATAAATAGAAATACTCAGCAGAACTGTTTGCTGGGTATATACTACAGTCAATATAGTTGAGCTCAGAAATCTAGAGACAGAGGAAAGCTATAAACCTCAGAATGAAAAATGTTGGAATAAAGTGATGGTAGAAAGAACAAAAGGAGAAAGTAGATTTTCAAGACCTAAGGGGAACTTAAAATATTTACATTTTATCTTGATTTCAGCAAAATCAGATTCTCACTCTTAACTGTGTATGCAGCAAAGGTTTTGGCAAAGAGCTCAGGAGGCAGCAGTTGCCTGTTCCTTTTTTGTCTCATCTATTGGAATGAGATTTTCAAGGTCTGCTTTCATGTGGTTCTGAGAAGGATTTTATTGTTACTTCCATTGTGTATGTTAAATCTATTTTTTCCTTTTTGATTCAATGTCTATAGTTCAGGTTCATACCTCCTCAAAATTTGTATCACTTAATTCAGCATTCTTCCCAAGCCAATTGTGAGCAAAATAGTCTCAATATCATGGCTTTTCCACTCAGATCTTT
Organism: Canis lupus familiaris; assembly: GCF_011100685.1. Classification (NCBI taxonomy): domain Eukaryota; kingdom Metazoa; phylum Chordata; class Mammalia; order Carnivora; family Canidae; genus Canis; species Canis lupus. Next base: position 21,683,305 of record NC_049224.1, read on the forward strand.
TAGAGATTCCTCATTTTTACAAAACCAAGTAGAAATGTCTTGTTTGGGCACCCAAGGTCCACCACAGTTTGTTTCTAACCTACCTCTTTCCATCTCCCACATTTTTTTAATAGCAGATCTAAAGTCTGGGTTGTTCCCCATGCCCTGAATAGGCTAGCACTTTATTTACTCTGAACTTCACATATACTTTTCTCTTAGGCCAGCATGTTTCTCTTATCCTATTAAAAACAAAATTCTGAGGACTCCTGGGTGGTTCAGTCAGTTAAGTATCTGACTCTTGATTTAGGCTCAGGTCATGATCTCAGCGTTGTGAGATTGATTCCTGTGTGGGGCTCTGTGCCTGGCATGGAGCTTACCTAAGATTCTCTCTCTCCTTCTCCCTCTGCCCCTCCCCACGCCCCACCTCCACCTCATTCATGTGTGCATTCTCTCTCAAAAAAATTTTTTTTCTGAAAACCCACCTGTGAAATTTCATAACATGTCCCAATTTCTGTCTCTACAATAATTTCCCTGATCCCCCCATTTGAAAATAAGTCCATCTATATGACATCAGCTTGCAACATTTATATGTCCTGTTCACATAACTACATAATTATAATTCATTCACTTATTATCTTTCCCCATTCATCATTTACTGAACTGATACTGTGCACCAGGGTTGAGTTGGGGATACAAAGATATAAAACCTAATAGTCATTCTTCTTAACTTATAGACCGTTGAAGAACACAAATGTGTAAGCAAACAATTGAAGTATACTGTGAAAATTGCTGCAAAGAAGCAACATGTCACATCCAATATGAGCAGAATAGAGGAATGTGTAGGACTATTGAAAGAAGTAGCCATGGAATCTAATGAGAACGTAATATTAAAACAATATTAATAGTAAAATGAAGTGGCATTCTAGCCATTTTAGGTGCAGTAAAATTCCCTGAAGTACAATCATCATCACCACTTTCAGATGAAGAAACTGAGGCTCAGAAAACAGTTACCATTTAGCCCAGTCCACATAACTGGTAATTAGTATATCCAGGTTAACTAGCTCTTTTGAGAGAAAAGCGTCAGGAATCCAAACCAGATAGGGTGGCTCTGTCACTCTGGAGGCAGGAACAAGAGGCAAGATAGTTTACGTCTTGAATGGACAAGCGCTGGACAGTTAGAGTCAGTCTCCAGAGAGCTTATCTTTAATAACAGATTTCTTCTGAGGAGTAGCTGAGTTCATGGTTTTGTTTTTCAAGATGCTGATTCACCAAGATGTGAAAACTCCGATTCTAGATACGATGATGGAAGAGGGCCACCAGGAAACACCCCAGAAGAATGGGTCAAATTAATCATCTGTAGGGCATTAGTCTTCCTCCAAAGACTGGTGGATGAGGAAGGTAAATTTCTTTTCTAAGAAGCAGACAACTGGACATTGTGCACTCATAGCAGAAGGAAACCATCAAGAAGTAGAGGACTGACCATGCTGGACAAGTGATTGAATGTGTACACCTCAACAAGGATTGCTCTGTGTCCTCACAGATGAGTGAGGTCGTGCCGGGACTTCCTTCCCCAGGGATCTGGCCTAACTGACATGCAGTTTTGTAAATGCACCTTTGTCTCATTATCTTTTTGTATAGTTTGTGAAAGTATTAACATAGTTTTATAAAGTAAATATTTTTAGGCTACAAAACTTGACCGGCCACCTTTGTATCATTAAAAAAACCTCCAAAAAAACAAAAAAAAACAAAAAACCTCCAAATGTGAAGACAAATAAAAGGTTGTGTATTCAGTATAAAAAATAAGAAAAGAAAGGAGAGGAAAGAAAAAGAAAAAACCAATAGAGTGGAGGAATGCTGAGTGGAGAGAGATAGTCTATCCTCTGCTACAGAGCAAGTTATTTGATTTTAGATGTGAGCTCTTCTACAAGTTTCCTTCTCAGTATAGCTTACATAGTAGTGTCTTTACAAGAGCTTTTTAATATCAGTATTACTCAGTGTAGGCTGAAAGAAAGTTTAGACAATGCCAGGTTAAAGTCACTGGATTTTAGGCAACTTGGTAAATAAAATCCCCCTATCCTGTGCAGGTGTGGAATAAACTGGAGGTAGAAAGAGGAGCTAGGTTGGAAGTCAGTGAACCAAGTGGCCTGACAGCAACTTCCCTAACCAGTCATGGGCAGGTATAGAAAAGAGCAGACCTCCCTGCAGAGGCATAGCATGCCCTCACGACCTGCTACCCCTGAGCATACACAGGATCTAAGGAGAGGGAAGGGGAAGAGAGAGCCAGGACAATGCTCTCAACCAGTCCTTAGATGCCCATCTTCCCCTGGGAATGAGGACAGAGAAGCAAGGAGCAAGGCATGTTGTTCAAGTGGACTACCTCCACGTAGAAACATATAGCAAGGGCAAAAGATTTTACCCTCAAAGAAAAGTGCTTGCTTTAGTTTTGGCTCTTCTTATGCAATGCTATGCTATTGGAAATTAAAGTACAAGTAGATTCAGTTAGGATTTAGAAAATGTGATTCCCCGTAACAACCCTGTCACTAATTGGTTTTGCTGCCTTGAAAAAAAAAAATCACCTGGGATGTTTCCTCATCTCCGTAATTGGAGCATTGGGCTAGATCATTTTCTTTCATCTCTAAAATTCTACAATGTAGTCATTTAGGAGACAGCTCTCTTCAACTCTACTACTATCTGTGGAATGAAAAACTTGGGTGATTTCAATCATTCAGTGTTTAACTTTCACTTGAACCTTTTACTGGCATTTCTAAGGCTTGTGATTTGGATGCAAGGAGGAAATGGAAGGTAAGGAAGATTCCTAGTCACAGAATGTGGTAGGTCCCTGCAATAAAGTCACTAAACTTTGAAGCCACCCAGGATCTCCTTGGTCTTAGAATCAGAGAGAGATTGGCTTTGAAGTGTCCAGAGAGAACTCCCCAAATGTGCATGCTTGGGTTTGGTTTCATTGCTTCCAAAACCTTGCCAGAGCATGGTAAGCTTTTTTCATGTGGTTATTACTTACATTCAAGTTCTACTTTATCACACTACATCTTGTTTTGACATGCCTGGGCTCCAGAATGAAACTCAAAAGATAGCTCCAAAAACATTCTCTACTTTCTGATGCATGATGGATGGAATGGAACAATTATTCAACTGTGTGAATCATGGGACTTTATGACAAATCTTCTTAGCAAACATATGTTGAAATTATTCTGGAAGACAAGATACCTAGTAGAGTGGTAGCACAGAGTAAACAATGTTTTACAAATGTGTTGAAATAGCAAAGTGATAGGTTTGTTGATTATCCTACATACAAAAAAAAAAAAATGGTGTTAGCTGCCTCAGTACAGTCAGGGATTTTTTTAGTATGTACTTAGCCCAATTCTCTAATTCTCTGTCCTTCCCCCAAATAATGTAAATCTCTGAAATAATGGATAGAAATTGAAGTGAGAGAATGACCTCATTACTCAATTAGAATGAATACACTTAAGGACTAAGAAAATGGGGGAAAAAATAAAGGCAGTGAGATTATAAAACTTATGGAGTTTTCTAAGCATAATCAGATAAGAAGTGCTTAACATTGACAAATTTCTCTTTGCTCTTTCCTACTATTTAAAAAAACTCCAAATTTCAGTACTTCTAATGAAATTGAATTTAAAATTTAAATTTAGGAAGATGGAAGTGACCGTAACCCACAGCTTTCCTTTTAGAGATGATGAGACAGGTTCTCAGAGAGGTTCATTAAATAACCACTGCCATATAGACCATCAACAGTGGAGCCAAGAGGAGTTCCAGACTTCTAATTCATTGTTCTGGATAGCTGGTGCTACGTCCCTGCCTTTAATGAATTAACAGAAGGAGAGCTTCTACCTCTCCTTGAACATACTCTGGTGTCATAAATTTAATTCTGGTCTCCCAATTAATCATCCCAGAAAGGCCTCCCCCTTCCTCTCACCTCTTGAATTTCAAAAAAAGAATAATCCGGGGAAGAGATTTTTACTTTGCTTCTTTGTGCCTTCTCACCTCTTGACCTTTCCTTCAACTGCCTGCTATTGCTTGGGCTGGCTGCACAGTATTTTTATACCTGGGATAAGATCATTTTCCCCATCCTGCTGATGCTCAAACAAAACCATGTTATGCATTCCTTGTCTTCCTCCTCTCACCATTCTTCTCTTTCCTCCCCCCTTCTGCTTTCTCCTTCTTAATTAGGTTCAAGGCAAGGTGGATGTCTTTGCTTCCAGTCCATTGTCCTGAAAATGAAATCTATGGCAAGGCCATAAGAGTTCTTTTTAAACCACAGACCTAGTTGTAGACTCTGAGCATATTGAGAAATAACCCCCCAAAGTTTTCTATTTCTCATTAACTTTTAAAACCTTTGCTGACTACTGTGCTCATTACATTGAGTTGTAAATGATGTTTGAAGAGAATGATTCCAGCCCACTCAGTGCACAAAGAGAATACAAACAAGCCTTTGCAATTGCTTTTTCAAGGTGATACATGCTATAATATTGAGCTGAGTTACTACTAGGAAAGTCTGAAGTCCCAGAAGTCTCAAACCATTGGAAAACAAATATGAAATAAAAATATATAATTTGTTTCATGTTAACTCTCTAACCTCCCACCAACTTATTAAATATAGGTAAGAGCTTTCTTCTCCAAGAGAAAGCGCCACATGAAGAACTCTGACTTCATGTTCCTTCTTCCAAATAGCTTTTCTTACTTCTCTGACTTGCTATTAATAACTCTGACAATGCTGGAGGCTAAACCCTTAAGTGATGAATGCCCACTGTTGAATAAACAGGACAGATGTCACCAACAGCCACTTCTTTTCCTACGATAATGGAATTCACCTTATGTTGCCATTTATAATAAATATTATTATAGTTTTATCTTTTTGTCTGATCATTGCACTGGTGCTTGGGTGACTGCAAAGGAGACAGTCTTGATAAGCATAGTTGTAGCTGTCTATTACAGTCCTTTGAACAGCAAATCTATCCTATCAGAAGGTCGCTAAATCCACCATCAGAAACTCCACTGAAGATCTTTCTCAGAGTAAGAAATTGTCTTTTAAAAACCTACTTCCATCAAAACACGTGCTTTTCATTGAGAAAAAAAAATATGTGCAAGCACCACAAGCAGCCTTTATGCTGACACATTGCTAACAACTTGACACATTGGTATGAACAGCGTAGATACTACCCTAAATATAATACCTCTGTAGCATTAGGGACAAAACTATGGTGCAATATAAGAAAAAATAAGTGACTCCAGAGAGCATACTTTAATATTACACAAAACATGTTCTGGTTGAGAAAATTATTCATTTTCAGAAAAATCAGTCCCACCTAAAATCTTCAACAGATCTTTATAGGATACTGGCTTGAAAAAGAATAAACAAGCTACTACAGGATAACTAAAACAGTGATGTCTAGCTAAGTCTTTCCTAGTGTGAATTCTAGAAGCCAAGTCTGCTCAGTAGATCTCTCTTCTTGCTGCTTCAGATGGCTCCATTACTTCTGGAGTCACTGCCATGTTCTTACAGGCTTTCATTGGTCAACAAGAAAGGAAGAGGTGGTGGTGTCCTGGAAGGCAGGTGCTATGCCTCACTTGGACTTTCCTCCATTGCTATGATTACTGTCATTGCTTTGCTGCCATGGCCTCAGTGTTCCTGTCTAGCATTTTGGTAGGAACTGCCCTGACTCGTGTGCCTTAAGTACATTGCTCAATGTGGGGCTGCTGCTCACTGTCCCTGGGACCTTGGGACATTATGCTCTTCTAATGATGCCTCTTCCAAGTGCCTGCTCTGAGCCTCCCACTCCATGTTTTAGTATCAGGGGTTCCCACTTTTCTCCTAAAGTCTATTCTCCTAAGGTTTCGGCAGCACCTGGAAAAATGCATCTAACCAAAAAAAAGTGTGCTGTGTTTTCCCCATCACCAGACAATTGTAGTCTTTATTTTGCTTCCTCCTTTTTTCTTTTTTAGGGTTGGAGATAGAAGCTGAGGAATATTAATTCCTAATTTCTCCTCAAGAGGAAACAAGTTTATGACATAACCTCTTATGTTATCCCCTCCCCTTTGAAGTTAAGTTGCTATTGAAAGATTTTATTTATTTATTCATGAGATACACACATACATAAACACACACACACACACACACACACACACACACACACACAGAAAGAGAGAGAGGCAGAGACCCAGGCAGTGGGAGAAGCAGGCTCCATGCAGGGTGCTCGACATGGGACTTGATCCCGGGTCTCCAGGATCACACCCTGGGCTGTAGGCTGCACTAAACTGCTGAGCCACCAGAGCTGCCCAGTTGCTAGATATTTTCAAAATTCTTAGGTTAAAACTTGCAGATATGACCCTTTGCTTAGTGGAGTCTCATTGAGCTTTGAAAATTTATTAGATTGCTGTCCATGATTTTAGATAAATCAGCTTTTAAATTATTAGTGGGAAGTAGGCAGTATAGTATAATGAAATCAGATTGCCTGCTTTAAAACCCTTGTCTAACCATCTACTACTAGCTGTGTGAATTCGAAAAGTACTTTGTATAGTTGATGTGGGGATTAATAATGAAATAATATACAGAAAATACTAATAATATGAAACAATATCCTAGAGACATTATGGGAGAGAAAAACCTCATTTATGGTAGGTAAGAAGATAAAATACTTAAGAATAAACTCAATAAGAAATGTACACAACATATATAAGGAAAATTTAAAATCCTCATGAGACACACAAAAGTAGACTTGAACAAATGGGAAGATACCTCATTCTTGAATATGATGACTCAATGTCCTAAAGCAGACAGTTCTCCCTAATTTAAATTATGCAAAATCCCAATAAAAATGCCAACAACCTTCATTATAGAGTTAGGTAAGTTTATGCTAAAATCCACAATGAAAACAAACTTGTAAAAACAACCAGGAAAACCTAAAAATAAACAATGGGAGAGAGACTAGCCCTATCAGACATTCAAATATACTCTAAAGTACCCATAATTGAAACAGTATGATATTGTCACATGAATAGACAGACACATCAGTGAAACATAATAGCCCAGAAATATCCCCAGATAGAAATGCAAATTTAATATATTATAAATGTAGCTTTTCAAATCACGGGACAAAAAAATGGACTTTTTAATAATCAGTATTTTGACCACTGGGTAGCCATTTAGAAAAAACACAAAATTAGAACTATACTTCACATCTTTCACAAGACTCAATTCCAAATGAAAAAAAAATGAGGTGGGTATTAGAAGAAAACATGGATGAATTCTTCTTTAATGTTAGTGTAAAAAAGACTTTGACTAAAACTCAGAAATGATAAAGACTGATAAATCTGACTACATAAAAATAAAAACTTGTTCCATGACAAAAACATCATAAAGCCAAGAAAGAACTGAAAACCAGGGGGAAACAACAGGTACCACAGACTATAAAGGTTAATATCTCCAATACCCCACCTTAAAAGCATCACAAACGAAACAAAAAATCTCTTAAAACTGAACAAAAGACCTATAATCAGAAAATTCACAAGTACGTATTTTATAAAATGGTCCTTAAACACATGAAAGATATTCACATTCAGAGTAACACAAATTAACACAATACTGGGGTACCACTCATCACTTATAAAATTAGCAAAAAATAAAAACAACTCAGTTTATTTTGTTAGCAAACCTTCAGGAAAACTGGTGTGCTCATGAATTGCTGGAGAGAATGCAAATTGGTACACGTCTTCTGCAGAAAAATTTAGCAATAAAGTTACATAAGCCTTTTTTATTGAAGTATAATTAATATACATTATTATATCATTTTAATATATAACTATTACTTTAACAATTCCACACTTTAGTCAATGCTCACCCTAAGTAAACATATGCATTTATTTACCTTTTGACCTGACAATCCCATTTCTAAGAATTTATCCTAAGATACTTTTTAAATAATATGACAATACATATGCCTAATATTATTCATTGCAGCATTGCTTATAACTGCAAAATATTGTAAGCAATCTAAATGTTCACACACTGAAGAGTAGCTGAATACATTATGGTATGTTCAAAGAACAGCATATGCAGTTGTAAAAAAGAATGAGACATAGCTCTATGAACTTACAAAAAGTATTTTCTACCATATTCTGTCCAGTAAAAAAATAAGTTGCTACAGAAGTATTTATAGTAATGTAGGATTTTTAGTAAGAGAGAAAACAAAAAAGTAAAAGGGGCTATATGAAGTATCCATGCATCTGTTCATTTGTGCAGCATGAAATACAAGAATAATCCAGAAACTAATGAAATTGGTTTCCTAGAGGCTGTGGGTGGGAATGTGGCAAAAAGAAGGAAGAGGAGATAAGGGAGGATAGCCACTTCTTTAATAATGTTGAATGTTTAATGTTGATAGTTTTGAGTTTTTAGAACTATGTTAGCATTTCAAAATAAAATTAACCACAACATCAGTGGAATCTAAAATCAACCACAGGGGTGCCTGAGTGGTTCAATGGGTTAAGGGCCCAACTTTTGGTTTCGGCTCAGGTTGTGATTTCAGGATCATAAGACTGAGCCCTGTGATGGGCTCCATGGTCAGTGCAGGGTCTGCTTGAGATTCTCTCTCTCCCTCTCATTCTCCCCCCACCCCCAAGCCATGCTTGCTCTCTCTCTCTAACATATCAACACATATTTAATAAAAAATAATGTAACTACAAACAGTAAAAAAATGAACTTAACTATATTATAAATAAATAAGATAACCACACAGAAAGGAATGAGGAATCTAAGTAACTTTGGTAAACCTTATTTTGACTATATAAGGCAAGGCTAAGGACAAGAAGGAAGTTTATACAAATAGTATACTCTACTTAGTGAATTTTTTTTTTTTTTATGGAAGACGGGTTAGCAAATTTGAAACTACTTCGTGTGTATTCTAGAATTGAGAACATAAGTGAATATAGTCTAGATAACAAGAGCCTGATTTTTCACCTCTTAAAGAAGTTATAAGTAGAGAAGTAGGGAGGGCTAGGACAGATACTGTGATGGTGGAAGACTGTCAGAACTCATAGATTTTCATGTTTATACAGATAAAGAAACAAAAGCAAAGATATGGGAATATAGGAATACATGTGTTTTCTAGCTCTATTATCTAAAAAGGCCTAGAAGCAAGGACACCGCAGTAGCAGTATGTACACTTGCTCTCATGTCTTAGTCTCAAACACTATTCTCTAAGACAGCATATCAGGACCCCTTGGAGAAATGGCTAGGTTTAAAAGTGGAGGGGATATCAGTCAATTAATAACCAAAGTTAAGACGTACTTAGATAATACGCTTCTACTCAGAGACTTCAACACAGCGCTTTCTGCAAATGATGGATTTTCTAAGCACAACATCTCCAAAGAAACAAGAGCTTTAAATGATACACTGGACCAGATGGATTTCACAGATATTTACAGAACTTTACATCCAAATGCAATGGAATACACATTCTTCTCAAGTGCACATGGAACTTTCTCCAGAATAGACCATGTACAGGGTCACAAATCAGGTCTCAGCCGATACCAAAAGTTTGGGATTGTCCCCTGCATATTTTCAGACCACAATGCTTTGAAACTTGAACTCAATCACAAGAAGAAATTTGGAAGAAATTCAAACACGTGGAGGTTAAAGAGCATCCTGCTAAAGGATGAGTGGGTCAACCAGGAAATTGGAGAAGAATTTAAAAAATTCATAGAAACTAATGAGAATGAAGATGCAACTGCTCAAAATCTTTGGGATATAGCAAAAGCAGTCCTGAGAGGGAAATACATCGCAAGATAAGCCTCCCTCAAAAAACTGGAAAAAACTCAAATACACAAGCTAACCTTGCACCTAAAGGAACTGGAGACAGAACAGCAAATAAAACCTACACCTAGCAGAAGAAGAGAGTTAATAAAGATCCGAGCAGACCTCAATGAAACAGAGACCAGAAGAACTGTAGAACAGATCAACAAAACCAGGAGTTGGTTCTTTGAAAGAATAAGATAGATAAACCATTATCCAGCCTTATAAAACAAAAGAGAAAAGACTCTAATTAGTAAAATCATGAATGAAAAACGAGCGATCACAACCAATACCAAGGAAATACAAACGATTTTAAAAACATATTATGAGAAGCTATACGCCAGTAAATTAGGCAATCTAGAGAAATGGACGCATTTCTGAAAAGCCACAAACTACCAAAACCAGAACAGGAAGAAATAGAAAACCTGAACAGGCCGATAACCAGGGAGGAAACTGAAGCAGTCATCAAAACCCTCCCAAGACACCAAAGTCCAGGGCCAGATGGCTTCCCAGGGGAATTCTGTCAAACATTTAAAGAAGAAACAATACTTATTCTACTAAAGCTGTTCTGAAAGACAGAAAGGGATGGAACACTTCCAAACTCGTTCTATGAGGCCAGCATCACTTTGATTCCAAAACCAGACAAAGAACCCACCAAAAAGGAGAATTATAGACCAATATCCCTGGTGAACACAGATGCAAAAATTCTCAAGATACTAACCAATAGGATCCAACAGTACATTAAGAAGATTATTCACTATGACCAAATGGGATTCATCCCTGGGATTCAAGGCTGGTTCAACACTCATAAAGCAATCAATGTGATAGATCATATTAACAAGGGAAAAAAAAACAGAACCATATTACCCTCTCAATAGATGCAGAGAAAGCAGTTAACAAAATACAGCATCCATTCCTGATGAAAACTCTTCAGAGTGTAGGGATAGAGGGAACATTCCTCAACATCTTAAAAGCCATCTACAAAAAGCCCAGGGCAAATATCATTCTCAATGGGGAAACACTGGGAGCCTTTCCCCTAAGATCATGAACACCACAGGGCTATCCACTCTTACCACTGCTATTCAACATAGTACTAGAAGTCCTAGCCTCAGCAATCAGGCAACAAAAAGAAATAAAAGGCATTCAAATTGGCAAAGAACAAAAACTCTCCCTCTTCGCAGATGACATGATACCATGCATAGAAAACCCAAAAGCCTCCACCCCAAGATTGCTAGAACTCATACAGCAATTTGGCAATGTGGCAGGCTACAAAATCAATGGCCAGAAGTCAGTGGCATTTCTTTACACTAGCAATGAGACTGAAGAAAGAGAAATTGAGTCAATCCCATTGACAATTGCACCCAAAAGCATAAGATACCTAGGAATAAACCTAACCAAAGAGGTAAAGGATCTATACCCTAAAAACTACAGAACACTTCTGAAAGAAATTGAGGAAGACACAAAGAGATGGAAAAATATTCCATACTCATGGATTGGAAGAGTTAATACTGTGAAAATGTCAATGTTACCCAGGGCAATATACACGTTTAATGCAATCCCTATCAAAATACCATGGACTTTCTTCAGAGAGTTAGAACAAATTATTTTAAGATTTGTGTGGAATCAGAAAAGACCCTGAATAGCCAGGGGAATTTTAAAAAAGAAAACCATATCTGGGGGCATCACAATGCCAGATTTCAGGTTGTACTACAAAGCTGTGGTCATCAAGACAGTGTGATACTGGCACAAAAACAGACACATAGATCCATGGAACAGAATAGAGAACCCGGAAATGGGCCCTCAACTCTATAGTCAACTAATATTCGACAAAGCAGGAAAGACTATCCACTGGAAAAAGGACAGTCTCTTCAATAAACGGTGCTGGGAAAATTGGACAGCCACATGCAGAAAAATGAAACTAGACCATTTTCTTACACCAGACACCAAGATAAACTCAAAATGGATAAAGGATCTAATGTGAGACAAGATTCCATCAAAATCTTAGAGGAGAACACAGGCAACACCCTTTTTGAACTCGACCACAGCAACTTCTTGCAAGATACATCCATGAAGGCAAGGGAAACAAAAGCAAAAATGAATTATTGGGACTTAAGATCAAAAGCTTCTGCACAGCAAAAGAAACCGTCAACAAAACTAAAAGACAACCTACAGAATGGGAGAAGATATTTGCAAATGACCTATCAGATAAAGGGCTAGTATCCAAGATCTATAAAGAACTTCTTAAACTCAATAGCAAAGAAACAAACAATACAATCATGAAATGGGCAAAAGACATGAACAGACACTTCTCCAAAGAAGACCTACACATGGGCAACAAGCCCATGAGAAAATGCTCCGCATCACTTGCCATCAGGAAAATACAAATCCAAACCACAACGAGATACCACCTCACACCAGTGAGAATGGTGAAAATAAACAAGACAGGAAACAACTGTTGGAGAGGATGTGAAGAAGGGGGAACCCCCTCGCACTGTTGGTGGGAATGTGAACTGGTGCAGCCACTCTGGAAAACTGTGTTCCTCAAAGAGTTAAAAATAGAGCTATCCTATTACCCAGCAATTGCACTGCTGGGGATTTACCCCAAAGATACATATGCAGTGAAACGGCAGGACTCCTGCACCAATGTTTCTAGCAGGAATGTCCACAACAGTCAAACTGTGGAAGGAGCCTCGGTGTCCATCGACAGATGATGGTTAGAGAAGCTGTGGTCTATGTATACAATGGAGTATTACTCAGCCATCAGAAAGGACGAACACCCACTGTTTGCTTTGATGTGGATGGACCTGGAGGGTATTATGCTGAGTGAAGTAAGTCAATCGGAGAAGGATAAACATTATATGGTCTCATTCACTTGTGGAATATAAAAAATAGTAAAAGGGAATAAAGGGGAAAGGAGACAAAATGAGTGGGAAATATCAGTGAGGGAGATAGAACATGAGAGACACCTAACTCTGGGAAATGAACAAGGGGTAGTGGAAGGGGAGGTGAGCGGGGGTGGGGGTGACTGGGTGATGGGCACTGAGGGGGGCACTTGATGGGATGAGCACTGGGTGTTATGCTATATGTTGGCAAATTGAACTCCAATTAAAGTAAAAAAAAAAAAAGGGGGGGGAGGGGAGAGTATAAGACGAACCTGGAATGTTGTGTTTTCAGAAAGCTGGGAAGCATCAAATATTAGCACAAGCAAGGTGAAAAGACATAGAAGCCAAGCTGAAGGAGCACTCAAGACCAAATCAGGGACAATGTGAGCAAAACAATTACTGTAGCAATGGATTATAAACTCCTATGAAAAAATGTAAGTCCACACTGAAATCAATGAGTGAATGAATGAATGAATGAATGAATGAAGGGAAAGCTCTTACTACTGTAAATTCTGATTTAAAAATGAAGAAAGGATGGAAATAAAACAATACCTTTTGTAAAATGCCACAGAGGAGAGACCTGTAGACACCAAATTAAGCAGGCAGTTTATATTATTGATAATGAGACATAGCAAAATTGTGTGCCTTGGATTCATAAGAAGAGCATGGGGCTACTGCGGCATTCTTGCCACATTCACACACCCTGAATATAATGAATAAATAATGGAAAACTCGGATTGAGGGACATTTCACAAATAACTGGCACGTGTTCTTCAAAAGTATCGAGATGGAAAGACAAAGGAAGACTGAGGAACAGTCAGAGATTGAAAGAGACTAAGGAGAAATGACAACTAAACACGATGTGTGAGCCTTGATCAGCTCTAGACCAGAAAAAATGACATAACAGAGACAATTACTGACATTTGCATAAGATTAGTATATTGGCTATTAGTATTGTGTTAATTTAGTATTTTTAATAATTGTACTATGAGTGTGCGATATATTAGCATTTGGAGAAATTTGAGGGAAGGGTATAAGGGGACCCTCTTTGTAGTGCTTTTGCAGTTTTATGTAAGTTTAAAGTTATTTCCAAACGACTTGTATGGCTGAGAAAAAAAAAAAAAACTTTTATTTGCCCTTACCTTTAACAGCTTAGTCAGATATAAAAATTTAGGTGATACTTTATCTTCATTATGATTTAGTGTTGTTAGAAAGGAGTCTGGGGTCAGTCTAAATTTTATTTTTGTTTTTTTTTAATTTATTTTTTATTGGTGTTCAATTTACTAACATACAGAATAACCCCCCAGTGCCCGTCACCCATTCACTCCCACCCCCCGCCCTCCTCCCCTTCTACCACCCCTAGTTCGTTTCCCAGAGTTAGGAGTCTTTATGTTCTGTCTCCCTTTCTGATATTTCCCACACATTTCTTCTCCCTTCCCTTCTATTCCCTTTCACTATTATTTATATTCCCCAAATGAAAGAGAACATGTAATGTTTGTCCTTCTCCGACTGGCTTACTTCACTCAGCATAATACCCTCCAGTTCCATCCACGTTGAAGCAAATGGTGGGTATTTGTCATTTCTAATGGCTGAGTAATATTCCATTGTATACATAAACCACATCTTCTTTATCCATTCATCTTTCAGTGGACACCGAGGCTCCTTCCACAGCTTGGCTATCGTGGCCATTGCTGCTATAAACATCGGGGTGCAGGTGTCCCGGCGTTTCATTGCATTTGTATCTTTGGGGTAAATCCCCAACAGTGCAATTGCTGGGTCGTAGGGCAGGTCTATTTTTAACTCTTTGAGGAACCTCCACCCAGTTTTCCAGAGTGGCTGCACCAGTTCACATTCCCACCAACAATGTATGAGGATTCCCTTTTCTCCACATCCCCTCCAACATTTGTTGTTTCCTGCCTTGTTAATTTGCCCCATTCTCACTGGTGTGAGGTGGTATCTCATTGTGGTTTTGATTTGTATTTCCCTGATGGCAAGTGATGCAGAGCATTTTCTCATGTGCATGTTGGCCATGTCTATGTCTTCTTCTGTGAGATTTCTGTTCATGTCTTTTGCCCATTTCATGATTGGATTGTTTGTTTCTTTGGTGTTGAGTTTAAGAAGTTCTTTATAGATCTTGGAAACTAGCCCTTTATCTGATAGGTCATTTGCAAATATCTTCTCCCATTCTGTAGGTTGTCTTTGAGTTTTGTTGACTGTATCCTTTGCTGTGCAAAAGCTTCTTATCTTGATGAAGTCCCAATAGTTCATTTTTGCTTTTGTTTCTTTTGCCTTCGTGGATGTATCTTGCAAGAAGTTACTATGGCCGAGTTCAAAAAGGGTGTTGTCTGTGTTCTTCTCTAGGATTTTGATGGAATCTTGTCTCACATTTAGATCTTTCATCCATTTTGAGTTTATCTTTGTGTATGGTGAAAGAGTGGTCTAGTTTCATTCTTCTGCATGTGGACGTCCAATTTTCCCAGCACCATTTATTGAAGAGACTGTCTTTCTTCCAATGGAGAGTCTTTCCTCCTTTATCGAATATTAGTTGCCCATAAAGTTCAGGGTCCACTTCTGGATTCTCTATTCTGTTCCACTGATCTATGTGTCTGTTTTTGTGCCAGTACCACACGGTCTTGATGACCACAGCTTTGTAGTACAACCTGAAATCTGGCATTGTGATGCCCCCAGCTATGGTTTTCTTTTTTAAAATTCCCCTGGCTATTCGGGGTCTTTTCTGATTCCACACAATTCTTAAAATAATTTGTTCTAACTCTCTGAAGAAAGTCCATGGTATTTTGTTTTTTTTAAGTGATCTTTTTTCTCTCCAGAAACTTACAGGACTTTCTGTCTTGATTTTCTTAAATTTCACTAGAGTTTTTAATGTTACAGGCTTTTCAGTAGCTTTTTGTTCTTTACTCTGTCCTTTTATCTGAGAGTTTATATCATTCTGGGTATAAATCTGGAAGATTAAATTTTTTTCCCAATATTTCCTCCCCCTTGTTTACTTTTATCTCCTGTTCTGAAGAGGCCCTTTTTATGTGGGGGTTAGCATCTCTCCTTCCTTCCTCTTTATTCTTTTCTGAGGACTTTGGGTGAGCTCCTTGCCCATTATATCCTAGCCCAGATATATAATTTTTAGCTTTCTAAATTCTGCTATGCAACCCACCCAACAAATTATTTCAACAACTATATATTTTAATTACCTAGTAACCTCCAATTGGATTCCAAAATCTTTTTGTCTCTTAGGAAATTATTATGCTTATATGTTTTATTCTTTTCTTATCATTAGCTCTACTTATTCTGGTATCAGTTATTCTTTTTGTTATCTATCGTTCACAGTGTTTTAAGTCCTCAGAGGTCATGTTAATTTTCTCTGTGAGTTCATGTCTCATTGCCTTGACATTATGGACTGTTCGGCCTCGTAGTATTGAAATCTTTGGCTCTCAAAGTGTGTCTAAAGACATGACCAGCAGCGTTGTTGACATGTAGGAGCATATTAAACACTTAGGTATGCCTTAGCTCGTGTCCCTCCAAGTGAGCCGAGGAGGGGTGCCCAGTGGTGAGAACTAGCCACTTCTACAATCTAAAAAAAATTTTTTTACAATCTAAATTTAATTATCGATTTGTCTCTTTCTCCCACAACACTTTTCCCTTGTCCCCAGGTTACCACCAAACTTATTGTTTCTACTCAGGGACAAATACTATCTGATAGAAATGGCTAGCCCAATAAGTAACAGAGAGAGAGAGAAAAGAATGTTTGGTATCAGGCAGGTTGCTTGTCCCCACGCTAGGGGGATTCCCACTCTGTCTTTAGTGGCCAATTCCAGCTGCTGCTTTCCTGTTCCTTGAGGGAACAGCACGGTAAAGAAAGGCGCAACGAGAACACTCACACCTGCCCTTCTGGGGAACACTTCCTTCTACACTAGGACTAAACCATTCTCTTTCTTCCTATGTGCTTCTTGTGCATTTGTTTTTTTTTTTTTAATTTATTTTTTATTGGTGTTCAATTTACTAACATACAGAATAACCCCCAGTGCCCGTCACCCATTCACTCCCACCCCCCGCCCTCCTCCCCTTCTACCACCCCTAGTTCGTTTCCCAGAGTTAGCAGTCTTTACGTTCTGTCTCCCTTTCTGATATTTCCCACACATTTCTTCTCCCTTCCCTTCTATTCCCTTTCACTATTATTTATATTCCCCAAATGAATGAGAACATATAATGTTTGTCCTTCTCCGACTGACTTACTTCACTCAGCATAATACCCTCCAGTTCCATCCACGTTGAAGCAAATGGTGGGTATTTGTCATTTCTAATAGCTGAGTAATATTCCATTGTATACATAAACCACATCTTCTTTATCCATTCATCTTTCGTTGGACACCGAGGCTCCTTCCACAGTTTGGCTATCGTGGCCATTGCTGCTATAAACATCGGGGTGCAGGTGTCCCAGCGTTTCATTGCATCTGTATCTTTGGGGTAAATCCCCAACAGTGCAATTGCTGGGTCGTAGGGCAGGTCTATTTTTAACTCTTTGAGGAACCTCCACCCAGTTTTCCAGAGTGGCTGCACCAGTTCACATTCCCACCAACAGTGTAAGAGGGTTCCCTTTTCTCCGCATCCTCTCCAACATTTGTGTAAGTGTGCTAAACAGCCTTCTGAAATCCATCAAATCCCTCATCATCCTGGGGCCACCCTCAGGTCGTGCTGCCAAAAGGGAGCCAGCAACCAAGGCAAATTCACCTACTTTTCTGGAATCAGACTAATTCTTATGCATACTAAAATTTGAGAACCACCACTCTAATCTTTCTCCTCTTTTTATTATATATGGAGAACTTTGCATTTGTGTCATTAATATACTTTTTCAAAGTATGGTGATATTTTAGTTAATTTTTTTAGATTAGGAGTTTAGAGTTCCTTGCATTTGGGCTGAGCTAATAAGCTCATTCAGAGGGGTCATGTCAATCTAAAGAAGTTGGTTCTTATAAGGGTCTGAGATATGTATCTGCAGATTCCATAGCTGAATTAATTATTTTGGAAAAGGTCAATAAAGACAATTACTAGGAAGGAGGAAAGAGTTGGTTTTATGTATCTTCTAAACCAGTTTACTTATATAGCTAAAAAGTATTGTGCAAGTAAAGTACTTATGAGTTTATTTTTAATCTTGCATACCCTGATATTTTTTCTAACTAGCTGAATTTAGGAAATTCTCTAGGAATGAGCTAAGTCCACAAGACATCAAGTCCCCATGTACGTGCAGAGTGTCACCTGATAACGAATGATGGAGAATAAAACTCTTAGCATGGTGCCTTGT
Organism: Canis lupus familiaris; assembly: GCF_011100685.1. NCBI lineage: Eukaryota > Metazoa > Chordata > Mammalia > Carnivora > Canidae > Canis > Canis lupus. The sequence continues at coordinate 21,701,300 of NC_049224.1, forward strand.
CGTCGATGGTAAGTTTTCTTTTCTCTTTCCTTTTCCCATCCCTTCCTCCTTTCCCCCTCCTTCCCTTTTAGTTCTCCTCTTCTTTTGAGGCTCTGTTAAGTACTTTTGATACATTTTGTCAAACAATACAGAAGACAGTGGCTAACTGAAAGGTCAGTGTTGTGCAGGCAACAAGAAGGCACATTTTTAATTTCCACTGGCCCATTCTGAATTTTATCTAAGCCTTGCACTTCCAGAAAGAAAGTCTCTTTTGTGGTCCACAAAATGGCTAACCACAGTGAACCATCTTCTATCTCCTATTCCAAAATAGTATCCACTTCTATCTTTCCTCAGTGGCTTGGATAACACATAGTTCTGTTCTCAGGATTCCCACAAGACATGGATGACTCTCTTGTCTACCTGCCTCATTTAAGCCCCCAGGCCCACTTCCTTTTAGGTATTTCTCATTAATGAACATTTACCTTCCCCTTATTATAAACCCTGAATAAAATTATTGCCTTAAGTAATCTGGTACATTTTTGTTTCTTTATTCTTCCTATAACACTGCTTTAAAACTATCTATTTTTCAGTATATGATTTCCATCCATACAGAACTTTCTATGTGGAGTAAGTTTCAGAGGGTAGCTTGCTATATATGCAAATGCTTGGAAGTTTTAGTTCCCCGACATTTTTTACTTTCTTTACAAGTGGGCCTTTTATTAACTATGAGAAGTACATTTTTGTAACAACCCCAATACTGATCTTTATTTTTGATTACATAGTTCATTCTGACATCATAGAAAGGTTAGAGAATGTAGCAATAGGAAAATATTCATTTTTCCTGACAGACTTTCAGTTACCAGAGAACAAGGTGCTATAATCAATTGTGTTTCCCTCTCTGCTTTGACTAATCAGGAACTCAGAGATGTAATAGTAAATTTAAGGTGTTATGTTTGCCTAAATTTTAATTAATTTTTTCACTTGCATGTAGTCAGTACACAATTAGTTTCAGATGTGCAGCATAGTGACTCCACAGCTCTATATACTCTATGCTGTGCTCACCACTAGTGACCATCATCATCATCCCACACTATTACAATACCATTGACCATATTCCTTAAACCATGCCTTTTATTCCTGTATCCCTGTCATTTACTCATTCCAAAACTGGAAACCTTTAACAATGAGAGGTTTTTTGTTTTTTTTTTTTAAGATTTTATTTATTTATTCATGAGAGACACAGGCAGAGGGAGAAGCAGGCTCCCCGTGGGGATCCTGATCGGGACTTGATTCCAGGACCCCGGGATCATGACCTGAGCCAAAGGCAGATGCTCAACCCACTGAGGTGCCTCAATGAGAGGTGTTTTTAATGTTGAATGCCTAAATTTCTAACCAGGAAAAAGTACATTAATTTCATTTGTGCTAACAGAAATTCTTTAACTTGTAGGACATATATTAACACAAAATTTAAACCTTGGGTGTATAATTTCCTCTAAATCAAAATGAAAATGTTTTCTTGCAGCCATCTGTGCTTTTTAAAGCAATAGCAATCTTCTATTTCTCCTAGGCTTTAACAAAAGCTGCATCTGTCTAATGTCAAGTCCAGCCTTTTTGTCAAAAACTAACATTTTTCAAACATCAATGGAAACACAAGCCTCTGTTGTTTGAAGAATTAGAGCTTTATAAAGGCTGCCATGTAAAACCATCTAAACAGCCTAATCGGTTCAAGCTCCGGTGTTGGACTAGAATGTGCTTGTAGTGTCAGGCTCTCTTTTTACTTTGAGTGTTGTTCCCTGTCATCACCTCCTACACAGTCTCTGCCCTTCTAGTCTTATCTCTCATAAGAGGTTAAGAAAAATTGGAGGGAGTTGCTGATCAGCCAGCAGGAACTGTCAAAGCATCAGTCATTCTGGTCTTCCTCCCAAGAAACAAAACAAATTATTCTCCCAGCCAGCCTCCTCACTGCCCTCTGGGCTCAGGTCTAAAACTGTTTGAACTCTCCCATATGGCTCTCAACATGTGATTGTGTCATTCCATCAGGAAGCCACTCAAAGGGCATTTTCTCAGTTTGATTTATATTTTCCTTTTATCTCTAACATGCTCCCAGGAACACAAAGTCTCTCTTTGTCCTGCTTTGTCTTCTCTGCCTGCCTAGTTTCCTTGTTTTATGTTCCATGATCCATTCACTTATGGGATTGAAGGGCAAGAAACACATCAAACATTTTTGTTTGTTCTAGATTTGATAATGCCATATCAAGCATTCTATTTTAATTTGCATTTGTGTAATGTGTGTTATGTGTGTAGGTGTAAGCAATTTCAAAATGTGTAAAGACTCCATTACACAGCCAAATCTTTGGACATTAAAAAAGAAGCAGCAGGTGCCTGGGTGGCTAAGTTGGTAAATTTCTGACTCCTGGTTTCCACTCAGGTCATGATATCAAGGCCCTGGAATCGAGCCCCACGTCGGGCTCTCCATCTGGCAGTGTCTGTTGTCCCTCTCCCTCCCATTCTGTTCCTCCTTGCGTACGCACTCTGTCAAATAAATAAATAATCCTTTTAAAAAAGAGAGAACAATTTTCCTATAAATATCTTTAGCAAGTGGCCTTATTTCAATATTTGAAAACATCAGAGAGCAATGGCACATGAAACCTGTATTACGGTTTGCCTTGTCCATTCTTTTTTTTTTTTTTTTAATTATTGTTTTGCCTTGTCCATTCTAAGAATGAGTGGTATATCTTACCTTAAAATGCAGAATACTGTAAAATAGTTTCTGCCATTAAAGAATTTAGAATCCAGCCATGTTGGCCTATGAACAGGACCTGAAGACAGGCCTTAGGCAGAGAATGTGGACCTTACATTTTAATCCTCAAAATGCTTAGGGATTAATTGCCACAGTAGGAGAGAATGAGGGAATTTTTATAACTCACAATAAAAGAAAAAAAGAAAAAGTGTGGAGAAGAAAATAAGGGAAATACTTAATCAGAGGAGAAAATGGATTTGTGCTCATTTTGTGTTTCTGATTTTCCATTTCGTGCTCATTTTCATCCCACCAGCATTCTAATGTTTAATGAATTCAGCTTGAGTCAGACTAACTCTTCCATGTGGTCTTTGGATTTCCTAAGAAAGATCCTTGATGACTTGTGAGAGAGAATTTATCTTCGAGGGAGGGAAGGTTCTCTTAGTCCCTGCCAGTTATTGAGTAATCCCAACTCAGAGAACATCTCCAACTTCTCTCAAACAATCTAACAAATATATTTGCTGGTAATTAGTCTATTTAGTTGCACACAAACTCACATTTCCATGGAATCTGCTTCATCTTCGTAAGTGATGCTAAAATCCAAAAGGCAGTAAAACACAGTTGGTCCAGGGAACAGTGTAGTATGAAATTCAGCAAACACAGGGAGTGTGTCCTGGGCTGTAAGGCTACTGCACACACATGTATACATTATACACACACACACACACACACACACACACACACACACACACACTAGTAATCAACTATTACCACTCCTGTCTTATTCACTAGAATTTCAATTGGACCATGAGGTAAAAATCCTTTTACTTTCTCTTATAGGTACTGAAAGCTTTAAAAGGCACAGAAGAGATGAACATCAGTCTATTAATGTCATCAATTATACAAATCAACTCTTTTAATCCTCTTCAAATTATGAAGTAAAGCTAATTATTCTACTTGCTATACGTTTCTCAACCTCAGTCAGATTCTCTTAACTGCTAAATTTAAAATGCAGTGACAAACTGAGGATGCTTCCATGCACTTTAGATTGGTTCACTACTTCACTCATGAATGCTAGAATATTTACTATGCTCCCACCATTTACTAAGCTCTGAGGAAATATAAGTAGAAAAGGTAAATGTGGTTCCTACTTTCATAAACATCATATTATCAGCTGAAATAACCAGTTAAATCTTAATAAACTAGCAGGAATATCTTTTGCTTTCCCTCAAAGAAGTCAACTTAAAAAAATGTATTTTAAAAACTAATATCTACTGGGGCTCCTAGCTGGTTCATAGGGGAGTGTGTGACTCTCAGCCTGAGTCATGAGTTACGGCCCCATGTTGGGTGTAGAGATTATAAAGAAATTAGCTTTAAAAAAAGTAATATCTACTATGTGCTAGGTACAGGAGATACAAGTATCAGTATGTTAGGGAGACAATCCTGTCTGTCAGAATCCTTAGTGTCTTTACTGTTTAGTTGCTTCTTAGTTGAGGATTTGTCAGAGTATTGGCACATAGGGCAATAATTCAAGAAATTTAATTACATTGAATTTTCCTCAGGAAGGTGCCATATTAGGGATCAACATACCATTATTTCATAAATCCACCAAGGACAATGTCACTGCCCTCTAGCCCTAGACTTGCAACAGATTACTGTTTGAGGTTGAAACCAGATGAGTTGTTTGGTTCTGTTGTATACCCTCTTCTCCAAAAGTCTATCATTAAATATTAGTATCCCGGGACACCTGGGTCGCTCAGTTGGTTAAAGTGTCTGCCTGCAGCTCAGGTCAAGATCCCCAGGTCCTGGGATCCAGCCCAAGGACGGACTCCCTGCTCAGTCAGTAGGGAGTCTGCTTCTCCCTCTGCCCATCCCACACCTTATGCCCCCCCCCAAATAAATAAGTAGAATATTTTTAAAAAATTAGTATCCATAGGCTTGGATGATGCTTCTGTGATTAAAGAATTGTATGAATTGAGGAAATTTTGTGGAAAGAACTGATTCATTCCTGGAAAGGTGGTCAGTAAGCAGCAGATCATGGAATAGAAACACCTACACTATTGAAGCTCTCAATCAATCTCTCTCTCTCTCTCTGTCTTCCTCTGTCCCCAACTCTATGCTTATCAAAATTATACAAATCATTTCATAAAAGGTTAAATAAGACCCAATAATTCCATCTAACTCAGCTATCTATAGTTCTTGCATACCAAATTATTATAGACACTACCAAATCATTTTGCATGTAAATATTTCTACAAGGTTTCTAGTGCTTCTCCTACCCACTTGATCAGAGTATAGTGAACATACTTTAACCTTTTCTTAGCCAATATAAATTGTGAAATGATAATTATAACATAGTGATCCTCTAAAAACATAAGACAAAATAGGTTCAGCAAAATGGCCTTGTATAAATTTCCTCACTCTCCTTGATTATCAGTACTCATTTCCAATAGATCTCAGTGTGCGTATCTATTTGTCTATAGTAGCCTATCTCCCTCCTTTAGATCTTCTGGGAAACCTGAGAGCCAAATTTGACAATATTTGTGCAAATTAAGATTAAATATACTTAAGCCAAGGCCTGAGAAGTTTTTGTGACTGAAATACATTAAGATACAAACATGGTGAGCTCCCATTTAGGAGCTCTGAGTATGTCCACCATCGTACTCTCAGGTGAAATTGCTATATAACTAAAGTGAAACTGTAACTGACCGATTCAATTCAAATGTTTAAACCAGTTGTAAGTAGAGATGGCCCACAGTGAATAAAAATTTCTACAACATAGGAATACATTTTTTTGATTCTCAGGAGATGTACACAGGCTTATCTGCATTTGTGAACATTTACTGAGAGAATAAGAGTAATTGGAAAACAAGGACTGACTTGACCCTCCTTGGCCTTTACTCAATGTAGTTTCAATGTAGCTGGTAGCTACATAGCTATATTAACAGAAATTAATTAAAGCCACTGGCTTCAGGAGAAGGGGAACATTTATGCACATATTTATTCAATAAAATATTAGGTTATATGCATTTAGTACTGTTTTCATTGACAATATGAAGATAGTAAGATAATGTTCATACCTTCAAGGGACCAGCACATGGCAGAAAAACCAGAGCAAATTTCTTTTCAATGACATAAGTCTGCACTTGGAGGCATCCCCTCTGTTGTTTTTCCGTTTGGATGTAATGATTTATAGATTACTCCATCTGATCTCCCACATAAATGCCCACTCCACCTTTGCCCTGGAACATGCCAGAGCTGGGGCGCACTTTATTATAAATATATAAAATAGAGAAAACATAAAAAATGAGGATAGCATCTCTATGGTCTAGAAATTGGACAGAAATACAAAGCTATGAGCAGGGCAGAAGTTATGGTCCCAATGGACTTCAGGTCCAGAAGCAGGTAGAGGTCACTGGGGGAGTTTGGCCTCTGTAGAGTAAAAGACTGAAAGTGTTCCATGTGAAAGGAGACTGGCCCTGTGTCCTTAATAGAGCAAGCTAACCCTGAACAAGAAAGCAAATTTAATTAGTATTCCAGCTTAGGGAGGTAGGAGGATACAGACATAGCTTGTACAAGTAATCAAAACCACCTGCTTACAGGGAACAAGAGCTGTGATATCTAACATATCACTTGGAGGGAAACCCCACCTATCATTATCAAATTAAGGTTACAGTCCTCAGGTTTCTGGATGGAATCAATCACATGGTTAAATAGGGTGAGAAAGAATATCTCCCATTCACATGAGATTGCAATCCAGAAGTTCAAAGAAAAATGTCGGTATTAACTTAAAGATTTGATTCTAATGGCCTTATTTAACATAGGAACTTGAAAATATATTAAAATAAGTATGTTGAGAAATAATGAGATAGGGATTCCCGGGTGGCTCAGTGGTTGAGCATCTATCTTCAGCCCAGGGCGTGATCCTGGGGTCCCGGGATAGAGTCCCACATCGGGCTCCCTGCATGGAGCCTGCTTCCACCTCTGCCTGTGTCTTTGCCTCTCTCTCTCTCTCTCTCTCTCTCTCTCTCTCTGTGTGTCTCCAACGAATAAATAAATAAATTTTTTAAAAAAATACTGAGATAAAGGAATAATATCTGTTAGGAAGAACACAAAATTACTAACTAGAAAAATATGGATTGATACAGGACAATGCTCAGTTGGCACAATCTAAAAGCAAACTAATGAAGTGATGAGGATTTCACCAGAATCCATACATAGCTCACCGGTTTGCTAGTCAGATAAAGAGATGAGAGGAAGAGGCAGGGAGGATAAACAGACTTCTACAATTTCTAGAAAAGAATAGAGAAAATGATGGAGGATCCATACTTGCAGATATAATAGCTGAATGTTTTCCACAATTGAAAATAGGTTACAGGTCCTCAAGTTGAAAATACAGTTAAAATACCAAGAAAGATAACCTTAAGTTCTCACTGAGACGCATAATAACAAGGCTGTAGAATATCAAGGATAAAGAAAACACTACTAGAGAGACAGAGAAAAATAAGTCAAATACGCTCTAGCTGTTTATCAGCAACAATAGCTGCCAGAACATAATGGAACAACAGCTTGAAAATGCTGGGGAAAAATAAATGTCAGCATAAAATTTTATATCAGCCAAATGACTATACAAGAATGAGAGCAAATTAGAATATTTTCTGACATAAGAAGACAAAGAGTTTACCACGCACAGACCCTCACTGAAAGAACCAGCAAAGCATTCGTTTGACAGAAGGAAAAAAAATAAAACAAAACAAAACAACAACAACAAAAAAAAAACAGAAGAAAAGTGTCAGATGTAAGAAATAAGAAAATAGGCTAAAACCACACTGAGAGACAATTTATTCGTTTTTGTTTTGTTTTTGTTTTTGTTTTTTTTAAAGTAAATGTATTGAGTGTTCCAATAGAGTAGCTGCTAGTTGTCTGTGGCTACTTCGGTAGTTAAAATTTAAAAAATTAAAAATCATGTCTGCATATTAGCCACATTTTAAGCACTCAGTAGCCACATGGGACTAACGGTTACTATATTGCTTGATGTGGACATAGAACATATCCATCATTTAAGAAAGTTCTATTAGATAGCACTAGTGATAATTTAGGGAATTCAGGAAAACTATGTAATTTACATTACTAAAGTACCTAGAAAGAATATAAATAAGTGACATACCCACTGAGTTTAAATCTATCAGCTTAGATTTTTTTGTATAAAATCTTGTTGTTGTTTTTGTTTTGTTTTGTTTTTTATGATAGTCAGAGAGAGAGAGAGAGAGAGAGAGAGGCAGAGACACAGGCAGAGGGAGAAGCAGGCTCCATGCACCAGGAGCCCGATGTGGGATTCGATCCCGGGTCTCCAGGATCGCGCCCTGGGCCAAAGGCAGGCGCTAAACCGCTGCGCCACCCAAGGATCCCTAACAGTTTAATAAGTATATAATCTTCCCAGTTCTTATTTTGTGTGGCAATCACTAGATGGAATAAACCAGTTATTTTTATACACAAATCACCTCATACAGGGTAAAGTTTTGTTAAGCTTCCTAAACCTGCCTCAGTTATAAAATCTTTAAAAGCACACCTTAAAAAAAATAAATTTGGAAACTCATCTTTTTGTTTGTTCATATTAAAAGAAGTCATATAGTATTTGGACTACACATAACCAAACAAGAAACAAAACATCCACAAAAAATCGCATTGATTTTGTATGAATTTAGGCTTCATTTTTCAATAGAAAAAATTGCATGAAACTAAGGTATTGTTTTAAAATCTCTCTATAGCTTCTATCATAAATTATGTTACAAGCTTGGATAATCGTAGGTGGAGCTAAGAGACATTTTTAAGTATATTAAAATTTTCAATTTTGTAGAATTCTCTTGGTTAATTTACTTGCTCACTTATTTGATTTACTTATTTACATAATGTTGAATTTCTGCTATATTCCAGGCATTGTTCTAATTCCTGGAAACTTACTAATGATCAAGACACAGTCCTTGCCATCAAAGAGTTTTTTAGTGTAAGAAGCAATCTTTAGATTCAATCATATGAAATAGCTGTATTTGTAATTTAAAAATGGTTGAATGATTTTACATGTTTGATCTAGTACATAGGTGGTTTTAATTCAAACTAATTACTCTGTAATAAGTATAAATTAATGCTTCTGCAAGGAGATCACATAATGGGGATCCCAGTGTCTGGGAGGGCTCAATGGAGAAATGAGGCTTGAGCTCAGGTCTACAGGAAGAGTGAAAGATGGGTAAAGAGGAAGCAGTGGTCTAGGTAGAGAAGTCAGCTAGCTGTCAGTTCAGACCGCTACAAATTAACCTGCTCTGACCTGCATGTCAGGTTTGGAGATTCATCTATTAATAGTAAGCAGGTAGGAATACAGAACAATGGCAAAGCTGTTATTAAAGTTTCCATTTGTTAACTACATGAAATAAGGGTTAATAAATACAAGGAAGGAAGGAAGGGAGCAGAGCATAGTCCCTAGTATCAGACCAAGGTGTGGGTTTCCGGTCTACTACTTTTAGGCTTGTAACTTTGAACGATTCACTTAACCTTTAAAAAGGCAAGATATTTGGACTCTTATACCTTGTTGATGGAAATGTAAAATTGTATAGCCTCTATGGAAAACAGAATGGAAGTTCCTAAAAAATTAAAAATAGATTATATGATCCAGCAATTCCACTTCTGGGTATTTATCTAAGATCAGTAAAATCAGGATTGAAGAAATATTTGTACTCTTATCTTCATTGAAGTATTATTCACAATAGCCAGGATGTGGACACAACCTAAATTTCTACCAAAGGATGAATGAATAAATATGTTATATACATAAAATGAGATATTATTTGGCCATTAAAAAGAAGGAAATTTTGCCATTTGCATCAACATGGATGAGCCTAGAGGACATTATGCTAGGGGAAATAAACCAGTCACAGAAGGACAAATGCTGTTCTACTCATATGACATCGATAAAATAGCCAAACTCCTAGAACCAGAGTGTAGAATGGTGATGGCAGGGTCAAAGTGGAGCAGGAAATGGAGAGTTGCTATTTAATTGGTATATAGTTTCCTTAGGGAGGATGAATAAGTTCTAGAGATCTGCTGTACAACATCATACCTATCGTTATCAATACTGTATTGTAACTTTAAAATTTGAAGGAGCTCTCATGTTCAATTTTAAAAAGGCAAAGCTGGACAGCCCGGGTGGCTCAGCGGTTTAGCACCACCTTCAGCCCAGGGCCTGATTCTGGAGACCCGGGATCGAATCCCACGTCGGGCTCCCTGCATGGAGCCTGCTTCTCCCTCTGCCTGTGTCTCTGCCTCTCTCTCTCTCTGTGTCTCTCATGAATAAATAAAATCTTAAAAAAAAAATAAAATAAAAAGGCAAAGCTAATAGACAATGTGTTAATGAGATGATCAAAAACAGATGATATATGCAAAGCCTTTAGAATTTTAACACATTTCAATAGATCATCAATACACAAAGGCCATTTAGTAATATTCTAAAGGTACTTAACTCTTAAGACGAAGAGACAGATCAATCAACATCCATGATATTTGGGTCTCACCACTTCCACAGACAGAAAGTAACATAACTAAGGAAATGAGGAAATAATCCAGGTACAAATATAAATGATGTATGGAGTAGAAAGTATGCTTATTAAAGATTTTTACTTAAAGTTTTCAAGTTTTAAAAGCTCAAAAGCTATAAGTGGGTATGCGGTGAAATGTCTTCCACCTTTATTTCCCCCATCTCCTAAGCCTCATCTCCCGCAGCCCCCAAAGCAAGTATCACTTATTAACACTTTATCTTTTCAAGGATGTTTTAAGTAATAAAGTAAATATAAAATACAAATATTTCTTTTATTTTGCATAAATGGTAGCATGCTATACACAGAATCCTACATCTTTTTTTTTCCCAGTTAATATATGCTAGCTAGCTTTATATATCATACATCAAGGGTCTCCCCAGTATTATACATCTGAGTATTTCCAAGGTACGAATGTAATATAATAGGTTGAACAATATAAAATTACTGATAATTGACTGTTTTAATAACACTTTTGTATAATTCAACCATATATTTAATTCTCTAGTGAAGGACATTTTACATTTCATACGTAAAGTTTTGCTAGAACTCAGCCACACCCAATTCATTATGTGTTATCTATGTTGCTTTTGTGCAGCAGAGTAAGTTACAACACAGACCATATGGCCTGGAAGGTCCACTTTACTCCCTGGATAACAACTTTCATTGAAAATAACTTGCTTTCTATTTGTACAACCTGACACCATATAAAACTGGCCATAGATAGTGGTAAAGTTCATTTTCTGTTAATGGACACAGGTGTAAACAGCTCTAAGTTCATTTTTCATATAGTTACACAAAAACTTGAAATTGAAATGAAAAAATAATTTAAAACAAGAGCTGTTGAGGTCAATGAAAACTTTCGTCAATATCTCGACTTTGGGTATAATCTTAAATAACTAGTAACTGAAATAGATAGTTTTTCAGATTTGCGTCTTCTGGATTTCACATGGTCAGCAATATTACTATTTCTCCCATGGTAGTTAGTAAACCAAAAATATTTTGTGCCTCTTACACTTTCTTCATCCAGTTTGTATAAGATGAATATTCCATATTTAATTGTTTAACATATACTTTCTTTTATAGTTTGTTTTTACTGAACAGTTTATTAGAAAAAAAATAAATTTTACTCTGAATAACAAATGGTTTAGATTCACACCATACATGAAGTGACCACACTACACAGCAAGCCATTTATGCTCTCTATGGTGTGACTGTTGTGTTTCTCTTTGACACCCATATTTCACACCTGCTCTTTCATTTCCCTGGTTTCTCAGCTAACCTGCTCCTGGGCAGCCTTACAATTCCTGCGTCTGACATGCCACTGCACAGGATTCACCACAAAGGGTGAGATCCCAAAGTATGGACAGGGGCAGTGGTTTCCAGTACTTCCCCCAAGACCAAGACCTGAGGAGTTAGCTGCCCCTAGCCACTCTTCTTTCGCAGGTCTTTGTCTTCTTAGTGGGCAGTCAGCATGCTGTCCTGGAAAGGAAGGTGTTCCTTACTTTGGGCCTGAGAGAGCTTGAAAAATGATAGATTATCGTATGTTTTAGCAAGAGTTATGTTCGTTGCATAGCTGCTGATCTCCCGACTCTCCCCCAAACATGCCCCAAGGATGGACTTTACAGAGCTGCTGTGAGGATCCTGGCATTTTTTGCTGACATGATTGACGGCTCTAGTGTTGAGGCAGTCAGGGACTGTTTGCTCCAGCTAGTAGTGCAGGCTCCAAGAGACAGGGAGCTCGTGCCAGGTGTGTAACACCTCAGAGCTCCACAGCCCTGCTTCCCCACCTGCAGTCTGTGGATCTACACTGCTCTTGGAGAATGTGGCTCAAGTGGGGGAATCCTTTTACCTAGTTACCAGGTTTATCCTGACAACTGACAAAAGAGGAGTGAAGAAAATAGAGGTTGAAAAAGCTAATGCAGTGAGTAGTTCAGAGGAGGATGGACAAGACTTTGCTTTTCTCCATGCTGGGAAAGGTATCCACAATAACAGCAAACTCAAAGGAGTATCCAAATGATCATTCATAGTCACAATTCTTTAAAACACTGAGCTAGACAAAATATCTATATTGGCCAAATTCTACTTAGGGGCCTTAAGTCAGTGACCTGTGAATTCAACCCTTTATTCTATAAATGAGGAAATAGATGTCAATACAGTTTAAGTGACATGTCTAAGGGACACGGTTAATCAGTGGCTACAATAGGGTCAGAAGTGTACATATTCTTCCTAAAACTAATGGCAAATTTAATGCTAACTTCCTTTAACAGCCATGCATAGCCGTGACATTCATAAATGCTCCCAAATATGTTTTAATGCATTTATACTTGCTGAATGGAGCCTCTCTTGGAGTAATGTGTTTGATAAATTAATCCCCCTTCTTATAAAATACTGCATTAATCCTGAATTGGCAAGAAACTGCAGCCTCTCCTGAGTGGTACATCTCACCCATGCTTAAAAGAAAGGCCGTATGGGTTTTTTTTTTCAAAAGCATCTCAATCCCATTCTTGCAAATGTGGCCCTTTCTAAATATACCTCCACAAGGACAGTGCACTGATTATGCAAATTAATTCACTGTTTTTCTAGGTCACAGCAGGCCTACTTCTACATAGAATGTGCCAACAGGAGTATCAGGGGGTTCCTGCTGCCAGAATGTAAATGGCTTCTACTGACAAAACTCGACCAGAGATGAAAGATGTCATGTAACTCTCAACTTCCAGCTCACTTCAGAGCCACCATCTGACACAGCATCCTGCCCTCTTCTCTGCCTCCCCCCGCCCCCCCCCCACCCCAGGAATATTGGTCATGTTGGCTTCCCAACCAAAGGAGTTAGAGATACAGCTAAAATTTATTCCTGTCCTGTCATTAATTCTGCACAGTCTTATAAACTGTTTGAGTCTCAGGTTCCTCATCTGAATAATTGTGTTTATTTTTAAATGGGGATAGGAGCAGATATTTAACTCTGGTAGCTAATACCTTAACTACATAAGGTAAGGTTAACATACCCAGAAAGAACTTGATCAAATGACGCTGGCTGTTTGGTTTCCTCAGATGCAAAACAAACACCAGCACTGCTATTATTTAAGATCTTTCATAGGGTTGATTATATGCTGTAAAATGTTAAAAAAAAAAATCACTAATACTCTAAGATAAAGCACTTCAGTTTTCCATAATTTTTCTTCCACAGTGGGTTAAAATATATTCTTTGTAGAGATAGATTTCCAGGTGTTGAATTTTTCACAGCAGGAATTCTCGTAGACAGTAATTATCTTCATTAGCTGGAAATGAATACACAGTTTTGGTATAGCGGAAAAAAACACTAGGTGTGGAATAGTAGTAGGAACCACCTCTGGTTCTGCTACTTAACATCTGTGAGACCCTGGACTTGCTTTCAACCTTAGTGAGCTTCAATTATTCCATAAAAAATAAACATAATTCTATTAAAGACTTTGTAAACCAAAAATTTTTGTGCTACAACAAAAACAAAACAAAAACCAACAGAAAAAAAAAAAAAAAAAAACAGAAAACCAGGCATTGTTTTTATGTACTTAGTATAACTGTTTAAGAGCACTGAGGTTAACAGTAACATATTTCGTTGCTCTTTCTTTTTCCCTTGGTCTTTTATCTTTTGTCTTTCTTCAGGGAATTTTTAGAAAAAAAAATTGATTCTCTTGATGGAGAAACTTGCATTTAAAGCAAATCGAGGTATATTATTTTCTGGAGGGAACATCACCTTTCATTTTGTGTGATACTTTAGAATTTACTCTGTACTTTCAGATATTACATTTGATATTAGATACTCGGAGACAGCGCTGTTTATGATTTTGCTACCTTCCTGTGCATGTGGCCAAACAACTAAGACTTCAAATTCTTCCCTATATACTTTCCATAGAGGTTAACACCCAGTTTGTCTGTTAGCTGTGCTCTGCTACACCTGAAATCTTTGAATGAACATTACAGAATTTCCTTTGGATGTTTAGAGAACTGCCCTTTGACCTTTCTGGTTGTACGGTTTATGTTTAGTAAAACAATTTGGAGATAGACTGATTTTAAATTTCAGTTCTACAAAAGCCGTGTGACCCTAGCACCACACTTTGCTTCGTGGAACCCCCGTTGCCTAATTGGAAGGGGTGATTATTTAATTCACTGCATAAGGCTAGCATAGCAGTGAAATGAGATCCTGGGGTAGGCAGGACTCTGTCCTCAATGCTTGGCACAAAGGAGGAATGCAATAACTGGTCATCCCGCCCCCCTTTATCTCTCTCGTAGCTGACTTATTTATTTTCCTGATCTTAATATTATTGCTTCCAGAAGTGACCATCTGTCCTCTGGGGAAATTTATCTTTAGCCTTTTGACTTCCACATTTATCCAGTGGGAAAATTCAGACTGCAAGTATGATGGCAAAGCCCAAGCAAGAGGCCTGGGCTAAGAATCAGGAGAATTCTGTCCTACCCTGGCTCCATCAGGGTCTTGAGCAAGGCACTTCTGTGTTCCCTCCTTTGTAAAATAAGGATGTCATACTTTTCCTATGACTTCAAAGGTAGTTTGTTACCTCAGATCACAAAATTTGAAAACATTGTGAAAGGGTTACAATAAAATTAAAAAGGAAAAAAATGTGATCATAATCATACTTTTGTTAATCTGAAATCTGTCCTAAGAAAATTAAAGAAGCATTCCCTTTAAAATACTCTAACAAGACAAGAGGGCAGCTGTGCATTCCCTTTTCCAATCCAATAATCTGAGGATTTATCTCTTTCAGTGTCACAAAAGCCTCCAAAGCTCCTTGGCACTGTGAACTTTTGAGGGGGAGGGGGGTGGGTAATGATGCAGTGATCCAGAATGCTTCAGGATGTCTACAGAAGGGGCATTAATGATTGGATTTGGAATTCATTCTTGGTCAAGGTTTGTTAGAGCTATGGAATACTGGAAGAAATGTGTTTTTTTCTATCTTCAAAGTTTAGAAATAAATGAAACTTTCCTCAAAAAGTTAGGATTTCTAACTACAGAAGTGATGCATTTTCTCTGAAGCAAATTACTAGAACCAAAATTAAAACCAAAGAATTTATACGTCTGAATCTGATGTGCAGATCTCAAGGCCCTCTTATACAGAGTTCATCTCCAGCCTCTCCCTAGTTTAACAGCAATACCAGCTTTGACCTCTGCCTGAAATACATGAAGTCTGACATTAGTTGTAAAAGAAAGATGTCAGGAAAACAGTCTTTTTCTTTCTTTTTTTTTTTTTTTTTTTAGATAGGATGTAACAATTTTCCATTCAAGCGTTCAAGGTGAATCATTGACAGATCTCCATAGGAGAGAAATTCTGCAAAGTATTGTTTGAGTCTGAGCCCATCACTATTCAACAATGATGGTACTTCGGTTTATTTTTCATTTCGAAGTTTATGTGTGTATACTATTTCCCCTTCTACCCACTTATTTCCTGTCTGTGAACTCCTTTTTTACCAGAAGGGGTTTGGGCAGAACAAAGGAATCAAAAGAAATTCAGGCAGGCATACACAATGTTAGCTCAACACATAATGGGACTTAGCAGCATGACTCAAGAACAGAGATTTTAGTTATTCAATCCCAGAAACCTTCTTCAATTGAGAAAAATGAGGATAAAGTAAAAGAATGAACACAGGATTACAAAGTTAATAAATTATAGGATTCGCTCAATTAGAAACACTTTTTATGGTCACTTGGGACTCGAGTTTATTGAAAAGTCTTATACTCACAAGTGATCTCTAAGCCAAAGGAAATGGAATAAGAGATAGCCAATACCTTTGTATCTTGAGGCCCATTGATGCCATTTTAAGAAGTATGTTCATTCATTCATTCAACAGATGTTGATTGAGTACATAAAGAAGAGACCATATTAGGGACCATGGTGGGATAAATAGGTCCACATCTCCACTGGATCAGATCTTTTGAGGTGGGATTGGTTACCTTTGTAGATATTTCTACTCCATTAGTCCCTAAGAACCATCTCCTAGAGACAGGGGAAAATCCTCCCAGGAATTAGGCCAGAGTGTTGGATAGGAGCTGTTTATTGTTGAACTAATAGGTGAAAGCTTTAGAATGTGGCTCAGGGTATATGCAAAGTGGAAAGAATGGTTAGCACAACCAAGTCAAAGACATGTTAAGAGGAGGAATACAAGTCTCATATAGCCCTGGTTAAGTTTTCTGGGCAAGTTATTTAATCTTCACAGTGTTTGTTTGGTTTTTCTTTGCTTCCCCTCTATCTTTGGAAAGATTAAGTAACAGTCAAGATTAGGGAATTTCAGACATCCTTTTTTTTTCCACTACCACCAGGCCAAGACTCATCCTTCCCTTCAGCAAGTAACAGAAATTAGGCTACATAATTTACAAGATGTAGGAGGACATTGGTGCAAGTCAATTCCCAAGGGAAAGAAATCGTAATTTTATAAAGAATTAGTGCTATGGGAGAAAGAAAATGTGGGAGATTGAGAGTCAAGATTTTTATTCAAGGGATGGATTTGTGTGTGTGTGTGTGTGTGTGTGTGTGTGTGTGTGTAATAAGGGATAGAATTAGGAAAGGAGGCAGCATTCAAGTGAGACACCCTAGATGTCACAGACCATCGGTCAACCCCAAAGGTGGTAATGAGGCTCCTTTTCTGTAGGAAAAGATACAGAGTAGTTATTAAAGAATTTTTGAAAAACAAGTATCTTTTCTACAAATTAAAATAAACATGCTTTGAAGATTTTAAGGAATTTATAAGAGAAGCAATGTTTCAAAAGAAAATTTATATGTGTGTATGTATATATGTATTTTTAAATTATAAACAGTCCAGAATGCTGAAATGAATTCGTTAATAGTAGCAAAACTGCCTAATATCCTACAGGGCAATAAATTGTAATGTTTATGTTATTGTCTCAACCAGGAGGAATTCAATTTTATCTCTACTGGGTTAAAATTTATTTGCATAATTATGAATAGGAAGACTTTGCCTTGCCATGGAGAGGAATTAACCAGCAACTTAACTTCTACAATTTGACCTCCAGACCTACAGAACCTGCGATAGCCTAGTCAAGAGAAAATTAATCAAAATTACTTTCTTAAAGAATCAGATTATCCTTAGAGGATCCACTGGACAAATGCACACCACTGAAAGGTAACTTAGTGACCTCTTTTGTCTACTTTTAAGTTTAGACTTTTTCTTAATCTTAGACTGGGGTGAGGGAGGAGGGGACAACTATTTTTTCAGGCCTCTACATCTATATAGTTCTGATATTAATAAATTACTAAGATCTTCATAAAGGCCCAGAAACTGTTCACTTTCAGAAAAGTAGCCAATGAGCTGTTCAGAATAGGGAAGAGAATGACCTGCAATCTCTAGTCACCAAGCATCTGAAAGAACTTTTATTTCCTTGATTTTACCCTTCCCTACAAAAAAAAAAAAAAAAAAAAGTTAATATATCTTATGGAACAAAATAAATTATCCTTTTGCATGTATTGTGATGCAAGGAACAAATTTTCCATGCATTCATTATCTGAAAATTTATTTCAAGATGTTTTTTATATTTAAGTATCCTGACTGCTTTTATTTTTTGTTAAATTTTTATTATTGAACTGGACATACAATGTTCTATTAGTTCCAGGTGTACAACATAGTGACTTCACAATTATACACATGTTGAATAACACTGACCACAATGTACACTTTACCATCTGTTGCCATACAATGTTACTATGATTTTGTTGACTATCTTTCCTGTACTAAGTATCCTGTTTGTTTGATGAGACACTTGGGTCCTACGGATTTCTAATTTTCCATGAATTTTCCATCTTCCCACCTAAAGATACACTGTTCCTATGGTTTTTGGTATGGTATAGTGTGGAGTAGGCTCCAGGCTAGAAGGCAACCTGGGAAGCATAAGGATCCTGAGCAGTATTATAGAAGGCTAAGAGCACTCTAAGAGATCCAGCTGGTCCAGACCTAAAGGGAAATACTTCGGTACAGCAGCTAAAGACAAAGAATGAAGTAGGCAGTTCAAAACTTCACAGAAAAAAATAACTATAACTATGATGAAATTTAGAAAATAATCAATGTTAGGAGGTCTGTCCAGTAACTAGTAATTACTGGAAAAGTTTCCATTCATGAATCATGCCAACAGCCATTAGGAATCTATGGATCCAGGAAACAGAACCCAGCATACTTACTCTAATGAGAGCACTGAACAGAGTAACAAAGGCTAAAAGCAGAGAAAGGTGACCTTAGTGGAAGTCTAGACTTTGGATAGTGTAGCTTTTTTGGAAACATAGTTTTTCTTTGGTACAGTCATTGTATAATTAGCTTAAGACAAGTTCGTGAGGTACACACACAGGAAATTAAGAAGGGCCATGTGAGAGCCAAATAGTCAAGACTGGGTTCCTTGAACTAGCCAGGAAAGTCTGCTGGAACTACCAGTGATGCTAAGAATGTGGCTGAGACTTGGATTAAGAAGGCTTTATTTTTTTTATTTTTTTATTTTTTTTTTGGATTAAGAAGGCTTTAAAATTGAAGTAGGAATGATCCTGGAAAAAAAAAAAAAAAAAAAAAAAGGAATGATCCTGGGATGGATAGAGGAGTAGACTCATAATTTGAAAATTCTGATGGTAATGGCACAGATACAAGTCTGGAACTAGATAACAACTACTTCATTATTCTACTTCTTTTCACCTTGAGCAAAACTTAATGGAGTATATCTTGTTAACCATCCTACCTACTTGTCCCAGGCTACCTTTAACTGACTGTTGGTACATAAAAAACTAGTGTATGTAAATTTGTATTCATTCTGCAATGTCTATAACATTCTTTCTGTGTATCAACTTTTAATAAGTGATCGTACCACCTCTTTCACAGAACTTTGCCCTTTATTGACTTGTTAACTAAATTGATATATTTCATATATTTCCCTCAATCTGATTTCTAGGTTTCAATCTTCCAAGCATTACAATTTTATATATCTTTTCCACCTATTATGATTATTTATCCCATAGCTTTTGAAATTAATGATCTTATATCTGGACCTTGTCAATTTAGATCTGATTTTCAATCTGTCTTTAAGTCATTATTTCTACTCTACAGGCCTTGTTTCTTGAAACTTTATGATCTATTCCTCTCAACCACTGTGTGCTAGATGTAGCAGTCCTCAAGAGCTGATTATTAAATATTCAAGAATTTTCTGAATGGGTTGATAAATTGGCCATGGTGGAAATATTTGTATCAGGGAAATTCATAGTTCCTGTAGCTGACACGTCCACCTTATAGAAGAGGAGATTGAGGTACAGTAAGATTCATTAGTTTCCCCAAGCTCAAAATACTAGTAAGTTGTGGTGGTAGAACTAAAATATGGGTCTTCTCTGTTCTAATCAATGCCATGGGCATTTTGTGATTCTTGATATAAGAGAATGTTAAAATGGAATTAAGCAATTTAGTTCCTCTTGTTTCATCTGATCCAATGTTGGTAGCTAAAAATAAGGAATGAAATGGTGTGATGATATGTATTTTAGTAAAAGATAGAAGAGAACTCCAAGAGGATTGAGATCCTTCTGTTCACAAAATAGGGTTAAAATTGTAAGGTGCCCTCTTTGTGAAGATTGCTTCCTTCTAGGCATTACAATAGAATTTTATAGAGCTGGTACAGGCTCACTCATGTTTATGAAACTTAATGAGTTACTATCTCCCAATAAATAAAAATGATAAAGTTAATATTATATGTCTATAGATTTCTTTTTTTTTTTTTAATTTTTTTTAAATTTTTTATTTATTTATGATAGGCACACAGTGAGAGAGAGAGAGAGAGAGGCAGAGACACAGGCAGAGGGAGAAGCAGGCTCCATGCACCGGAAGCCCGACGTGGGATTCGATCCCGGGCCTCCAGGATCGCGCCCTGGGCCAAAGGCAGGCGCCAAACCGCTGCGCCACCCAGGGATCCCTGTCTATAGATTTCTATATTTAAAATGGCCATAGGTATAGTGGTCACCCTAAATGCAAAAAAAAAAAAAAAAAAAAGTGTAGAACTTGAAATACTTAAAAATATTCAATGCAGAAGTGCCTCGGTGGCTCAGTCAGTTAAATATCTGACTCTTAGTTTCAGGTCATGATCTCAGGGTCATGGGATTAAGTCCCACTTAGGGCTCCACGCTCAGCGGGGAGTGTGTCAGAGATTCTCTCCCCCCGACTTTCCCTCCACTCACATGCATGTGCTCTTTCTCTCCCTTGTATGTATGCTCTTATAATCAATCAATCAATCAATCTTTAAAAAATATGTATACAATACAAACTGGGGCTGTCTATTATCAATTGATACCTAACACTGGTAAATTGAACCAGTTGATTCCCCATCTAACACTGGTGAATTGAACCAGTTGATTCCCCCCTAGTTGATTACCAAACTCACTACCATCACCCCTAAATTACAGCTCATCCTGCCACTACCCCTTGCTTTATATAGTCACATGTTTCCTTCAGAAAAGCTACTGGTTCTTTTCAGAGAAATTTGTCACCATCTTTCCTGTAGAGCCAGCTCTTGAAAGTATCTCTTTCTTTAAAATTTCTCACCAGGAAGTCCTGTTATCTCTTTTGACTGCATGACTCAAGCTGCCCAGAAGTCCCTTAAGATAAGAGTTCACATATCGGGTTTCTTTTCCCTGAGGACTCCTTTATATCCTTTCTTTATGTTAGAACTATCTACACAGCCCCTTTGTCAACAAACTTCTGCATCATTTAACCACCAGCTCTTAGCATTAAAAGCAAATCCTTATTCATCAATCAGGTTATAAACAGCCTTTCTAAGATTGAGGAAGTGAGAGGATCTTTCAGTCTCCAAGATTCTCTCACTCCTTCAGTCTCCTCATTGCATTATCAAAACCCAGTGATTAGGATTTGAACTTTCCTGTCTTCCCACTGCTACAATCTTAGTTCAAACCTTTATTATATTGTTTGCCATCAATAGTAACAAATCTGTTCTCTTTGCATCAAGTTTTTGTCATCTTCACTATATTTTTAATTGCCTGAATGTTACTGTATCAAAATATAAATCAGATCTATGTTCAATCTATATTGTATTCTTAGGATCTGGCACTATCCAGATCAAAAAAAAAATTTTTTAAAGATTTTATTTATTTATTCATGAGAGACACAGAAAAAGAGAGGCAGAGACATAGGCAGAGGGAGAAGCAGGCTCCCTGCAGAGAGCCTGATGTGGGACTTGATGTCTGTCGGGTCTCCAGGATCACGCCCTGGGCCCTTGAAGGCAGGCACTCAACTGCTGAGCCACCCAGGGATCCCCTACTCACTTTATTTAGAATGAAATAACATTGAGTTTGCTTCTTTTTTCTCCCAATTTGGTAAGAATGGCAACCTCTTTAAATTGTTAAGCCTGAATTCATTCACATCTAAGTAAAACAACTTTTAAAATTAATCTTTATCACTTCAATCATTCATAAGCATTTATTCAAACTTTGTATATGTAGCGCCTAATAGTCTACACAGTAGATGAACAGGCTAGATCCTAAGTCTCAGGAAGTATACAAAGCAACTCAGAGGAGCTGTGACAAGTATGCAAACTCTTTTTAAATGAATTAGAATGGCATCAGAGTAATTAGAAACACAGTGACCAAGTGCTTCTGAAGACCCTTTCATCTAGGGTCATGGATGGTTTATGGATAAGGATCAATAGTAACAAATCTGTTTTTGGCTGAATTTTGAAGTGCAGACATACATGTGGAGGAACTTCTAAAACAAAAGACTAGAAAAGGAGAGCAGAGACAATGTTTAGAAAGAGCTGTGCCCTTGAGTGTGCGAGGAGACCCAAGATAAAGCTGGAAGATGGATTATGTTGAGGCAAGGGAGAAGCTTGAATTCAAGAAGTAGCTATTCTCTCATACCATAGTACAGTAGAGCCATCCTTGAGTGTTTTTGTTCAGGGAAATGAGGAAATCATAGTTGTGCATTTGGAAGACACATTCAACAGCAGGCGAGAAGATCCCTGAGAGAGAGAAGAGCCTGGACATGGATGGCAGGTGCAGGGTACAGGTTTGAAGGCCACAAGGCTGGGGTTATGGTAGTGGCTGTGGAGATGGGAATAAAAAGGAGCATTTAGGGAACAGTGAGGACTAAAGGGGACAGAACTTTTGGGCCGAATGTGAGGAATGTGATGAGGAAAGGTAGAGAAGAAATTAAAAATATCCCGGGCATTTTCATCCAGGAGAACCAGGAGAATGGCCTGTCATGAAGAGCTCGTAGGAAGGAAGGAAAGAAGGAAAGAAGAAAGAGGGGTGGGGAATTTAGGTGCAAGATGACTTTCATTTTAGATATGAAGATTTTAAATATTAATTAGCTCTTAATATGAGGATGTTTTTCAGTATCAGGTTCAACTTACTTTTACTCTCAGAACTTCTGTTTTCATTATCGTCACTTTGGCTCAGCTATTCCTCCTTGAAAAGGAAATTTAGGCCATCTGTCACTGTCATGCTAATTTCCTTTTTTCCACGTAGGCCCTTACCTTTAAGATATTTGTATCCTGTAATCGCGTCTTCCCTCTTTAGGGTGCACATGGTTGTTTCTCACAGTCCCTTCCCTCGTGTCCTGCCTTATAATCCTTGTATTGTTTTGACTGTGCTCACTGATCTGGCCAACCTCACATCATCTTGTCACCATGACCTTGCTGGGACTGTACCTGTGTCTGTTGGAAGGGCAGCATTTTCACCTTAGAGAGGCAGGCTTGAAATCAAAACTCAAGGAAATATTTTGTATAATACTTGATGTGGGTGGGCAGCAGATATACTGTTGGCAATCCCATCACAGTTCCAAATGGAATTGTAATTGCTTTTGCCTTATATTATAGATGCCAAATATAAAATCATTCCAATGTTGTCCCTCTGTTCTTTCTGATAACTATATACTAGAGGAAAGAGAGACTAGAGAAAGTGCCAACTTGGAATTTATAGAATTATGATTACATAACCACAATATAATGCTCAATTTATGTGGTACTTACATAATACCACTTTTGCTTTCAGGTTTCCTGACCCTAATATTATCACCAATAGCTGAAAGAGTTTTTGTTGCGAGGAATGATGGAAACTGGCCCTGGTGTACCTTGATCACTCTTATAGCTTATTAAAAAACAACAACAACATATGACTGAGCATATGGTAACATTCCAACTTTATAGACTTGCTGTTTAGATAATTCTAGACTTTCCATTCTAAAGTGCTTCATTCCTCAAACCTGTGATTTCCTAATAAAGTGCTCTTGATTACATTCTCCCTCTTTTAGACAGTAATGCTTAACTATCTGTCTCCTTACTGTGTCGTGCCCTCTAATCCATGTGCTGTTTTTAATGCTTGGCTGGTAACGGGAACCCCACAGAGACAAGGCTGTCTGTACCACATGAGAAGGGCAGGATTCGTGCTGTACAGAAAAGTCTGTGTCAGATCAAAGGGCAGGGAGACTGCATCATGCTTGTGGGAGTTTCTCAGCAAGTAATTCTAAAACACTTGGATAGTGTAATCAAGAGAGCTTTGCTGGTTTCTGGTAGCAACAAAGTCTGTCTTTATCACTGGGAAAATAAAAGCAAAGAGAAAAAGGATAAAAAAACCAGAACAGAGTTTCCTTACTTTTTTGCAGTCATTGCTATGGGCTGTGGGGATTTTAAAGAAACAAAACTTGTTTGTGCTGCTCACTAAAATTAAAAATAATCATCATTTTGTATGTATGAACTGCTTTGACTCCAACTTTGGACGGTTTACTTTTTGTTGTTAATCATGATTCACAGATCCTGAGTACCACACTCAGGCCAGGGGTTCCTGACTAGTCCCCTATTCTTTCATTGACCTGGTATTCATCAAATAAGGGTCATTTTCCATTGCTGGGAAGTTTAAGGCTTAAAGGAAGACTATGGACTATAGCTAAACAGCAACACATACTTCTGAGCGACCAACACTTTTCTATGCTAAATATTGAAAAAAATGGATTTTCCTTTATTCAAGAACTATTGCATCTGAAACACAGGTTATACCTATTGCTATTCTTCCAGAGACCATATTACTTACTTGCTAAAGTTTTTCATTTGTGAAATATCCATTTTCAGCGGGTAGGAAAAGAAATGGTATAGAGAATTTGCGAAGAGAGAAGTTTTTCACAATTTGTAAGGCAGATTAGTTGATTTACAAACTGCTGACTCAATGTTTAAATCCATTTTCACCATGATTGATAATTCCTGTCAAGAGTATAAAAGTAGGTATCGTATTCTCTAAAGAATATGAAAATATGAGGCAGAAAAAAACTACAGCTTCCACAGTCCACCCTACTACATTGTACAATTTGGTTCTTTCCTTTCTTGGCATTAGTTGCCAAAAATGACGTAGGCAACTATTTGCTCATTGTATAAACATTCAAGCCATCTATTTTGTGTACTAATATTTGTGATGCATTTCCTTATTTTCCTTACTTTTTTAAAGCCTATTAAAATTGAGTGTAACTTATTTTGCTTGTAATTGTTTAAAATCTCATTTGGAACTAGATGTGAATTCATAGATAAAATATATTTACTTACAAAAAGCAAGTTTTTCATAATGTACCTTTCAATAATTTTTAAACAATGCCTACAAATAATTAGCTTAAAATCAATATTATATCCTTAAATTTATTTACACTTTTCAATTTTCCTAGCTGAAGGGAAAATCTTCTAAACAAAAGGAGCCTGGGTAAGAGGACTACTTCACAAAACAGAACCCAAGGCAATTTATGTTTGATACCGATGAGTTTCTTTTTTCTTCAGCAATTTAGGATTTTCCGAGTCGATTCAGCAACATTTACAGAGCACCTCAAAATTGTACTGCATGTAAAATTTGGTCTTATGTGCCTGAAAAAGTCAATTTCTGTCCTAGCTTGTGTAAAATAGTTTGGAGCATAGGGCTCAGGTATTTCAACTCAAAGTGGTAAGTGTCTCCAGAAATTTAAGATACTTCTTATAATTCTGCACTATAAAAGCTGTATTTTTCTCTGGGAAGTTGGTGGAGGACACATTATCCTCCCTGAACATATTGTTTGTGGTAAAATTGCCACAGTTCTTTGCAGCTCTTATCAAGAGATAGAGTCTATTTCTTGACTTTCTCATATTTAGACTGGTCTCGTAATTTGCTTTTGACAAGAGAGTGCAATGTAAACCAAGTAGTGTAGGTATGAACATGAACTTCAGGAAGCTTTTCATGTTTCTGCTGATTCTCTTGGCCCCCCACTAACTACCATGTCAGCAACTCTCATCCTGCTGAAGGAGAAAAGAAACAGAGAACCATCCCAGCTGAGAGTAGCTGGCAGCCAGCTTAGGTGAGTGTTACCTATCTGTAGATCATGAAGGAACACAGCCAACATGAGCCTCGCCAGGCCTAGATCAGCAGTCACATCTAGCTGACCCACAACTCATAAGCAATAATAGTTGATGTTGTTGTAAGTCACTGAGTTTGGGAGAGGCTTATATATGGCAATAGGTAACTGTTCACATTTCCTTCAGACCCTCTGTAAGTGGCCTGTTTTCAGATCCACTTTTCCTCTTTGCCATAATGATAATTTTGAGTTTAAGTGGTCATGACCTGGCAGGTAGTTTATATGAAAAGAAGTGTCTAGGCCTAAGTGAGAGGCCATCGAGTACAAGCCCTGGATTTTGCCTTTCAATGTGGCTCAAAACCCAAATGAGTACTTTTTCTGGTTTCTCAAAACACATTGGCTAGAATAGTTTAAACCCTGGTAGTCAATATACCAACATGTAGTCAAAGCAATTTTGTCCCTTGCTTTTGTTACTTGTTCTATTTAATACAATTTGCCTTCAGGAAGTTTGATTTTGTGTCTTAAATAAAACTTTCTTTTTCAACTTTAGGTTCATACTCTTAAGTTTTCTTCCACGAGTGAAACTCAGTGGTTTCAAAAGCCTAAAAATATGCCACTTGCTCTGGCAATACCAAGGTTGTGGCTGGTAAGTTCCCTACTGCTTATGAAATTTGTTTTGGGCTTGCTTTAATAGGAGAGATGATGCTATGATGGGCCTAAAGTTCTTAATACTTGCAGCGTCTCAGTGGTTTTCACTGCTGAAATATACTGAAGAATATCAGAGACCACACATCTCATGAGGATAAGAAATAGGCATTTGAATCCATCAGGAAAAATACTAAGAAAAATGTTCTGGTTTTTGACTGAATATTTGCCTAGATTTCCCACTTCATTTGGAAGGCCGCTAGGAATTTGCTTGCCTGTTTCACAGGAAAGAGAAACACGTCAGCTGTTTTTGAGTAAATGAATGTAACCTACTTCAAGGTTCATTTCAATATTCCTCTCTGGTCTCCTTCACTCAGAATTGGTCTCAATTTCCATGTGCTGTTCTTAGTCCAATTCTTAAGTTGTATACTGCCCCTACAGCTACTCTACGGAAGACCTTTAAAGATTATTTTACCCCTTTTGTTGCCTTGTGACTTTTGTCGGACTCTATTTTCTAATATTCCTGTATATTAATTCATATCAATTATATTAAATGTGATCATGTTTATGTCATTTCCTTTTCAGAGAGCTAGCATATCTGTAGTCATTTCCAAATCTGAAGGAAGGGCTCATCAGTGTTAAGAATTTCTGGCAGTAAGCTTTTGTTCAGGGGGTCTAGCAACACCTCTCATGGACCATCAGTTGTCTGTCATCCTCACTTTTAGAAAAGACCTCTTTTGGAGAACGATATTTGATCTTTTTTCTCTTGCTATATTCCAACCAGATTAATAGCTCAGTCCTAATTGTGAGCAGTTCAGGTCCTCAACATACTTATTATATACTTTTTATAGCTCTGTGCTTAGTAAGTAAGGAAGAAGACATGGGTGTGTGTATGTGTGCGCGTGAGCACACATGTGTTTTTGTGCGCTCATGTGGTATTCACCTCGGGGTGATCTATCCTTTCTCTTCTACTTGGCTCTTCACCACAGCAAGTTATGGATATTTTGTGGATTTTGCAGAATTACTCCTCCTTCTGCTATCTCTGAAGGAGGAGTAATTCTGTTTGCAGCTGCTTGAACCATTCAGATTTAACAAAGCGCGTCTTGTAAATGATGACATCTGTTCAATGTATGATTCTATAATATAGGCACCTGCAATATCTTCGGTTGTTATGGCAATTTGGGTAGGCAGACCACTTGGCAAGTGGAGATAGCTTTGCCCAAATAGGAGTCTTGAATGTCCTGAGCCCATAGCCCTGCCAATGCCATTACAGCCAACTAAACAGAGGGTCAAAGAGTAAAAAAGTCAGTGGAATCTTAGCTCAGTAGTACTGAGCCCAAGGGAAGAGTAGGGACACAGAATAGCCTTGAATGTATATGAAAAATTGGTCCTAGTGACTTTGAAAAGTTAATAAAGAATGACAAAACACTGAACTCTTGGTAACTTAACAAAAGGCTGGCGACATTCTGAGAAAATGACTCTCAGCATGGTATTATACATGCGCAATTAATTTAAATATAAAATTTTGAAATGCTGGTGCCAAGACCAATTCCAGCTGATATAATTTTCTCAGATTAAATTTCAATGAATATAAGATTCCAAAAAATTATATTGTGATATTAAAGGAAAAGCTCTATTGCAAAGGTAGACCATAGCTCCCTTTGTAATAAAAAGAATGAAAAGGAATACTGATTAGTAGGAATGAGTAAAATCCCCCCTGTGTTAAAGCATAAGATACAGGAAGTTAATTTTTACCCACCAGATTCTAAAATTGCTCACATAAATTTTCTCACTTATTCATGTAAACGAAGCTATGTGTTGTGTGAGGAAAACTTAAGGATTCAGCAAGGAAAAATGCACATTCAATTTATGGTTGTAATTTTAGAGTTTGAATCAAAGTTGTCTGAACATTTGGACTTAAAGCTGCTCTTCAGCGATTTTAGACATGAACCAGGGAAGGGCCTGAAGTGAACCGTAATATCAATATTCATTTGAAGTGTACCTGACACTGAGCTTGGACAACCCCCAAAATTCTACATATTTCCCATTGTTGGACTTCCTCTGATTGTGCATTAAAATCTGCACAGGATCACTGCAATAACATCATCTTAGTGACTCAACAAAAATTCAGACTCCAGATCTTACCTCAAATACTGTGGGTCAAAATCCCTGTGGCTGGAGCTTGAGAAAATACATTGTTAATATGCTGGCAGTATGATTCTGACACTCACTCAAGTTTGAATACCTCTCCTTTGTGGAACATTAGTAAAGAAATAGTCTACTACATGCAGTTTTGGAAAATGCAGTCTCTTAGGATCAATAAATCCAGTGATAACAAGTAATAGGAATTATATCCATCATTTGGGCACAAGTTGCTTCAGCTGTTAAAGTAGTCAACGTACATGAGGTCTCCATCCCAGACATTCTCCTTCCTTGGCCTTAACTTAATACGACCTTCTATTGGTCCAGCCTCTGCTTCCCATCCCAGGTTTGATAACCAAACTTCTGGGATCCTTGGGTGGCGCAGCGGTTTAGCGCCTGCCTTTGGCCCAGGGCGCGATCCTGGAGACCCAGGATCGAATCCCACATCGGGCTCCCGGTGCATGGAGCCTGCTTCTCCCTCTGCCTATGTCTCTGCCTCTCTCTCTCTCTCTCTCTCTCTCTCTCTGACTACCATAAATAAATAAAAAAATTAAAAAAAAAAAAGATAACCAAACTTCTCTAAGTAAATGGCACCATCGATAGGACCTAAGGATTTCTAATTTGTTCAACTCATCACTGCCATTTTTCTCTACCTTTCTTTTTATTCAACCACTATAAAGTTGAAACTTGCTTCATGTTTGATATATTTTATGACTCAAGCCTATGTGCTCAGGTACCTCTGGTGACTGGGCTATCTCCAAAAACTGGATGACTGGGAGATACTTTATACTTCTAAAATGTTATACATGTGCATGTTGTTCATTCTATATACTAACCAAATTAAAGTATAATAACAATTAACTCTGTATTTTTGTCCCACATGACATTAAACTCCTTCATGACTTACCCTTTGAAGTTTCTGCCATAAGCCTGTACACAAAATATAAGTTCCATAAATCTTAAATGAGAATTATGAAGCAGAGAAGAATAATTTTAAATTTCAGATTTGTACTTGAAAAAAAAAATGTGCTGCGATACCTCCACAGAACAAATCTGTATTCACAAAAGTTTGCAAAGCCCTTTTTGTCAGTTCAATAACATGTCCTTATTCATCTGGCTAAGCCATTATGCTGACAGGAATTTTTTTCCTTAAAGTAATTTTCTAAAAGATTTGTACAATAGTTGTTTTTTAAAACTTAGTCACTGTGAATAATGAGTTGATACAAGTATTAGGTAGTGGGGGTGGGAGAGAGGAGACCCAATTTTTTGGCAAGCATCAAGCCATCCATTATCAAACACAAGATGCACAGACTTAAAATGTTCAAAATACTGGAGAGGATTAGCCCAGGTCACTAAGCCCTGAATTAAGTTTCTGATTATTTCAGTTCCTGCTGATATTTCCTTCTCTGAAGTTTTACAGTAAATTTGTATCTAAATAATGCAATTTAATACATAATCATTCTTCACTCCTGAAATATTTAACAGAGATTTCAATTTATAAAGTGTAAATAAATAGATGTATACTTCTAATATATTTAGACACACACACATGCATACATATATTCATGCTTTAAGAGTTTTATCTCATTTCTACTATTAAATGTTAAGGTCTCTAAAGGCAAGAGCCATACTTCATACTTCTGTGCCCTTCTCCACAGAATGAACACACTGCATGGCAAAAGGAACATGAAAAACACATTGCCTAATAGAAAGTGTCATTAAATATTATGGTCAATTACTTTCCCAAAATCGATGGAATATAAACACAATATCTCTCTGCATACCCTTTCTCTTTCCCCACCCATTTTTTGCCAAGAATTTTCCCCAGTTCTATACTACTTGTTCATGTTTAAGTGTCTGGTTGCCTTTTTAAAATACTGCTTTTTAAAATTTGCCATTTTTTTTTAATTTGCCATCCTTAAAAAAAAAAAAACTTTTTTTTTGCCATTTTGGAGGCAGATCAAATTGTTAGATTGAATAATTTATTTTAAGAAGTTTTATAATTAAGTATGTGCTCATCTTTTTCAAGTAATAATATTATTGCACTCTTATGAGTACTTAAACAATGACTTAGGGACAATGTGAAGATTTAATTTGAAGAAACAGAAATTTGCTGATTTTTAAACAACTCCAAGTAACTGTTTTAGGCTCTAAACATAGACTACGAAATGCTACTTTATGCTGGCATCCTCTGTAGAATAGATTTTTTTTTAATGATTTTATTATTTGAGAGATAGTGAGAGAGATCATGATCGGGGGTGAGGAGAGGGAGAAGCTGACTGCCTGCTGAGCAGGGAGCTCAATGAGGGGCTCCATCTCAGGACGCTGAGATCATGACCTGAGCCCAAGGCTGAGGCTTAACCAAATGAGCCACCCAAGTGCCCTTGTAAACTAGATTTAAACTTTTAAAATATTTTTAAATAGTTGAAATAAGCCATAAGACTTCCAAATCTCTTCTGTTTCTATCATATAGTTAAGGCTTTGGTGATAAAATTGGAAATAATGGAGACATTCTCCTAATTATCTGTCTTTCCCTCCCTCCTATTTTTTTTCTGTGATCGATAATAAAATACATTTTTTTTTAAAGATTGTATTTATTTATTCATGAGAGACAGAAAGAGACATAGGCAGAGGGAGAAGGAGGCTCCATGCAGGGAGCCCGACATGGGACTCGATCGCGGGTCTCCAGGATCAGGCCCTGGGCTGAAGGCGGTGCTAAACTGCTGAGCCACCCGGGCTGCCCTAAAATACAGTTTTAAACTGGCATGTATTCTTGTACCAAATCATAATGATGTCAGCTTGTTTCATTACTGCTCCTGTATCTTCAGAGAGAAGCAAAATGAAGAGCTTTTTAGGCAAATGGAAACAAAGGTGGCTAAAGTTCATTGAATGGTCCCGAAACTTAAGCATTTTTCATGTATTAATGCACAACACCCCTTTGGATACATTGTTACTACCACCTTCTTACATATGGAAAGAAAGGAGGCAAAAAGAAGAAGAAGGAGGAGGAGGAGGAGGAGGAGGAAGAAGGAAGAAGAAAGAAGAAAGAAAAGAAAGAAAAGAAGAAAGAAAAGAAGAAAGAAAAGAAGAAAGAAAGAAGAAAAAAAGAAAGAAAGAGACACGAAAGAAAAGAACAAGAAAAAGAACAATAAAAAGCAGAAGACAGACAAGTAGGGACACCGTCACTTGCCCTCCCTTATTACCGACAGAGAATCACCTAGCAGAATACAATGCGGACTCCCCGGCCTCCTCTCGCTCCCGGTAAAACGTGCCTCCATTTTCCTCCCTTAAGTTCCTCCCTGTCTTATCCCTGCTTCTCCGTCTTCCTCCCTCATCCTTCTCCTCCCTCCCCTCCGAATCCTCCTCCCTCACCTAGCCTCCTCCCCCGAATCCTCCTCCCACTCCTCCACTCCGCCTCCTCATACCCGCCTCCCTCCTCCTCACGACCTCCTCCCTCCCGCTCCCCCTCCTCACCTCCCCCTCCTCCTCCTCCTCTCCCTCTCCTCCCTCCTCCTCGTTTCCTTTTCTTCCTTCTTCATTTCAGGAAGGAGCAAGGAGGGTCATGCCCTCGGTAGAGGTACCTGATGGTGCAAGGCTTGGCATACAGATGGCTGGCATGCATAGTTCAGACCCTTCATTGTTGTGCTGCTATATGGCTGCTATAGGGCCAGCAAAGATGTGTGTACATCTGTTTATTTGTTTTAATGTAGGTTAAACTATGAGAATTGAAAATGATACCTCTTTGTACGTAGGAAAGAAGTCCCTGCTTTAGGGCAAGTTTCCTAAAAGTGGAGCCTGAAATGGAGAATTTGCATTAGTTTCCTATTGCTGCTGTTACCCATTACCATTAACGTGGTGGCTTAAAATAACACAAATTTATTATCTCACAGTTCTGGAGGCCAGAAGTCCTATGCAGGTCTCCCTGAACTAAGCTCAAGATTTTGGACTGGGTGTGTTCCTTTCTTGAGGCTCTAGGAGAGAGTATTTTCCTTTCCCAGCTTCTAGACTGCAATCTGCCACTCATGGCCCATTTCTTCCATCTTTGAAGTCAGCAATAGGCATCTCTCTAAACACATTCCCCTATAATTACAGCTCCCTCTGACAACTTCTCCTCTCTTCCACTTTTAGGGACCCCTGTGATTACATTGGGTCTGCCCAGATAATCCAGGCTAATCTCCCCATTTTAAGGTCATCTGATTAGCAATCTGAATTCCATTTGCAACTTTTCCCCTTTGCTAGGCAACCTAACAGTCACAGATTCTGGGAATTAGTATGTGGACATCCCTGGAGGCCATTATTCTGCTTATCACAAGATTCTTACTCCATCTGTTTATTAACAGATGTTCTCAGTACGACAGGAGGGGGAGAAGCAGGAGGACAAAACCAAGCAAAGAGTGATCTCAGCCAGAGACTAGCCTCAGCCTAGTACGAGTTCTTAAGCACAAACGTTATGTCAAACGTTATGTATGCCACAACGTTAGTCCCAACTTGAGGCAAGAGACCTGCAGGTGGTCTGGGGGTGGTCCAAGTCTATACATTGAGATAGTTCCCACTTATCCAAAGACAATTATCAGAAGAAAGGCAGTTTGAGTCACCATGAGGCAACATTCACAGCAAGTGAAGAGTAACTGCCACTACTAAGGAGGCTCTGGGCAGAGTAGCAATGGGATCCACT
Source organism: Canis lupus familiaris (assembly GCF_011100685.1). Classification (NCBI taxonomy): domain Eukaryota; kingdom Metazoa; phylum Chordata; class Mammalia; order Carnivora; family Canidae; genus Canis; species Canis lupus. The sequence goes on from NC_049224.1 coordinate 21,734,394, forward strand.
GTAGACCCCATTGTGGGTTGAAAAGTGTTCAGGACACGAGTCATGTTATATTGGGGCCCACACTAATGACCCCCCCTTTAACCTAATTATTCCTATTGAATTGTGTCCCCCTCTGCAGTATCCACTCCCTAAAATGATAAAGTCTTAACCCTTAGTACCTCAGAATGTGACCTTTCCTAATCCAGGGTGACTGGTGTCCTTATAAGAAAGGGAAATGTGGACGGGCATGCAGAAGGGGACAATGACGTGCAGAGAGAATGCCATGTGAAGATGGAGAACTAGAATGACGTATCTGCAAACCAAGGGACACATGAGGTTACCTGAACTATGTAAGAGTCATAGGACAGTTCCTTCAGAGGGAGCATAGCCCTGCCAGCATCTTCCAACTTCTAGCCTCCAGAATCATGAAACAATTTATTTCTATGGTTTTAAGCCACTCAGTTTGTGGTACTTTGTTACGACAGCCCTTGGAAACTAATAATAGACCCTATGTCAGAAAACCTAGAAAAGAGAAACTAAGTAATTATGAAGTCATCCTCCTCAGAATTTCTTCCAAGGGGTTTTCTTCCACATTGTTAAGCTGTAATTTTTAGGATTTCCTTTAGCTAAGAAGGCATTAATCTAAATTCTTCCCTTGACTTGAGAGAATAAGGGTAGGATGTTCCTTTTTATTTTTTCTTTCAACATGAGGATGGCTTGAATTCACAACCCTGAGATTGAAAGTCAGACACTTACCTGACTCAACCACCCAGGCGCCCCAAGGGTAAGACCGTTCTAGACCCTGTAGGATAATTTTGTGAATTCTACTTCTGGAATCTCACCCCGGTCTGCAAGTGCTCTGATAATAGACCCATAGCCCTTGATTTAATTAGTTACAATATGTTTTTGCTTTCAAAACAGTAAGTTCTTTGAAGATAAGTACTATCCAAATTCATATCCAGGGTACCTAGCATGTAGCCTAATATCACAGAAACTTTGAAGGAATTATTCAATAGTTTTTCTACCCTTGGGAAGGCCCATAGGACATTAGCAGTACTTTTTCATGGTCAAAGATTAGGAACAATAAAAACACAAAAGAAGAGCCTAAGATAATGTAGTAACAAGCCAGGAGATAACGTATTGGGCCAGCAATAAAATGATGTGGGTTCTATGGAGCCTGCCATTTACCCCTGTGAATAATCTCTTGGCATTATAACTGAAGAATTATGAAATGGAGGCATGATTAGAAGTAACTTTGGCCCAAAAAACTCAAGACTACAATCTAAACACAGTTAAAGGAAAAAAAAAATCAGCCAAATAAATTCTTGGCATTGTCAAAGAAATTTCTCAAAATCTGTGAAATTACATGATTGCATGCTGCTATGAGATACTGAATTCTACTACTCTTGACCCAGGCATATTGCAGGATAAACACAGCTGACGTTTTATGCTGACCTAATACGACTTTAAAATTATAATTGAATTACTTAAATGTCTTCTACCACTGTGCCCAAAGTAGAACCATGGGACTCCTAAGAAAAAGACCTTGTAATGAAAAGACTGAGGTGCCATAATTTCTATTCCAATTCACACAGCAAACAGAATGCACTATTGCCAAGGACAGCTTTTCTTCGACTGACCTTTCAATGGATTTCATTTATATAAGAAAAGTGCAAAACAATCTTAGTGGAGGAAAACTAAAATGTATATATTAGGCCCTATAATCTAATGATGTGCTTTCAGGCCCATTGTATAAATTTCACCTAAGCCTTCCACACCCATTTTATTGGCTTTTATCATAGATCAAGATACAAAGGGGGATCCCTGGGTGGCGCAGCGGTTTAGCGCCTGCCTTTGGCCCAGGGCGCGATCCTGGAGACCCGGGATCGAATCCCACGTCGGGCTCCCGGTGCATGGAGCCTGCTTCTCCCTCTGCCTATGTCTCTGCCTCTCTCTCTCTCTCTGTGGGACTATCATTAAAAAAAAAAAAAAAAAACAATGCCAATAAAAGGAAATTTAAAAAAAAAAAAAAAAAAAAGATACAAAGGATACATCTTAGAATTATCTTAGAGAATGCTTACATATTTAGAGATAAAATACAAGCAAGGTTAAATGGGAAAAACATCATCATTGAAATATTACAGTCAGAAAGCAGATTTCACTGAGGCTGTTCAAATAAAGAAGCATAGCTTTCCTGTTTTTTCACTCATCCATTTTTGCAGGAGAGTCACTGCCTAGATACACAGAAGGGGGCCTATCCTTACCTCCAAAGGATGACTTTGTTCTGCTTTCAGCCTGTACCTTTTGTCTTGCCTCAGGACTCCACAGCTACACCATCCCTTCTGCACCCTGTGTTTTCTTTTAAACATTTCCTCAAGTGTCGAAGCACATCACCAACAACCTCTTAGAGCTGAAGTTCTTATGATTCCTTGTTATGAAGCGGCTAACCTCTACAGATAATTCTTTGATGGGTGTATGCTTATGTGTGTTTATGGGGGCGTATGTATAAAAACATACCATTGTTTTTGCATGAAGTTCTAAAACAATCTTTCAAGTACATTTATAACCTATGAAAAATATCTTCAAGTACCTGGGTTTCTTTCCACTAAATTTTCAAATGTAAGTATAAGCAAGGATTTTTAGTTATCAACATTGATGCTGACTCCTTTCAGTGACATTTTGATTGGACAGAGGTGGAAAACTTTATAATCATAGTACTTTTGAGTTTCCTAAAGACTAGTAACTCTCATATGCATAGTAAAACTAAAATAACCTGTCAAATAATTCAAGACCCATACCGGTTTCTAAGATTAACTTGACATTTAGAACCCCTTTGGAGTTACAAAATATTCTATCACATTGAATTCTGTGGTTACTTCTCTGAGTAATTTGGGTTCATTTGTCATGTTTAATTATAAAGGTGAGTAGTAACTTTTTAATTTTTTTAACTTAAGAAATTATTTCTTTCCTGGTTTTCTAGTCTTGTCAATTCCAGGATCTTCTGAAAGCAAACCTGTACTAGGTGATGAAATGTAGAATGATTCCAAAGAAACCCTACAGAGGGCAATTTGGCAATATGGTCAGAACTATAAATATATAACCGTTTGATGCGTTGATGCCTAGGTCAAAAAGTTTATTTTTCTAATTTTTAAAAAAAATATTTTATTTAAATTCAATTTACCAACATATAGCATAACACCCAGTGCTCATCCCTTCAAGTGCCCTTCTTAGTGCCTATCACCCAGTCACCCCCATCCCCCAACCACCTCCCCTTTTGCAACCCTTTGTTTCCCAGAGTTAGGATTCTCTTATGGTTTGTCTTCCTCTCTGATTTTTCCCCACTCAGTAATCCCTCCTTTCCCTATAATCCCTTTCACTTTTTCCACATATGAGTGAAACCATGATAACTGTCGTTCTCTGATTGACTTATTTCATTCAGCATAATACCCTCCAGTTCCATCCACATTGACATAAATGATGGGTATTCATTCTTTCTGATGGCTGAGTAATATTCCATTGTATATATAGACCACATCTTCCTTATCCATTCACCTGACATCATGACTTCTTCCACAGTGTGGCTATTGTGGACATTGCTGCTGTAAACATTGGGGTGCAGGTGTCCTATTGTTTCACTCTATCTGTATCTTTGGGGTAAATTCCCAGTAGTGCAATTGCTGGGTCACATGGTAGCTCTATTTTTAACTTCTTGAAAAACCTCCACACTGTTTTCCAGAGTGGCTGCACCAGGGGGGCATTCCTACCAACAGTGCAAGAGGGTTCCCCTTCTCCACATCCTCTCTAACAGTCGTTTCCTGTCTTGCTAATTTTCACCACTGGTGTGAGGTGGTATCTCATTGTGGTTTGGATTTGTATTTCCCTGATGGCAAGTGACGTGGAGCATTTTCTCATGTGCTTGTTGGCCATGTGTAGGTCTTCTTTGGAGAAATGTCTGTTCATGTCTTCTGCCCATTTTGTGACTGGATTATTCGTTTCTTGAGTGTTGAGTTTGATAAGTTCTTTATAGATCTTGGATACTAGCCCTTTATCTGATGTACCATTTGCAAATCTCCCATTCTGTAGGTTGTCTTTTAGTTTTGTTGACTGTTTCTTTTGCTGTGCAGAAGCTTTTTATCTTAAGTCCCAATAGTTCATTTTTGCTTTTGTTTCCCTCGCCTTCATTGATGGGTCTTGCAAGAAGTTGCTGTGGCCAAGTTCATAAAGGTTTCTGCCTGCGTTCTCTTCTAGGATTTTGATGGATTCTTTTTTCATATTTAGATCTCTTAACCATTTTGAGTTTAACTGTGTCTGGCATAAGGGAATGGTCCAGTTTCATTCTTTTGCACATGGCTGTCCAATTTTCCCAAGACATTTGTTGAAGAGACTGTTTTCCATTGGATATTCTTTCCTGCTTTGCTGAAGATGAGTTGACCATAATTTGAAGGTCTATTTCTAGATTCTCTATTCTGCTCCATTGATCTACGTATCTGTTTTTGTGCTGGTATCACACTATCTTGAGGATCACAGCTTTGTAATACAGCTTGACGTCAGGCATTTTGATGCCTCTGCATTAGTTCTCTTTTTCAACATTCCTCTGGTTATTCTCAGGGTCTTTTCTAATTCCACACAAATCTTAATATTATTTGTTCCAACTCTCTGAAGAAAGCCCATGGTATTTTGACAGGGATTGCATTGAATGTGTAAATTGCCCTGGGCAGCACTGACATTTTCACAATATTAATTCTTCCAATCCATGAGCATGGAATGTTTTACCATCTCTTTGGGTCTTCCTCAATTTATTTCAGAAGTGTTTCTGTAGTTTAGAGTATAGATGCTTTACTTATTTGGTTAGGTTTATTCCTAGGTATCTTATGCTTTTGGGTGCAATTGTGAATGGGATTGACTCAATTTCTCTTTCTTCAGTCTCATTGTTAGTGTATAGAAGTGCCACTGATTTCTGGGCATTGATTTTGTATCCTGCCATACTGCTGAATTGCTGTATGAGTTCTAGCAATCTTGGGGTGGAGTTTTTTGGGTTTTCTACATAGAGTATCATGTCACCTGTGGAGAGGGAGAGACTACTTCTTTGACAATTTGGTTGCCTTTTATTTTTTTATTGTCTGATTGCTGAGGCTAGGACTTCTAGTACTATGTTGAATAGCAGCAGTGGTGAGAGTGGACATCCCTGTCATGTTCCTGAACTTAGGGGAAATGTTCTCAGCTTTTTCCCTATTGATGGGCTTTTCATAAATGGCTTTTATGATATTAAGGAATGTTCCTTCTATCCCTACACCGTGGAGAGTTTTGATCAGGAATGGATGCTGTATTTTGTCAAATGCTTTCTCTGCATCTACTGAGAGGATCAAATGGCTCTTGTCTTTTATTGATGTGATCCATCAAATTGATGGTTTTACAAATGTTGAACCACCCTTGCATTCTGGGGATAAATCCCACTTGGTCATGGTGGATAATTTTCTTAATGTACTGTTGGATCCCATTGGCTAGTATCTTGGTGAGACTTTATGCATCCATGTTCATTAGGGATATTGGTCCATAATTCTTTTTGGTGGGGTCTTTGGTTTTGGAATCAAGGTAATGCTGGCCTCATAAAACAAGTTTGGAAGTATTCCCTCCCTTTCCATCCTTCGAAACTGCTTTAGCAGAATAGGTACGATTTCTTCTTTAAACATTTGATAGAATTGTCCTGGCAAGCCATCTTGCCCTGGACTTTTGTTTCTTGGGAGGTTTTTGATGACTGCTTCAATTTCCTCATTGGTTATTGGCCTGTTCAGGTTTTCTATTTCTTCCTGTTTCAGTTTTGGTAATTTGTAGGTTTCCAGGAATGCATCCATTTCCTTTCAGATTGCCTAATTTGTTGGCCTATAGTTGCTCATAGTATGTTTTTAAAATCATTTGTATTTCCTTGGTATCGGTTGTGATTTCTCCTCTTTCATTCATGATTTTATTCATTTGAGTCTTTTCTCTATTCTTTTCAATAAGTCTGGCTAGGGGTTTATCGACCTTATTAATTCTTTTGAAGAATAAGCTCCTGGTTTCGTTGATCTGCTCTACAGTTCTTCTGGTCTCTCTTTCACTGAGTTCTGCTCTAATCTTTATTATCTCTCTTTTTCTGCTTGGTTTAGGCTTTATTTGCTGTTTTTTCTCCCATTCCCTTAGGTGCAAGATTAGCTTGTGTAATTGAGATTTTTCCAATTTTTTGAGGGAGGCTTGTATTGTGATGTATTTCCCTCTTAGGGCTACCTTTGCTGTATCCCAAAGATTTTGAACAGCTATACTTACATTTTCATTAGTTTCCATGAATCTTTTTAATTTTTTTCTAATTTCCTGGTTGACCCATTCATCTTTTAGGATGCTCTTTAACCTCTAAGTATTTGAGCCCCTTCCAGATTTCTTCTTGTGATTGAGTTCTAGATTCAAAGCATTGTGGTCTGAAGATACGCAGGGTATAATCTCAATCTTTTGGTATTAGTTGTGACCCTGGGTCAAAATTTCTCAGAATTTGTGCTACAGAAATACTAGCACATGTGAGAAATGATACAAGTGCATGCTTATTCACCTCCACATTATTTAATAATTTTAATGATGAGAATATAAATGCGTAACATTAGTAGAGTAACCAGTTATGATCAATTGATAACATGGAATATGATACAACTTTTTAAAAAGAATATTCTCTATATACCAAAATAGAAATATCACCAAAGTATATTGCTAAATGAAACAAAGGTGCAGAACAGTGTGTATAAAAGACTATCTTTTGTGTAGAAAGAGTAGGGTTTAGACAATGTATTTATATTTGTTATAGATAACCATTATAGATAACAGTATACTGTTATAGATAACAGTATAGCTAACTGTTGTTACCTATGTGTTGGGAAGAAGGGTTGCTTAAAAGGGTTGGGAGGAGGGATACGTGGGTGGCTCAGCAGTTGAGTCTTCCTTTGGTCCAGGGCGTGATCTTGGAGTCCCAGGATCAAGTCCCACATCATGCTCCCTGCATGGAGCCTGCTTCTCCCTCTGCCTGTGTCTCTGCCTACCTCTCTCTCTCTCTCTCTCTCTCTCTCCCTTTCTCCCCCTCTCTCTCTCATGAATAAATAAAATCTTTAAAAAAAAAAAAAAGGGTTGGAAGGATGTGGGATAGGGAGATTTTAACAATACCTGGTTTGATGTTTTGTCATTTCTGAACCAAAAGTTACCTATTTGTAAATTTTAGAAATCTGAATAAAAAGAGTTTTAAAAATAATCAAATTAAAATAATTTCCATATAAAAGGACATACTAGGGTGATTGGAAATCCTATTTTATTGCTTGGCACCTGAGCACCTATATAAGTTCATATTGTCTCATGTGCCTGGAAATCTCTCAGCATTTTCTGGAGAAATCATGCTGTCATGATCCAGAAGATAATTTCTCCAAACATGGCTAAATATTTTTCTCAGTTTTCCCTCCACCATATTTAGTGATTTCTCCTTTTCCTACAATCTATCACAGTTACAATCTGCTAAAGATGGATGCGCTCGGCTTCCCCCCACCCCCACCCCCGCTCCTCCAATCACTTTAAAGCCTTGACAGTTGACTTGCTTAAACCTTCATGAATACCTATGAACTTCCTCTGAAGAAATATCTGTATATTGTCTTATTCTCCCACTCTAATGTCACCAGTAGTATATTTACCTTCTTCAGTTATGAATATTTTAACAATTATATACAAAGTAAAACCATTCCAACGTCGTGCTAGGTGAGAAACCAAAGACTAGGGTGTACTCCACAATATTGTGCCACCACAGTAAGGTTACAATCCAGCCACCTTGGCCCCACCTTTGACGAAGTTTTTTTTTTCTTTCATATTGAATGAGACCTCACTCTCTACCAAGCACAAACTTTTCAGTTTTATTTCTTAAACTTTAAATCCCTTATACCTCTACAAGTTCTTCTTGATAATAACCCCAGCTGTCTTTTATAGATCTAATTCTCTGTGCCAGCTATGGGCACAGTCTTTTTAAATATAGAAAGTACAAGTTTCACTGACTAAGTTTACTGAACCAAAAATGTAACTTTTTTTCCCCATGACTGAACTCCTATTTCAAAACCCATTCCACTGGCAACAGAGATGGAATCCTAATTTCTGAATGAACTAAGTCCATCCAGAATTTTTTTCCCCATTGTCATCTTCAGAGTTATATTGCTTCTGAAGTGGGAGGCCACTGGAAATAGACTCATGTAGTGTCCTGTCTTTGGTAAGAGGACATATTATGTCCTCAGCCATTTCTTATCCAGGATGACCTCTCCTAAGCTGTTCACTGTCTCATCTGACCAATGATCATTACTCTTCATCACTGACATTTCTTGGTTCTATTTAATTCTCTGGCACCTGCTGTTTTGTCTCTCTTCCCCATGGAGTTCAATAGTCCTCCAGATCCAATGCTGTGAATGTACTCTCTTCTCCAATGCTGATCACAATGGAAAACAGCTCCATGTCATACAGGGTTGGACGTTGGCTAGCCCCAGAGTTCTCTGTCTAGAAATAGCACAGAATCACTTCTACTGTGTCACTCTCCCTCCATGTCAATGTTCCCTCTAATCTGAGATCACCAAATATATCTGGGGGGAACTATCTTCTTCCTCTCAAGGACAACACTGGGCTTGTCCTTTTTTTTTTTTTTTAAGATTTATTTATTTTAGAGAGAGAGGGGGAGAGAGTGAGCAGGGGGAGAGGCAGAGGGAGAAGAAGAGAGAACCTCCAGCAGACTCCCTACAGAGTGTGGAACCCAATGTGGGGCTCAATCCCACAACCCTGAGATGATGACTTGAGCCCAAGGCAAGAGTCAGATGCTTAACTGAGCCACCAAGGCACCCTTGCTCTCTTTCCTAAGTAGCCTCGGAATTTCCTTCTCACTCATGTCAGTACTCCCCTTTCCAACTTGCCTATCTTATTTCCTGTCCCAGAGTTTGCTTTGGACTCTATGAAAGAAAATAATCAAACTCAGTAGATATCCCTTCAAATCTCTTTGATGCTCAAATAACAAGACCTACGCTCCTTTGTCTTGACATTGTGCTACATTCTCCCTGAAGAGGAAAACACATTAGCTGAATTCATCAAATTGCTATCCCTGAAGCACCAATATTAACTCATTTACTGCTCACAGTGGCTCTATAATGAAGATACGATGAATTTTATCTTATAGAATCTGAGGTTTGTTTTCCCAAGGTCATGAAGCTAGTAAATGAACAGAGTAGGAATTGGACCCAGACCTTTCTGTTCCCAATGCTTATACATCTAACCATAATCTCTTCTAGAAAGAATTTTTTCTCCTAACTTCTTGTGAAAAGTCATGCTTTTCTTGCTTAAACGATTCTGTACTCATGTAGAGTTGGAAGAAAATGTCTAAACTAATTTTCATATTTAGCCACTACCTCTTTTTTGGTTTCTATGGTATTTAGATTTTAAAGCTTCTTACTTCAGTCAGATCCAAATCAATGATACCACTTTTTAAATCTGTGTTAGTGTTGCTTTTCATTCAATCTTTTACAGTTCTGTTTTGCTTAATATAGGTGTTTTTTTAAAGCAAAGTTTTATAAGAGCATTATCCTTTTTACTCTCTCCTCAAACAGCCTACTTCATCCTTAGATTGGTTCTCCTCTGAGGCATTGACATGTTTTATTCTATTTTCCCCTTTGTCAATAGTGTCCCTGACTTAAGTTGTTGAATAATGTTTCAGCTCATTTTGAGTGAGTTTCCACTGCTCATTCTGGTTCTTCCAGTTCTGTGTATTTCTCTTTCTTCAAGGGACTTCCAAGGAAAATATGCAGGCAGAAATAGTATATGGGCACTATTGTACCAGCATAGTGCAGTGAAGATCTCCAATGCCTTTGATTCCCATGCCCATAGATTAGGCAAAGGAATCGCCCAGAGCAGAATGGTTTCCCCTTAACTACTATGCATCCCACTGTGAATTTGAAAGGGAAAGAAGGTTAAAAATGTAGAAAGAATAAATGGGGAAAATCTAGGGGGTGGGTGCTGAGGAGAAAGAAGGGAGGGATATAGAAAAGACTCAAACAAAGGGTAAAGCTGCTTGGAAAGCGGATGACTGGAGCAGAGTTTCAAAATAAGAGGAATGGAATCAAATCTCTCAGTCATGGCAGGAAGTCTAGAACACTAACGAACAGTCAGATGCCTGTAAACAGGAGCATTGCAACACACAAATTCCCAATAGGTATATATGATCATGTCTGGATGATTGATAAATGCTTACAGAGGTGCTGAGTCAAAGAATTTCATGATTCTAGGTTTAGAGTTGCCCTTTAAGAGGAAAGTGCAGTTAATTTCTGGGAACCAGGCAATTAGACTCAGTCAGCCTGAGTAGAAGAAAACCTTAAGTGTGGGAATTTCAGGTGACTGCCACAGTCTTCTTTACAATGAAATCAGCCACATTGTCATCTAAGTTATACATCAGGATGGAGTTCAAGGTAACAAATATTTATGTGCACCTACTAGGTATCACTTGCTATTTTGCATCCTGGGGATATAGTGTATTATGCATAATCTTGGCCCTCGTGGAACCTAAACATTAATATCACAGTTCTTATGACCTTTAACCTTGATAAGATTTAATATGGTAGCACAGACAATAGAAGTCTTAAACTTTGAGATTAACTAATGCATTCTGTGTGTACTGCATAAATGGCAATTTGCCATGACAGATTTTGGTCACTTATTCTTACTTCTTTTATTCAATCAACAGTTGAATAACTCTCTAGTACTAAACACTGTAAAAAGTAATCTACCTCAACTTTCTCAAACTATCAGAATCACCTTTGTGGACAAAATATGGATTCTCTTAAAAATTTTTATTTAAAAAAAAAATTTTATTTAGTGAGGCTAGAGTGTACCTCAGAAATGTAGACTCAGCACTCACTGCAGGAGATTCTTACAAAGAAATTTGGGAAATCCCTCTGTAAAACTGCAAAGATAAAGTAGATATGGAATGTACCCCACAGATTTTACATTCTCTCTATGTTCTTTGATTAGATCTTCCTCTAACATTTGAAGGGGTAATTCAGATAGCTTTATGGCTCAGTTAGGTGGGACTGTAAAATGTCACTGATTTTTTTTAGGTGACTCTGAAATTGACACTCTAGAAAATTCCACAAGTGCAGTTCCTAAAATGTTCAGAGTAATGGATTTCCAAGAGGATTCATTTCAAGTGAAATTTATTTTTTTAAGTTTCATATTCTTATTAGAAAAAAAATCATTACTTTGGAGTCACATGGTTTAGTTATAATCATATAATTTTGAAGCTGAAAGGGACCATGGAGATAATCCTCACTTAAAAATTCATAGGAAAACTGGACCCAGAGAGACTTAGTGAGCTTCTCAAATTCATAAAACTAGTAAAGAGAGAAGAGCAAGAGCCTGTCATCTAATTCTAAAATAAAAACACTATTTCTACTTTACCATACTCCTGTCCCTCAACTGCTGAAAGGCAAAACAAAGGGCTGTCCACAAACTTTAAGCTTTACAAGCAAGGGATTGGGCAGCTTTTAGCTCATAATCACTATATTCCCAGCAGATAGTATAGTACCTGGAATGCCACAGATGAAGGGGACCATCTCCTCTCACCCATTAAACCATGGTTACAAGGTTCCTCGACAGCTTTTCTGGACAACTAAGCCTAGTACTTAACTTAAACTTCTCACCCTCCCTCCCCACCCCTTCTTGAAGCACAAGTACACAAGTATTTTTGCTGGGTTCCATCTGGGTAACCATTGCCAAAGTGTTCCCTGTATCGGCAGCATCAACATCATCTGGGAACTCATTAGAAATGTACAGTATCTGGACACCCCAGACCTATTGAATCGACATCTACATTTAAGATCCCAGGGTGATTCATATGCATATTAAAGTTTGAGAAACACTAACTTAGGGTCCCTATTAAATGCACATTAGACATATATTTTATACCCCATAAAGAGGTAATAGCAGGGGAGTAAGTTATATTTTAAGAGAGAAAGAATATTTCTAACCTCTTTTTGGGAAGATAAATTTTTTTCCAAGCGACAATTCTATTATTCTTAGAAATAGGTTTTGTCCTGTGCTTAATTTATCCAGTAATAGTAATAATTTTTATGTCCTAGAAATATTTTATTATAACTTTCAACTAGCATGATTATGGCAGAAACAAATGCAGTACAGAGCATTTCTTGAAGGCTAATGACAAGTTAGGAGAAACAGCTGGCTTGCGAAAAGACTGAAAGCAAGAAATAACTTGTTGGATTAATTAAGATAGGGTTTATGTTGAAGTCACTATTGTTTCATCCACAGAGCCCTGGGAAAAGAAAAGAGAAAGAGAAAGGAAGGATGAGAGAAAAGGGAAGAGAAGGAAAGGAGGAAGGAAAGAAAAAGAGAAAGAAAGAAAGAGTTCTATAGATCTTTCTCATGCGTTAGGCAGTTTCATTTGTTGTTTGCCAATGTTTTCTGGAGGCTCTCATCAGAGAACCACTGCTTTGTTCATTAACCTTTCAAATTGCTTAATGTTTGCAGCAGATTGTGCAGTATAATATATCGCTGTTACCTCAACATTTCATTTAGTACTTCTGCCACAGGTAGGAAATGCACCGTCAGTTCCAAACTCATTATGTAAATACTATACCTAGGCAATATTATTCTGACTTCCCTTAGCTCTACTCCACCATTATCCTGGCCTCCTGTGAATCAGAAGTGTTAAATTACACATGTAGATTTGTGGGAGTTTGAGTTTTGGTGTGATATGGAATGGTCTCCCACAGACTCAGCACAAAATCAATTGGATTTGAATCAAACACTGCATTCCACATTTTCAAGTATTATAGTTCAAATACATCCTCTCTAGAAAAATCTTATAACACATGAGCCTTAAGAATTAGCTTAGGGAATCACTTCATGTTTACAAAGCCAGGAGACAGCTCCTCTCAAAACACCTGCAAGTCTGTTTATCTCCTGAAACTTCTACCTGAAGATGGTTATTTCTAGGCTAAGCAATGAAGAAGACACTAGACTACAGGGAAATTTTTAAGACAAAACAAAGCAATCTCAAGATTACCTTCTATGTATCAGACTTCCTGTGCATACATCAGATTCTACTCTATATTTTATGCAGCATACCCTAGAAGCTATCTGCCTCTATGTGCAATGAAAGTATATTTGAACTTCCTCAAGATCTTAAGTTTTACATTATTTGTCAATCAAGTAAGGAAATATCCTGTCTATAAGTTAATATGCTAAGTCACTCCTTTATTCAAAACAGATCTTAAAGTACAAAAGACTATTTTTCATAATGAAATTAAAAGTAGGGCTTTCTTAGTGTATTCACCACTGTCCCCAGCTGACCTGGTTTAGCCATATAAGTAATGCAGAGCTGATCTAAGAATTCTTGGTAAAGCATTTTTCCCTTCCTCCAACTCTTCATACCAAAACCCATTGATACCATCTCTAGGCTCGTTCTAAATACCTTTATTCATGTTGGCTGAAATCTAAACATTTTCCATCAACGGATACTCATGGTTTGAATGGAATTTAATTTTTTGAGAACCCCCCTCTTCACCAACATGACTACTTCAATCATTGCCTATATACACTGAATAAATATGTCTCCTCTGTATGTTTCTTCAGCTTTTAATATATAGAGATGTAATTTTGATTAATAGGGTGATAATGCACTTAGGTGTTAATTTTGTCATTACCTTTTAGTCTAAGTTAATGCGTACTTAGCTGAACTCTTAAGGATGAAAATTGTTCACTTAAAAACGATTTCATGATTTAAAATGTGGGCAAAAATACTCTAGAAAATGAGAAAATAGGTTTAAGTGACCATATGTCTTTTGCTGCACAATCTGAATCCCTCAAGCACCACTGATCACCTTTTCTGTGTTAAGCATTATATATGGTTGGCACCATTCGACATATTATGACTCATTCTTTGACCTGAAACAAGTCATAGTAAGTCAGATATGTGAACTGGGGGATGAGTCTTAATTTTTAAATTTCCATATGATTCAATTTCAAGACAATAAGGTGAAGTACAATATAAAACAAACTCTAGATTATATTAAGACCTTATAGAAAATATATGTATTTTTCATATAGGAGATTTGTGGAAATTAACTTTACATCCACCTTTAAGAGAGATGATGAATGGTGACAGGAAAAAAACCAGATGATAGCAACTTCAGGTATACAACATCCACTACACATTTAAAGCACTGTCCCCAACGACCTTAAAAAGCCTTTGATTTGTGTGTACTTTTAACCAGTTCAATAGATTTCTTCAACGTTTATTATATTCTGACATCCAGAGATATTGATCCAAACATGTTTTATCACTAGAAGCAGCTGATGTATTTAAGCATCTAAAGATTTTGTTTTTACTGCATTTTATCCATGAGTTTTCTCCCCAAGACCTGTGACTGTAAGTGCTATGTAAGGCAGCAATTTCCTGACATTCATTTAAAGCATGGAGTTAGGAATATTAGATTCTGATTTAATTGACTCTTATTTCACAGTCATAAACTCTTATGGACTCCTACAATTCTGGTACTGAAGCTGACCTAAGATGAAAATCATGTTAGAGAAAATATTTGAGGTAATGTGTATTTTCACCAAACTTTTGTTTGAATAAATGGTCAAATTAATTGTTTTATTAATGAACTCATAGATCTGTTTGGTTAAATGTGCAGTAAATTTACACATAGTCATCAGTTTAAGTCTCATGACCCTTTTTACACTTAACTTTATCTTCCGAATAGAGTCCTATGGTTTAAAATGCAAGCTGGAAGCTGGGAGTGACAAAGAATATGAGGAAAGAATGCCAAGAATGGCCTTCTGAAATTTTGGGTTAACCAACACTTTAACACAGCTTTACTTATAACATGGATGATTTAACTGGATCATTTGAGAAATTGCTAGTGACTATTGGTCATGTAGGCAGAACATGTTAAATATTAGAATGAAAACAAAGAAACCAAATCAGAAATTCAACATAAAGTTTTTTTTTTTTAAGTTAATTAACCTATTACCTTATTCATGTCAGTTTTCCAAATAGATGATGGGGATATTGATGCACTGGGTGATATGTTGTATATTATTAGCAATGTAACTTGGCCGAGTTGCAATCTGAAGGGAGAGTTGGTGGTAACAAAGAGGAAAAGAGTTGGGTTGGGTGAGAAGGTGACAGATTTGTGAACTTGTGCATGTGTCTCTCTTTAATAATACATCTAGGCAATACTCTTGACTGATTAGGAAGAAAAAAAAATCATCAGAAATTTTTAGTTTAGAATAATTGATCAATAGGAGATTCCCTGATACAGAAAGACTAAACCCAAAATCTTTTGTCTCCTTTTAATTTTCTCAGCTTTGTAATCAAGTAACCAAGATACAGACAAAACAGGATGGGACATTTTATTACACTGAGTAAGAATACATGGATTAAAGTAACCACTTACTAATCTTTTTGTATTACCCTCAGCAGCTACTGACAGTAGTAAGACAATCTTCATTAGTCTATGATACAGCAGAAAACTACTTTGAAAACATTTGATTTCAACTGTTTGAACTTTGTATATAACATTGAGTTTCTAGTATGTCAGACATGACTTTGAGTACTTTCTCATATACAAGGTAGGTCTAGTCTGGGTCTTTGTTCTCAGAAGCCAATTAATGAACCTTCAATAACAGAATTCTTGCAACTATAAGGACAAGAAATCCAAAGCAAAGTGCGTTATTTGGAATAGGATTGGTCTAGCTGGGAAGCCTTCAGTGATCCATCCATTCGATAGTTATTAAGCTCCATCTATTTGCTGGTTACTTTGTGAATGCTTGACCCCAGTGGTGAATGAGAGCCCCTGCTTGTATGTAACTTATTTTCTAGTGAGGTATAAAACAAAATAGATAACATTATTATTTTAAAAAATGCTAATTAATGCTACAAGGGAAAAACCAAGTAAACCAGGCAAGAAAATACATAAAGTCACCTATTTTGGTACCAGGTAGATACTACTCAAAGTCTGTGACCTAGTTTATGAGAAAACACTGTATTTATATAATGAGTTTGAACTCTGACAAGGAATATGCAACTCAAGTTACTTTTGACACATAAGTTAAATCTACAAACAAATAGATGGTGAAACTTAATAGCTCTGTAAAGGATAGTGCAGAGGTCAAAACTCCTCTTTAAGGAACCATTAACACTTTAAGATCCACATTAAATTGATGCTGATATTAGAACATAGCAAGAGGAATAAGAATTTAATGCTCAGGTTGACATTCTAGTTCTGCTACAGATCCCACTATTTTATGAACCTCTGATCTGTATGTAATTCGTATTATAGGTTCAAGTGATAGCAGACAGAGCCTTGGGACAGAAAAAAATAAGATATGGTCAAACTCTGAGCAATGGTATGGAAATAGATACGGCGTTGTATTTTCTCTCACACTCTATCTTCTTTCACTTACTTCTTCTCTATTTGTAATAGAGAGACAAGGCATATTTTATTCAAAACATTTATTTGTTCATATAATCACTTATTTCTTGAGCACGTATTTATTGAGCATATATTATAGTTTTTCGTAAACCTACCTCGGTATACACTAAGCTGTTTGACACTTGATCAGTCCAAAGAATTATAACATGGTAAAACTGTCCTTGTGTATCATTTATGACAAGCCTATTCTGTTGCTATGGATTCCTACAGGGTGGACGTGTATGGTATACGGCTTCAGGTTGCTTAGTGACACCTTTCTTAGGGTACGGCACAGTTATGATAAGTAGTTCATTACTTTATTATATTTTATAGACACTAGCTAAGACCACTTGCATATTTAAGAAAAATGCCCATCACAAATGCTATCTAGGGATAGTAAACATTCAGCATAAGATCATTTTTATTCATTATATATGCAATGTTGAGCTTTTCAAAAATGAAAAACAGGATTTGTATAAATAAGATATAATATAGAAACATAAGAAAGAAGTCTCCTGTAATAGTTACCTTTGGTTAGGCCTTTACCTAAAGACCTTCCCCGGGTTTTATTTTTTAAAAACTAAGGAGAATGTAGATTTGAAGAAGGAAGAAGAGAGCAGAACAAATAATTTTAAGTTCAAAAATCAGATATAAGGGGAAATATTACCAAATTAGAATCACTTATCCTAAAGATGAAAAAGTTGATGTGATTCAATAGTGATAATGTACAGAAAACACAAGATAAGCGATATTGGACAAATGTGTTCTATATCCCAGAGTGAGTGAGATAGAGAAGAATGAAGAAGAAAGAAACAAATGAAAAAGTAATGGAATTTGTTTGGTTAGATGTTTTTAAAAGGTTTTTCCTCCCAAATGGTCCTTAAACATGAACAAATCTAAGGAACTTGTAGAACGTTCTTCTCCAAAACCTTAACTGGTATCATAGAGGGAGCTACTTCTATCCTGCAGATCATTCCAATGTATTTCTACTTGAGACCCAGAGCTCTAACTTAATGGTTTTAAAATAACAATTGCTATACCTGTGTTGAAGTTGAACTATGTGCCAGTCGTTGGTCTAAAGCTTTACATTCTAACATAACAACACTATGAATTAGTTTACTAAACCTGTTTACCGGTGGATTAACTCAGACATGAGGGTTCAACTACCTTGCCCAACACCAGAGGCTCAAAGTACAAACTGAAAGCCACTGAATCCTATCCCTTTGCCATGATTTCTGTAGAATGTGGGGCTTGCCTGAGTACCTTTGCTCGGAAGCTACATCAGGAAGGCAGGAATTATATACACACTTCATCATGTCACATATACAGATTATTAGAATGCAGCAATCCAGTTGTTTTTGAAATTAGAATCTCCAGAAATAAAGCTGCACTGACTAGCCAAAGTTTAAGTCACTATTCAAAATCTAGCAATAACTTTATCAGGATAGCTTTTATTTAAGGTGAGTAGGCAGTGAAATATGTATGCTGATAAAGTTACTTGCAAATGTTAAAACACTAGGTACAGAGAATTTCAATTACTTTGGCCCAATAGGGGCTAACAACAGTTGAATCATTAAGAAAGGGTTTATGTACCTGCAAGTAATAAAATACTGTTTTCTGAGATTGAGGTCTCTAAGGCAAATTTCAACTTAGTCATACAAAATAAATGAGGTAAATAAGATAGAACTTACTAAGGGTTTTGTCTATAGTTCCAAATACTTGAGAACCTGAAATATCTAAAAAGATACATTTGAAATTAATGGTGCATAAGGATGAAACTTTTAAATGTCAGCCTTGCAACCAAGGTGAGTGGGATGAGATAATGGAAGTTTATTCAACTTTAGGAATGTACTACCTTAAAATGGTTTTGTTCTTGCTAAATAATCTTTTACCTTTGTGGAAAATATTAAGTCAATAGTTCATTTGTAAAAAAAAAAAAAAAAAAAACTTTGTGTATGAATAAGTAAGGTGAAGGTCTGAGGCAACTATTAAAAACTTAGCAAATAGTCACCAGATCACTTCATCACCCATTAGTGCTGTCTAAAGAAACATCTTGAATCCTTAACCTTCCACAAATGCTCTGATACATTTTGATAGACACTTTTCTTTCCATATCTCCATAATACCTTCTCTCATGATGTTACTTCTCTTTCTCAACATATTTAGGTTGCTTTACTCTCTCTTATCGCTCTGGGCCAAAAGAGGTTCTTTTTGATATGGAGTTAAAATCACTCGAGTCACCAGAACACAAATGGCTCATCTTGGGGTGAGGGAGCACAGTAAGCCTCCATAGTATAACACCAGAGTCCTGTACAGCACCTGTGGGTCACTAACACTGTGCAACTGAAGCTCAAGCTCAAGTTAAGGCTGCCACATTTCTCTTGCAAAAGAGACTCCATCACCTGAGCCACTCCCCGGGGCCACCACCTAACTATGAGAGGAGCCTCGGTGTCCATCGTCAGGTGATGGATAAAGATGTGGTCTATGTATATAATGGAATATTACTCAGGCATCAGAAACAACAAATACCCACCATTTGCTTCAATGTGGATGGAACTGGAGGGTATTATGCTGAGTGAAGTCAGTCAATCGGAGAAGGGCAATCATTATATGGTCTCATTCATTTGGGGAATATAAAAAATAGTGAAAGGGAATCAAGGGGAAAGGAGAGAAAATGAGTGAAAATATCAGTGAGGGTGACAAAACATGAGAGACCCCTAACTCTGGGAAATGAACAAGGGGTAATAGAAAGGGAGGTGGGCGGGAGATTAGGGTGATTGGGTGACGGGCACTGAGGGGGGCACTTGGCGGGATGAGCACTGGGTGTTATGCTAAATGTTGGCAAATTGAACTCCAATAAAATTTTTTTTAAAAAAAGACTCCATCCACTGCTAACTGCAGGTTGTCATTGGCAGGTAGAATTCCACAAAGTTCTTGAATAATTATTCCATTAAATTCTTACTCATTCTATTATAACACTTTTTGACCTATGGTGCCTGATCCGGGTTATCCAATTGGAGATGGCATCTCTAGCATTGATCTAGGGATGTTACCAGAAGTTCTTTGTCCTCTATGATGTATATGTTCATGTTTACATCGGAGTGTTTTTGTATATGTCATAGAATTCAGGCTTTGATGTACATTTTTGAACTGGGAAAATTGTTAGAATAAAGAGTGTTTCATGTGACAAGAAGCAGACCGTATGTATCTATTATTGCTATATCAGTATCCTTGCTCTCTTTCTTTCCCTTTTCTTACCTTCTCCCCCCTCCTACAACCTTTTATGATAAGAATTATGGAAATCTTTCCATACTCTTCTCCCTATGCTATCACAGTTCTAGGTGTCTAACAAATACACTGCCTTTAGGAGAGCCATAGCCCTCCAGTCTACATTTTTTTCCATGCCCCAATCCTCTCCCCAACATTCACCAGAATGTACTACTACCACTAGCACAGTCTTACACATGCAGGTACACATGTACAACCACACCTCACCTTCCTATTGGAGATATGACTCTTTGCTCCGAAATGATCTCCCACACATCTCCTTCAATACATTTCACTTCCTTACAACCTTTCTCAGATCAGCAATCCAGTGAAATAATTCTTAGGTGCCAAAGATTTGTTTTTTAGAAGGAATACTCACATTTTAAAACTTAATAGAGCTATACAAAAGCTGCTTTTAAGGAGTGAATCTTTACTAGTAGAATCTCAGGCAAAAGGACACATTTTATAGCAGGTATTTGGGAGAAGAGAGATTCTCCTATCCTAGAATATCCTCCAATGCCACTTGTTAAAATAATATTATAGCCTAGCCTATGGAAGATAATACAACGAGATGGAAAAAATCCACTGGACCCCTGGTATTCAGGAGGAATGGGATCTAAACTCAATTTTGCTACTAAGTGGTATGCTAGAAACCTGAAACTAAACTATCCTGACTTCAACATCTCATGCATGATTGAGTTGTATGGCATTAAATATGATTCTATAACGTTATGTTCTTAGAATGGAGTTCAACTGGTATTTGTAATGCAAAACAAGGGAATAGATGAGAAGATACACATTAGGAGGGGAATAATTTTAATAAGAGAAATGAGGATTCAGCTACTTTTACAAATGGAAGACAAATCAAAACATATGTGCCTTCACAGAATCCATAAATTTCAAATGCATATGTTTGTCGTCAATTGAGTTCTAAAGAAAAAAAGCTAAATAAGGCCGTTAGTATATTAATAGGAGCTTTAAGAATGAAATTCAGAGTAATCCAATCTTTTCTCAATCTAATTTGATATTGCACACAAGTGAATGCAATTCCTAAACAGATGGACCTTAAAGAAACTGCCAATTAATCTTAAAGGGACAATAGCTCTGCAGCTCACAAAAATAAGTCCTATTTAGGGACATTTAGTTCTGATCATATTTAGACCACACGTATTATGTTTTACAATATTCCTATGCTGTGTCCTTAGTCAAAATACTGAAGTAAGGAAATGCTTAAATACCCGAGAGAATTCAAGTTAATCCACATAAGGCCACTGTGAGCATACAAAGCATCCTCCCGTCCTCCAACACCTAAACACAGTCTTGCAACCTTTAAAATAAAGGAGGTGTTGGAATCTAAGAAAAATTTCTCATGTCAAAAATAGGACTTCAGATAAAAAATAACTTGGTGCAGCTAACCACATTGCAAAAAAAAAAAAAAAAAGAGTTTTTAATTTATTCCTATAGGAAAGACTTAAAGGGGAAAATACAATGAGAAGTGATTGTGTATTTGCTACCTTCAGAGTTTTCTCAGACTGGAGAAAATTTTTTACAACAAAATCTTTCATAAGAGGGTAAGGAACAAGTTCTAATTGTTTGGACTGAAAAACAGTCCTCTGACTTACTATGTTAAATCCAATTCCCTCCAACTCAAGACTGATTATCCACTCTTTCCAACTACTATTTGGGACTAGTGAGAGGATGAAAGCACAAGAAAGCAAGTAAGTAACAGGTGTTATTCTATAGTTCAAGCATCTACAATACTTTCAACAATTTATAGCGTCAATTATAAATTCTGGAACTACTCCTAGCCTAAAGATCTCCAACATCACCCCACTTTATTCATCCAATTTATTTGGACTCTCCACCCAGGCCAGTTTCTTCATGCCCCTCCACTCTAGTGGCATATTTACTTGAAGTCAAAATTCTTAGTTCTCTGTTTAAGATTCTTTTCCTTCTGTTTCCACTTTCTTAGTTGATTCAAACTCTAGTCAAACTTTGAGGCCAACTCTAGCTATAATCTTTCTTAAATGTTTGTCAACTCTTCTAGGTTATCCTGACTTCTCTTGTCTTTCTGAGAAAGGCCTTGGAAACTGATATTTTTTTTATCATTTTCTAAACTGCTTTGTGTATTTTATCTTCCCAGTGAAATAACTGTTCTTAAGTATTTTTTAAAAAAATATTTATTTATTCATGAGATACACAGAGAGAGGGGGAGAGAGACAAGCAGAGACACAGGCAGAGGGAAAAGCAGGCTCCATGTCGGGCTCCTTGGGACTCGATCCTGGGTCTCCAGAATCACACCCTGGGCTGAAGGCAGGTGCTAAACCGCTGAGCTATCCAGGGATTCCCAAGTATCTTTTTAAAAATATTTCATTTATTTGAGAGAAAGAGTGTGTGAGTTGGGAGGAAAGGGAAGGGGTAAGGGGGAGGTAGAGAATCTCAAACACACTCCACACTGAGCACAGAACCCAACTCAGGGTTCATTCCCACAATCCACAGATCATGACCTGAGCTGAAACCAAGAGTGAGAAGCTTAACCAACTGAGCTATCCAGGTGCCCCAATAAATATGTATTTAAATGGTTTAATGTAAATGGTTGAATTATTTAAAAGTGAGGTATATTGAAATATCATGCTCAAAAAAAAAAAAAAAAAAAATCACTCTCCAGCCAAGAATCTTATACTTTGTGTCAGGATCAGGGGTGTATTTTTCAGTAAGCTTTTTCCAGTCAAGCTATAGAAGCTTGTTTTCATGAGGTAAACTCTGTAGAAAGTCCTCGGAATTATTCTCAAAAAAAGAGAGCAGTCTTCAAATATTCACAGTCTTACTCCCAGCTATTGTTTAAAGTTATTGCTAATTTCTTGATTTTATCTAAAATCTACATTTCCGTTTCTTAGATTTAGAAACCTTAAGAAAATAATTTTTAATATAACATACTGTGGAAAGCAGCTTTGATTTTTTTTATTGTGCTCCTGTATATACTTGGTGAATACATGACTTTAGAAGATACTCCAAAGAGCAACATGATTATTACCAGCCTGGAACTTCTACAGATCAAACAAAGAGTCTGCAGCTGAATATCTTTCTTTAAGAGAAAGGCTAATTGAAGAGATCCGATGAGTCATTACTTCAGATCTAGCCTAGATTCATACAATGAGAACACATTGACAAAAATACTTCTGACCTGTTGGCAAGACTCCCTTTACATTTTAAATTCTCTTCAGTTAAACACAAGCTGACTAACAGAAGCTTCAAGACCAGCACTTCTCTTTCCCTTCTTTTTCTTTCAACTCAGGCACTGTATCTTGCTGTATCTGCCTTTCCGTGTACCACGTGGGCACTCCAGGGTGAAGGACAGCTGGCTCAAACTATTATCTCCTCTTTCTTTCACTTCTAACATTCTCCACTTAAGCCAGGAAGACAGAATAGAGAAGCATAAATCAATTTGGGTTTTATAACCAGAGTCCTCTTAACATTTTACCAACAGAAACACTGCAGTCCCTGTAGACTTTGTGGCTTCTTAACAATGCAGAGATGCCATTGTGCTTGAAGCACCTTGCAGAATGTCTGGCCTTGGCAGAGTGTGTAGGTCCTTAACAAACAGTAGCTATACTTATTTCCAATTCTTCTGGATCTCCTTGAGTGATTGTAACAATGCCTACTACACAATAGACACTTGGTACATGCTGGTTAAATTCATATTATGGCTAGTATCCTGGAAGAAATTTTTCTTCGAGGTGTCAAGTAAGAGAAAATAGATTTACCTAACTTTTCGTAGAGCTTTGAGATGGCTGCTAAAACCAGATCATGCAGGTCTGTAAACCCTAGTTTCTTTGGGCTGCAATACTTGTTCATACTTATATAGTAGATATGACTTAATAAGTTTGTCTAAAATATATTAGAGCAACAATCACACTATCAGGGATCTAGTCAACACTCTCGTAGTTATTTAATTCACGTCAGGGTTGTTCAGTGCAGAGGTCTTTGGCAGTACGTTATCCAAGGGCCAAGAATCACTGAGAACATCAAGACAAAATTTGGAATGCTCTGCTAGTTCTGCTGGCTTATACTCTGTTAACTGCACATTTTTTATCATAAAAAAATCTAGTATTTGTTATTAAAAGGAAATAAAGCAACATGGCTGCTCAATTTTAAAGAGGTAATAGATTAAATGGCAAAGTTTAAATAAAAATAGATCTAAGTTTCCTTGGATCAGGCTTTACCATTCTACTTCCTAAAATAACAGTGATATTGAAGCACTTCAGGTATGTTTCAGCTTGTTGGGATGAGATGTTCAAATACACAGGCTCCAGTATCCTGCAGTAAGTTATAACCAGGAGACACCTGATGGGTGTGGTAATTGAAGGCCATCAGAGTGTGCTGGGATTCTCCCAAATGCTATCGTCTTTTTCATTTTCTCTTTGTATCAAATGTGTTTCACTCCTTGCCCTGTTCCACAAAAAGAAAACTGCCACAATCCCGTTAAAAAGCTGTTATTCTGTCAAAGGCCTTCAGAAAAGTCTGGGTTAAAATGAAGATGATCATTTTATATCTTTCTTCCTACTTTCCGTTTGTACCCATAACAATGACACATTACCTCAACCCCAGGCTGATTCAGGCTTAGCACCCAAGGTTTGACTTGCTTTCAAAATTGCAGTAAACATCATAATGAGGCTACTGGGGTGGGAAGAAGAGAATTAAAGTGTCTAACTTGAGTCTTAAACTCTGAAAAGCTGATACATAAACCAGCTTTCGAATTTACAAGTTTTATTTCAAGATTCTTGTGTGGTTCTCTCCATAACCCTTAAGTACCTCATCCAAAAGAGAATCACGGAAGCAAGGCATGCAGGCTATAGCTGCCACTCTTGATAACCCAGCGTGCTCTTCCAGCAATATACCTAGTGAATTTCTAATAGCTAACTTCTCTAAATTGGGGATGGACCACCATGTCACCTTGAGAAAACATGTACTTGTGTTCTGAACATTATAATAGTGCCTCATGCTTTAAGACAATATTGGGTCATCTAAAATTGGAGTAGAGAATCTTATAAACACAGGATTTTCCCTTTAGTATTCTGAAGAAACAAGTTATTCATTTACAAGACATTGAATCAATATGAAACACTTTTCTAAGACTAATTCAAAATCAAAGTCAGGCATTTAGTTCTAGTTTGCAAAGATAAATATCACTTTTATCAGTCAAAAGTCATTGATAATGTAGCCAATCTTTTCACTGAGTGGATTCAAATTTTTTTATTTCCTATTTGCTAGGAAATGCACTACTCATTATCTCAGCTTTAAGAGGAAAGTAACATATCTTTCACTCTTATTTTCAAGACATAGGTCACAGGAGGATTAGATTAAATTTGAAGCTGTAAGTTTTGTCAAACTTTATTTTCAAATTCTCACCAAGCAGAACATCTAAAATTAAATTCTAAGTGGCATTTATGAAGAAGGAGTAAATTCTCTCTCTTCCTTGGCATAATTAAAGTACATGAACGGTTTTTTATAGTACTTTTCCAAAGCACTAAATGAACATGTCCACTCTTTGGATCTTCCCTTTAGTTAAATATATGACTGTTATTAAAAACAGATTCTAATCCTTATACCTTTATTACTTATATGTCCACATGAGACGATTGATAGATGGGTCCATATACTCCCTTCATAAAATCCTTCCTGAGAACATTTTTATTGAATTCCCAAATGTTCAAACACTAGAAAAGATTATTAAAGCAAAAATTTATTAATATAACAGAATTTTCTGTATCCTGGAAAGGCGGTTTGATCCAATTTATTCCAAATTAATATCAACGTGTGAAGATGTTAAGTGAAAGTACTTGGGAGAAGTACGCAAGATTAGATTAATTCTTAATCTGTAGTTCAAGCAAAATTCTACTTCATACTCATTTTTTTGATTTTCCATTTATGCCTTTACAATTTAGTCTTAATTTTTTCCGAAGTATAATATCTAAATAATTGCTTAATACATTATTAGAAGGTCATTTTTAAAATTTGACCACATTCAGATCACTGGAATTTCACTGTACAACTTTTTGGTAATGTGAGACATTCACTTAGAAGGCAGTGTTAGAGCACATGTAAGAGGGAGCTTAGGGCAGCCCAGTTGGCTCAGCGGTTTAAGCGTCTGCCTTCGGCCCAGGGCATGATCCTGGTGTCCTGGGATCGAGTCCCACATCGGGCTCCCTGAATGGAGCCTGCTTCTCCCTCTGCCTGTGTCTCTGCCTCTCTATCATGAATAAATAAATAAAATATTAAAAAAAAGAGGGAGCTTAGTTACTAAAATATGTTGAAGACCTCTTTATAAGCCTGTTTCCCTTTGAAAACAATTCCCTATGATATACCTTGCAACACAGCTACATAGCTAGCTGCTTTTTAATAGACCATCTTCCTGAGCCCTGTGACCAAGAATATCTGACTTAAACACTGAAGAGAGAACAAATTTGATTTTCCTTCCAGTGGGAGATGAGAAAACCATCTAGTATGGATAAATATCAGATTGCTCAGTGTGCTTGTGTGGGGCAAAGGAATCCTCAAAAGGCACTTTAATGAAGTCCAGGTATAAGGGAGATATGGGCTGGTGACCTCTAATAAAATGACTAATGTTCTGTTTTCATAGAAGATTGAAATCTTTGTATAGATGTATTGACTCTCCAAAGACAGAGCTAATAAGTGCTTATTTCCCCCAGGGTTATTTTTCAATAACTAAAAGTATCTCTTACTTCTGATGTCTAAATTAGTATGGCTTTTTATTGCTATTAAAATGTTTTATGATAAAGCCAGAAGAGAAAAGTCTTCCGAAATCTCTTCTCCAAAGTCCTAATCACCTGTTCCCTGCACATTACACATAGAAGAACCACGTGTATGATATCAGGATCAACTTCAACTATTGATGTACCCATGTCTACACCCATTTGGGCTGCTCTAACGAAGTTACCATAGACTAGGTGACTTATTAATGACAAACATTTCTCATGATTGTAGGAGGTTCAAGATCAAGGCACTAGCAGATTTGGTGTTTGGTGGGGATCGACTTTTTGGCTCTTAGAAGTCTGTATCCTCAGATGTCAGTAGAGGCAAATGGGCTCTTGGGTCTCTTTTGTAAGGGCACACTCATCACATTAATGAGGGCTTTGTCCTTATGACCTAAACGCCTTCCAGACACCCTATTTATTAACACTGTCACCCTTGGGTATTTGGATTTAATATGAATGGAGGGAGTACATTAACATGCAGGCAAGAGCATTGTCTAATTTTAGGACCTAGGAATTTGTCCTTTCCCTTATCCACATCTTCCTGCTCTTTAATATTAAGATGGATTTTTGGCTAAATATAGGATTCTTTAATTTTGTAAATAAAGATATGTAAAGCAAATACCCCTGAAAGAGCAAACATTTGACCTACAATCATACTAAGGTGAAAATGGCTGAAAGCACATTCCTTCTAGAAGATAAGTTTTTGTGATGCACAGAGCTTGAGCATACTAAACACCTAAAAATCAAGCTTGTGATCTTATAAATAGGAAGGAGGAAACCTAGAAAAAAGTGAACAGTTAAAAGGCACAATCAAGTTTAGGAACACCATCTTAACAAATGTTCTATTCCATGCCCTTGGCCTTTCCAGAACTGGCGTTAGAACACTACGTTCTAAGATGCACATAAGGAGTATGGACTATCTCCTTTAGTAAATACCTTTGAAAAATTCTTTTGAATTAGGTACCACTTAAGACACAGAAGTAAAAGGATACTTTCTGACCTGCCCTTGGATCTTGAGGATTTTAAAATCTTTTTAGAAAAGAATCACCCTAAGTAACACTAGAAGATGACATCAAGTCACTCTGCTCTATACAGGGAACGGTGTTACTAGCTTTCTACCTCCATTAATTCCTAACGGTCTCTGAAACAGTGATCAAACAGTGGGCCCCACAATGCTAACTATATAAAATGTATTTGAAAATAAAATAAAATAAAATGTATTTGACAGGAATAATTGTTGGTGAATGTGAATACACTGAAAATAAGTTGCATGCTGGAAAAACGTATGACTGCTGATGACTTTGTATCAGTATTATAGATCTCCACTACTTCAAAAGACCATTAAAACAAGTGAACATGCAAGCAACAATAGTTTCATGGATTGAAAAAAAAATACTCCTTAGGATCATTAAAAATTTTCAGGTAAATATATTTCAGGAGCAGTGAGATACAGAAGTCTGTATTGCCTGATATATTATAAAAAAGATCTACCCATTCTTTTAAAGATGTATCTCAGGTTGAAAAAAGTTTTCTAAAAATATCTAACTGTCCTTCCTCAAATTGACTCTTATTGGTTTGTAATGGCCCAAATTTGCCATATCTGAAAGACTTTGGTACAATTTTTTGCTTCTTAAAAACTTTCAGCTTTAACATTTTAACATTGCTGTACTTCTTGAAAATTGCTATGCTAGTGGACTCTAGCTTAGCCAATGATTACAACAGTCATAACCATCCAGTTATTACTTTGTTGTGGGCCCACATGCTCGCTGTACATTTTTAGTCATGTATGTTTTACAACTGCATTTGAGATAGATACTAATACTATGCCATTTAAAAGATGAGGGTATTGTAAGTTTAAGAGATAACATCATGTCAACTGGTAAGTGGTACAAACATGGTTTAATGTCAGTCTTCCAGATTCTAGAAGTCAGAGTCTTGATTACTTCTATCATCTCTTCTAAAAGCACTGTAATTTTAGATTTTTCACTCTTCCCTGAAGCTGCTATTCCATCTAACGATTTTTTCATCACTTTATTAGTGTTCCTATGATTACCTAATTTGCTTGACTTTCTCTACCTTGTATTTAGGCAGCCTATTACTTCAGTTCTATATTTCTAGTCCCTTCCTCAATATCCCGAATTACAGCTCTGTCATATGAAACACGATGGAAATATATTGGGCAACACTATACTGAGTTAGATCCAGAGTCAGGATTCTAGATCTTTATTCTGGATTCATTATTAAGTACCTGGACCTGTAAATATAACTTAAATTTCTGAATTTGTGAGATGATATTTAACTCAAAAACTTAAGGTATTTCTAATCATAAAACTTCATTTTTTTGTATCAAATTTTACAACTTTTTACTTTTTTTCAGGTTTTTATTTAAATTCGACTTAAGTTTATATATAGCCTAATATTGGTTTCAAGAGTAGAATTTAGTAATTCATTACCTACATTTAACATCCAGTATTCATCCCAACAAGTGTCCTCCCTAATGCCCATCACCTATTCATAGCCAATCCCCCAACTCACCTCTCTTCCAGAAACCCTCCGTTTGTTCTCCATAGTTGACATCTCTTATGGTTTACCTTCTTTTCCCCCTCCTTTCCCCTATGTTCATGCATTCTGTTTCTTATATTCCACACGAGTGAAATCATATGGTACTTGTCTTTCTCGGATTTCACTTAGCATAATACACTCTAGCTCCATCCACATCATTGTAAATGGAAGATTTCTTTTTTTGACGGCTGAATAATATTCCATTGTATATACACACCACCTCTTCCTTATACAGTCATCGGTCTATAGACATTTGGGCTTTTTCCATAATTTGACTATTGTTGATAATGCTGCTATAAACATTGGGGTAGATGTGTCCCTTTAAATTAGAATGTTTGTAGCATTTGGGCAAATACCCAGTAGTGCTGTTCCTGAGTCACAAAGTAGTTCTATTTTTAACTTTTTGAGGAACCTCCATATTGTTTTCCAGAGTGGCTGCACCAGTTTTCATTTCTACCAACAGTGTAAGAGGGTTCCCCTTTCTCTGCATCTTCACCAACTCTGTTGTTTCCTATGTTGTTAAAAGAAGATGTAAAAGGGAAGTACATAGCAATACAGGACTACCTCAAGAAGCAAGGAAAGTCTCAAATACACACCCAACATTACACCTTAAGGAGCTAGAAAAGGAACAGCAAATAAAACCTCAACTCAGCAGAGAAAGGGAAATAATAAGAACAGAAATAATAGATGTAGGGCAGCCCCAGTGGCTTAGCAGTTTAGCACTGCCTTCAGCCTAGGGCGTGATCCTGGAGACCCGGAATCAAGTCCCACGTCGGGTTCCCTGCATGGAGCCTGTTTCTCTCTCTGCCTGTGTCTCTGTCTCTGTCTGTGTGTCTCTAATAAAATAAAATCTTTAAAAAAAAAAAAAAAGAAATAATGGATGTAGAAACAAACAAAGAGCAGGGCAATGAAACTAGGAGTTAGCTCTTTGAAAGAATAAAGTTAATAAATCCCCTACTCTGACTTACCAAAGAGAGAAAGGGCCCAAATAAAATTATTAATGAGAGAGGGGAGAACACAACCAAAACCACGGAAATAGAAACAATTGTAAGAGAATATTATGAAAAATTTATACCAACAAATTGGGCAATCTGAAAGACATGGATAAATTCCTAAAGACCTAGAAACTACCAAAATTGCAACAGGAAGAAATAGAAAACTTGAACAGACTCGTAACCAGCAAAGAAATTACATCAGTAATCAAAATGAGCACTGGGTGATATGCTGTATGTTGGCAAATTGAACTCCAGAAAAAAAAAAAAAAAAAACCAACAACAAAAAAATAAATAACTCGAAATAAATTTACCTTTTAAGCATTTTAATAATTTTTAAAACAAGCACATTTGTAATTCAAGGAATTTAGACTTATTGTAAAATTAAGAAATAGAAAACATGAAAAAAAGTCCCAACAAACAAAAAATCCAGGGCTGGATGGCTTCCCAGAGGAATTCTATTTAAAGAAGAATTAATACCTATTCTCAAACTGTTCCAAAAATATAGAAATGGAAGTAAAACTTCCAAACCCATTTTATGAGGCCAAAAAATACCTTTCCTCTAAATCATACTTTTTTTCCAGCTATTATTCCATTTCTCTCATGACAATTCCATTCGCTTCTATAGCATCATCTTGGACCTTGATCCATCGCCTTACCCTAGAATTCCTATACAGGGTCATAAAGTTTAGTGTTTCTCTGTGCCCATGTTCTTATTTTGCCTCACAGTGTCTTAGCCCCATTTCTAATTTTATAACTGAACTGGGACATTTGGTAAACAAATTTAACACATGAATAACTGAACCCAATTCTGTGATACTGTAATATACTAGGAAATCCTACTAGTTTTCCAGGATTGTGAATATAACAAAATGATCAAAATTTAACAAAACCATATTGAGAGAAATATGCTGTATGCCTGTATATTACAATAGCTGAAAATTAAATTTTGAGGTTTTAAGACAGAAATAGATATGGGTTTTTTTTTCCTGTAAATCCACAGACTTACACACTGACAAAAAAAGTTATTTAAAAAAATGCTGATGTGGGTCCTCCTGGATCCAATTACATGAGAAGAGAGGTACCCTTATCAAGAAAACCAATTTTTGGAATCTATTGTTATATGACTCTAACTAGGAATTATAGAGTATGACTCCACATAGACTTTGAAACTAGGGATAGGATGAAATATTTCCAATACCCTGTGCGTACCCAGCCCTCCTGTTTCTGTGGTCCTACCAGGTATAATCGTAATACTTATTGTGAATAGCCTGGTATTCACAGGCCAGGCAACCCAGATACATGTGACTCAATATTTTTTTAACAGACAACATCAAAACCTATTAGATGTTTTTGTTTCAAATGCAGCATTTCTACCAAAATTTTATTTCTTTCAACTTTTAAGGAAATAAGAATGGTCAGCTATTGTCATCACTTTGTACATTAGTTCACCAAAATTTAAATTACTATATTATAATCCTGTTGTATGAATAAGCTTTATATGTCATGACTACAGACTGCCAATTCAAGGAAAGTCTGGAGCCCAAATAAAGTCTTCTTATAAAGGTACATTTACTTAGGGTATTTCTGGCACTGTAAAGGATATCAT
Organism: Canis lupus familiaris; assembly: GCF_011100685.1. Taxonomy (NCBI): domain Eukaryota; kingdom Metazoa; phylum Chordata; class Mammalia; order Carnivora; family Canidae; genus Canis; species Canis lupus. The sequence continues at coordinate 21,766,093 of NC_049224.1, forward strand.
TAGAGGCCCTTACCAAGGTTTTTCCACATTAGATTCAGAAATATTTGTCCTGATAAATTTTAACATTATCAACAGATTTGAGTCACCTGCATGACTGGAATCACTGTTCAGGAGGTGTTTGAAAAGATTGCCAAAAAGAAAAGAAGAGGAAGAAAAAGAAATAGAACAGCTATGGTTACATCTCCCAAGTGATAATTTCATTGGTGAAACATGTAAAACCACACACCATTTGAACCTATATTTGGATTTAAATCAGTTGAGATATTGGACCTAAAAAAATTCAAAACCATGTTTCCCAAAAGGTTTAACTGAAACTATAAATGAATGGAGTTATTGCTTAAGCGATTACCACATAACTTTTTTTTTTAATAGTGAGGAAAAGACTAACAAGTCCATTTGTTCACAAAACTGAAATTACTTGGTTCAAAGAATTAAAAACTCCCAACTATGTTTAGTGATCATTCTGATGAAGGAAAATTAGTACCTGAAATACTATTCCCATTACTTAGTAATCAAGCAACAAACTTCCTTGACATTAGTGAATTACAACTACACAGCATTAATTTCATGCTTGTCTACTCTCATAAGCTGTGAATAGAGTTAGGAAACAAAGAAGAGTTAGAATAGGGTCAGAAAGCACCTTGAAAAAATGATAAAATAATGAATAATTGAAAGCTTTTAATGCAATTAAGCAAGACTTTTCATCCCAACAGAGTTTGCAAACATCATGATTATGTCTGGAGTCTCATCTTTAGAAGACTGTTAAAGTCTACAGCACACACATAAGACATCTTTAAAGAAATTACTGAAAAATAGCTGTATGAGATGCTTTAATTTAACTTCAATTTGAAAGGCTTAGGAGTGTATTAAAGCCAATTTATTTCTGATCAAATTCCCCCACCAAAGCTTTTAAATTTTATTTTACATTAAATTGGTTAAAACTGAGGAACATGAAAAAGTAGAGCAAGATACAAACCCATAATTTATTTTGGGTTTCCTTTGCAATTTTTTTGGTTCTTTACTTCTGATTTTGCTTCATCCATAATGACCTCCTAATTTTTCATTTACATTCATCGGTTTAGTCCATAATGTAGCACTGATGATCCAGGAAGGTTTTATGTTCTAATAAACTGCTCCCCGAGGTGCCAGCACTTACTTACTGAAGTCACTAACTTTGTGTCTGTATGCCCTCAAGGATATTGCCATTTGTTTTGATATACTATGTATGGCCAGAAGAACTAGAATAGCATGTATATGTGCATGGAAACTTTTAGTACTTATTATCCTGCTTTCGCTGTTGACTCGTTTGTAAGTCATCTTCAAAATATATTCTTTATTCCCTACTAAAATGACCTTGTCCTCAACCCTTGATTGGATTCCAAGACATGCAATTGTCTTTACACTTCATGATCTTTATGGAAGCACTTGAGCCATAACCACCTGAAAATAGAACACCAGGAGGGTTTGTGTATGTGTGTGCACGCACGCACACACACACGCATGCATGTGCGTGAACTTTGCACTCTTGGTATTACATTTCTTCTTCATTTCCCCCCTCCCTGAATTCAAGGAAAAAGGGGAAGGGATTTGGACATTAGTGGAATCAATATGACCGATTCAGGTATGTCAAGGATGTGTGTTTACCTGAGAGAAGGGTCCATTCTGTCCATTACATTACCTCAGAGATTGTACAGGCATATCTCAGAGATATTGTGGGCTTGGTTCTAGACTACCATGAAGTAAATAGCAGAATAAAATGAGTCAAATGAATTTTTTGGTTTCCCGGGCATATAAATACTTATGATAGATTATAGTCCATTATGTAAGCAATATCATTAGGTCTACAAAGTGTACATACCTTAATTTAAAAATACCTTGGCTAATCACCTGGGCTTTCAGAAATTCATAATCTTTTTTCTGGTGGTGGAGGGTCTTGCTTCGATGTTGATAGCTGCTGACTGATCAGGATGGTGTTTGCTGACAGCTGGATTGGCAGTGGCAATTTCTTAAAATGAAGTTTGCTGCATCAATTAACTCTTCCTTTCCCAAGAGATTTCTTTGTAGGATGCAGTCTGACAGTGTTTTACTCAAAGAATTTCTTTCAATCTTGGATTCCATCCTTTCCAACTCTGCTGTTTTATCACCTAAGTTTACGTTATATTCTAAATCCTTTGTCATCATTTCAACAGTCTTCTCAGCATCTTCACCAAGAATGGATTCCGTCTCAGAAAACCACTTTCTTTGTTCATCCATATGAAGCAAATCCTCATTCGTAAAAGTTTTATCATGATGTTATAGCAATTCAGTTACATCTTCAGGTTCTACTTCTAATTTTAGTTTTGCTTTTTCCAGCATATCTGCAGTTATTTCTTCCATTGAAGTCTTAAAACTCTCATCATCCATGAGGGGTTGGAACCAACCTCTTCCAAACTCCTGTTCATGTTGATATTTTGACTTCTTCCCATGAATCACGAATGTTCTTAATGACACCTACAATGGTGAATCCTTTCCAGAAGGTTTTCAATTTACTTTGCTCAGATTCATCAGAGGAGTTCATGTTCCAGGGCATCAGTGACCTTATGAAATATACTTCTTAAATAACAAGACTTAACAGTTGAAATTACTCCTTGATCCACAGGGTGCAGAATAAATGTCATGTTTCCATGTCACGTTAACCTCCTTGTACATCTCCATCAGAGCTCTTGGGTGCATTGTCAATGAGCAGTAGTATTTTGCCGAGTCCTTTCCTGAGCAATAGGTTTCAACAGTGGGCTTAAAGTAATTGGTAAACCATGTTGTAAACAGATGTGCTATTATCCATGCTTTGCTGTTCCATTTGTGCAGCAAGAGTAGATTTAGCATAATTTTTAAGGGCCCTGGAGTTTTCAGGACATTAAGTGAACATCAGCTTCAACCTACATCACCTGCTACATTAGCCCCTAAAGAGTCAGCCTAGCCATTGAAGCTTTTAAGCCAAGAATTGATTTCTCTCTAGTTATAAAAGTTCTAGAGGACATCTTCGTCTGATATAAGGCTATTTCATTTACACTGAAATCTATCATTTGGTGTAGCCACCTTCATTAATTATCTGGGATAATGTCCTGATTCACCTCATACTTCTATTACAGAGATGACATCTTTCCTCAAACCTCATGAACAAACTCTGATAGCTTCAAACTTATCTTTTGCAGCTTCCTCACCTCTCTCAGCCTTCCTAGAATTGAAGAGAGTGAAGGCCTTGCTCTGGATTATGCTTTGGTTTAAGAGAATGTTGTGGCTGGTTTGATCCTCCATTCAGACCACTAAATTTTCCTCATGTCAGCAATAAAGTTGTTAGCATATCTGCCATAAGTTCTCGTTCTTATTCACATATTCTCTGGAGTAGCACTTTGTATCAACAGCTTTTCCTTTGCACTCACAACTTGGCTCTTTGGTTCAAGAAGCCTAGCTTTCAGCCCATCTTGTCTTTCAAAGTGCCTTCTTCATTAAGCTTATCATTTGTAGCTTTTGATTTAAAGTGAGACACATGGGACTTTTCCTTTCACTTGAACACTTAGATGCCACTGTAGGTTAATTGACCTAGTTACAGTATTATTTTATCTCAGAGAGTCGGGAGGCCCAGGGAGAGGAAGAGGGATGGGGGAAGCTCCACTGGTGGGTAAAATGGTCAAACATACAATACTGGTAAGTTCACTATCTTCTATGGACATGGTTCATGGCACCCCAGAACAATAGTAACATCAAGTACCACTGATCACACATCACCATAATATAAAGTCTCAAATATTGTGAAGATTACTAAAATGCAACAAAGACAGGTAAGCAAGTGCTTTTGGAAAAATGGCACCATTAGACCTGCCGGATGCAAGTTTGCCACAAACCTTCGATTTGTAAAAACAAAACCAGTATCTGAGAAGTGCAATAAAATGAGGTATACCGATATATACATTAGATTTGGAAAAAGCCAATGTAAGCTCTGCTGTTTGTTTCCGCAGACCAGGCACAGAGGTTGGGAAGAGAGTCAAGATTGCAGAGCTCCCAGCCTTGTTCAAGACCATAGGTTTGCCAATGCCTGGTATTGAACGGAGCTGTCGGAGGGTCAAAATTGTGTTCAGAAACAAAGTTGTATAGTGATACTGAAAAAATAAAAAGAAGCATGCACCTGGTGGCTCGGTCAGTTGAGTGTCCAATTCTTGATTTCGGCTCAGGCCATGATCTCAGGGTCATGGGATTGAGTCTTGCATTGGGCTCTGCGCTCAGCAAGGAGACTGCTTGAGATCTCTCACCCTTTGCCCCTCCCCTCCCACTCTCTCAAATGAGTAAATAAATGTTTGTTTAAAAAGAAAAACAACAGATAAAGACCTAGACTTGGTAAAATTTAATTTTGTTTATATTTTTCTATATAATACTGACAAATTTTCACCAATTTAATTATTTGTTGAAACAATCTAGTAACCCTAACAGTACCAAGAAAGTGACTCACATAGAAAGTTCCTATGCTTCTTTCAGTTGCTATTTATACACAACAGAAGGGAACATAGAGCCAGATCAGGGTTGGTAAGTAGAAAGGGAAGCCTGAGAAAGCCTTTGGCCAGGAGCAGAGCAGGGTAATGAAATGGAAAGTCTGAGAATCAGATTTCCAGGGAGAAGCATGAGTGCTGGTGAGAGGGTAGGTGGTTCAGGGTTTTGGTTTTCATTTTTTTTTTTCCTGGATAAGTAAATTTTTTTTAAGTTAATTTTATTTTTTTAAATTTAATTTTATTGGAGTTCAATTTGCCAACATATAGCATAACACCCAGTGTTCATCCCATGAAGTGCCCCCCTCAGTGCCTGTCACCCAGTCACCCGAACCCCCCACCCACCTCCCTTTCCACCACCCTTTGTTCTTTTTCCAGAGTTAGGAGTCTCTCATGTTCTGTCTCCCTCTCTGGTTCAGGATTAATACTAAGATTGTTACTCACAGTTAGGTCTCCTGTGTTCCTTATGGGAAGGGGCATGAAAGGGCTGGCCAGGCTGAGATGACTGGGGATAAAGTTGAAAACCGAGCCCGTTTGGTCATACACAATGTGCTTGCTATGTACATGTGCTTGCTAGCTTTGTCACAAAGAAGTTTTGTCAAAGAAATAATTATTCCCCCTACTATCTCTCAACGAGACACTGCCAAATGTCCATGTATTATGTTTAACTGGGAAATGAGCTCAAATACAGTCTCTTTTGAGTCTCTAGGAACTCCCAGCTCTTGCTTTTTAGGTGTTTCAACTATCACCTTCCATGAAAAGTTGACTTGAAAATTCCAAGACCCGAGATGCAGAATTCTGTCAGCCTTAAACCCAGCCTCAGGCAAACAAAGTCCTCCAATGCTTTTGGTGGAACACAGGACAATTTGGAGCTTTAGCCTGGGCCTTCAAATCTAAGATTAAGAAATGTACAGCTTCCCTGGGTTTTTATACCTTACATATGCATGGTTTGGAGAAGGTCTCTAAAAAAAATTTCTTAACCATATGCTTCATATGCTTTTAACAAAACATTTTAACATTTTAAGCTGGTTAAAAGGCACTATATGGTCCAATATAAACCCATATCCAACAGCATGCTAATTACCAAAGCCTTGACTATTAAGATTATGAAAATAAAAGCACTTGTAATATATACTCCTAGAGTATAAGCTTCCTACTTAGAATTCCAACAAACCATTTCATACTTAGCTTGAGCTAACTATCATACACATCACACTATATATACTAATGTATTTTATCATTCCCATTTTAGTATATGTGCTGCCAAAGTGAGCACTATAAAGCTATATTTTAAAGAATCTTATAACAGTTAAGCTGAACAAAAATCCCCTAAAAATCACTATTAACCTTTCCTGCATGTATTAATCTAAGCTTTTCTTTTTTTTAAACCTCTTCTATAGAAATGTGTCATTATTTGGCATATTCTATGTAAAGTAGTAGTTGCTTTTTATAGCACAAAATTTGATAATCTCAGATTCCAGGATTTTTATTAAGTTCCTATATGTATATATTTTTATTTTAAAACCAATAACTTCTCTTATTCACCCAAAATAAAGCTCTTTGATCATTTATAATGTGGAAACTTCTATACTTAGAGTAGTTTACTATAAATGCCCATACTCCATCTCCAGAGATTCACAATCAATCGATTTTGGGGTCTTCCAAGTTCCCCAGATAGATATACTCTGCTGATAAGGTTGAGAAACTCGGTGTTGTTCAGAAACTTGGTAAAGGGAATTTTATATTCTACATTTAAAATTTTTAAGTAAAAATCTACTTGGTTTCTTGCTACATATCTAGATTATTAGGGCAGAGCCACAAAAATTCTTAGTAAACAGGTCTCAATTATCAACAAGAAATCTGTTTTCAACTATAGCCCCTCTTCTGTTACAGGAGGTTAAACATCCACAGTTTGAAAAACAATATTGTGTAATCCCTGAGAACAAATATTTTGAGTCACAGTGTCTCACTATAGATGCATTAAATTGAATATTGAATATTATTCCTAACTTCAGGAAGTGATCCCATAGGTAATGATAATCTTAAGAGTTTGGCGAGGGTATAGATCGAGTGGTCTTTAAGGGTAAATCAAAATTCTATAGGATTAAGGGCAAAACGCTCTCTTACTTGAGGTAGCAGAGCAAGCCACAAACCAAAGGAATAGATCAATAAGAATAGTAGACATCTGATGTTTTGTACAACTAGCCCTTGTTCATATCTAGTACCTCTCCAAATGTGGTCCTTGGGCCACCACCAGGCCAAGCACTGAAACTTGATAACATGCAAACTATTAGGCCTTATTCCAGACCCACTTAATCAGAAACTCTGGGGATGAGGCCTAGCAATCGGTTTTAACAAGCCCTCTTGGTGATTGTGATATACACACAAATTGGAGAGTCATTGCCCTGTTCTTTTGACAAGAATTATTTTAATATAAGCTTCCCAGTTTTCTTATAGGAAACCTTGTAAATTCAGTCTACATGTCATGTATGTGGTGATCCTGACTCATTCCTCACCTCAGGAGTGGACCTGTAAACTCCTAGAACCAAAGGGGCTCCATTCTGGTCTCAACACTGAAAGATCAATCAAGAGGGTCTATCAGAAGGAAGGCTGAAAATGAAGACAAACACTTCAGAAAGCAGAAACAAGTGCTGGAGAGAGGCCTGGAAACCTTCTTTGAGCCAGGGGACTGCTTGTTTGAGCTTTTTTACTGCAATCATTGACTTTTTAAATTAAATTGGCAACATGTAATACCCAATGCTCATCCCTTCAGGTGTCCTCCTTAGTGCCCATCACCCAGTTACCCATCACCCCACCCACGTCCCTTCTGCAATCTTTTGTTTCCCAGAGTTAGGAGTCTCTCATGGTTGGTCTCCCTAATTTTTCCCACTCAGTTTCCCCCTTTCCCTTATAATCCCATACACTATTCTTATATTCCACATATGAGTGAAACCATGATGATGGTCCTTCTCTGATTGACTTACTTCACTCAGCATAATACCCTCCAGTTCCATCCACATTGAAACAAATGGTGGGTATTTGTCCTTTCTGATGACTGAGTAATATTTCATTGTATATAGACCACATCTTCTTTATCCATTCATCTGTCGAAGGACATCAGGGCTCCTTCCACAGTTTGGCTATTGTGGACATTGCAGCTATGAACATTGGCGTGCAGGTGTCAGAGGACCTGTCTTCGATATACTCTAGTTATAGGACCTAATATATTCCCTTCGTATAAGTTGGAGTTGGGTTTCTCTGGCAATTAGAGTAAGTTTGACTAACATAAACAGAGTCCATTATATTTTTATATATTTTTTTTAATTTATTTATGATAGTCACACAGAGAGAGAGAGAGAGAGGCAGAGACACAGGCAGAGGGAGAAGCAGGCTCCATGCACCGGGAGCCCGACGTGGGATTCGATCCTGGGTCTCCAGGATCGCGCCCTGGGCCAAAGGCAGGCGCCAAACTGCTGCGCCACCCAGGGATCCCCAGAGTCCATTATAGAAAGCAGACTTTAGTGACTGAAACAAAATACATATCACAGGAGGATATAAGTACAATGTTTAACTGTTAAAGGTTCAGGCCAAACAGATACAGAATCCAGAGCGGGGATCAAGTAGGAGGAGGGTTTGGAGCTGCTGTTGCAGTTTGAATGCATAACCATTTAGGTATTGGGTGCCTATGTGGGTCAGGCTGGCTTAGACCGAGAAGCAGCAGCAGTAACTATTGGGCCTTCCCATAATGCTTGCATGGGTTTTCCTGGGGTGCCATGTCAGGGAAATGGAATCCTGACCTGATGAGAATGTGGTTGCTTTTTAATGAAGAACTCTGTGTGGTAGGAACATAATTTCTGAGTCTCCCTTACTTGTGGGAACCTTTAAACTGAATTGAAAATGGACATTGTTGGTACATTGCAATTGCATTCGATCCAATCACACAGAATCATGATAGTCTTCACATTCAGAAGACGATGGCTTTAAATTGTTTGATAAAAAAGTGATTCAGCCTGTGTCAGGTGGTTACCATAAGATTGCTGAAATCATAGAAGCTATTTTTTTTTTTTAAGTCTTCAAAATGGCAATAGTTGTAAAAGAAAGTTTCAGAAAAACTATCCGCATCAGGGATGCTCACCAAGAAGTGCTGTTTGCACCGCGTCTCAGCAGCGCCACCTCCTGCAAACACCGACCTACTCGTTACCCAGGGTCATTACCAAGTGTTTTCTCTATACACCGACCTACTCGTTACCCAGGATCATTACCAAGTGTTTTCTCTATAGAACTATGCTTTCCATTTAGTGACTGACAAGGGGTTTTATGTAGTTTATTGTTAATATTTTAGCCCCATTTTATTTGGGTAGGTTATTCCAATTATGCTATCCAGTTGACCCTTAAAACATAGAGGGGTTACGGATACGGAGCCCACACATAGTTGAAACACCTATGTAGGATTTTTTTACTCCCCCAAAACTTTACTACCAATAGCCTGCTGTTGACTGGAAGACTTACTGATATAGTGAACACATACTTTGTATATTATAGACTGTGTGCTTACAGTAAGGCCACAGAAAATACTAAGAAAATCATAATGAAAATAAAATATAGTACTGTATTTGGGAAAAATCTGTGTTGAAGTCGATCTGCACAGTTCAAACTTGTGTTGTTTGAAGGTCAGCTACATTTCCAAGGAAGCACAGGCTAACTTTAGGAATATAGATGCTTCCTTTTGGCCACTGTTGTGTTAATAGCTTACTCCTTCCACAGTCTCTTCCAACACATCACACGGAGGAGACTCTTGTGGACACCATATAGTCATGATGGTTAATATTTGCATGGTATTTGTATGCGCCAAATACTCTACCAAATATTTTTGTAGGTATTAATTCATTTATGTTCTGTGGTAATCCTGGGAGATACATGGTATCTTCATTTCACTGGCAAGGAAACGTAGAAGCATAGAGGCTAACTAACTTGCCCATGCATGTAATGAGCTTGGTAGGATCTGAACTCTGGCTGACAGGAGAGCTCATGCTTTTGACATCATTACTTAGTAGAATAATATAAACTACACATCCTTTTTCCATATATAAACTTTTTACTTATTTTTTATAAACTTTTTATATGTAGAAATATAATTTAACTGTAAACAACATGAAGAGACCACAACCTGTTTCTCTTTTCTAGGACATGGTGAGTCTAACAGTGTATCACACAGAAGGTAATCAGCAATTATGTAGGAGTAAATGGGATGAATGGCATTTAGGCTACTATCAAGTATAGAGCTGATTTTGGAGAATAGCCCCAAATGTGACTGGATATTCTAAGGCACATAACTTTTTAATTTCTGCAAGATGATTCAATATACATGGAAATTCCGTAATATTCCATCTTGAAATTTGCTTAATAAGCTACTCTGACAATATATTGAAGGTTTTTTTTTTTTTTTTTTTTCCTGATTATCTAACCTCTTGGGAACATTGTGAAGTTACTAAATTGTAGCTTGGGGATTATTTATCCTGAAGTTCTATCTATTGTAGAAATCTTATCTATGGTACCCCTCCTGACAGGTAATCATTCAGCCTTGGAGTATTTCAAGTGACAGCCTATTACAACATAAGCCAATCCACTCCCTTTTTGAGCAACTTTAATTGTTTGGAAAGTTCTTTCTTATACTTGGTTGAAATCTTTCTTGCAACTTCTTCCCATTGTTCTTAGTTTTGTCCTCTAGAGCTTCTCTGAGTGACTGGCAAGACATGTCTATATGACAGTCCTTCAAATATTTAAAGGCATTAATAATGTCCCTCTAGATATTTTGTGCTGGAGGCTAAAAATCCCCAATTCCCACATACATTTCTCATGATGCAGGGTTTTAGCATCCTAGGAGCCGGTTTGCCTTTAAAAATCATCCTCTGACAGAGGTGAAATTTGGAACCACGAAGCTAAGGGCTTCGGGTTCCACCTGTTTGGGCTGCTTCCACAACCTTTGGGAGAGCACTGAGCAATGTGTTTACATAGGATTATGCTCTGTAAAGCTAGCCTTGCAGGAATCCTTCTAGATTTGCTATGCCAACTCCTGGCACCTTAACTTGAGAAAACAGAAAACAACCTGGTTAGTATCATCTGTTCAAGGGATATTTAGAATTAGTGCCTAAGAAAACTTGAAATGTTAGGGAATCTTACAGCTCGTGCACAAACGAGGATAGTTTTACTAAAGCTGGCAATAATCCTAAACATTTAGATCAATGAGTTGTGAAGATGGGAAAACTTTCTAAGCAATCAATAATAAAAACATTTCAATCAACCATGCCAGAAGGCTGAATTCCTTCTTCTACAAAAGATATTACAAAATTGCTCTTTATATAAAGAGATGATCGGAGGCTGTAGTCAACTCATTTTAGAGGTGTGTCAGGAAGTTAATGAAGTTTATTTTTAAATTTTGTTAAATTTGTGAGCATCCGTCAGCTTATTTGTGATCTTTTTTCATTTTTATGCTTAGTTTTGTATTTTTAATCTGTAACTTTTAAGAGGCTCAAAACTGTTTTTTCCTCTATTAGAACCCAAACTCCCTCTACTCTCTGAACTCTGAACTTTGGACAGAAATATTGTGATGGGACTTTTACTGATAGAAGCTAGATTCCATCAATTTTTTTGGCAGTCTTGCCACATTGACGACAAAATTGCTGAATCAGCATTTTGGGGTTGAGCATAACCTCAAAGGTCATCTAAATCCAATGCTCATTCTGTGCTCAAATTCCCTGTTGATACCCCTGCCAGGCAGCCCATGGTCTAATGCTTCCTGTGACAGCAAAGTCATTATGTCTTGTGGAATCCATTATATCTTTGAACACCTCCAAATTTCAGAAAGTTTCAACAATACCTCTTGTTGGACTTGAAGTAAAATTAAATATTTCTATATTTTTTAGATAAACAGACTTTATCTAAATTTACTTTTTAAAACTTTTTAAAAGTTTTGAGACAAAATTCACATAGCAGACTTTCCATGTAAAACGTACAATATTTTAAGCAGTTACAGGATTGTTCAGCCATCACTACTATATAATTGTGTAACATGTTTGTACCCCATGAAGGAACTGTGTATCCATTAGCAGCCAATCCCATTTCCTCTATCTGCACCCCCACTAAGCTCTAAGCAATCACTAATCTACTTTGTTTCCCTATTAATTTACCTATTCTAAAAGTTTCATACAATTGGAATCATAGAATATGCAGGGTTTTTTTTAACAGACTCCTTTCAGTTAGCATATTTGCAAAGTTCATTTTCTCATTTTGAATTTTTAACCATTTTTTTAAATCTAAATATAGGACTTGACATTCATCCCCCATTTAATTTTATCTTTTTAGTTGTGGCTAGTCTTCCAACTTGTCAAAAATAATCTTAACTTGCCAACATATCCTTCAAATAGTTATTCTTTTACTATTGACCAACCCTGTGGCAGCTGGTGGAGGAAGGAAAAGCTACAGGGGTATCACCTATAGAGCACTTACTTTATACCAAATAAGAGTTATGTATCTTCTTGTTTATACAGTACCAATATTCTAAGGTAACATTTTTCCCCATCCTATAAATACAATTTAAAAACTGAGGCTTAAACCAGTTACTTGTCTCAGCTCATACAGCCAGGAAGTTGCAGAACTAAAGTTCAAACTTAGATCTAACTCTGGAGTCTGTACCTAAACCCATAGACTCCACAATCTCCCATATCCCTTTTTAATTCTCATTAACAACATCCAGTATTATTACTATGTACCATTCTTTCTGTTATTCCATGTTGGTATAGTCCTCTGGAAAACAATAAAATAGATCTCCAATATGAAGTATCTTAAGTTCAAAGGAGTTAGACAATTTGTCCAAGTTTATGTAGCTAGTGAGTTATAAAGCAGTTGTTTGCATCCAAGTATACCTGATGTCAAATCCTTTGCCTTTCCCCTAAATTACTGTACCATTTGGGTTTTAGAATAGGTCAATTCCCTTGTAAATGTCCCAGGGAAGATCATTAGCTGATAAGTCATCTGGAACACTCATTCTAGTGCTGCATTTGATCTCTTAAAGCTTAATGTTAAATTAAGCTTAAATGCTTAAATTAATGTTAATTTAAGCTTAAAGCTTAAATTAATGTTAAAAATAGCCATCAGCATTGATGTGTTTTTACCTATATGTATGTAAATAGGACTTGTATATTATGTATACATACATGTATATATATTCCATATTCAGATATATTCAGATATCTCAATATCTATGAATACGTGGGTGTATATATTATACATAACCCAACAGTCATTTAGTCTAAAACTGAGTAAATAAGTAAAATCTCATTGCCTACAGATTTATATTCCAAAGATGCCAGTCCTATGATAAAAAATTCAGCATATCATTAAATCTGTTTCTCTGCTTCAGTCTAGAAAATTTTTCCTTTTTAAAAGTGTATCTCTAGGGGTGTCTCCGTGGCTCAGTTAAGTCATGGACTCTTGATTCCAGCTCAAGTCATCATTTCTGGGTCATGATAATGAGCCCCAAGACAGGCTCTGCACTCAGTAGGGAGTCCACTTGAGATTGTCTCCACTCCCTCTTCTTCTGCACCCCCCAACACACACACACTCACATACATGCACTCTTTCTCAAGTAAATACAAATCTTTAAAACAAAATTCCAGAAGTCCGTCCCTAGAAAGCCCTTTTGATGGAAGGCAGGACTTGGAAAGTATCATCGTGCTCCATGTTGAGGTCATTTGCTCACATGCCTATTTTATGACAAAGTTTAATATGGACACAGTCCAATATGGACAAGGGAAGTGGTCTCACAGGACAACATGAAACCCAAGGCACGTGAATATGAGATAGGACTTTGCTCAAGCCAAGTCAGTTCCATTGAGTCCAGTCTATCCATATATTTATTTAGGTCATTTTTTAGGATGGTTACATGACTTATTAACTTTTTTTAATGGTGGAAACCACAAATCATATAGTGACTATACAGAAAAATGTTCATAGCATAAAAATCGCTACTATTATGATCACTGAAAATAGTGATAACTGGGGCACCTGGGTGATGCAGTCAGTTAAGCAGCTGCCTTCAGCTCAGGTCATGATCCCAGAGTCCTGGGATCAAGCCCCCAATAGGCTCCCTGCTCATACGCTCTCACCTGTGCTCTTGCTCTTAAATAAATAAAATCTTTTAAAAAATAATAACTATATCTGGAATATTTTTTAAGAGATTATTGATGATTATCCTAAGATAATTTTAAGATCTCCAAAATGAATCTTAAGGAAATTTTTCTATGGGATGTCTTTAAAAATCATCCACAATTTCACAAAGTTGTTAAATCTCCCACAGTTTCACAAAATTGTTGGACACCATTGTTTTGCCAAGTTACTACAGGCACCTTTGGCTTCTTTGAAATATGGTAGTTGTCACCAATTTGGCCATCACCTCTGCTGTCAGATATTCTAATTGAAATTAGATTTAAGTCATTTATTTTGTGAGATATCCCAAATAAAAGTGCAGATACAAATGATTTTTTGCCATCTTCCATTATATATTTTAAAACCCCACAAACCCTAGTGACATAGAAGAAATCAGCAATAGTAGATAAAATATTTATCTTTGATCACTGAGCTAAAGATTATCAAGTTATCAAAAATTTTAAAAAGTCTTTAAAGGTCAAAGCAACCTAACATGTTCCTTTCATCTTCTATCTGTTGTGATAAATAAAAGCTGTATTTTTTACCTTCTATTATATAAAAGATTTTGACTATAGTGTTGGCCTCATTTCTTAGAAAACCTATTTTTGAAAATTCTAAAATTAAATGTAGAGAAGGGTTTAAGTTTCATTAGTCTGCTGAAACTTAGTACAGTAGGAAGAGACCAGCAGAATAAATGATAGAATTAATACTTATGCAATACAGTGTTGCCTAGTGACAAATTTTATGTGTGCCTTTTGCCTTCTGGAAACTATTTTCAAGGTTGATATAAATCTGTGGAATGTTTTATGAAATTGCTAGTTTCATAGACTTAATGAGTACTTCAAAATGTCTACAATTATATTTTGTGGTTAAAAATGATTAATAAAAGTTTTTTTTTTAAATGTCAAGTTATGTCATCTTTGTAAAAGTAGCTGTTTTCTTCCAAATTCTCTCAGAAGTTCTCCTAAGCTCTACAACAAACAAAGAGCCTTTTATATGATGTCCTGGCTTTGATACACAGAATACTGTGGAAATAACTAAGTTGCTGAAGGTATTAAGCCAATAATGAAGGTTGGATAAACTTAATGCTCTCCAGCTTACATTTCCCTGCCCCTAGTGCAGAATTCTCACAATTACAGCATGGCTTTTGAGTAGAGGAAGACCTATGTATTTTTGTATATTTAATGTATATTGCATTTTATTTGTATTCTTCAAACGGGCCCCTCTGATTTATTTGCAAGGATTTTGAGGGGAAATTTACACAAGTTTCAAGGTCATTTATTGCCACTAAAGGAAATCCATCTGTCAATCATTTCCCTTACACGGATATTGGTTTTGGTTCCTGGTTAACTCAGATACAGTATTTTCTTATGTGGAAGTAATACCTGGGAAAGAACTAAGACTGCCCATGTGAACAATGAGGTCATATCAGCCCAGAGCCAGTTGGGCTGCAGTTTCTGGGAGTCTTCCTGGTGCCAAGTTTACACAGCCCAGGGAAACATTCTGTTCCCCATTTACTACCATGCACACCCTCAGAACGAACTGAAGGGGGCAATATTTACCAAGAAAATTTAGTAGGACAGTCCTTTGGAAACAAACGTGGGAACATTTTAACATTATTTAAGATATCAGTAGTTTTTATATGCCAGCTGCCACTACCATTATATAGCTACACACAATGCACAGTAAGAACTAATGGGCTCAAATTTTCACATCTCATGGGTTGTATTATATATTCATAGATAATAAGTTTGGCTTTGTCCAAAAAGTATACTTCAACAGATCTGGCTCAAATTTACTAAACTATTTTTTTCTATCAAACACAGTCTGTGGAAAGTCCCTCACATGATGGATGTCGGCTGTTTTCAGACACACAAAATTATTTCTCCTCTCAATTAGACTAATGTAGATAGATAGTATAGATAGACCAGGCTCTATGCTGTCTCTTCATCCAAGAGCCATTTTTCTAGTTCAGGTTTCTTTTAGCCCTTAGTTAAGAATTTCCCCCCCCCCAAAAAAAAAAAAATTTCCCTTAATAGGGAATAAATCTTTAGACTTGGGATTCAAGTAGTCACCAGTTTATGTCTAAATGTTATCTGATAACAATGTATCAAACCCAGTTTATTATTTGGAAATAAATTCATGTGAAGAATGTGAAGGTGAGTGTGACCATCTAACTTACTGCCTATAATGTTGTAAGATCCCCCCCCCCCCCAAAAAAAATAGAATGATAAATAACATCTGCACAGCTGGGATTTCTCGTTACCCTGCCAAAAACTAAACAAACAAAAAAGTGATATTCTGTAAGTACATATCTGCTCCTTCTGTCACAGTAGCCATGCCACTCTAGTTTGCCTGTTCCAGAGTGTTTGCAATTCCTAAACCATTCCTCTTTACCCAAGATAACCCTATCTTCAGCAAAAATCCCTTGTCTCTTACTTCTACTACTTAACTACTTTTTTCTTCAATCTGAAAAAAAAAAAAAAAAAAAAAAAAAAAAAAAACCCATGGGAGACTTTGAGTTAGCAGAGGAGGTATTGTTTCATTTAAAGTTAATATTTTTGTTTGGTGGTGTTGGGGGGGGGGGTGGATTTCAATAGTTTCATTTTATATACACAGAAAATTCAACATGCAGGATTCTATATAAATTAATATAAACACAAACTATCACTTTTACAAGGTGACATGTTTGACTAAAGATAACGTTCTCCAAAGCTTATCTCTCTACCCCCAAGATAAGAAGGTTGGACTAAATAAGGACAGATCTCACTTCCCAATCACATACAATCATTTTAGAGAGCAGGAACTGAAACTAGGAAATGAAGACTTGATTGTCCAAGTTCAAAGAGCTGAAGACTGGAGACTAGAACCCAGGTTTGTAGAAGTTTACTCCGGGCTTTCTCTGCCAGAAATGCAGTGCAGTGCTCTTAAAATGAATGCTGCCCTCTGATACTTGTAGTCTCTCAGTAAGCACAACTGTTCAAGGGTTACATTAATGACAAGACACATACAAAGGCAATTGTTTACTGAGCCAGACTAAGTATGCAAAGTTTACAAGTACAGTTATCATGAAATTTCCTCTACCCATCAGGGAAGAATGAAGAAAGAACAAAAATGGGGATGAAGGGAAAAAGGAGAAGGGCATGGAGAGAAGGCTCCATGAAAGACAAGGGGAAGGCATATTTGATAGGGTGAGGAGTCAGGGATAGTAGATTCCTATATGTTTGTTGAAACATAAGAGTTTTCTGTAAGTTGCCAGAAACTCACTTTCGTTCGATCTCCCTTCATTTAGTAGGGTTTTTTTTTTCTTTCTCCCCTTCATAGGGCTTCTCTTCATACCCTTTCAGCCCAACATCTATTAATTTTTATTACTTGATTTTGCTTAATTTCTACATATTAAAATGTTTATACTTCTATCACTTTATTTCTTAGTTCAAAAACCATTTAAAAAATTAGCATGGTCCTAATTTGAGTCTGAATTGAAAGTTTGAATTGTATTGCAAAAGAATTTACCTTAAAATCAAGAGCCTCCCACAACTGCAAATGTACAGGTTTGTATAACATTCTTGAGATATTTTTATTCAATTATTTATAAATGACAATTGTCAGTCATATAAACTATCTGCTTAAATCATCTAAGACATATTCTCTTTCTTCAGAACCGTTTTCCCCATAAATAGTTTGCTATAATAATGTTGTTCTGCCCCTTGGGCACTTTAAGACAACACAGTGCTCTTCTGTTGCTCTAAGAATAATCAAGTGGGTTAAATATTAGCAAACATCAGGGCTACCAGATGTCTTAGGAATATTTCTACACACTCAGTCATCAAGCATGTTGATTTAAAGGAGAATGGTGAAGAATCAATCCCACACTCAATTAAAAACTATGGATAGGTGTTGCTTTGGGATAATCTTTCTGATGATATTGATTGTATATGACTGCCTCTGGGAGAATGCACACATTTCTAAGAACTAATGGCCTTCCCCAAATTGGATGCCACTGTTCACATTCATATGTAGTTAGAGGTCTTTCCACAGTATGTGTTAATGGAGTTTTTACCACCTTAGCTCTGAGACTCCTTTACAAAAGTAACTTTCCTTCTTTATACTACCTGTGGTCACAGCTGCTTTTTCCACTACTCTGGTTGTCCAGCCATCTTTAAATGATGCTTCAGTTATTATAATAAGCAGATACAGTTTTTCTTCCATCACCATGAGTATTAAATTCCCTCTAACCACTGCTTTTCAGAAAACTTACTGCTTCTCTCGGACACTCCAAAGAGATAGAATTATTTTGAGGTCATTAATTGATTTCTGTGATCAGCAGAAATTCTTCATTTAGCTTTTTGTGTCTTTTTAAATGAGGTTAATGAATTTAAGAAACTCTCCTACAGAGCATGTCTGGTTATAGTGACCATCTGTGAGCCTTTGGATTCACAACACCTGCAAAGAGGTAACAACCCAACAACGGAGGCAGAAGAGCACTTTGTTCTGACTATGAAAGATGGTAGAATGTTTCTCAACATTTTTTTAAAATTTATTTTATGATAGTCACAGAGAGAGAGAGAGAGAGAGAGAGAGAGAGGCAGAGACACAGGCAGAGGGAGAAGCAGGCTCCATGCACCGGGAGCCGGATGTGGGACTCGATCCCGGGTCTCCAGGATCGTGCCCCGGGCCAAAGGCAGGCGCCAAACCGCTGCGCCACCCAGGGATCCCAACAAAATTTAAAAGTTCATCAATAAAGTACCTCTTTCTCCTCATAGAATTCTTTGTATCCCCTTATCCTTTAGTTCTCTCCATCTGAAACATCTTTAAGATTTAAAGCAACTGTGCAAACGTGTAGAGGATAGTCTTGAAAAGGCACCAATAAATTTAAGTTCATAATGGTAAGTCTTCAGAATGAAAAATAAATTTATATTTACTAGAATCTGATCACAGTGGGCAGGCTACTTGAAACTAAGTTTTGAATTAATGCTGAAAATATTTTTTAAATGTGCGTAATAGGGTAAAGTGGAAACAAATATACTCTTTAGTCAAAATGTATGAATTTCTCCATTGTTTATGACCTTGACTGTGCTACTGTCTTTTAAAATTACAGGAGTGGACATTAAAGAAAAAAAATATCAAATTCTGTATATGGATTATACAGTAATGGTTGGTTCTGTGAATTGATATGTGAACATATGCTATATTAATGCCATGTTTTATACATGTGTATTATATATACAATATCTAGATACATATTGTACTTATATAGAGAGATTTTTTTTAAGAAGTCATATATAGGACTTCTTGAATTGTATCAGATTTGATGTAGTAATTTAAAGGTACCATGAACCAAACCTAGAAATTGTCCACTTTCACATGGAGTCAAGGTTCTGGATACCTCTGTAAACTATACTTCATCTTCTTCAAGACTGCCAGTTCTGATATCTTTCCATATGTAGTCCTCAGTCCCAAGCCAGGCCTGAAACAACCCATCCGCAAGGAATGTATGGCTTCATGTCCTTGTTTCTACCCTCCTAGTCTTTCTATCTAGCTGTAGAAGTTCACATATTAACAAAAAGAATGTTAAGGAACCATCTATTAGGAGACTAGAATTAATTCTCAATTAAGGCTGAAGACTGAAGTACTTACATGAAAACTAGTTTTGTGAGGACTATATGCCACTAAATAAGGACATATCCTTTTCCATTTAGGATACCCTCAAGCTTTATGTTCAGAACATTTTCTGGTCTCAAACACATTAATAAAACCATGATACAAAATGACCCACTTAATCTGCTAACATGTCATTTTTACTTTTTGAGGGAAGGCATGTGGTCTGAATTTCTATTTTAAGTGATGCTGTCTCTTCCCCTGTCATTGAAACAACAGAAGTTGCCTTTGTACAAATCCCGTGGTGACTAAAAACTGTCCTCACAGATATCTGTCCTTTTAGGGGTAAATGGCCACTTTTGCACATTTCTGTTGAAATAAAATTGGTTTATCTGACCTGTTGATGAATAAATAGTCCGCCCTGGTAGTTAGAACAAGAGTAAGATTCCATTTACACAGCAGGACTCCTAGGAAATTAGGGAGTAGAACAAGACTTAGCCAAAGTTCCTGTTTTGACAATAGCCATCATTTTTGTCCTTTGTATCCTACAGTCTTTATAATGGTGATAAATTTGTCTAATGAGTAACTTATAGCAAAGATACAGGAAGACAATAGGAGGAAAAAAGAGCAAATTCTTTCCTACTAGGTGATTTTAGGCTAATATATTATGGTACAGGCTGGAAATACAAACATCATATTAAATCACAACATAAATGACCCGTGTAGAACAGTTTATTTTTCACTAGCAAGGTGAGGGGGTGTGGGGCCAAATAAATCAAAGGAACAAGGCAATAATTGTTCCTCCCATGATATCATCTTAAATGTGAAAGTAATGAAGAAAACCATTTAAATAAGAAATGTTCTATTGGCCAACTCGTGTTTATATTTAGAAAGAAAAAACTTCAAGCCTCTGTGACATAGTGAGCCTATTTTAGAAGAAAAGTGAATCTGAAAGAATACAAAGTTATATTATTAAGAAGGGCAGGATATACTAGCAATTGTATTCAGTTGGGGTATAAGAAGAATTTAAACTTTTAAAAATAACTTCTGATAGAAGCCCCACTGTTTACAGGGATTAACATGCAGAAAGCAACATCTTTGAGATTCATAAGGGCATAGATTTCACAGTAATTACATTATAGGGAGTTATTTAGAATACACATTACTAGAAATTGACAATGTACACATAGGCAGTGAGATAGAGTTCAAATAACTCTTAAGTATGAATAGGTACGGTCATCTCAGTGATGATCAGTGATAGATTGATTTTTCTAATAGTATAAAGCAAATAGATTATGAAGCAATATTTGGCTCTTCAATAATTTTTTTTTCTAAATCTCTGGCTAAATAAGAGTGCTTCTGAGCAGCTTTTGTTTTTTGTATATTTAGACAAAATGATCAAAGTGTCAGAACTATATTACTAACAGCAATCAATTCTATATCTTTTATAATTTGTATTACTTCTACTTAAAAAACACACTGTTATTTAGGGTTTGGCCAAGACGGAATTCTCTCTCCCAGATAGGAGTGGATGTTTAAGTGATGAAAATATGAGCAGTCATATGGAAATGTGATATGGCAAATGGAAAAGTATGTGATGTTTAAGGAATTTAGATCCAGGGTTGATGAGCCCTTAGAGACTGTATGACACCTTCCACAGAAACTTTAAAGGTATCTCCAGGTTCTTTCAAGTCCAAATTAGAAATAAAAAGGGTTGTGCTAGGTCTTTAAAGAAAAAGTAAACAAAAGTTAGGTACTACCGAATGGTGTCAAGGAGGATTTTTTTTTTCCCTTGGATCATGGCCTATACCAACCACCATTTTGAGGAGCTATAGGTAAAGGATAGAATATTCTTGGGAAGTGAGAAGATTGGGTAAATCAGGAGGCTTGTTGACTATATACAGAAGTCTGATCATATTTTTTTTGTTATAATTTTTATCAACATTCCCATTCCTTTAGATCAAGTTAACGATTCCTCACCCAGGTGAATATACAGGACTTTCTTAACTTGAGCCCCTAACAGCCTCTCTATCTGCCCCTTACTCTTCTATACCCAGCCCATTGCAAAACAAGCCACACACACACACACACACACACACACACACACACACACACACACACACACTGCAGCCACCTAGACCACACATCTATGGTCCCCACAGTGGGACATGAGTTTTTGTTTTGTCTCTGGTCCCTTGACTATGCTCAGGACAGCCTTTATCACACATGTTCCTTATCAAGTCTCTTATTTCCAGCCTCATCTCCATTTATAGCCTTCTCAGGGAGCCTTTCCTGAACCACTTCCCCGAGCTTTATCAGGATTTGGTGGGCATCCTTTTACAGAGCTCCAACAGCTTAACTTTAACTTAATTGCATGGCTCAGCATATACCACCATAAATGTCCATCTAATAATTTGAATATCATTCTAAACTCTTTGAAATAAGAGATTATGTCCTACTAGTTTTTGTCTTTATAGTCTTTGCTTCTACCATCAATATGGCATGTACTTAATGAATGTATATGGCTGTGGGTTGAACTTCTAGTGGAAATGTTGAAAATGCATAGATAAAACAAATTAAGGTATGATCTGACAACAAAAACAGTAAGAGTATCTAGAAGCTATGAAGTTAATGGAAAAAAAAAGTCAATTTAAAGTTCCATACAACACACAATATCTAGAAATTAAGATAATTTAAACTATTAACATCAGTTGGCAAATATGATTTCATAGGTGATATAAGCATAGTTATTGTACTCTGGGCCACAGTATCTATGCATCTGGAACATCTTTTATAATTTTATACGTATTTTTAAAATGTATAAAATATTTTATGCTGATGAAGGAAAAAACTTGATTTTTTATCTACTAGAAGCTACTTTTCAGCATTCGAATATTTGTCTCACTGAAATAAGCTTCCCTATTTGTTGCACATTGTTTTGGTTTTTTTCAGAAGAGTCTAGAAGCACATGCTATTTTGATTTGAATACAGCTTTTCATACTATAAACATTTTCCATGGTTCTAAACTATAAGCACATATGGCTATATAGCTGTCAATACATCGACATCATGCCACAAAAAATCATAGCTAAGAATATAAAGACTGAACTACCTGAAAAGCCTTTGTTTAAAAAAAAAAAAAAATAGAAGACTAATTGGGTATCCCTGTGGAATAATACTACAAACACCTCAGTGAGGTTTATGTGAATAATGATTTCCTAAAAGATCTTGAAAAACAGAACCAAAGCAAAATCTAATAGTAAAACGTTTGTCTTCTGAAAACATGTAACCTAAAACATTCCCATCTTAACGCGCTAAAAAGGTGGGTATAAACATCGTGTAGACTAGACTTTTCAAATGGGTCTGCAGACCAGCCTAAATCAGAAAATGAGGTAAACTTGCTAAAAAGGCAGCTTTATAGCCCCATTTCAAATTTACTAAATTAAAATCTCTGAGGCTAGCTTCTGGCTTCATGGATGGGATAGAAAGACCTCATACTTGGTTTAATGCTCTGCTGTCACGGTCTTGAAATTCCTGCTGACTTTTGAGGAAGGAGCTTCACATTTTTATTTTTCACTGTCCTGTTAATGAGGTAGCTGGTCCTGGGAAGGAGCACTTAGAAATCTGCATTTTAAACACCACCTGCAGGTGATTTTGATTCAGGCATCTGCAGACACACTGTTATACACACCAAGACTGAGGATGATTGACTTTGAAGGTAAAAAGCAAAGAAACATTACCTGGACACAAGTATCAACTAGGAAGGGCCTATGAACACAGAAGCAACAGAAAGAAACCGTGGAAGATAGTAATCATATTATCTTAGAGTTCATAAAAACCCAGGAATGAGACTCAGAAAAGCCTAACACTACACTTTAATTGAAGAACATTTCCAAAGTTTTGAGACAAATGGGATTGTACATTTGGTCAGAAGTTCTGAAAGGTGGGATGCCTGGGTGGCTCAGCAGTTGAGTGTCTGCCTTCGTCTCAGGGCATGATCCTGGGGTCTGGGATCAAGTCCCACATTGGGCTCCCTGCATGATGCCTGCTTCTCCCTCTGCCTATGTCTCTGCCTCTCTTTCTCTCTCATAAATAACTAAAATCTTTTAAAAAAAATCTGAAAGGAAAACAAAAATCAGAGATTCTACGCAGTTATAAACAATGCCTGACAAAATTTATTAATGGAAAACCAAAGAAAATCTTCATGTCTGAACAAGGCAGTGTTCTGAGCTCAGATGTTTAAGGTTGAGAAGCTGAATACCAAAGATGGAAGAAAATCACAAGAAGTCTACAAAGACCTGGAACATTTGTAAGTTCTCAGGACAAAACAAGAGCTTTTAAATAGATTAAGTAAAATAAAAAAAGGAATTCAAATGAAGTAAAAACCCAACATAGAGAATCTTGCATAAGAATCTGATACGATTATAAATGGTCCTGAAGGTTTCTCTCCTCGAACTGAGCCTGCAATCTTCCCCTAAGAGGGAGTGCTGAAGACCAGCACAAACACTGGGAACACTCAGTTTAGACCACTACCATCATGCTAGGGTAATAGCACCCATACAGACACAATGCCAGTACAGAGGAGACCTTTCACAGATCTCACCTTGTTACTTTGCGCTTGTTAAAATGTGAAAATGCTATCTTAGAAAAATCACATTCAGCTGGAAGTTTCCATAGCACCAAAGCATTCCAGGTGCTTCTCTGAATGCTCTCAAACACAGAATAATCTCATCAAGCCCACCCCAGCAATTTGAACATCCATAGTATACATTTTTTAGTTTCAGCTTCACTGTTATCAGCTGCTCTTGATCCCTGCAAAGTAGCCTTTCCTGGATATGTTGCAGAAATACACATTTGCTCTAAACAATCCATACCCCTCAGGAACAGCTTGCAGTTTATGACAAAAGATATAATGTTAAACAACAAAACAGAGGGAGTAGATGTATTCATATACAGTTTTGCTCTTCTTCCGCCTCCATTAAGGAAAATAATTTTCAAGCTGGCAGGTCTAGCACAAACATCAGTAGGAGAGGATTAAAGTGCAAGATAGGTGCAGAGATAATAAGGAATTGCTTTACAGCTTTAAATTAATTCAAGCCTTCAGGCCCAGATAAATTATATCCCAGGATATTTAAATGACTTGCAGATGTGATCAAGGAACTTCTGTTGCTAAACTCTAAGAAATCTGAGGAAGAAGGAGAACCCAGAAGTCTAAAGATGGGCAAATATTATAGTTTCCTATAGACAGGTGTATGGGGAAGGGGGACAAAGGAAATGAATTCTAAAAGTTATAAACTTAATAGAAGTCCCTGGTCAAATTCTTGAACTAAGCAGTCTGTGCATATCCTATAAATACTGAGAACTTGTCTGTTGTGTAAAACATTGGACCCTTAAACAGGGTGTGTCCTTAGTAGATACTTAAATATCTACTGAACATGAACTGACCATTTAGAAAGGAAGGTTATGCATGAAATCAACATAGATTCGCTGAGAAATAAACCAGTTGCTTAACTCTCTGAGCCTCATTATTGGACTAAGCAATAAGATCATGTTTGCTTTGTAGATCATCCCAAAATCTTATAGTCTTAAATCAAAATGACTTACTTTTTGCTCATAGTTCACATCCTTGGTGTGGCCGGTGTATTCCACTCTCCGCCATCTTCACTTCAGAACTCAAGCCACAGGCTGAAGCATTATCATTTATAGATGCAGAGAGAAAGCAAGAAACCTGTGTGAGAATGGCAAACCCACTCATAGCTTCCACCTGGAAGTGATGCACACCTCTGACATATTTGATTGGCCTAACAAGTTATACGGTCATGCCTGTTTTCAAAGAATGGAAAAAGAAGTATAAACCTACTTTGTGCCAGGAGAACCAGAAATATCCAGTTCAGAGTACCAATGCCTACCATAGTTATTGTATCTGTATAAGGGAAATTTATAATATCTACAATAATCATATCTGTTATAATTTGACTATAATATAGCTGTTATGATACACATCTTGTATTTTTTCCATCTTGTATTTCTTACAAGAAATACCATAGCACTTTGTTTTTCTTAATCTAATGGCGAGCTATCAGTGCCCAAGCTGGTGAGTAATTTAATACTAATCCTGTTTTTGGTGGTGCTGGGAGAAGAGCAGAATTTTTCTCTTTAAAGCTGTACAATATTCAAAGAGTTTTCATCCTGCCTTGAAAGTAAAACAAAACAAAACAAAAGGTCCTAGCTAAGAAATAAAGTGTCCAATCCCATGTGATCCATTAGAAAATGGCCTTTTGTTGCTACCTCTCTGCTTAGCTCCAGCACTGTTTGTTTGGAGGTAGTATGAGAATATTGTGAGGCCAAAAGCTTTGGTCAATTGTCCATCCTCCACGATTGCACCTTGCAGCTGCCCCTTCTGAAGTAGAGTACCCTTCCTAGGTTACTACATAGGAACTTAATTCCCATCTTTGAGCATATACACATTCTTCCTCAGTCTTAAAGAATTTTTTAATTTCATAGCCCTGTCCATGTCTGTCTACTCATTCCATACCTCCTACCACATTCCAAAGTCTGGTTTCTCTCCCATCTCATTCTGGAAAGAACTGGCTTAATCCTTTAAATGGATTTCTGTTTTCAGAAATAAGAGGTGGAGAGAGGAGGTTGTGGTTTATCAACTTCTGCTTTAACCCTTGCAAATTTAATTTTATTTTATATAAATCCAATTAATTAATATAGAGCATATTCTTAGTTTCAGAGGTAGAGTCCAGTGTTTCAGCAGTTGTATATAACACCCAGTACGCACTACATCACATGCCCTCCTTAATGCCCATCACCCAGTTACCCCATTCCCCCATCCCCTGCCTTCCAGCAATCTTGTTTGTTTCTTATAGTTAAGAGTCTCTTATGGTTTCTCGTTTGCTCTGATTTCATCGTACTTTATTTTCCCCTCACTTCCTCTATGATCCTGTTTTGTTTCTTAAATTCCACATATGAGTGAAATAATATGATAATTGTCTTTCTCTGATTGACTTATTTCGCCTATCATAATACCCTCTACTTCTGTCCACATCATTGCAAATGGTAAGATTTCAAGTCTTTCGATGGCTGAGAACCCTTGCAAATTAATACCCCTGAAGCAAGACAACAAAAGGCCTGAACCCTTTTTAACAGAAAGAAATACAATAGAAGCAAGATACAAGTTAGGAACGCAACAGATTATCTTCAATAATACTTCAAAGAATGTCTTTAATTCTGTGATTAAATAAAAATATAACTAAAATCAAATACAGTGGCTGACAGTAAATTAAAGCTTTCAATAAATGACAGTTTCTACTATTATTGTCAAATTCTTATTAGCTATATTTCCATGTTTAGAACAGTTACTCTTCTGGTTATTTGAAGGATAATATATTCAAATTGCTATATGGATTCGGAGAAATAAGCACTATGTTTGTAGGACATGGGACATTGAATCTTCCATTTAATTCTGCTCTTTTATTTTACAGATGAGGGATTCTAATACATGAAAACCTTTCTTTAGCAGAGTTTACATTGTTCCCTTTGATGAGTATTATGTAATTCTAATCCTGTTTCTTCTTTTATAGTTATAATGTTATCAAAAATCAAACCGGTGGGGATCGAAATTATTTCTAAGAATTTTAAGTTGAAAATTTTGATATGCCTCCTTGAGTTTTCTTCAAATAATTGGAAATCACTTGACCAATACAAATACTAGAATTCTATATTGCCTTTTGTTTTTGTTTTTTGGAATTCCATTGTTATTTATTTATTTATTTATTTATTTATTTATTTATTTATTTAAATTTAGGGCAGTGTACCATAGCAAAAGGTGAGAGGTAATTAAATTTCCTTGGTAAACTAAAAACTGGGCAATGAAGAAAGGGGCGATAGGGAAGTATTTGGTGAGAAACAGTACCTGAAAGAGGACTCATTCTTAGGCAGATCAGTTTTAGGAAAGATTGTATTGGGGGTCAGGTACTTGATTCACATTCTTGCAAGCCCTTACAAAGGACTCCAGTTGAAAGACCACAGGACTATACCAACGAAATCTTTAGGGCGTTCTCTAAGGAGAGGTTGGGGTTGTTTATATCATCTTCTTTGGTTTAAACTGACACCCCTAGAGCTCTTATGGATTAACTTGAGAGAACTTTCTAGCAATATAAAGTCCTGTCAATCACTTAGGAAGGCTTAACTAAATTATTAGAGTGATTCTTTTCTGTTTTTCAAATTTATTATACTTACAAGCTCTATAGAGAAACTTGAAATCAAGATTGACCTCAATTTATTATCAAACTAGAGGGTGACATGCAATTTCAGTGTTAATAGTCTGGGGAATAAGGGCCAAGAACTTATAAACCTCAAAGCCTGACCATAGTTTTCAACCTTGTACTTTATATCCACTTTCTGACACATGAAAATGTCATCCAACTCACCAAGTAAAATTAGGACCAATAAATAGTGAACAAATTTGACTTCCTTTTTAAGTGTTATTTTATTATTCTTTTTCTAATTTAAGAGTAACTGTTGTTATTTATATTAAATATAGAAGTCAAAAGGGGAAAAAATGGATGTCCCCCTGAATATAAGTTTACTATTTATGTTTTCCAGACTAAAAGCCTTCTTTTGTTTTATTTCATGCTATTAATACAGAATCTCACTATAAAACAAATTTTAATATAGACTTCTATAACTGTAGAATTAGAATAGCAAATTACGTACAATGATACCCACTGTAGCACTGTTTGAAAAATAAAAACCTGGAATCCATTAATGGAAATTTCTTAAATACGTTATATTACATCTATACCACAAAAGATTAAATAACTTTCTTAAAAGTGATATAGGAGAATAGATCTTAATTTGGAAAGATGTTCAAAAATGAAAAAAAAAATGTTACAGTGGGTATGGTATGATCCCACATATGTTATTAAAATATTTGTAGGTATACATTTATTTATAAATGCATAGATGAATGCTGGAAAGATAAATTAGACCTTATAAACAGTTGTTATTTCCTGGGAGTGAAATTGGGGAACTTATTGGGAAGGAGACTTTTTCTACCCACCTTGCATCTTACCCTATGGATGAAATTTTTAGATAAATGTATGTTTATTATATAATATAATTTATGCTTGCCATTCCTCTCAAACCCTGCAAGAAAGATAGCCCTGTTTTTAAACAATCAGGAAATGTTTATCACAAGACATTTCAATATTAATCTTTTAAAGAATTTGTTCCAATGAGATATCCACAACAAAATAAAATAAATGATGAAATTGGAGTAAGAAGAACACAGGGAAGAAAAATGGATTAAAGCTAAAGGTTAGTACACAAAGAATTCTGTTAAATGGCTTGCTTGAGGTGTTAGAGATGGGCTTTTGATAAGCAATATGCTTCCACAAGTCCAAAGAAAATGGGTAAAAGTTATCAGTTTAGAGAATCATGTAATTTTATCCTTGTGATAAGGCCAAAGAGCTATTTCTCCTATGCTTATAAGCCAAGAAAGTGTCTAAGTAAGAGAAGGGCAAATCAAATTGATTGGATCCCAAATCAATGAGGTTTTTCTCTAGAATATATAAATTATGTAAGACTTTTTAAATAACTTTTTAATAAAAATAAATGATTTTGTTTCCGGACATATTTGATCATGCAGACAGAGGTATGCGTAGCTAAAGAGTTGTTAATTCTAAAGAAAGAGTTTCAAAAAAACAGTCATAGGGCAGCCCGGGTGGCTCAGCGGTTTAGCACCGCCTTCAGCCCAGGGCCTGATCCTGGAGACCTGGGATCAAGTCCCGCGTCGGGCTCCCTGTATGGAGCCTGCTTCTCCCTTTGCCTGTGCCTCTGCCTCTCTCTCTCTCTCTTTCTCTGTGTGTCTCTCATGAATGAATAAATAAAATCTTAAAAAAAAAAAAGAACAGTCATAGAACTATGAGCTACAGGAAATGAGGAAACCTATGTTACCCTGGTAAAGTGCTATCATACAGTATGACCTCTATTTTTATGCATTTAGGTCTTTTCACCATTACTCCAGGTCCATCCATGTTGTTGCAAATGACAAGATTTCATTCTTTTTGAAGGCTGAGTAATATTCCATTGTTTATATATGCCACATCTTTATTCATTCATCAGTCAATGGACATTTGGGCTTTTTCCATAATTTGGCTATCATCAATGATTGTGCTATAAAATTGGGGTGCATGTGCTCCTTCAAGTCAGTATTTTTGTATCCTTTGGGTAAATACCTAGTAGTGTAATTGTTGGGTCACAGGGTAGTTCTATTTTTAACTTTTCAAAGAACCTCCATACTATTTTCCAGAATGGCTCCACCAGTTTGCATTTCATCCAACAGTGTAAGAGGGTTCCCCTTTCTCCACATCTTTGCCAACATTGATTGTTTTCTGAGTTGTTACTTTTAGTGTGTGAGGTGGTATCTCATTGTGGTTTTGATTTGCATTTCCCTGATGATAACTGATGTTGAGCACCTTTTCATCTATCTGTTAGCCACCTGGGTGTCTTCTTTGGACAAATGTCTGTTCATGTCTTCTGCCCATTTCTTAACTGGATTATTTGTTTTTTTGGAGGTGTTGAGTTTGATAAGTTCTTTTTTTTTTTATAAGTTCTTTATAGATTTTGGATACTAATCCTTCATTGGATATGTCATCTGCAAAAATCTCCCATTTCACAGGTTGCCTTTCAGTCTTGTTGATGGTTTCCTTTGCGATGCAGAAGATTTTTATCTTGATGAAGTCCCAATAGTTCATTTTTGCTTGTGTTTCCCTTGCTTCTGGAGATGTGTCTAGCAAGAAGTTGTTATAGCAGAGGCCAAAGATGTGTGTTCTCCTCTAGAATTTTGATTGTTCCCTATCTCACATTTAGGTCTTTCATCTGTTTTGAATTTATTTTTGTATATGGTGTAACAAAGTGATCCAGTTTCATTCTTAAGCATTTGCTGTCCAGTTTTCCCACCACAAGTATAGATTTTTCATTCTCATTACTAGCAGCTGAAAAAAAAAAAGAAGACAAAAATACAAAATGATAAAGGATGTGATGAACCAGATTTGAAAGAAATGGAAGAGATAAAATATCC
The DNA here is from genome assembly GCF_011100685.1 of Canis lupus familiaris. Classification (NCBI taxonomy): domain Eukaryota; kingdom Metazoa; phylum Chordata; class Mammalia; order Carnivora; family Canidae; genus Canis; species Canis lupus. The sequence goes on from NC_049224.1 coordinate 21,796,504, forward strand.
TAAACCATGTCCATATTACATGATATCCAAAATTTCTGAAAAACTACCTTCTCTTTTCTCCTCCATGATTATAAGCTTCAGACTTACTTAACTACCTTGTCTGAAACTGACAGTTGGTTTGGTGATGTCTGGACACTCTAAATCATTTTTACAATGCCAGTACACTATCAGTTAGCATGAGGTGACCTTTACCAGAACAAAATCTTCCTGCCTATGTCTCAGCAAATGTTGACAAAAGTGTGTGAGAACAAGAGTGATAATAAGATTTATCATAGGGAGGCACTGAATAATAGGAATTCTTCTATAAATTAACAACCACAGTTGACATTATTTGTGCATTTGTGCAAATGCCAACACAGCCTAACATCTGTCCTGTCAGACAAAAAAGACACAACTCATTTGATATAGTTAGTGCCCTCCTCGTTCCTGTAAAGGTCATTTGCTCTTTAGCCTGCTATACATGATTAAACTTGCTTCTAGCAAATAACAGTACTAGAAACTAAGGCCTACTGTTCAGATAATACTGACAGTGAAAGCACCCTTTGTCCCATCTTCTCAATAAATTGTTTCAATAAATTGTGAAAGCCCCAAATATTTAACATTACTAATGTAACAACTAATACTATTAACATTCCATACATAAACATATGAATCAAGAATCTTCACCCTTTTAGCATTTTATGCTGTTTTTCTCTACTTCCAGAATGGGTTCTCTTTCACTGGAAAACATTTCATATTTCTAAGTAATTCCCATGCATTTCTTCTAGTAAGCCCTGTTTTATTCCCTTCAACAATACAGATGCTGTGTAAATCTGGTGGCTCTGAGATTTAGCTCTTACAGTATAGAATAAAACACTTTTTGTCTAATTTCTAATGAGTTGGGTATTTTTACTTCATGTAATGGTGTATGTATCCTTCAAGGATTAAAAGGAAAGAACATTAGAATCTTCCTTCTATCAAACTTGCCAACTTAAGTTTGTCCTTCAGTAAAAAAACAAAACCAAACCAAAACAAAACAAAACTATGATGGTGACCATATAGACATAAATGTGATTTGAAATCATGTATTCAATATCTTTATTATCTTGTCTGTGTAAGCCTTTGAGCTAAATAATTCTAAATATACAAAGATATATCAGACCCAGGAATTTCTAAGGTCACAGTTTAGTAGATGATACAAAATGTAAAGCTGTGTCAAACCCGAGTTTTCCTTTAGTTCATAATTTAGTAAAGGAACAAAAAATGGCATATTAAGGAACTTTGATGCTAGGTAGAAAGTGATTTTTTACAAAGCCATAAGAGTTATCAAAATAAACAAACAAAAAGCTATCAACTATGGGTAAATCAATGGAATAAAATATATAGTATAGAAATAAAACCATACACATATGGTCAATTGACTTTCAACAAAGTTACAAAGACAATTCAACAAAAAAGGTTAGTCTTTCCAACCAAAGGAACCTTGACTCAGGCAGAAAATTAACTCAAAATGAGTCATGGACCCAAATGTAAAACTAAAAACTATAAAACTAGTAGAAAACAAAGGAGAAAATATGGCCTTTAGTTTAGCAAGTATTCTTTAGATATGACACCAAAAACACAGTTCATAAAAATATGTCTAAACTGAGCTTCATAAAAATTTAAAAATTTCTGCTCTCTGAAAAAAAACTAAGAAATGAAAAGTACAAGCCACAGACTTGAAAAAATATTTGGAAAACATGTATCTAGTAAAGGACATGTATTCACAATATTTGAAGTACTCTGAAAACTCAGTAGGAAAATAAACAACCTCCCAAAAAAGAAAAAAAGAAAATAAGCAACCCAATAAAAAATATGCACAAAGATTTGAACAGAGGACCACAGAAGATACATGAATGCAAATGGGCACAAGAAAAGATATTCAGCATCACTAGCCATTAAGGAAATGTAAATCTCAAATGCATCAGAATGCTTAAAAAAATGGACAATTCCAAGTGATTGCAAAAATATAGAGCAACTGGAACTCTCAAACACTGAATTAAGAATACAAAATAGTTTAAAAAATAGTTTGACAGTTTTTTATGAAGTTAAAACTTAGACTTACCACCCAACCCCTAAATCTCAGTCCTAGGTATCTACCCAAGAGAAAGAAAAGCTTAGGTTTACATCAAAATATAAGTGTTTACACAGTATATCAGTGTTTACATTGGCTGTATTCATAACCTCCAGAAAGTAGAAACAATCCAAATGACTTTCAACTTGTGAATGTATTAAGAAACTACTTTTACGTAATAGAATAATATTCAGCAAGCAAAAATAATAAACTAGTTATTTACATTAATAAATATCAAATGCCTCATATTAAGTGTATGATGCCAGACTTGAGACTAAATACTATATGAATCCATTAATGTGACATTGTGAATAGGCAAAACTATAGGGATAGAGAACCAGTGAGCTAATTAAGGTGTGGGGGTAGGGAGGAGGTGATTCCTGCAGAGGGGACTGTGGAAATTTCTCAGGGATGAAATTTCTATATCTTGATTGTGGTGGTTATAGAAATGCATTTGTCAAAACTCATAGAACTGACACTGAAAAGGGTGTTGTGAGATCAGAAGAAGGAGGAAATTGCAATTGATCAAGAAAGATTATGTGGAGCATTATGCAATGGCATTAAGAGCAACTTAAAGTTGGAAAACTCCTGAAGGAGGAAGCTTCAGGTTATATCCAGGGATCAAAGTCAAAATTAATAATAAGGAACTGGGTACTACTAGCTAATACAAAGCTGTTGGAAGTCTTCACTGGAATGATAAAGAAGGTAGCCCGTCTATGATACCATGGTAAACATTGGAGAGTTTTCACTTGGAAATGACAGACATTGTGCATCAGAAATTCTATTTCTGGTTTAGTTAGTAGGAGCATTGGCCCAGAAATATGCATTTTTAACAAAACTTTAGACCTCATCCCCAGCTAATTCTGGTGTGGTTTATTCATAAAACTGAAAAAAAAAAATATTGTGGCATTCTTTCAACCAATCAAGTGGTTTCATTCATTGTTTGACCAAAAGTCCTAAAATCTGCTATCATATGGGTCTTTTTTTTAATATAAGATTTTATTTATTTATTCATGAGAGACACAGAGAGAGAGACAGAGACACAGGCAGACGGAGAAGCAGGCTCCATGCAGGGAGCCCGATGTGGGACTCATCCCGGGTCTCCAGGATCAGGCCCTGGGCCGAAGGCAGTGCTAAACTGCTGAGCCACCCGGGCTGCCCCATATGGATCTTTATAGGAAAGAGGTGCAGATGGAGCCACTGGAGCAGTAGTCACCAAAAACCATACTGTTTATGCATATAGACAGCTTGCATTTATTTCTGGAGTGTCTGACATGGTAGAAAGAATGCTGAAATCAGAGTCGTGAGACCTCAGTCAATATCTTGCTATTGACTGTGTGACTCTGGAGCATCTACTAAACTTCTCAGAGCCAAAAGTTATCAACAGTGTGCATGTAAATTAAAATGCCTACCCTCTCAGCCTCAGGGTGACTTAGAGGTTCATAAGAAATTTTGTTTGTGAAAAGCTCTTTGAAATAATCTACCAAGTTCTATACAAATGTGAGACATTTTAATCCCTTTGGGTTAAATCATTAAATCTCTAGACAACTCTATTTAAATGCAAATATGTTGTATAAGAAGGTATAACATTAGCACATATATTAGAGTTTTAGCTATGCATTAGGGTACATGTTTTTTTTTTTTTTCCACAAAAATTTGACAGTGAAGAAATGGGTGGTAGGGCTGTTCACAATTTGATGGGAGAGGGGAAGAAATTTTACAGGAGTCAAAACTTCACTTCTACCCTCTTAGGGTCTCTGGTTGGGCCTGAGAATTAGATTGACATAAGATAGATTGACAGGAAAAAAAAACATACAGATTTTATACAAGTTTTGCATGGCATAGGAACCCTCACATGGAAATGAACAACTGAAGAAGTGGCAAACCTAATTTTTTTTTTTTTTTATCCTGGATTGAAGAAACAGAAGCAATTGTGGAGAAGTAACTAAAATATATGAGGAGGCTAACAGAAGATGAATATTTTAGCAAGATTTGCTTGTACAGAATTCTCTCAGCCTTGAGTCTCCATCTTTGGTGATAAGAATGTTTCTTTCCTCCTGGTATAAAGAGGATATCTTGGGATATTTATCTCTTGCTTTTAGTAAAAAAAAATACAGGTTGAAACACTCTTCTTGTGTTTTTTTAAGTGCTCAAAGGAATTTTTATGGCATATATGGCATATTCTGGGGTGGCATATATGTCTGCTACCATTCAGAAACATAAAGAAAGGAAGAAAAAGATAGGAAAAATTCAATGTATGGATCTGAAGGTAGGTTCTAGGAAAGTTAAATAGCTTGAGGTCCAGAGTGGAAATGAAAGGCTCTGAAAGCCAATAAGCTTATTTTGAGCTATTCATTGCCTAGGTTTGGTCCTGATTCTTCAGGGGAAAAATATCTTTGTCAAAAGACATCTCTTTCTCTTTTCCTAGAGGCAATGGTGAAGGGAGTAGTAGACATAGCTGGGCAACCTATTTGCAACCTCTTGTGTGTGGTGCATGCATCTCACATATACAAATATCTGGCCCACAGAATTCTGTGTGTGGGTATACCAAACTGTGGGTATACCAAAGCAGCATCCCTACTATGTTGGAGAGACCACTGTATGTATGAATTCCCCGCTACTTTACATGCTCTAGGATCTTACATTTAGATCCCAGTGTACTGAGGGGAGAAATGGAACCGGCTGTTATGTAGTTTCTACTTTAGACTCTCAATAAAATGAACTGAGCTATGACATTGCCAGAAAAAAAAAAAAAAGTAGGTACCAGGTTTCTTAGATGCTCAAAGACATTAAGCCTCCAGAAAATGGGGAAAGGACATAAGTCAAACCTGGCCCTGTAGCTTATTTGCACATACCCAATTTCATTTTCCTTTTGCAATTCTACAAAGGCTCTTAGGCTCTTAGGCGACAGTAGGAAAGTTAGAGCCCTGAAGTCCCACATATGAACAGGGCAATGCCACAGTTTAAGGAAGAAGGCTCCTCTGACATGCATTTAAATCACTTAGATGGCTTGGTAGTTCCTTGGCTTAAAGGCAGTCAATTGTGTTGACCCTTGGGGTTTATGTGAGCTGCTCAATTACAAAGACAGCACTTTCACCTTTGGGATTCCCAGCCTTGAAAACTGCTGTAGGCTCTCAGATCTCTCATAACTTGCCCAAATAGGAGCCAGCTTCAGCTAAGGTGCATTAGAACTTCCCCTGGGCATTTCCACCCGCCGTCTATAAAGGCAGCTAAACAAACAAGAGCTGTGAGAGGAATACTAGAAAATCATAGAAAAATAATCTTGTTTCAACAACAAGTACCTATCTGGACTCTTATTCAATCACTGTCAAAGGAGAAATGAGTTCCCAATGTAGAATTAGTTTTACAGAAAGCCTTCTGTACTTGTCTCCATATTCATCTCTGACATTTGGCAATAAGACATAAATTCGTCTCCTTAGAACTCATTTTTTTTCTTTGAAACAGTAATTAATGAATGAAAAATGTCTGAAGAGTAAAACTTCCCTATGACAGCAAATGCAAAACATGCAAAAGGATGTAGAGGGAAAAGGTTTATCTTTCATCCTAGCCCCCAGTTACCTATTCCTTTTCTAGAAGCTAACTCTCACCAGTTGCAGAGCTGGTCTTCATATACAAACATGTGTGACTATTTCCTTTCTTTTTTTTTTTTTTTAAATAGTATATTATAGATTTTCTTTTGCACCTTGCTTCCTCGTATGTACATCTATCTATCTCTGTGTCTCTATATGAAAACCATTTTTGTCTCCTATGTGAATTACATATAAATTTCTCATATTATTTTTAATAGCTGCATGTTGTTTCTTTGTGTGGCTGTAGCATAATTTATTTAACTGAGCCCTTATTCACAGCCACTTACATTATTATGAAGTTCTTATATTACAACACTGAATATCTTTGTGGCAATATAATTTCAAGAGTGCAAGAATACAATAGATAAATTCCTAGAAGTGGAAATTCTGGAAAAAAAGAACAAGTGTTTTAAATTTTGAGATATATATGTATATATATCTGCATTTCCCTGTCTAAATTATTGTACCAATTCAAACTCATACCAGTCACATCTAAGATTTCCCATTTCCTTATGTTACTGAACTTTCTGATCTTTTAGAATGGAAAGATTTAAAAATAAAACATAAGAACAAAGCCCCATGTTTACAATTATATAGCTATTGGATATCCCCATGAAGTTCTCATATGTTGTTATGTTCCTTTTCTTTTACTGCTACTATATTTTAAATAAAATTCTAGACACTATATCATTTCTTCTATAAATACTTCAATAAGTCTCTCTAATGGAGAAGAATTTTTAGTAATGTAACCAAAGGACTATTATCATACTTAACAAAATTAGCAATAATTATTTTGTATCAGCCAATATCCAGTTCCTGTTTCAATCTTTCCCATTGTCCTAAAAACATCTTTTTATAGTTGATTTACTTGAATCTGAATCCAAATAAGTCCCATACATCACATTTGAATGATTTCTGTCTTAAGTGTCTTTTAATTAGTAACAAGTTCCCTCTTTCTACTAGCTCTCTTTAACTACCCTTCCCCACAAGGTCATTCCTTTTAAATCAGGTCATTTGTCTTATAGGATTTCTTACAGTGTATATCTTATTGATATGTTTGTGAATTAATCTAGCATATTTGTTTAGACTTATTTTCTATATATAGTGGTTGGAACTATAAGCTTGATTAGATTCAGAAATTCAGGTTTTATTTCTTTTATTTGGTAAAGACACATAGGTGGTCCTATGTGCTTCTTACTGTATTACGTTGGAAACACATAATATCTGCTTTTCCTACTTTTTTGATATTCAAAAAATATATTTGATCAAGGAATTCAGCTTCATCCATTATAAAGTTGCCATCAACCATTTACCTAATGATTTTAGCAGCCATTGATGATTGCTATCTAATCAGTTATTGTATTAAGGTTTGTAAAATGGAGATCTTCTATTATTCCTTATCTATTTAATCACACTTCTATATATCTCTGTTAATATGATCAATATATAACACTTATTTTCCCAAATACTTTTAATACAATTTTACCTTGTCAGAAAACAAAAGACTATTATTCAAAATAATGGCAAAATTTTATAGTAGGAAATTTTTTTAAAAAGCAGGTTGTCCTTTACTGGAAAACAAACAACCACTTAATTTCCTGGAGCACATAACTATGATGTCAAAAAGAACAATAACCACCTAAGACACAAGTATAAAAATGTGGAATATAAGCAAATTATATGAGAATACAATGATATAATGCAATAGTAGACATTTAAACAAAAATTTGTTAAGATTCTGATTAACTTTTATTAATGTAAATTCCCACTGGAATATAATTACATAAAGATGAAGACTTTTGTATATTTTGGTCAGGGCTGGATTTACAAGATCTAGAAAGATGCTTGACATCATAGGCTCTTAGTAAATATTTATTGAATCCATATTGAATTAATGAGTGAGATAATTTCAATAAGTGAGTAGTTAACAGTAATTACATCAAACTAGAAGAGAATGAAGAGGAAAATCCACTCTGGTTATTGTGGCAACAGTTAATAGTTCACCACTGTGAGTTATGAACTCAATGAAATATTTAGAAATCTGTGTGATACCATATGTGAAGTTTAATGTATTTAAACTATTTACTTACTTCCCTTGCTAATAAAGCACAAACTCTCTGGGTCAAAGAATCAGAAGCATAATTCTTATTTTCCCATTAGTAGCCTCTAATCCTATTTTTCTAGTAAAAAGCAATTTCAAATTAAGTTGCCTCCATGCTTAGCAAATACTTGTTGGATGGATGAATACAAAATTCATTCATTTACTGTGATTGCTGATAAAATATGTAACCAAGTTTTCTCTATAGAAAGGGGTGTTTTAAGATTTCTTGCTATTTTACTTATACTATTACTATGATGAGGATAAATATGTTCAAAAGTCCCTTATGAAATTAAAGACAATCTAAAACACAATCTTAAAAAAATTTCATGATGTCACATATATTCTATAAAGAAAAAAAATACCCTTGCTTTAGAAATGCTGGTCTACTTGTTCTCCTCCATCTTCTCTGTTAACTCTCTCTTCTTACATGCCTCCTCTTCATCTCTTACATGTAAGGGATAATGCTCATCATTATTTCTCCTTTAGTGAATTCATTGACTTTTACATGTCAACAAAGAGGTACTTAATTTTTTTAAAAATTTATATTTACTTAAATAATTTCTATACCCACTATGGGGGCTTGAATTCACAACCTGAAGATCAAGGATGCATGCTCTTCTAACTGAGCCAGCCAGGTGCCCCAAGAGTTACTTAAATTTTCATCACTCTTTCTCTCACACAAAGTATATGACCAGTTCTGACCTTTTTCCTATGCTCTGGGTCTGCATTTCCATTTGCACGATGCTTCAAACATGTCTAAACATGTCTAAAGCCAAGTCCCAAATAGAATTCCAAAACAATCTCACTGTATTCTATAGAAATTATCATTTCTATTTTCTTAATCTCTCAAGCTTAAAACCTTGAGTCTTATCTTCACTCTTATCTCCTTGATACATTTGCCATCCACCTACAATTAATCACTAAATTCTATTGATTTAATCTCCTTGATACATTTGCCATCCACCTACAATTAGTCACTAAATTCTATTGATTTAATTTCCTTAATCTCTTGAATTGGTCTCTTCTGTTCCATTCCCATGATCCCTTCTCTCATTACCTCTCAGCTGAATTATCATAATAGCCTCTTAATTGGTCTTCTGTCTTTCTCTACTCCAATTTTGTCTCCTGCTACAAATAAATCTTCCTAATGCACAACTCTCAGTACATCACCTTGCTGCTCACATAACCTAGTAATTCCCATTACTTCGATGGTTAAATACAAACTATTTTGTGTAGGATATATGATCTTTGTCTGAATTTTACATAACATACGCCCCAATCTCCAGCCAGAGTGAGTTATTTCCCACTTCCCAAAATAACTCTAGGATTACCTGTCTCTATTTATTTATTTATTTATGTTTCTCTCTATCTGGAATGTCCCCATTCCACAGCCTTTTCCTTATCTTTGTCCATAAGCTACCCTCAAGACACTGCACAAATGCCCCAGACTTCCAGAAGACTTTTTATTCATGCTTTTATCATATTACATTCTCTTTTTTTAATGTCTGCAACACTTCATAATTTTCCTTTTGGGAAAGAAGACAAGTTTTTAAATCTATTCACATTCTGTTTTCCTCACTCACAAGACATGGTATAGTATTTTTCATACCGTAAAGCCTTATAAGTATATGTTCACTTAACTTTAAGAAGTGTCTGTGGTAATTCTGAAAAATCAGCTATACTACTTCTAGAAACAGCCCAGTTAAAATGGCTACTGTGTGGACATCAGCCAAGTGTTACTGAGCACTGGCTCAGAGAAGGGAGGTCAAGTCAAAATGTACAGTAATGTTCACTATGAAAACTTAAAAGACAGGAACAATGCTTTCTGCTTCCTTTATGTACATCACATAGAAGCTAACACAGTGCTAATCATATTGTGACTAATATATTCTTGCTAAATAATTCATATAAACAATAATTGTTTCCAAATTTTTTCAAATAATAAGAAAAGATTCACTATTTTGAAATCAACTGATCAGAGTCCTCAAATATCCAAATTTATTTTTCAACCCTCTAAGGAGAATCACTAAAGTCATAACCAAAAAAACCAGCCAATTTTAGCAATTAAATTGCTGTAAATATCACTTCCAGGTAGTCAGTACACACAAAGTCACATCTCTGACATTTTTCTGTCTACTATTTCTCCGTCTCCTGTTATCCTGCTATACATGAGCACTGTTGTGCATAATGACTATTCTGACTAGAGTACTGTCAGACTCTCTTTATCAAAGGCTGATCTGCGTGCTATCTACTCTATTCATTAAACAAGTAAGACATTTTATTTTATTTACTTTATTTCTGAGTAAACTCTACCCCAACATGAGGCACAAACTCACAACTCTGAGATCAAGAGTCACATGCTCTACTGACTGAGCCAGTCAGACATCTCTATGTTAGACATTTTAGATTTTGAAAAGCAGACATTCACACTAAAACGTGTTTCCGAAGGGCACCTGGGTGGCTCAGTGATTGAACATCTGCCTTTCGCTCAGGTCGTGATCCAGGGTCCTGGGATCGAGTCCTGCATCAGGCTCCCTGCATGGAGCCTGCTTCTACCTTTGCCTATGTCTCTGCCTTTCTCTGTGTGTCTCTCATGAATAAATAGAATCTTTTTTTAAAAAGTGTTTCTGAATAATAGACTTAAGGAGACACCAAAAATCATCTCTAAGAATTCAAGTTACAATGACTTACTATGAAATTAAAGCTACAGCAAGTTCTAATTTGGAGTTTTCCACCATCTCAACCAGAGTTGGAGTGGTGGGAAGCCTTAAAAATGCTAAAACCTCTGTAGTTGTTCGGTGCCACCAAATGGGTGAAGCATCTCAGTTATTTGTAATAGTCATAGGAATGGATGGTTACATAAACACTTATGTGATTAAGAATGACATACCTCGGGGGCACCTGGGTGGCTCCCTAGGTTAAACATCTGACTCTCAATTTTGGCTCAGGTTGTGGTCTTGGGATTGTGGGATCAAGCCCTGTGACAGACTCCACACTCAGCAGAGAGTCTGCTTCAGGATTCTCTCTCTCCCTTTCCCTCTGCCCCTCCCCAGCTGGTTCTCTGTCTCTCAAATAAATAAAATCTTTATTTAAAAAAAAAATGACATACCTCAGTTATAAAGCTGTGGCAGGTAAAACTACAGGTCTGTGGTGAGAAGGTTGAACTCTCTCTCCTCCACTGGCTATTGTGAGAAAGGAAGGACAATTGGATTAAGCAAACATTGATGAAGTGGGACTTAGGGAAACAGAACAGGGAGTATTTTGCTCTACTCTCATCTCAGAAGAATTCATTTTGCTTTCTGGATTCACCCCTAACTAATTGGAAGTACAGAGGCAAAACATCTAGCTTCTGTGGGCCTCAGTTTCTCCTTACACAATACAAGGAAGTTGAACTATATGATCATTATGGGCCCTTCTTTCTTTCTCTTAAGGAGAGACAGGCAATGAACTCTTAATTAGTAATATAATCTCAGATAATACATGCTATGTAGAAAATACAGGGGGCCAAAAGAGTGATGAGGAGTAAGGAGGTGACATGTAAGCTGAACTAAGGCCTATGAAAATGTGGGGAAAATTATGCCAGGAAGAACAGAAAATGCAAAAGCCCCAAGGCAGGAAAAAGGCTACCATGGAGGCTAGAGTAATGATAGGAAATGACATTGGGGAGGTGGGCTTATGGCAAAGAGTTTGAACTCGAGTTTACTACTATTGATAAAGGAAGCCATTAAAAGAATTTGATGCTAGCCAGTGATCTGATCGGATGTAAGCTTTAAGACACTTACCTGAAGAGCTTTGTGGGGAATAGACTGTAGAGAAGCAAGACTGGAAGTAGGTAAGGCAGGAGGATGAGAGTGGTGGCATGGACTAGGGCTTCAGTAGTGAGCCAACGGTGAGAAACAACTAGACCTAAAACTGTATTCGGAAGGGAGCAAATACAAGATCTGCTAACGAACTGGATGTGGGGTATGAAGAACAAAGATGGGTAGGGATGCCTAGTTCTTGATGTGGTCAAATAGATGATTTCATCTACCGTGATAAATTAATATATATGCTTGTTGATAACTTGCAACGATTCAGTTGTCTGAATGTTGCTGAGTTTCCATGGAGATGTCAAGGTTGAAAATGGAGATTTGGGAGACCTCAGCTTATAGATGGTAGTTAAAACCATGGGACTGGATGAAATCTTGAATGCTCTCACATTCACCTTTTTATTATCTACCTGCAGAAAAATTGGATCAGGTACATTAAGTAATTCTTATTAAATTACTTGCCATGGTATTTTGAAGTTTTTTTGGTGCTAATTTAATGAAGCGATACAGATAAGGAGAGAAGCTATGAAGTGTGCTTCTGAAAATACATGGTTTCAGTTGTAGCTTAATTTAACACTTCACTGTTGGTATTTTATGTCCACGCAGTATTTTCCAGGCATAACTTCACCTAATGTTTTCTTTATCTTACTGAAAGGAAAGACACAAGTTTTATCATTTAAATTTACTTTGATTGTATCCCATTACCATTTAGTTTCTGATCTATCCAAAGCCAATTGATTTCCAATTAAGAACAAAGTTTTGTTTAATTTTAAATCCATTTAATTAATTGTTTTAATTCCAAACCTAACAGAGTTGCAGGAAAAAGCTTGGCTTAAAGTTTATTCTTAATGAAGAAAACAGAAGATTGCAGAAACTGGAAACACAAGCTTCTATTGTTAACAATAAGTTCTTTCTCTTTTAGAATAGAATCTTGAGTTGGACCCTTAGTTCCTCCCTTCCGTTAGGATTCTAAGATAAACATTTAAGTCTACTTTACATAAATGGTATGAAAGACAAAGGTTTAATTCTTAAAGAGACAAAGTCTTTATAAATCAGTAAGTAAATAATGATGCATATACCAACAACAATAATTATGCAAAGGATATAATTAGGAAATTCACATAAAAAATATGCCTAACCTCAATTTATGCCTACTGTATCTTGGATTTTTTCTAAATGTTTCTTATTTTAGAATATTAAACTCTAATTTTGAGAAATCTGCCACATAATTCTGTAACCTTCTATAACAGGTCATCCATTTCACTTTCCTTAGCTTCCTAAACTACTTCTCCCAGCCTGCATTGTCCTCCTCATTCATCTCTGGCTTTAATCTTAATCAGCAGAATCACTTTAGATCTAACTGAAGGAAAGTGACGCAGTGAAAGTAGGAAATATTGCTGGTCTTAATTATCAATCACCAATTCTGAGCTCTCTTCTGTACTTTGACTTTTTTTGATAACTCTTATTTTTCCACTTTCTCATTAATCTACTTTTTGAAATTTGTTTTCTGTATTTATTCTTACATTCTCCTCTGCATTGCTTTATATATCAAAATGTCTATGCTTTTCTTGAAATTTCCTAAAGGGAAACCTAATTAAAATTACCACTGAACATTAATTAACATGTAAACATCTCTTTGAAGGTGGAATAGAAATATTTTTGGAAATTCATATCAAGAAAAGGACTCTCAAAAATGATATTTTAGAGTTGAAAACTGGCAGTTGCATTTATACAGGTATTGCTTCTAGCAGGTAACAGGAAAATTGCTCATAGGATAAAAACATTTCTTTGAAGAATTTTTCAAATTGCCCTAAAATATCCAGAAGCTAGGTGTTAAAAGTTCAGAAGCTAAGAACTTATTTTTTCCTCAAAAGGGAAAGAAAAGATTGATTAGAGTGAGCCTGGCAGTCAGACCAACTCTAGTTTGAAGAGGGAAATGAGGCAGTTTTGTAGTTGAAGGCAAGGAGTTAAATGAAGCAATTCTTTCTCTTCTTTACAAAGGCACTTGTTTGATTTTTTTTTAATTCTTCTTTGATGCCATTCTACTCTATCATAATATCAGATCCAGTTTTGACTATTTCTAACTTTTTACCAATGTGGTAACTAACATATTTCATTATTGATTTACCAACAGGACTTAACCTAACACTCTTGAATAGACAGAGCAACAAATGTACAGCGACATGTGGTAATAACAAAAGGTTTTAACAATAGTTCCTGCAATATTAGGTCCAGGGGGGTCCTCATGTGAACAATAACATTAAAATATGTTGGACCACATATTGCTCTTCTTTTACACGAGAGTAACCATCACTTGGGACCCACTTACTGACAGTGGTACAGCTCTGACTGGAGCCAGGATCCTAAACTGGCCAATGCACATGCAACAGAGGCTGATGGACACCACAGTCCTTAGGTGGGTGCTACACCTTTAAAGCAGAAGCCACCTTCCCATCAATCCAGCATTACCCTAACTGACAAATGCAAAAACTGGCACCTAGTCTGCAACTCTTGGAGATGTTGTTTTCCCAAAAGAAACAATGACAGTTTGACTTCAAAGGACCTACCCTATGTCTCTTCCCCTGAAACTCAGAGCCCAGACTCAGTACAAAATTGGGTTCCCTGCTGGACAACAAACATTTTTTCCATTAAGCTCTCAATCTTTTGTCCCTTAGTCTTTATGTTTTATGTTTTATTTTCTTTCTTTCAGAGCCATAAGTTAGTGACAGAATTAGCTAGGTTGATAATTATTGGTTAAAAAATAGACTCTGCAAACTAGGGGTTGAAAAAGCACATCTTGATATAACAAACTTAAAAGCAACCAAAGCAGAGCTTTCTTTTAGTTTGAAAAGAAATTATTTTTGGAGTTAAGAAACTGTATTAAATTGACTCTCCCAACCCACTCTTAGATAATAACCCATCAGAAAGAGCATTAGAAAAAAATATATAAAAGAATGTTGATGGAGTATGTGGGCTGAGAAGACTTGGGTAAAACACAAAATGTATCCATTTGATGCAAAATAGAAATAACTATTAATTTGAACCATTTTTTAAAATCAAAAGCCAACTCTTCTATCAAAATACATTCTATAGCAAAGATGCAAAAATGCACTTCTTTGAAATACTTAAAGAGACAACTCTGATTTCAATCAAAGCATGAAATTTTTCTTGTAACGTTTTTAGATATTAGGCATTTCTGTACCCCAAAATTTATATTCTTAGAAACATACTCACTGAGGAAGGTGGTCCAAGATAGTGACATTGGAAGACCCTGAATTCATCTCCTCCCACAGACACATTGAATCTATACCTATATAACAGAGCAATTCCTCCTGAAGAGGAACTGAAGGCTGACTGAACAGCTTCTGTACAAGTGAGAGAAGGACCACCTAGAGAAGGGTTGAAGAGATGGATACATGCTATTGATGGAAACCCCATCCCACAGATACAACCTGACAACTTTTGATAAGAAGGAATATCACTGAGGGACCTGTGCAATCCTCATCCACTCTGGGGCACAGGGGAAAAAAACAATAGTGTAAAGGGAAGCTAAACTATAAGTGAAGGAAATCCATTTACTAATGATAGATCATCTGCCAGATGGGCAGGGAAATGCTAGAACTCTCCAGGGTTGGAGACATTGGAGAGTGCCTTTTTTTTCTTTTCTTTCTTTTTTCTTTTTCATTTTTTTCTTTTTCTTTTTCTTCTTTTTCTTCTTTTTCTTTTTTTCTTTTTCTTTTTCTTTTTCTTTTTCTTTTTCTTTTTTTTACTTTTCCCTTGCAACTTGATGGAATACCTGAGAAAGGGTCCAGGAGGCTCCATCTTGGTGAGCTTCAGCCCCTCAGTGCCCACACCTACTGCAGCTCTAGTCATCCCACTGAGGCAACCCTGGCATGCAATGCCCCATGACATCCTCAGCGCATCCCCACTCTAGCTCCAGCCATGCCACCAGAATGGCCATGACACAGAGCACCCCGAAATCTCCCAGCCCAAACCCACTCCAGCTCCAACCATCCTGCCATGGTGACCCAGTACACCCTATGACCCCCAGACTGTGCCTGCACTAACTTTAGTTGACCAGCCAAGGCAGCCTTAGTGGATAGCACCCTGAGACCCTCTAGACCATGCCCACTTCAGCTTCAGTTGGTCCTTTAGGGCAGTTCTAAAGAGTGAAAAAGTTTTTAAACCATGGCAACAGAACAAAAAAAGAAACTTATCTCATTTCTCCAAGGAAACTTATTGGAAAGAACATATTCACTTGATCATGTGAATTTAAATATAATCTAAGTGCTTTAGTGTATAGCTTATAGGGTGTGTGTGTGTGTGTGTGTGTGTGTAAGTGGCCCCCTTATCTTAGAACATTTTTTTAAAGATCAAAATAATGTCTAAGACATTGCCTGAACAAAGTATTTATTGAATGAAAAAAAGTTATAATTATATGGCAACTTAAAATCTTGTCTAATGGGATACCCGGGTGGCTCAGCGGTTGAGCTCTGCCTTCAGCCCAGGGCGTGATCCTGAAGACCCAGGATCGAGTCCCATGTCCAGCTCCCTGCATGGAGCCTGCTTCTCCCTCTGCCTGTGTCTCTGCCTCTCTTTCTGTGTCTCTCATGAATAAATAAATAAAATCTTTTTTAAAAAACCTTGTCTAATTATTAAAAATATATTTTTAAAAATCTGAGGTCATGGGCCTCTTTTAGGTTTGACATTCTGGAGTATCATCTGTGCAAAAACAAAGTCTTAAAATCTCAGTGTTTATAGGGTTAAAAAAATCTAGTCCTCAAACTTCCACCATGTTTTGATCCATTCCACAAAATGTCTTGTCAAAGTTGTCCAGCTTCTGCTTAAACAAGTCCATTGAAAATTTAAAACATGGATGTCTGTATCCAGCTATGTGGTACTTGTTTCATTTTCAGGCTCTGAAAATACAGTCAGTTCTCATTATTTGTGGATTCTGTACTTTAAACTTTGCCCATGCGCAAAAATTAATTCATAACCTCAAAATCATTACTCGTAGCATTTTCACAGTTATTCATGGACATGCACAAAATGGCAAAAATTTCTTAATTACAAGACATGCTCCCTCCCAGCTGAAGAGAAAAATGATACTCTGCTTTCTTGTTTTATATATCATTCTGAAAATAAATGTTCTTTTTGGTGATCTCTTTAGTGTCATGTTTTGGGGTGTTTTTGTTTTTCCATTTTTGTGGGCGTTTTTGTTGTTTTCATGTAAAATAGCCCCCAACCTTACTGCTGAAGTGCTGTTCAGTGTTCCTACGCACAGGAAAGCTGTGCTGTACCTTACAAGGGAAAATACAACTGTTAGGTAAGCTTCATTTAGGCAAGAGGTAGACTGTTGTTGGCCATGAGTTCAATGTTAATGATCCAACAATATATATTAAATGAGGTAACTTTAAACAGAAACCCACGTAAGAGAAGGTTGTTATTGATCAGCTGACAAAAAGTTGTAAACAGGGGCTCACAGGAACCTAACCCTATATTTATTTCTCATAGTAGCAAAGATTCAATATTCACTATTCAAGATTCAGTTTTTGTGATAACATTATAGAACATTCACATACTATGAATCATGAGAATCGACTGCCCAAAAAAAGCATATCACAAATCCCAGTATGGGAATGAATATTGAACTTTACTTTCTTTTGTGTACCTTAGTAGTCTCAAATGACAATTTGGAACTTAAGATTCTTTCTCACTGTTAAAAGAATGTGTTTTAGGCTGTCACTTCTAATTTCTTTTTTTTTTTTCAGATTTTATTTATTTATTCATGAAAGACATACACACAGAGAGGCAGAGACACAGGCAGAGGGAGAAGCAGGGTCCATGCAGGGAGCCCGATGTGGGACTCAATCCTGGGACTCCAGGACCATGGCCTGGGCTAAGGCAGATGCCTAACTGCTGATCCACCCAGGCGTCCCCTAATTTCTAATGAGAAAAAAATAACTATAAATCATATTACCTGTGATTACTATGCCTACTACAAGACTTCCATTGTGCTTTTTTTTCTGTCAAGAATTCTCTTGTGCAAAAATACCTATAAATCACAGCCCACTGAAGTGGGTTTATAGTCAACCCCCATGGAAGTGACAAACAGCAAAACGATATTAACGCTGGCTAGAAAATGAGAAGCAACATGATAGAGAAATATGATGGGAAGAAAACTTTTAAATCATCCTTGAAATTTGTAATTCCTAAAGTTTTTCTAGCATTAGAATTCAATGGCAGTTCTTCAGAAATAACCTTCACAACTCTCTAGATTCATTTTATTCTGAATGCACATGTAAAGTATTTGGGTTAGAAACAGATTTTTTAGTAAATTCTTCTAAGTAAATAATAAGTCCATTGGGCCACATTTGCTCTAGTCCTTACCTTTAGAGTAGTACAATGAAAGGCATGTCAATTGTTTTTTGTGATCGGCCAAACACCCATGAGAGACATAAGGAAAATATATTTTCCTCTGCTTATAAAAAGGAAGAAGGAAGCTGTCTTCCTCCCTTTTTGCAAATAAAGTCTCTCCAGCAGCCATATAGTCCCTGCATGTCTCAATTTATAAGAACATCTACCTAGAGAAGTCTTCAAGTTTTGGAGTTTCATCCCTTTTTGACATGTAAATCCCTACTGAGATAGCCCTCCAGACTTCCAGGCACTTTGGGGTTTAAGCTAGGAACCTAGTTCAGGTTCTATGCAGTTAATCTTCTTGGAAGATAAAACAAGCTTTATCGTCCTTTCAAATTAGAGAAATTAAGTAGACAAAGGACTACAGAACTAATTTTGATGGTATGTGAAGATGCTTTTCATGTTCTAAGAGAAATGAAAACAAACATTCCCTGATTTTATAGTTTTTAAGTTTCTGTGGCCCAAGAGCTAGAGCAGGAGCATTGAGAAATCCAGAGAAGTTTTATTTTCCCACACTTATCACAGTCTAGCCTAATAATTCAGAGTTAATAAAAAAAGAGTTAAGAGTTAGACTAATATGGTTAAAGAAGAGTTTACTTAAATGAAAATAGAAAAGATGAGCCTGAAAAGGTAACCTGCATATATACTTTTAAGAACTAAGAGTGTCAAAAAAAAAAAAAAAAAAAAAAGAACTAAGAGTGTCAGGTCAAGGATTTGGTATTATATTCATCCAAAGGTATTAGGATGACTTTTGAGGCTTTGTTATTCAAAGATGTCTATATATCCAACAAGAGATTTCTAACAAATGTCTGGTATATTCAAATGTGAGGCAGGCTCAAAACAGTAGCAAGTGTGGAGTTAAAAAAATGAACTTCTCTGGAATAAATTCTGAAAAAGCCAGAGTCTTCAGAAAAGGCTGGGGATTCTGACTTCTTGAAGTCTGATACAAATTTAGTATAATAGCTTAAAGTAGCTTAACCACATGGACCTGGCTCAGAATGTGCCTAAAGGGGACAAACATCTCCTTAGGCTTGGCTTTTATTGTCACCTCTACCACACTTTTCTCTTGTGATGACCTCTAGCAGTTGTCATTCAAGCCACCTGTAAATTGGAGTTGGTATCAAAAGAACCAAGTGAAACTTCAAGTTTTTTTTTTCCTTTAAAGGTTAAAATAAAACTCTCAAACTGAGGCTATATTATTACTCCATTAAATGAAGTTAAATGGAGATCTA
This sequence comes from Canis lupus familiaris, assembly GCF_011100685.1. Lineage (NCBI taxonomy): Eukaryota > Metazoa > Chordata > Mammalia > Carnivora > Canidae > Canis > Canis lupus. Next base: position 21,815,745 of record NC_049224.1, read on the forward strand.
AATATCAGCTATAAAATCTTTCTAAATGTAAATTCTAACCCAAATTTCAAGAGGGATGAGAGATTCTCTTGAGGGACCAGGGTTTTATTAATATAAATTTTTGGTATATTGTGTGCCAAAGATTCCTCCTTCTGTAAACAGAGCAGAATACAACATAAAATAACATGAACTTTATCCATGGCTTTAATCTTTTAGTCTTGAATCTAGTTCGTCAACACAGAGCCACAGGGGTCTGCCTTTATAGCCCTAACATTCTGCCTTGAGATCAGACTTGCTGACGGAAAAAAAAAATAATAATAAGTTTCTCTCTCATAAAATCCATATCCTCAAAATATTGAGGTAAAGAGGGAAATGGTCCGAGATGGTAGTGTAGGAACACTCTACCTGAACACACCTCTTCCCAGAGACATCAAATCTACAGCTACATATGGAATTAATCCTGGTGAAAAAAACCTGAAAACTATCCACAACAAGGGATAAAAGGGTCACATTGAGATGAATAGGAGAGGCAGAGGCATTTTCTCACCAAAAAATCCCACCCCCAGTGCAACAAACCACAATAGGGAGTGATCTCACAGGTCTAGAGCTTTTTCCTGTGGAGTGAGAGGTTTGCACTGCACATCAGGCAATCCAACCCTTGGAACCTGCATGGGAGAGATGAGGCTTTAAAAATGGTTGACCTTAGAAACCAATGGGGCTTACATCCAGAGGGCCCAGGGGGCTGTGAGAATCTGACATGCCTTTTGAAGGCCTCAAGGGACCTCACTCATCTTGGGCTGTGAGAATCTGACATGCCTTTTGAAGGCCTACAAGAGACCTCACTCATCTTGGCACCCAGTAGAAAGGCAACAGTTTGAGAGGTAACTGGATTATATGAAGAGAAGATTGATTCGCTAAACTTAAGGCTTTTGCTGAGGGGCTTTCTTTAGGGACAGAAGTGCTGGCATGTGCCATTTTTACACTCTTCCTTTACCTAGCTCAGGCAAGCACACATGAACATCACCTCACTAACGTGTGCCTCGTACCCAGTGCCCTTTCCAGGCCTCACTAAAGCCACAGAAGGGACCTGCCTAAGCAGTCTTCTTTTGTGTCACTAAAACTGGATGTAACTAGTGCTCTTTCCCTGCCTCTCTAAAGCTGTGGACGTGCCCCACTCTCAACACTCTTTTGCAGGCCTTGTTAAAGCTGGTAGATAAATGCAGTCCACAAGGGGATACACCTTAATCTCCTGGTTCTAGTGGCCACAGGTGCTTGCATTCCTAGGCCTCACTGTACTGCAACAATTGAAAAGATAGTTTTGGACAGGCTACCATTTCCAGGGCGCTGCACAGATAGCACACTGAAACATACCCCTAGTCTGCCTGTAAAAAAACGTCCATTTGTTTGTCCTGGAACTTCAACCTGAGGGACAGGCTTCAGATTTGCCACAGAGACATGCTGAGAAGCATAGGCAGGGAGACACCCCTCCCCATACCTCACCACAGATCACTGATATCTCCCAGAAAGAAGCTTGTATACTCATTTTAAAACCTGATTTTTGCAACTGTGACCCAGGGGACACCTCAAGATTTCCTGATTTAGAGGTTAGCAGGTTTACAATTGTGATCCCACAAGACTGAACATATTTGAATACTGACAACAATGGTATGAAACTAGAAAGCAATTACAAGAAGAAAACTGGAAAAATTACAAATATAGGGCAATTATACAATATGCTACTGAACAACCAATAGTCAATAAAGAAATAATGGGAAATAATAAATATTAGAGCTTAAATAAGCGAAATAGAAACTGAAAAAAATAGACAAGATCAATGAAATTAAAGAGCTAGTGTTTTGAAAAGATAAACAAAATTGAAAAACCTTTTGCTGGACCCACCAAGAAACAAAGAAGCCTCACATAAATAAAAATCAGAAATGAAAACAAAGAAGTCACAAATGATACCACAAAAATACAAAGGATTATGAGACTACTATGAATAAATTATACAATAACAAATGAGACAATATAGAAGAAATGGATAAACTCTTAGAAACATTCAATTTTCTAAGACTGAATCGTGAAGAAATAGAAAAATCTAAATAGACTGATTACTAGAGATTGAATCAGAATTCAGAAACCTCCCAAGAAACAAAAGTCCAGACCAGACAGCTTCACTGATGAATTTCTGTCAAATATTCAAAGATTTAATACCGATCCTTCTCCAATTATCCTAAAAAGCTGAAGAGGAGGAAATGCTGCTAAACTCTTTTCATGGGGCCAACCTGACCCTAATACTAAAACTAGACAAGGACACCAGGCACACACACACACACACACACACACACAAAATAACAGGCCTACATCCATACAGCATATATCTAAAAATTGTCAACAAAATATTAGCAAACCAAATTCAATAATACATTAAAAGGATCATGCACCATGATCGAGTGGAATTTATTCTAGAGATGCAATCAATAATGGTTCAACATATGCAAATCAATCATTGTGACATACCAGATTAATAAAATGAAACATATGGGGATCCCTGGGTGGCTCAGCAGTTTAGCGCTTGCCTTCAGCCCTGGGCGTGATCCCAGAGACCCGGGATCGAGTCCCATGTCAGGCTCCCTGCATGAGGCCTGCTTCTCCCTCTGCCTGTGTCTCTGCCTCTCTCTCTCTCTCTCTGTGTCTCTCATGAATAAATAAATAAAATTTAAAAAGATAAAATATAAATAAAATGAAAGATAAAAACCAGATGATCATCTTAGTAGGTACAAAAAAAAGAATTTGACAAAATTCAACATCTATTTATAATAAAACTCTTAACAAAATGGTATAGAAGGAATGTACATCAACATAATAAGGGCATATTGACAAACGCACAGCTCACATACTCAATAGTAGAATGCTGAAAGCCTTTCCTCTAGGATCAGGAAGAAAAGAAGGACGCTCACTCTCACCACTTTGATTCACCATATTATTAGAGGTCCAGCCAGACAAATTGGGCAAGAAAAAATAAATAAATAAAAGGCATCCAAATTGGGAAGGAAGAAATAAGTGTCACTATATGCAGATGACATGATACTATGTATAGAAAACCTTAAAGACCTCATAGAAAAATTGTTGGAAGTAATAAATGATTTCAGTACAGTTGCAGGATACAGAACCAATATACAGAAATCTGTTGTGTATTGATACACTAGTAATGAACTATTAGAAATAAACATGAAAATAATCATATTTCTAATTGTACCCAAACAAATTCCTAGGAATTAATTTAACCAAGGAAGTGAAAGATCTGAACTGACAACTATAACACTGATGAAATAAATTTAAGACACAGATAAGTGGAAAAATATTCTATACTTATGGATTGGAAGAATTAATATTATTAAAATGTCCATACTACCTAAAGCAATCGATAGATTAAATGCAATCCCTATCAAAATTCCATGGCATTTCTTATGGAATTAGGACAAATAATTTTCAAATTTTATGGAACCACAAAGGACACCAAATAGTCAAAGCAACCTTAAGAAAGAAGAATAGGGGCACCTGGGTGGCTCAGTGGTTCAGTATCTGCCTTCAGCTCAGGGCGTGATCCTGGAGTCCTGGGATCAAGTCCTATATCAGGCTCCCCACAGGGAGCCTGCTTCTTCCTCTGCCTATGTATCTACCTCTCTCTCTCTGTGTCTCTCATGAATAAATAAATAAAATCTTTGAAAGAAAGAAGGAAAGAACAAAGCTAGAGATATCACGATTCCTGATTTTTCAAACTATGCTACAAAGCTATACTAATCAAAACAGTATGGTGTTGTTATTAAAGCAGGCCCATAAATCAAAGGAATAAAATAGGAGAATAGAAGCCCCCCTCCGAACCCATACACATATGGCCAATTAATTTACAATGGGGAAAGTACAGTCTCTTCAATAAATGGTGCTGAGAAATCTATACAGCCATATAAAAGAGAATAAAGCTGGGCCATACACAACAATCAACTCAAAATGGATTAAAGACATAAATGTAAGACCTGAAACCATTTAATTCCTAAAAGAAAACTTAGGCAGCAAGCTCCTTGACATTGGTCTTGGCTATCAATTTTTGGATCTGACTCCAAAAGTAGAGGCTACAAAAACAAAAATAAACAAGTGGGGATATGTGAAATTAAAAGCAGTAGAAACAGCAAAGGATACCATAAACAAAATGAAAAGGTAACCTACTGAATAAGAGAAAATATTTGTAAATCATAAATCTGATAAAAGGTCAATGCCCAAAACACATAAAGAATTCAAACAACTTAATAGCAACAAGCAAACAAGCAATCTGATTTAAAAATGGGTAAAGGATCTAAACAAAGACATACAGATGGTCAACAGGGACATGAAACAATGTTCAGCATCATCAGAGAATGGTAAATCGAAACCACAATGAGATATTACCTCACATCTGTTAGAATGGTTATTATCGAAATAACAAGCATTGGAAAGGATGTGGAATGAAGGGAATGCTTGTACACCGTTGGTGGGAATGTAAATCGCTGCACTCACCATGGTAAACAGAATGGAGGTTCTTCAAAAAATTAAAAATAAGAGGTACCTGGGTGGTTCAGTCGGTTAAGTTTCCAACTCTTGGTTTCAGCTCAGGTCATGATTTCAGGGTCCTGAGATCAAGCCCTGAGTTGGGGTCTGTGCTTAGTGTAGGGTCTGCTTGTCCCTCTCCCTCTGCTCGTCCCCCTTCTCTCTCTCTCTTCCTCTCTCTTTCACTCTCAAATAAGTGAATAAAAGTTTTTAAAAATAAAAAATAAAAATAAATAAAACTACCATATAATTCAGTTATATTACTTGTGGGTATTTACTAGAGCAAAACAAAAACACTGACTTAAAAAAGATACATACACCCCTATGTTAATTGCTGCCTTATTAATAGCCAAGACATGGAAGGAACCTTAGTGTCCATCAATGGATGATGGATAATGAAGATATGATACACACACATACACACACACAGACTGAAATATTAGCCCATAAGAAAGAAGAAAATCTTGTCATTTCTGACAACATGGATTGACCTTGAGAGTACCATGCTAAGTGAAGTCAGACAGAAAAAGACAAATACTATATGATTTCACTTTTTTGTGGACTCTAAAATACAAGCAAACAAAGAAAACAAAGTTTATAGAGACAGAGAATAGACTGGTGACTATCAGAGGGGGAGGGGCATGGGGATGAACAAAAAAGGTGAAGGCGATTAATTGTATGGTGATGGATGGTAACTAGGCTATGGTGATCACAAATATCCAATTATTATATTGTACACTGGAAGTTAATATGTTACATACCAATTTTTACTGCAATAAAAAAACTGAGGTAAATAAATAGTGATTGTATTTGTTACATCAATTGCTCCTATGGTTATGGCAGTTCACATGATATTTATTTTATCATCACGTGTAATTTAGTTTGACATCTGTGAATGAATATCTGAAACATTCCTAGTTATAATTTTCTAGCTCTTAATAGAGTGTAATTAAAGTGTTTATAGGCATTGTGAATTTAATTGACGTGTAAACAATATGCTAGTAGATGATAAGTACATAGTAATTTTCACATCAAAAATTGAAAGTAAATAAGAAACTTTTTTCCTTGTAATTCTTTTGACAGAGCCTCTTTCAATGCTTAACTTATTTTTTCTCATAATCATGTTTTTGAGTAGTTTTGGTGCAAAATTAGAGATTTTAGCCTTGATAAGTGCTGTGTTGAAAACTGAATTAAAGGCAAACTTAAATAATTTAGAAGATAAAAAATACAGAGGAATGAGTAAGAATTGGAGGTTATAGAAGCACCAAAAGGAAATTATTTACAAAAGAAATACTTACTTTGGAGGGGAAAATAAGTGATTCTACAGCATCCTTCCACCGTTCCCCACCCTATGTATGATTTAGAGCTTCTGTGGCATGAGCTAGACCTGAATTTAAATGTCCATATGTCTGTCATTTAATATGTACATGTCCTTGGACATACTTGGGTACTCTTTTAGCTACAGGTCCTTAATATGTAAAAAGAGCATCTTCTCTCTTTCTCTCCTTCCTTAACAGTTAATTTGCTAGGAAATCTTTGTAAGAATTCATACTGGCTCTACCTTGAAATATGTCCATGCTACTCCAGGTGCCCATTATCCCTCATCTGAATGTTGTGATATGCTTCTCCTTTGCCTCCTGGTTCCAATCTTGCTCCTTTCTGTCCTTAATGCAGCAGCCCCAGTGAACCTTTGAAAATTTAAGTCAGATTGTGTCACTCTGCTCCTCTAAACCTTTAGTGATTCCGCTTCTCATCCAGAGTAAAAGCCAGGGTTCTTATAAAGGCTTACAAGGCCTGACTTGCTCTAGTCCACAGTGAACTCTTAGGCTCTCTAACTGCTATGCTCCTGTCACTCTGACTTTTTCCCTATTCTTTGAATCCAACGGGCACCTACCTTAGGAATACTCTTCCCCCAGATGTCTCAAGTGTTTGCTTAAATATTAATTCCTAATGAGACTTTCTTTGACTACTTTAAAATTATGACTAATCCCTCCCTGCCCTATTCACTATCTTTCTCAGTTCAATTTTTCCCTAGCATTCTAATTTCTAAGATACTATATAACTTTCTAATTATGCCTATTATCACCTCTCTTCTCCCTTTAGTATGTAAACTTAACAAAGGAGGGATTTTACTATTTTGTTCATTGATGTATATCAAGCTTCTGGAACAGTGCATTGAAACTAGTAGGTAGGGAGGTAGGGATCCCTGGGTGGCTCAGTGGTTTAGCACCTGCCTTTGGGCCAGGGCATGATCCTGGAGTCCTGGGATCAAGTCTCACGTCGGGCTTCCTGCATGGAGCCTGCTTCTTCCTCTGCCTTCATCTCTGCCTCTCAATCTCTCTCTCTCTGTCTCTCATGAATAAATAAATAAAATCTTTAAAAAAAAGAAATTAGTAGGTAGTCAATAAATATTTGTTAAATAAATGAAAAAGCACCTATGCCAATAAGTGTTGTTTTGAAGATTAAAGTTTCATAGTACCACTATATTCTTGCCTAGATATTTCTAAGCCTTTCTGTTTATAAAAAGTCATAAGTTACCCTCATATTTTCAATAGAAAAAGAATTAAATATAAAAGACATAATGTAACAACCGTTTTAAAAATGAGCTATATATTTTTTTTGCTTCATTAATATACTTGCTTGCTTTGAGGCCTAGAGCCCCGGGCCACTGAAACATTCATAGCTTTATTAGACGCATTTTAGCTAATCCTACTGCCAACAGAACATCCTGAAGAGATTAAGCGTCTGTGGAAACAGTAAATACACACACACACACACCGTCAGGAACAATAACCAGTTTTAAGATCGAGACAATGAAGGAAGATCCCAGCAATAGCACTAAGAAGTTACAAAATATACTGAGATCTAAATAATGTTTCCATCTCAGTCAACACATTTAATATGTACATGTCCTTGGACATACTTGGGTACTCTTTTAGCTACAGGTCCTTAATATGTAAAAAGAGCATCTTCTCTCTTTCTCTCCTTCCTTAACAGTTAATTTGCTAGGAAATCTTTGTAAGAATTCATACTGGCTGGTAAAAAAAATTCATACTAAGCTGGTAAAGCTTAGTTAACTGCATGATAAGTAGGAGAAAAAAAGAAATATTAATACCTCCTTGAACTGTGGTGAAACATACATTATATAATGTGTGCAAGTTCCTAAATGAAGCACTTATTCCTCAGTAAAGTTGATTTTGAAAAATAAAAAGCAGGTATACTACACTTTATAGTTTGATATCAAAATTGTTTCAAGTTTTTAAATTTTATTTTCTCTGATTATAACAAGCAAGGCAGGGCAGCCCAGGTGGCTCAGCGGTTTAGTGCTGCCTTCGGCCCAGGGCGTGATCCTGGAGACCCAGGATTGAGTCCCACATCAGGCTCCCTGCATGGAGCCTGCTTCTCCCTCTGCCTGTGTTTCTGCCTCTTTCTCTCTCTGTCTCTCATGAATAAATAAATAAAATATTAAAAAAAAACAAGCGAGGCATACTTTCTATATTGTTAATTTCCCCAATGATTTCCCTCTTGAGAAGTTCCATGAAGATTATTATGCATACACCAATACGTTGTCATTCTCATTTATGACTCAATCTTCTGTGATTTTGGTTATTCCACACAAATAAAATAACAAATGTGAATGTCTAAACCTGATGTCTAGTCTCTGGACTCATGTAGACCCCCTTCATGAAACACAGCCTGAAATGGCCTACTAATATGTCTCTACCATATCCTAAGTGCAATTCCAATTTTTCGGTAAGTTTCAGGACATAGTCTCTCTTTTCTAGGAGACTCTTGAGGTACTCAGGAGATAAAACAAAACAAAACAAAAAACAATTTTCTTATTCACTCTCATGAAATGATTATTATATGTGTGTGTATGTTGCATACACACACACACACACACACACACACGTTAAAAGGTTAAGGGCACCTGGGTGGCTCAGTTGGTTGAGCACCAGACTCTTGATTTTGGCTCGGATCATGATCTCAGGTTTAAGAGATTGAGCCCACAGTGCGTTCCATGCTCAATGGAGTGCCTGCTTCTCTCTCTCTCTGTCTCTAAAATAAATAAATCTTTTTTAAAAAGCAAATTAAAAGGTTAAAAGTCTGAAGTATCTGCCTAAATTATCCTTGAGGGCAACTCAAAGGTATATGCAAATGAATATATAGAGAGAGTTCAATGAATATAGAAATTAAATGAAAACTTTAACAAATGTTGTCAACAACTGTTTCTAAATCTGCCAACCCTTGCTTTCATCCTTTATAACAATAATTTCTGTGCCTCGTAGATTTCATTTTAACAGGTAAATTTTAGCCTTAAGTGTTCTTAGCATGTTATTTTAGTTTGTTGCTTGGGAAGTTTTTCACATTTGCAAATTGATGATTGATTTGACTCCAGGGCATTGAGGTCCAAAGTTTTGTCTTAGTGATTCCTTTTAACAATGTGATATTTTGGAGTCTATCATGATTACTTACAAACTATATGAAAGGTTGTCATAACAACCAAAACGTAATAGCTTAGTGTTCCAGATTTTCGGGTTTATTTTTCATACTTCAGTAATATCATCCCTCTGCAGTGCTTGAAACCACTTATAAAGTAAATGAAATGTTTACCATGAGCATTAAGAAGGAATGCTTAAGGAATTTCCTATAAATAAATATATCTGTACAATTCATCAACATATGTCTCTATATAAATGTCTGTATGGGGACACCTGGGTGGCTCAGCGGTTGAGTGTTTGCCTTCCGAGATCCCGGAATCCTGGGATCGAGTCCCATATTGGGCTCCCTTCAGGGAGCCTGCTCCTCCCTCTGCCTGTGTCTCTGCCTTTCTCTGTGTGTCTTTCATGAATAAATAAATAAATAAAACCTTTTTTTAAAAAAGTCTGTATGTATACACATTTTATCTGTAACATATATGTAAATATATGCTTTATATCTGTATGACCTGTCCTCTCCCCGCATATCCATGACCTCAAATTCTGTCTATCCCTCAAGACCCAAACTCCATAAAATTGTCTCAGATACACCAGCCATCCAGCTTTCCCACGCCCTCATAGCTCTTTCTGAACTTCTTTTCCAGCACTTATCCTATCCTAATTGTACTCAATTTATGTGTATAAGCATCTATCTTTCTCCCGGGTTTCTGCACTTCTGAAAGATGGGAAATACCATCTTAACTTCTTGCTTTGTTTCTCTCAAAGACCACTACAGTATCTTAAAACACAGGATTTTATAGATATTTATAGATATTGAATACAATAAATAGATGTCTTAGTCAAGCAACTCCTTGGGCAGGGCACACAGAGCTCTGCTTGATGGAGTAGTGACATCCTATGTACATATGCAAATGGGGCTGCCTTCAACTTTAGAGTTCACATTCATCTTATTAAATATTAAAATGAGTTCTCTGTAGAGTACTACCTCTTACTGTCACTTGATTAACTGCACTATAAAGTTATTTTATAATGCCAGAGAAAGTGCTAAGTATTCAAGACATCAAAAGACCTTACCATGGGTCTTAGAATGTAGGGGCCTTAAGATTTTAAGACCAGAATTAAATTAAGAGTAGAGACAGAGAAGCCAAAATACTTTTCACATTGCCTGGCTTCTTGAAGAATTTTCTATTCTTATTATTTTTTCGAGTCACAATGTAAAGATCCAGTTTTTATATTTTTGCAGACTTTAAGAGAATTGCTAAATAATCTAATAAAGACAACTGGGGCAACAAGAAATACTATTTTCCTGCATTTAATTTCCAAATACCTCTTATAGTGAATATTCTAACCCATCCACTTTTAATGCTCTAACTTTGACCCTCATATTCCCATTCTCAGATTACCATTTCCTGGTTGTTATTCTTCTCTGGTTTCTTTTCTTATTAGGCTATCAGGCAAGTAGTTGTAAATTAATATTGCTCTTGTCACCCACATGTAAAAGGTTGTAGCCCACCATCAATCCTATAGCTCAAGATGTCAGATTGGCCCTCCCTGCCCTGCCCACCCTGTCTCACCATGACCTTTCCTTTACCATACTTCTCTATCTAGTCTCATCTTAAGATACTCAGTTGAGTTAGGGACAAAATAGGGCTAGGTAGGAAGAGATAGGTAGGGGGCTACGGAACCAGAGTCACAAAAATCCCAAAAACGCTGAGATGTAAGGAAACCAGAGATAAGGATACAAGCCAGACTACCCTGCCCTAAGTGTTGGAGGGGAGGGTGTCTTTTTTATGATAGTCACCTGTGACCAACAAAGCATAACCAGATTCCAAAGAAGAAATAAACCATTAAAGATGTTATCACTAGTCCTTACTCAATGGTGATATCAATAGATATGTTGAAAGGATTTAGGTTTCCTGGTAGGCTTTCAATAAAAGACCAACCCTACAAGCCCCCCCCCAGTGGCAACCCCGTTGGGACCCCTCTCACATCTGAGAGCTTTCTTTGTACCCTCGCTTAATAAACTTCTATCACTTTACTCACTCTCCTTTGTCCGTGAGATTCATTCTTCGACTCCGTGAGACAAGAACCAAGCTCTCCCATATCACAGTGAGGGCTTCTTCATACTTCTAGAAATCTTACTTGTTCTCATATGTTCAACTATGTTCATATTCTACTGTATACTTGGAACAGTCTTCAGTTTAATTCACTTCCACACACATTAGCTGAGCTCTCACTGCTTACTGGAGACTGTGCTAGATGCTAGGAACACAAAAATGTAAATATACAGCAGCTGCCTTTAAGGATATTTCATTCTTATAATCTTTCTTTGTCGATCCATTTGGTCTTTTCTGTACATGCTTAAGATACTTCTGAGAAAGAAAATATCTGATTTGTCTGACCTCGTGCTTATTGTTTTATTCCATAGATTCTCTTACTCCATATTCCATAGCTCTTCTTCAGCTGTGTTATGTCATCTGTAACTTCTTAGGTCAGATTTTCTCTGGGAAACACTTTGAAAATACTAGAATTATAATAATATTCATATTTCCTAAAATAATGGGTTATGTAATAGGTATAACTAAAGCATACTTATGCTCTGAAACTTTTGTATATGAAAATGATATACCCTGTGGAGTTCTAGAAGACATTAATCTTTTTTTTTTTTAAGATTTTATTTATTTATTCATGAGAGACACAGGGACACAGGCAGAGGGAGAAGCAGGCTCCCCGCCTGGAGCCCAATGCTGGACTTGATGCCAGGAGCCTCTGATCACAACCTGAGCCAAAGGCAGATGTTCAAACACTAAGCCACCCAGGCAGCTTCAAAAGACACTAATCTCTGGTGAAAATAATCAGAAGCCTTGTTGCGTCTGGGAGATAGGGACAGGGATAGATGGGGAAGGGACATGGGGAAACAATATGCTTAAGCTTTGCATTAAACAGGAGTATGTATTTATCTAAATATATCAAATAGCCACTACGGTTTTGCCCTTTTCTCTGTGTGTAATTTTTATTTTTTTATGTCTTTGTCTTGTATTTATTTCTTAGCTGTTTCATGCCTTTCCTTCAGTTCCTTCATTCAATTTCAAGCAAATCTATCCTTCTTTAGGCATCTTTAACTTCAAAGATTATTGTTGGTTTTTTCCCCTCATTTTTCCTGGTCAGTTTTTGTTTCACACCCCCCAGACCCAACTCCTGTTCTAAGATTTTGAATTTTTAATTTAAAATGTTTTTTTTCCTTCAATATTTGCAAATGTTTAAGGATATTTAATTCAGTTGGATTGTGTTAAGATTTCTTCTATTTCAAGGATGGTGTTTATTGTGGAATTGTCATCAGCTGAAATGAAATTCTATGAATACAAATTTCTTACAGTAACTTTGTATGAAACTGTTATATGCTATTCTCCTTGAAATATTATTTTCCTGTACTAGTAATACAATTATATGTAGCCAGAGAGAGAGAGTTTAAGGAGGCTAACTAGGTTTCTTAATTCAAAACCATTATTTTCTTTTGATGTGAAATGTTACTGTTTCTTTAACCAAGATTGCACTTGTTTCAATGAGAGGGCTTGGTGTATATACTGTTTTTGTGACTCTCTCTTTCTTTTTTTTACAAGAAAATTTCCTTTTGTTTCCTTTTCTTCATTCACCAGTAAGCCTCTAAGAGTGCCTCTTCCTGTCACTTGCAGTTACTCAGAAGTGATGCCATTCTAAAACCCTACATTGGGCTCTGCTCATTCTCAAGTCCCTTCATTTACACTATAGCCAGTGCTCCAATCTATAAGATCTCAAGCTGATTCTCAGTGTTTTCCTATTCTGAGTGCACTTGGTTTTTGAGAGTGATTTTATCCGTATCCTAACATCCCCAGTATCCCTACCTCCACCCCTCATTCATATCCTCTCTAACCCTACCCCATCTGTTTGTCTCCCCTTGTGTATAGGCTCTAGACACAGTGTTGCCCGTCATAATGCTTATTTTTCAACTTAGAGATAACTTAAAATCTGTCCCTTAGTCTTTTGATTCCTGGACCCAATTCCTGTGTGTGTGTGTGTGTGTGTGTGTGTGTGTGTGTGTGTGTCTGTTTAGGGTTCTTCACACAACAAGCAACGCTCAAGACACCAAGAGGGTACCAATAATTCAACTGAACTCAGCTTAATTCTGTTACTATCTATCTGGAGACAGACAAAGGGCTCACTTAGTGCACAAGCCCACCCTCCAGTTTAGAGGTCAATTGTAAGCCCAGGTTGTTACCTGTACTCTGGCTGCCTATAAATCTGAGGTTCCCACAGACCCCTCTTTAGGTTCAAGTAATTTATGAGAAAGGCTCACAAAACTCAGGGAACTTTATTCACTAGATTATTGACATATTGCAAAAGATATTAAAAGATCCAAATCAACAGCCACATGAAGAGATACATAGGACAAGGCCCTGAGCCAAGGAAATTCTGTCCTCATGGAACTTAAGGACTGACACAGAGGCACATGGAAGTATTCTGATGAAGCCCTCCGAACCCCCTCCTTTTTTTTTTTTTTTTTTAAATTTTTTATTTTTCCTTTTGGGTTTTAATGAAGGTTTTATTACTTAAGCATGATTGATAGCTCATTGGCTATTGGTGATTGAATCAATCACCTAGCTCTTTTCCCTCCCTCTACAGGGAATGGGAAAGTTCCCACCTTTTTGCTTAAGGTTGTTTCTCCTGGCAACCACCCAGCATCCTTAGCAGCTTTCCAAAAGTCATCTTTAAAAAAAAAAAAAAAATTATTTATTTACCCATGAGAGAGAGAGAGAGAGAGGGGCAGAGACACAGGCAGAAGGAGAAGCAGGCTCCATGCAGGGAGCCCAACATGGGCCTTGATTCCAGGACTCCAGGATCACGCCCTGGGCCGAAGGCAGGCCCTAAACCACTGAGCCACCCAGGGATCTCCAAAAGTCACCTTCTTTAACATAAACCCAGTTGTGATGGAAAGGAACTTGTTATGAATAACAAGACACCCATTTCACCTTTATGGCTCTGAAGCATTCTGGGGAACTGAGGGCAAGAGATGAATTATAACAAAAGATGCTCCCATTGTTCTTATCTCAGGAAATTACAAGGTTTTGGGATCTGTGAGCCAAGAACAGTGGATGAAAATTAAATATATGGGAGGAACATATTTTAGTCACCTAAATGTCCAAATATATGCATTTCTTGTAAATCACTGTGTCAAACTTAGTTACAGGGACACCTGGGTGGCTCAGTGGTTGAGCATCTGCCTTCAACTCAGAGTGTGGTCCCGGGTCCAGGGACTGAGTCCTGAACCGGGCTCCTTGCGAAGAGTCTGCTTCTCCCTCTACCTATGTCTCTGCCTCTATGTCTTGAAAAAGTAAATAAAATCTTAAGAAATAAACTTAAAGTCACAGATTATGGGTGAATTTGCTTTCCCTGCTGATCAGTAAGGTTTTTCTGGAGGACACGGAGGGGAACTTAGATTTAGAAAGTGTCTATCTGTTCTGGCTGCTATACCAGAATATCATTGGTATTTAATAAATAACAGAGGTAGGAACGCCTGGGTGGCTCAGCGGTTGGTTGAGCGTCTGCCTTCAGCTCAGGACTTGATCCTGGTGTTCCAGGATAGAGTCCTGCATCATACTTCTGCACAGAGCCTGCTTCTCCTCCTTCTGCCTGCGTCTCTGCCTCTGTGTCTCTGATGAATAATTTTTTTTTTTTTAAGTAAATAACAGAGGTTTATTTCCCACAGTTTTGGTGGCTGGAAAGTCCAAGATAAAGGTGCTGGCAGATTCAGTGTCTGGTGAGAGCCTGCTTCATGGTTTACAGATCGCTGCCTTCTTGCTGTGTCTTCACATGGCAGAAAGGGGTGAAGGAGCTCTTAGGGGTCTCTTTTAAAAGGGCAATAACCCCATTCATGACTGCTCCAATATCATGATCTAATCACTTCCCAGAAGCCCCACCTGCAAATATCATCACATGGGGGATTAGGTTTGAACATATGAATTCTGGGGGGGGACACATACGTTCGGTCCATAGCAGGAAATTCCTTTTTCCTATGACAACAGAAATATTTACAACTCTCTTTCTAAAATCCAGAGTTGTCTTTTTTCAGACAATTCGTATTAAATCCCATAAGGGAAAAAATTGCAAGCCAGATTCTTGCTGTAAAATCATCCTACTGATGAGAAAAAAGGTGAAAGAAATGCAGATAAAATTAAATTTCCTTACTACTTGCAGCCCATTGATAAACACCTGAGACAGGCAGAGTATGACATTTCTCAAGAAACTCACAGCTGCCTTAATGTTAAATGCTTTGCTAGAGGCAAAAAGCAACCTTAACTTGACAATAGCCGCATCTCCAGGATCCTGTCTGTTTAACCTATGAAAATTTTCCTTTAGAAGCTTCCTTTACCTCTACCCTCAACTTAAAAGTATATAATCAATCACTCCTCACAATCACAGTGCAGCTCTGTCCATGGGTCTTTTCCCTGTGCTTTAATAAAAACTTATCTATTTGCACCAAAAACATCTTAAGAATTTTCTTGACCGTTCACTCTCCACACTACATACTGTGTACATGAGAAAGTGTTTTTTGTACTGTAATTGGGAGCAATGTCCCCAAAAGCTCAGACTGTTAGGGGAAAAGTAGCATTTGAGAATTCTAGATTATCCTGTTTTTTTAAATGGTAATAAAATGATAGTATAATTATTATTATACATATTATATGTCATATATATTACATACTGGGTATAGCAAAATATACTCATGTTAAACAGTTTCAGTTCTGCTATACTGCCTGCAGACAAACCAATTAATCTCTGGTTGTGTGAAAATCCATGGCTTCCCTGTTATGTATATGGAGGGAAGAAACTCCAGGAGTGGTTCAGTAGCTGAGAAAGGAAACCATGACCATTGAACCATCAGAAATTGAGCCATTTTCTAGGTCAAAATATGATACATCAGTAATTTTATATGGTTCCATTTAATATATACTGTCTGGGGAATGTGTGATGGATTTTGGTAGTTAGCAGAGCTTGAGCATGAATAGTGATTTCTCACTACAGTTTATAGATAGAACTGTACTGAGAAAGGCTCTTAAGACATAATGTATGAGAAATTTTTATAATATTAATTAGAGAAAATCAGGGTTAAGATATTTAACTGATCATCTCCTGCTATTAGGCATCAGGAGAGAATTTCCTAGACTGGCTCCCCATATACTTGGAAATATTATTAAATCCAATTAATGTTCCTCTTACCTCCATCTATTTAAATATATTTGTTGAAGGCTTAATATTTACCAAGCATGGTACTAAGTTTTGGAATCCACCAAAGAAAACAAAGCTTGTTCTAAAGGATATAGAGTCCTGCTAAAAGACTCAGTAATTATTTAATCCAGTTATTGTGCACCTGCCTTTTGTCATATCTGGGAAGATTGGGAGGACAGTAAATTTTAGTAGGAATAATCTGAAAAATTCAAATTTGAGATGAATTTGTTCAGGAATACTATAAAGTTGTACTATTTTCCAATGTACAAAGTAAAATGAAGAGGACTAGACAAGGGAACAAACGTGCTCCAACATGATGCTGTGTCCATCTGGAAAAAGAGATTCAATTTTCTAATTTTTATAAAGATGTCCAATGGGTAAGTGAGGTCCACCAAAATGATAGAGAAGGTGGAAAGGCTCAAAACTGAAAACTGCAGCTCAAAAAATCACTTTGAAAGCCAAAAACGGTGTATCGCCATCATTCTGGCTCCTGTCACATATGGAAAGTGCTGAAGAGATTTTTTTCCTTACTTAATCAAGCTTTTATATCGTAATCACATTTGCAATTGTAGATACAATTCATTTTATAAAGATTTATTTAAGAGAGAGAGAGCGAGCGAGCATGCATACGTGTTTGATTGCGGGGAGGAGCACGGGGGGAGAGTATCTCAAGCACACCCGCCACTGAGCAAGGAGCCCAGCACTGGGACTTGATCTCACAACTGTGAGATCATGACCTGAGCCAAAATCAAGTTGGATGCTTAATCAACTAAGCCACCCAGGCAGCCCACATATAATTCATTCTAAATCAGAAGAGGCCTTAGAAAATTGTATTGACACAGAATTCTACAATGAAAGATTCAGTAATACAGAGACAGAGGTATTCCACTGAGGGTAGGCCAAGATTTGCTGCAGTAACAATCCTATCCCCAGATGATTAAAACAATGCAAGTTTCTTGCTCGTTCTATATATTTAACAAATGGCTGTACTCACTAGTCTCAGGAAGCCAAGCTGATGGAGGCTCTATCCCTGCAGCATGAGGAAGGGAACTTGATATCAACTGTACAATGTTTTTAAGCTTCTAGGAAGGAGTAACAGATCACTTCTGCTCTTATTTTCATTTGTCAAAGCAAAGGAGACAGAGTTCAATCCTGCCGTGCACACAGAACTGGCATAGTTGTGAAAAACCCTAATGACTACTCTATTAGATTAGGGAAAGACCAAAACAGCTCGTACACATATTCAAATAGGAGTTCAAGTCTGTCCCAACTCAACTATTATTTGAATTATATGTTAACTAGAAAATCTTCATTGTATTGTTAAATATATAGAAAGTGGCTACCTTCCTTCTAATCTGTAACATTTCAATAACTAGGAAAATAAAATCATTACTTCATAATGGATACATTTTTTTAATAAACGTTTTGACGTAGCAGAGTATAAATCATGGAAACTAACAACTATGATGCCAGCCATTCCCCTTGCTAGTGTATTTAGGAATGAATACATGACTCCTGTGCCCAATGAGTCGTGGATTTCTAAGCAATCTTTCTCCACTCTTAAAAATAACTTGAAATTGCAACTCTTCTTGCTGGAAATTGTCAAATCTGTATGGGATGCCTGGAACTATGGCAGCCATCCCGTGACAAAGAGTGAACTTAGGAACAACAGGCTGAGTAACATTTAGGCCCTTAAATCCACTGAGATCTATTTCAAGCATTAGGTAAAACCATACATCTCCTAATTCTTTAAGTCTGTGCTTCTCAAAATGCTAGGCTGAAACAAGATCCATAGTTAGAATGTAAGTCGACACACACTTATTTTCATCAGTTTGTCTTAGATACACTGTCCACACTGCTTAGTCCATCTTGGATGGACTGCAGTGTAGGTAGCGACATAGTTCAGTCACATTTTGGTGCAAACTCTTCTCATTTAGTCTACAAAATTGGATTACTGCAATACATATTTAGAGAAACTAACTCAGCAAGGTTTCTTTTTTTAAGATTTTATTTATTCATGAGACAGAGGCAGAGACACAGGCAGGGAAGCAGGCTCCATGCAGGGAGCCCGACGTGGGACTCGATCCTAGGTCCCCAGGATCACGCCCTGGGCTGAAGGTGGTGTTAAACCCGAGCCACCTGGGCTGACCCTCAGCAAGTTATTTGGGCGAAATTTATTACTATCTAGAAAACATTGAGAGATACACCGTTTTGATGTGTAGATTAGGCCGGGGCTTTGCTCTTTTCAAATAGTTTTATCATTCCTGGCTTCCATTCAATAAATGTCCATTGACCACTCACTAAATTATACATGCAGGGCACATAAATAAGTAATGGTCTCCCTGGTCTTGGAAAGATCACATGCGGGTATGAGATAGGGAAGGAAATCAGTAATTACAGTACATGCTGAGGTCATAATAAAGCTGTTTATAAGGTATTGGGAGACCTTTGTGTAGTATGTTTGGGCTAAAGGGGGGGAATCAGCAGGAGAGAGCTTTACTGAAAATGTGGCACCTGAACAAAGACGTGGAGGTGGTAATAAAAATGGAGCTGTATGTTGAGGGGGAGGCTGAAACTGTAGGGAAATGACTAAATACATGCTAAGAAGCTGGAATTTTACTGATGGTGACAGCTTACAGTACTCATCCACACATTTTTGCACATGGTTAAGGTTGAAGTACCTGCTGGACAGCTGTTTAGAAGTGTAGCTGGAGTAACTGCAAACACCTGCCAGCAACTGCAGAACGGCTTTGAGATCAACTTGAACAGTTCCAACCATGTCCACTCTATTTCCTCCACCTCACTTGTTTTTCATTTAGTACTCTACATCAGGAATCTAAAGAAATTTGCCTCGATTAGACCTCCTTCTAATCTTCACAACTAGATACTCTTGATAGAACAGGAACTCAAGCAGTCTCTTGACAATATGTGACCAAAGACTGGCTTGGAATCCAAGCAAACCTTACTCTTGAACCCATTAACTGTTTTGTTCTGCCTCTGTAGCAAAATACGGATTTTTTTTTTTTTCCCTTCAGGGTGGCCAAAGCTTAACTATGGAAGAAGTAGCGGTTTTTCTTCAAAACAAATCCTGGGTTCTAGTCCCCAGCCTAAATCGCTATTCAGGTATCCTGGAGTTGAGGAAGCATGTGTGTGAGGTACTTTATTTGCCCTAGCTCAATTTCATACAGGAATGTGTGGGTCTGTCCAGTGGGTTTTCTAAAAGAATCTGGATTTTTACGGGAATTTTGTGGTTTTTAAAACTCCAACATTTTAAATATTACACTGCGTTAAGTCACATGCTTATATGAAATTGGCATGGTTAAAATGTAATGTCAACCTGACTGAGCCATGAGTCCAGATTATTTGGTCAAATATTTGTGAAGTGGTTTTTTTTTTTTTTTTTTTTTTTGAGAAATTAACATTTACATTGAGTTTCTAAAGCTGATTATTCTCCATAATGTGAGTTAGCCTCATGCAATCAGCTGAAGACCTTAATAGAAATACCAAACTCCCTGGAAGATTTGAGAGAGAGAGAGAGAGAGAAAGGGGGAGAGAGAGAGAGAGAGAGAGAGAATGAATGAATCGGGGAGTGGGGCAGAGGAAGAGGGAAAAGCAGGCTACCTGCTAAGCAGGAAGCCCAACACAGGGCTAGATCAGGAGCCTGAGATCATGACCTGAGCCAAAGGCAAATGCTTAACTGACTGAGCCACCCACATGCCTATAAGGACTTTAAGATTTTATTTTAACTCTACTCCCAATGTGGGGCTCAAACTTAGGATCCCAAGATGGAGTAGCATACTCTACTGAGGCACTCAGGTGCTTCCAGTAGAGTAAATTCTTGTCAACAGACAGCTTTGGATTGGAATAGCAACTCTTCCTAGGTCTCCAGCCTTCAGCACTACCTGCATCCGATTTTGGACCTCTCACACCTCCATGATCACACGAGCTAATTCCTTACAACAAATCTGTCTATATACATACCTGACTGGTTGTTTCTCTGGCCTCTACCACTCAACATACTTATGGACTATGACCCAGGTTACTGAAGCCTTTTTATGTTGGGACAATCTGTGCTCCTCTCCCAGGACAGGCAAGGGAGGTTTTTTCCCCCTCATTCATGTAAATCTCAAACACTGAGGAAAACAATTTAATGTATTAGATGTTTGCTAGCTAGACCTTGCTGGTAAGTAACAGTAACATTTGATTTGTGATGTATTTTACATCAAAAAAAATAAATCTTTTAGAACTTGCCAGAAACTAAAATGTTTTTATATAGCTTACCAAATCCCCAAACACTGCAAGATAGGTTCTATTCCAATTTCCTCCAAGTAAAGGATGACAGCTAAATTTGTAACTTAACAGAAGAGATTGAACCAAGAATTTGGAATCATTTTATGGTCTTTGAACTCATTTTTACCTTCCCAAAGGCAGAAAGCCTTAATGTTCCATAAACACAGATGACATCTGATTCAGCAATAATCAAAAAAACAATGACATGCAAGTACAGGGAATAAGTTAGGCAGTCATAAAGATTTAATTATATCCATATTTAAGTAACTATTGCAGGATTATTGGAGATCGTGATGATAGGCCCAGTCAAACCATAAAGTTTTTTAAGGTTCCACCAAATGAGTAGTTCAACATTAGGGGTACACAGATAATCTAATGTTGTCAGGACTGATTTAGGCAGCGGTTTTGTTCTATGAAAGGATGTAGAACCACTCAGCAATTTTTCAAGAACCCAAAGAGACTTTCTTCTAACTATTCTCGTTTTTAAATAATGGTTTAAAAAGTACAGCACCCCTATTCAACCAAAAAGTCTAGAGCTCAAATGGAGCACCAGTTTACAATCTCTGCTTTACGGCATTTTTCTAACATCAGTGTGGTATTCCAAAAGTGACTAAACGAGGATTAAACATTGAAGAACTGTTTTCCTGCCCCAATACAAAGCCCTAGGAACTAAGTCACTACATTTTATGTAGCTAGCAGCATTTCACTATCAACATAAATTTGATTTACTGATATAAATTACTAATCAGAGCCATCTTTTAGTCCATTTCTACTAAAATTCCAGAATAAACTTGGAATATTTCCATATGGTTTTACAAGCTATTACATTTCAAGTATTCTACTTTTACTTAGTCTAAAAACGACTAGTATTGGTCAATAGCAAATTTATCACAGGAAAATTTTAGTTTTAGATCACAGGTCTGGAGAACTCTTGGGGCTTCACTCTGTATACACTAGTGCTTTTCCTCATGACTAAATGTCACTCATGAAGAAAACCAATTTTACTGCTTATTTAGTAAAGGCAAATAAAAGTACACTTCTTTTTCAACTAAAAGATTACTATGTGACAACAAAGTTTGCCTTTTTAATAACATAGATTACCAACAAGGTCTTGACCTAGTAATCAAAAATCAAAAACCTCAAATCTAAAAACAAGAAACAGGCACAATCACACACATATTCTGACCAAACAAACTAATCCTAAATATTTCCCAAATAAAAAAGCACAATCATTACATTCCATGTTTCAGCGAAGAGGCATTAAAGATTCATGCCATAAGTTTATTTACAAACATGTTGAGTATGTTGAATTCAAGAGTTTGATCCATTTTTCAGAGACTGCACCTCTTAGAATGTTCCTTTTCACATCTGCAAATAAAAATAATAAGTTATTGACATTTAAAATGTCTCATTCATTAAAAAGAGATCATTTAGTTCATCAACATATCGTCTATCAGTTTATGACTGGTACATCAGAAAGCGTTTACAGTATCATGACTTTATTCATACTGATTTGCTTCATCATATGCACCAAAATCTTTCCATTATGGGTCACCTGGATAAATCCTTTCCCTTATGAATTAAGACAAATAAAAGCCTTTACTTACTAACAGTATTTTTGGAATTAATTCATACCAGCCCACAGAGCTTCCCATAATGTTGCTTTGAGGAAAATTCTGATTACAATTAAGCTAAATAAATCTTTCCTTCTCACACAAAGTATCTGCTAACCCCACACACAAGATTGGTTTGGGCATATACCGACACCTATTGCCCTGAAGACACTCGGCAGTTGAGGGTCTGCCTTCCGCCCAGGGCGTGATCCGGGTCTGGGGATAGAGTCCCACATCGGGCTCCCTGCATGGAGCCTGCTTCTCCCTCTGCCTGTGTCTCTGCCTCTCTCTGTGTCTCTCATGAATAAATAAAATCTCAAGGAAAAAAAAAAAAGATAATCTAACCAGAACGCTACCTGGTTGGGAGCCTGAACTCTGGAACAAGACTAGGTAAAAATCCCAGTCCACGACCACCAGCTATGGGCTACTTAACATCTTTGTGTCTTAGATTAAGTCACCCATCTCACTCACAGGCTTGCTGTGTAACACCAAGAGATAGTTAATGTAAAATACACCTGACAAACAATAGCATCCAATAAAAATTGTTTTTTTAAACAAAGGAATATTTGTGTTTAGCTTCATCAAAATGTCCCCAGCAATGCCACATCTACACTAACTTCAGGAATCGGCCCCGCACACTGTTTGTGTAACTGTGGGTGGGGGGAGGGGAGGAAGAAAGAAATAGAAGGGAAAACAGGACTTTGGGAAGGTTAGGGATCCATGGATTGATTACCTGTTTAGTGGATCAATTAAAACATCCTTATTTCTTAAGCAGTTGGTGTCTTACTATAAAAAAAGGTGCAGCAAATCCAGATCCAAAATACAAAGTCATCATAAGTAGTAGCCTCCACTTGTTTTCCACTGAAAATGGCAAATTCTGTTGGGGAAAAAAGAGCAACAAAAATGAAATTTCAAACCACCGGGTAAGTACACAGGAGATAGTAATTTCATTCTTACAGCCTCGGGTTACCGACGCCGTACACCATACCTCCTTTTAGGACATTATTACGTTTTACATCCTATGATCTTAATCCCACCGAACACTATGCGGAAAAAAAAAAAAAAAAAAAAAAACTGGCTTTACTGAGCCCTAGGCAGGGCTCCAGGTCAGGCTAACACGGCGCCAAGTTTTCATTTTAGAAGATCGAAAAACTATTCTCCAGGGGAGCTGTTTTCTAAATGGACGGCGGCGTTGTGGTTTACGATGTGAGCCATCAGCCACCTGCGGCGGGCACGCGGCAAGGGCAACTCATCGCCAGGTCCACCTTTTCCACCCCGAGAAGCCCTACCACGCGCGCCCCTCCAACCGAATCTATCCCCACCTGAGCCGAGCCCAACCCCAACTAAAGAGGGGTAAGAGTTGTAATCAGGCTCGACCCACAACCACAGGCCTCACGTCCTCATGCGTCGCCAGCGACCTTCACTCCGATGACCTCCAGCTCAGCCGTAAGCCGCCAACACCTGCAGCCTTGGGCCCAGGGGCCCTGCAGGTCCTGGAGGCCGTGGGGGGGGGGCGCGGGGGGGGGGGCGCGGGGGGGGGCGGGGAGCGGAGAGGGGAGCGCGGGGGGGGAGAACGGGGGGAACGCAGGGGAGCGGGGGGCAGCGCAGGGGAGCGGAGGGGGCAGCGCAGGGGAGCGGAGGGGGGAGCGCAGGGGAGCGGGGGGGAGCTCCGGGGCGCGCCGGGGCGAGGTGGCGGCCTGTGGCTCCCCCGCTCCTGCCGGCGGCCCCCTTCCCCCGCTCCACCGCCGCGCTCCCATTTCCGGCTTCCCAGGTCCCCTCCCCCAACGAGGCGGCGGGGGTGCCCTACGCACTAACCTTCCCGGGGCCCTCCTCATAGTGGCTCCTACGGACCACAGAGGTCGTGAACCTCCGGATGCTCTGTCCCAACATAGCGCCGCTGAAGGTCCTGCGAGAGCCGCGAGCCCCGAGACGGCAGGAACGGCAACACCCCGCGCGCTCCCCTCCGCGACCTTGCTCCTCGGCGCGCCGGGGCCGAAGGGGAAGATGGGAAGCGGGGAGCGACCGCAGAGAAGACCAGAGGGCGGTGTCCGAGGATTGTGGGAATCGTAGTCCAGAGAGCGCACCGCCGCGTCGGCTCTGAAGGATTATGGGACATGTAGTCCGACGCGGGAGCCGGGCCCCGGAGGGACGAGCCCGGGCGCGGGTGGGGGCGGCCCGGAGAGCCTACCGCGTTGGATTCACACCTGAGCGATTTTACTGGATTTAGGGACGCAGTTTCGCTGGGTTTATGAGGCACAAAAATAAACCTTTCCAAGCTCTACTAGTGTGGTGATCCTTTGTATGACTAGATCGGCTACCCTAGCTCTGCGGGAGGCACCTGCCGGGCCGCGCTCGGCCAGCGCACCTGCAGGTGCCGGAGGACGCCTCAACACTGAGCTCAGGGGCGGGGCGGAGGGGAGGAGTCCTGAAAACAGGGTCACTGAGTGGAACAGGAGACACAGGGCGGAGCAAACTCCAATCCACTCCTAATAGAGGCTACAGGACCTCAAGTTTCTCTAAATGTCCCCCTCAGGGCTCGTATGTATTAAAGGATTTTGATTTAACTATAATCGGGGAAACATTTTCACTTCGAGCATTTCTGGATCGTCCTTTGCAGTCTAATGCAGGTAATATCCCCGTGTGTTTGGTTCATTGTAACTTCTAATTCACATCATTTGAGGCTCCTGTGTGTAACTGGCTTCCAGCAAACTCCAAGTGAATTCCAGGATAGTGTCTTTAGGCTGTGGCTTCAGAACTGCCAGCCTTCTTATGGGCCCTATGACAAATTAAAGATAGTTGCAAATCCTTTTATCCAGATACAGAATCTATGCCTTCTCTCCTCAAATGCAGGTGGACTCTATTTTGACCAAGAGAATTTGTTGTAAGTGATGCCGTGTTAGTCTCCTGCCCCGATCTTATACTGGCAGGTCCCTTTCCTGTCTTTTGGAATACTTGCCCTTGGAACCCTGAGTATCCATGTAAGAAGTTTGACTCCTCTGCTGGAGATGCTTCCTGAAAAGTCCCCAGGAGTCCACCAAAGGAGGTGGGGGTCAGGGCAGGTGTCAGGCATGTGAGTGAAGCTACCTTGGACCCCCCCAGCTCAGTCTAGCCGCCAGCTGAACATTAGTGAGTGGCCCCAGTCAATGCTACCTAGAGTCTGGGAAGCAGAGCGGTTCCACTTGATGGTGATGTAGCAGCTGGCATAATTTGGGGGAATGCTAAATAGCCTCAGAAATGCACTCTGCAGCTTTTTGATGCTCCTGACAACTTAGAGGGTAAATTGGAATGGAATTGAAAGTTGCTGAGAACGGCATCTGGATGGCTCAGTCGGTTACGCATTTGACTTGGCCTCAGGTTAGGATCTCACGGTCTTGGGATGGGGCCCTGAGTTGGCCTCCATGCTAAAAAAAGAAAAAGAAAAAAGAAAGTTGCTGAGATCTCTTATTCTTTCTATGATTATTCACTGTTTTATAATGGCTAGATATGACCCACAGAACACATTCTTGATAATTATTTTAAAGTGTTTTTGTCAAAGTCAAACTGAGAACTAGGGAAAATTTCTTATCGGTTTCCATATTGTTTTTCTTAATTGCTAACTAGTAAGAAATTAATTAAATAACTAACATACCCTGAGTTTAGGGGTTTTAAGCTAATCTCAATCTCTTAAAATTTGCTGTAGAATGAAGGAAAAGTTTAAAGAAATTTGGCAATCTTCCATTTTTGAATAGGAATTGTGATAAATTAAAGATGGCCACAATTTCTTTGTAACTCTTCCCTTTGAGAGGTGGGATCCAAGTCCCCTCCTCTTGACCTTAGTGACCTGCTTGACCAATAGAATGAAACACAGTAAACTTCTGAGACTTCTGAAGGTGGCTTATCAAAAGCCTTGCAGTTTCCAATCAGGCAACTTGGAATGTTTTCTTAAGAAAAGTCAGCCACCAAGTAAGAAGTCTGACTACCCCAAGAGTACCAGGACAATAGGGAGCCCACGATAACCATTTAGAGAAGCCACGTGGGGGAAAGGTGGGTAAGATAAGGGGAAAAAATAGGCCAGATCAGCCTCTAGCTCTTCTTGCCATCCCCCAGCCTGGAACTGGATATACGAGTAAAGAAGCCTTCAGGTGATTCCAGCCATGGCCATTATTTGCCTACAGTTTTATGAGTTACATTAAATAAGAATTACCCAGATGAACTCATCAGCCTTCAGAACCATAAGCGAAGATAATAATTGATTGTTTTAAGCTGCTAAGTTTTGGGACCGTTTGTTATACAGGAGTACAAATCTGCAACTGGTATCACACGTAGTTTCTTATACATGTAGCCTAACAATCTAAATCTAGTCAAAATAGTTGGCAAGAAAGATGTGAATCAACCTAGAGAAATTTTTGATTCAGTATGATACTCTTTTTGGTATAAAATGAATTTCAAGAGAAATGAGACATTTCACATATTGGTACAAAATAGAAAACATCTTTAGGGACACGAGGCTTACTCCAAAGTCATATTTTAAAAATAAAATCCAATTATTTTAAGTAGTGAGTAGAGTGTATATCATAGAGTGAGCAGTGTACTTTCTAGACTCAGGAGTCTTTGGAGACTGAAATTACATTATATAGAACAGTATTTCTAAAAATTAAAGTACAATATTTGTCACTTCTCTCAACAGCTACTATATAGGATTTTAAGAACTAGGTTAGAGTTTATTTACAAATAGATTGTTTAGTGAAGAAATTATGTTTCTGTCCTACACTGAAAAACACAAGTTAATATGTTCTTTTTTGGTTTTAGGTTTTTAGAATTTCTCCTACTGCAGAATTAAAGTCAGGACTCTGTGTTAGCTTTTATTTGAAATTTACGCTTGTGGCGGGCAGGGGGGTGGGTGGGGGTGGGGACCTGGTTTTAGGAAAAGACAAAATGTAATACCACTGTGGCAATTAGGATTGGAAAATATTCTCCTAGCCTTCTGAATGATTGACTGATGGCCAACTGGATGAAAAAGTTCTGCCAAAAAAATGCTAACTTCATCAAGCTGTATCTTTACTCCTCCTTTTATTTCATTACTTTTGAATACCATTTTTTCTTAAAAGCATTTCACATTTCTTATTCCAATTTTATTGTAGGTTTAAAAACAATTCTTTTTTTTTTTTTTTTTTTTTTAATAGATTCACTCATGCCGAGTAAGGGAAACCTGAGGCTAGATAGTGGGTGATGTGACTAGGGTCACGCAGGGGGTGATATAACCAGGCTCACAGAAATCCCAGATGTGGAGAAATGTTATAGATAAGATATTAACCAGAGACAAGGGCACATAATAAATACACCTTGTTTGTTCTAAATATAGATGAGATATTTTCATAATATTTACAAATCTACTTTGACTTAAATGATATGGACAAGATATTTATCAAGTTCCCTGGTCAGTTTTCTATAAAAGACTGACCATAAAAAGCCCTTAATGGCAACCCATTTGAGACACTTCTTACTCCAAAGCACTCCTTTTCTTTCCTTTCTATTCTCACCTTTACTTGATAAAGTTTCACTTCATACTTTTGTTGGCGAGATTCATTCTTCCACTCCATGAGACAAGAACCCTGCAACCCTGCAACAGTAATATAATTATTTGTCATTAAGAATTGCCAAGTATAGGTAGGTACATTTTTACAAAATAAATACAAAACTAACATTTCTCAAAAAAAAAAAAAAACAAAAAAAAACAAAAAACTAACATTTCTCAATTTAAAAATCACTGATTCTAGTTTCATCTATGTTCCATGTCCATCCTGACTTAACCTGAAATGGAACTTGTTATCATTGCTTTGAACGGGTTTCTTTAAATGCCCTATGGTATCTCTTGGTTGTTTCCATAACTGGGATACTAAGTGGTTAAATAGTTTTATTAATTTATTTTAGGGCAACATAATTTATTTTATTTATTTATTTTAAATATTTTATTTATTTACTCATGAGGGACACACAGGGAGAGGCAGAGACATGGGCAGAGGGAGAAGCAGGCTCTCACACAACAGCCCAATGTGGAATTCCATCCCAGACCTCGGGGATCCCGGACCTCAGGATCACACCCTGAGCCAAAGGCAGATGCTCAACTGCTGAGCTACCCAGGGGTTCCAAGGGAAACATAATTTAAATGAGGCAGGGGATTTTGAAAACCAATTTTTTAAAAAAGATTTTATTTATTTATTTATGAGCGACACAGAGAAAGAGGCAGAGACACAGGCAGAGGGAGAAGCAGGCTCCATGCAAGGAGCCCGATATGGGACTCGATCCCAGGACCCTGGGATCGTGACCTGAACCAAAGGTGGATGCTCAACCAGTGACCCTCCCAGGAGCACCAAAAACCAATCTGATGCATCATTCTAAAAAGAAGTCCTTTTTTGTTAGAGCAGAAGAAAAACAGAGGAGATATGTGACAATAGAACCAACCATGTTGCATTACATGTGATTGTAAAGAACTGTGCAAGTAAGGACCTTCTGGAAATCTTGATTTCTTATCACGTCCATTACTGCTGATCAATGGCATATAAGCTGCTGCTATATTTTGACCATTTGGGTGAGATTGCAGGAATCAGATCAAAGGCACTCTGTTCCTTTAGACAACGGGCTGGCAACTCTACAGTTAATACAACCCATCAAGATGTCTGTTTATGCTATAACAATTTTTGTATTTGGCTTTTTAGTTTGAACTTACCATTAAGAAAAATGTGTATTTCTTGAGAATATCTATGCAGTTTGAGTAAATTATTACTGAACTCACGAAACAGTTATTTTAAACATTTAAATTATAAAATTATTACACAAAGTAGGTTAGGCTTAATTTCCAGTTCTCCTTGAACAGCGTTCTAAAACTGTATCATTGAATGTGAATTGTGCTCAGTATCTTCTCACCACTTTGTACTAAGGGATTTTATAAATATCAGACTTATGAATCTCATTGCTGGGTTTACTGTGGAGATTTTTTTTCCTCTGAGGATGTGTTTCAATATATTTCACATTGTCATTTTTATGAGGACCCATAGGACAAATTTTTTCCTGGTCTTAGAACTCAAACATGCTTCTCCTGGATAGCTGATTTGCTTTTGTCTTATGAGTACTGTGAATAACAGACTTCACTGTAATTTTCTCCTTATACTGGTTCCTAGGATGCTTATAGCCCAATATGTGACCTACCTTTAGTGGAGACGATGGATCTATTTTGTTTACTTCACTCCTAGCTCCATCTTCTTTTCTAAATTTATTTACCCTTGTTTCACTTTCCTCTCCAATTTTAAATTTATTCTATCTTGTTATATATGTCTTTGTTCTATACCTCAAATGTTTTCTGGAACAATATCAGCATGTAAATAAACTAATAAATCATAAATTTTTTTTCACTTGGCAAATTGTTGTAGTATTACTTACTTTATCAGTTTTACTCTTCTTTGCTTCATGGAGCCTGGGCTAGATAAGGTAATTAAAGCTAGCTAACATAACAAATGATCCCAAAATGTTAATGGCTTAATACAATGAAGATTTTTTTCTTACTATGCCACAGTCTGAATCAGATGTTCAGCACGTGATCTTCCACATGGTATACTCAAGTGTCATCATCCTCTGTGCTCCACTCAATCCTCTGGATTGACTCTGCCTGCCACGATGCTAAGAAAGAGAAAGTAGAGGCTCACACAGGGTTGTTCACGGACCAGGTCAGTAGGTGGCATACACTGCTTGTGCCCAAATTCTTTTTTTTTTTTTTTTTTTAAAGATTTATTTATTTATTCATGATAGACATAGAGAGAGAGGCAGAGACACAGGAGGAGGGAGAAGCAGACTCCATGCCGGGAGCCCGAGGCGGGACTGGATCCCGGGACTCCAGGATCACACCCTGGGCCAAAGGCAGGCGCTAAACCGCTGAGCCACCCAGGGATGCCCTTGTGCCCAAATTCTATTATCTGAATCAATCATATGCTACCATCCAGATGCAGGGGGTCTGAAGAATTGAGAGTTCTATGTGTCCTAGAGGAAAAGGGAAATGGTCTAGTTGAACACATAACATCTCCTCTACAGAGACCCAGTTTCTTGCTGAAATCCTATAGAGTGCCTCTATAGGAATTCAATTTCCAAGGGTTTTATATACTTTGCTAAAGTGGTTGTAAATTGTCATAATTGTTCTATAATTTCTCGTTCGTGCACATTTACCCAGAGTTGCACACTCCAAGCAATATATTATAACCTGGAACCAAACTGACATGGATTCAAATCCACAATATATCCTAATTATCTAGCTTTAATTAGTTGCATGACCTTTTCTCATCTTTCAAATGGGGCAATAATGTTACCTACTCTATGGGGTTACAAGAAGGGTTAATTGAAATATTTGCTGCTTCAAAATGTTATATTAGCAAATTTCCTGTGACTCTCCATATATCACTTTTTAATTAACTTTCTGTCTTTCTCGATGGTCTGAAGTATGTAGATCCAAAATACAAAGAAGTGTGATGCTCTACTAGAATGTTAGCTCTCTGAGGGCAGCAAAGTTTTGTTTTTTTACTTATCACTTATGTATCTATCCTAAGAATCCTCCGTGGAGACACTCATAATGTTTGCTGAAAGCAATGAACAAATTATTATTATTTTTTAAAATTTTATTTATTTATTCATGAGAGACAGAGAGAGAGAGAGAGAGGCAGAGGGAGAAACAGGCTCCATGCAGGGAGCCCGACATGGGACTTGATTCTGGAACTCCAGGATCACACCCTGGACTGAAGGCGGCACTGAACCGCTGAGCCACCAGGGCTGCCCTGAACAAATTATTTTTTTAAAGATTTTATTTATTTACTCATGAGAGAGAGAGAGAGATAGGCAGGCAGAGGGAGAAGCAGGCTTCATGCAGGGAGCCTGATGCGAGACTCGATCCCCGGACTCCAGGATCACGCCCTGGGCCAAAGGCAGGCACTGAACTGCTAAGCCACCCAGGGATCCCCAACAATGAACAAATTATGTGGCAATTTCAGCTTAAATACAAATATTATGTTTTGAGTGTGAGATTATGATTTGGTTTTTAAAATCCACTTCATTAAGACATTAGTAATGTGCAACAAAACATGTCTATTTTGAGTAGACTGTTCAATGAATTTGACAACTGTATATACTTGCTAACCAATGCCACAATTAAGATATAGAACGTTTCAAGCACCCATAATTTACTTTTAGCAATGAAATAATACTTTAAGGGGATTGGCTTGTTAATTGCCCCTAAGTGCCCTAACCTTTGATGCCTAAATATTCTTAATTAAAGCCAAAGCTGCACTCAGTCCTACATAAGTTGGCTCTACTGCAAAGTTTTTCAACAGGGGACCATTATGGCCTAGATAATTCTTTGCTGAGGATAATGTCCTGCACATTATAGGATGCTTAGCTACATTTCTGGCATCTACCCACCAGATGCTAGTAACACTTCAGCTTCCAAGTTGTGACAACCAAATCTGTCTCCAGATGTTATCAAAAGTCCTCTCTGCTGGCAAACTTTGTTCTGGGTTGAAAACCACTGCCCTGTGGCCATCTCCTCACAGCACCATGAGTCAAAAGAACATACACGTGGTCTGAGCCAGTCCTTCTGCACTTGCTGAGATCCATCTGGAGAACTGCAATGACTCACCCTTCTCAACAAGGAAAAGCCCAACTGCCTTAGTCCACTCTGCAGTCTGTTGGCAGAGTGCCCACTCCCTTTTCTGTCATCAGTGTATGCTATCCGCTGCCTGGAGTGTTGAACATTTATATGCTTCCATTGATCCTCCCCTCTGTTCCACACTGCATCGAGGGCAGATGGG
The DNA here is from genome assembly GCF_011100685.1 of Canis lupus familiaris. Lineage (NCBI taxonomy): Eukaryota > Metazoa > Chordata > Mammalia > Carnivora > Canidae > Canis > Canis lupus. The sequence continues at coordinate 21,847,737 of NC_049224.1, forward strand.
AAGTAATATTAAAGCTTGCTTTTGTTTTATTCCTATCTTGTGAATCTGTGTTCTTAGATAGCCACTCATTTAGAAGGTAATGAACCTATCCTTAGTTCTACCTTTAAAATAGACAATTAGTTTTAATTAAATAAGCATGTGTGCTTAGCACTGTCTCTGGCAAGCGGCAATGCTTGACACATAGCAGCTGTTACTATTACTTGCATACCACTGTCTGTGCTGCTATTTTTCCCCTCTGTGGGATCACCTACCTTCCTCATACCTACTGCACTTTCTCTGTTTGTATCATCAGCTTTTGTATTAAGGTTGCAAAATCTGTGCTTATATGTCTCAAAGATACCTTCTCAAGCCACCCAGGCCATCAAGGCACTCCTACCCTCCTGGCCTCTTGGATCAGACATTTCCCAGCTTTTCAATCAGTTCCTCAGGAAATTCTATTATCATTTGACTCAGAAGGAACTTCTTTCTAGACTGGTGCCATGAGGAAGACCATCCTCTGGAGGAAAAACCCTAGGTGTTCTATCTCTGAAAGTTTCCTAGTTTTCTCACTAGGAAAAGAGCACTATGGAGCTCTGTACTGCTACCTCATGCACTTTTTGATTAACAAAGATAAACAAAGGCATTGTATTAAAAATATTAATTACAGTTTATTAAAGGTAAATAACATAATTGTTAAAAACAGAATATAGAGACACCTGGGTGGCTCAGCGGTTGAGCATCTGCCTTTGGCTCAGGGTATGATCCTGGAGTCCCAGGATTGAATCCCCTCATCGGGCTCTCTGCATGGTGCCTGCTTCTCATCCCTCTTCCTGTGTCTCTGCCTCTCTCTCGGTGTCTCTCATGAATAAATAAATAAAATATTTTTTTAAAAAAGAGAATATAAACTTAAAATGCGACAAAAAACACTTCTCTTACCAAATGAGGAAATCAGAATATTGTTCATTTATTGCGAGGAAAATAATCTGAATCATGCAAGAAACCTTGAGTATGAGGACTATTGAAGTGTAGGTTATTATTACTATGTTCTGTATTATTTGTAGATTATTTGTAGATGTATAGGTTATTGTAAACTTGGGAAACTTTGTCGAAGTCATTGCTGAACAAGTCTGAATTTTGTATTCTTATCCCAGAGCTATCAGCATTAAGATGGCTTTTGACAGTCAGTATTCAGGAATGCAAGATCCAAATCCCTATTATTCAACCTATTGTGCTACTTGGTATTTTCCAAAGTCTTTACAGAAACTCAAAAGCTGAAATTGAAGGGTTTTACCCCCCTTTTTCTTTTTGCATTCCTGCTGTAGAAATCCTATCCTGAAGGAAGGAAATGGCGGGAGAGGATAGACCTAAAGGTAATTCATGGTTAATAAAAAACAGGTGATGAATTAAAAGTTATTTTCCCAGGACACAGGTTTTTACTATGTGAAGTAAAATTACTGATGTGAATTACATCCACTTCTCAGAGCAGTTTTGTGCATATATTGGGGAAGTAGACAAACCTGACTACAGGGGAATAAAGAAATCCCAGTACTTTCCTATCATTCTCAAAAGGAAAGTAAAATCTTTCATTCTAAAATTAGAGACAAAGGTTTAGATACACATCAAGAACAGAAGAATTTGACTTAAATTCACAATCCAAAACCTTTCTAGAAGGCAAGATTACCTAGGAAAGGTTGAGGTGGAGTTGATGGCTGGAAGCAGCAAGGGATTAAAGAGAGTGGTTAGATCAACAGGCAAGATAACAAATGATAACATATAAACAATTTTGTTCTGGACAAATTTTTTCCCTTCCTCTCTTTCTCTTTCTCATGCGAACAATGGGAATTTGGCAAAAATATACAGATACAACGTTGAGATCACATCGCAACATCAAATAATTTGTAATTCCAGGAAAGATGACAGAAACAGTAAGGATGCCAAATTATGCCAAATTAAAATATATCAGGAAAATAATGTGCTAGATCCCAAAGTTTGAATCATAAAAACTAAAAAGGTTTGACAGGGTGATTTGATAATGATAATAGGAGAAAAAGTTCTCATTCCTTTCCCTCTTAGATGCCGAACTGGTCATCTTTTTGAAAGCAGTGCCCTCCACCTTCTGTACTTACTTAACCCTTCTGTCAATGCTGCCATCATTTAAGAGTTTTAATAAGCTCCCCTACGGAGTCGTAATAGCACCCCAGGCAGTCTGTATAAAAGGGAATATGTTATGCTGATGCAACTCCATCCTGCACCACAAATCTACTCTTCCTCCTAATTGTCTTTTCATTGATGTCATTTCCATTTTCTGGTCATCCCAGTCCAGAATCTGAGAATTGTCTTTGAACTTCTTTTTCTCTTTTTTCAGGGGACTCAGCATTTAAGGGGGTAGGGTGGAAAGAAAAAAAAAATCGAATGTTTTAAATGTGTAGAAACAGGAAGGGTCTAGACATACGGCAAAATACTCTTTTCCTCACCATGCACACAGAGCCGCAGGTGTTATAGTGCTGACTGTTTTAAGTGGGTATCTCAGGGCAGACATTAGCTAGTTATTTCTCTCTGAGTCCAAGTGGAAGGATGAAAGGAAAACATTCCCTCTGCACTACTCTAAGAAAGTTTTTGAAAGTTAAAAACTTTATACTTGATTTTCTATCCTCTAATTTCAAAGTCACACGCGGGTGTGTATGAGCACAGTACCCACATCAAACACAACTCTTAGGTTGAAAAATAGTGCCCTTAATCTTTCAATTGTTTTAAAGTTTTATTTATTTATTTGAGAGAGTGCGAGCAAGAAAGAGAGAACATGAGCTGGGGTGGGAGGGGCAGAGGGAAATGAGAAGCAAACTCCCCACTAAGCAGGAAGCCTGACTTGGGCCTCCATCCTGGGACTCCAGGATCATGACCTGAGCCAAAGGCAGAGGATTAATTGACTGAGCCACCTAGGTGTGCCAGTCTTTCAGTTTCTGAGCTCTACTCCTGTTCTACCACATCATGACTCTTCTCTTCTGCACGTTCCTCTCCAGGACTCAAGAAACACACTGTCTCTGGGAAAAAGTTTGTTTATGAGATCTAAATTTAATACCTTTTTAATATATAAACAGTTGGACATTATATTGGAGTGCTAATGTTCTCTGAAGACTTTGCAAGTTAGCAAGAATCAAAGTCTAAGTAAAAGAAATGATGCTTCTACAGATAATTTCAGACAACATGAAGAGGAAGATTCTTTGTTTTGTTAAATTAGGACAGACTACTATGGACAAAATTTAAAATATTCAGGTGATTTCTGTATCATGTACATTTAATGAAGTCATGGAAGTTTCTAGGTAAGTTTTCTTTCCTGGGTATATGTGCAACTATATCATTTACATATTATATCTTAGATTACAATTTGTTTTAGGTATTTGAAATTAGCATATTCAATGATAATTTTTAAATAACAGTTTCAATATTTTCATATTGGTTAGAAAGGTACATTCAACTTGAAAATACATGAAAACATGCTCTATTTTATTACTTTGTCAAAAATGTTATTGTTCCTAGCAATATTAAATCATGTTTATCCCTTTCAAACATATTACTGTACAAACATAATCCCAAAGACAAATTTAAGGCATCCATACTAAAATCTTACAATTTTAGCACTTTTTTTGTATTAGTGATTCTATTTGTGTATATAGTACACAATGTTAGAAATAGCAGTATAGTGTTATGTGATTTTATTAATGTGGCAGTTAAGATCATAAATAATGTAAGGAAAATTTGGAAATGCCAGAAAAAACAAATGCAAAAATTTTAAATCAATTTTTCAAGAAAGTGCTATATCATATCTTTAATAATGTATAGTTTGTTAAGTTTGATTATAATATACAAGGTGATTTTAAGGAAATAGTGGGATAATCTCTAAATATCAAAAAGTAACCACAATGAAATATAGGATTTAGTCAAATCTTTTCCTTGTGAAATATATAGATAGACACATGGAAATAGATCATGGCAGAAGGCTTAATGTTCCATTTCACTTCACTTTGGTACCTGTAGCAATAAGCATATTATGAATTTTAAAAATGTAATTTACAAAATAATGAACAAAAATTAAGTCTAAAACTCTTTTTAGAAAGAGGAAGTGATCAAACATTAATAAAAAGTTCATCGTTCTTAAGTTTTTAAATTTATTTATTATTTTTAAAGATTTTATTTCTTTATTTGACAGAGAGAGAGAGAGCACAAGCAGGGATGGTGGGAGAGGAAGAAGCTGGCTCCTCAGTGAGCAAAGAGCCCTATGGAATGAGGAGCTTAATCCCAGGAGCCTGGGATTGTGACCAGAGTTGAAGGCAGACACTTAACCAATCGACTGAGCCATCCAGGCACCCCACAGTTCATTTTTTTTTTTAATAAGATACAATAATTTTAGATATTTACTAATAACTAGTTAGTTATAAAATGGGAGTATATATAAGGTTTCTAGTATTACCTAAAATTTCATAACAGTGTATAGTTTTTCTTTGAAGAACACTGATCTATAAGAGACTAATGCTAGTTTTTAAGTTCATTGATTTTCAGTTGCTAAGAAAAAAAGGATGATGTTACTTAAACTTGTTTGCCTCCTTCTTAGATTTTATTGACAAAATCTGTAATGTGTTTTGCGTACTTGAAAATAAGATAGGCTGACAGGTGCTTTAGTACTGAAACATGAAGAATAGAGTATGAAATTTTATTATCTTATTCATTAGCCTCATATTTTGTTTACTTAAAGCAAACATTTATTTTCTTAAGTATGAAGTAAATTTTTTTTAAAGGATGGATTAAATGATTAAAACATGAATGGACTAAAGCAAAATTTCCCAAATTGTGAAACTTTAAAAAATCAATTCCGTTATATTCGTAAATGTATACTGGTTTTAGGCATCACAGTGAAAACAGAGGTAATTTCTTTTTTGAAGCTTATTCTTTTGCAGCCAGAAGGTAGAAGAGAATGTTTTGGAAGATGTTCAACATTTAATTACCTAAAATCTGATTTTTGCTAAGCAATGTCAATACTTTTAACCAATTGAATTAAAATGCTTATTTTATATTGTATAGTACACAGAACATTTCAGAACTAATAAAAAATGTAAATGAAGGAAAGAAAATGGCTAATATTACCTTAGAATTCTCTTTTTTACTAGCACATTAAAAAATGCCTCGTCGGCTGTCTGTGAGTATTTTTGCCTATCTATGCATAAGTGGTACCAGAAATCTTAAAGAATGATGGATGTTTTATCAGACTTTAATTACAACTGTGTGTGACTTTGAACTATAAAATAATCTTGAGAGATTAAGCAAAAAATTAACTATAGGAAGAAAAGCAGACATTTTTGTAACAGGAACATGTTTTACCTGCTAGCAATGCAGATTTCAGGTTTTCTTGCTGATTATTGAATTCTTCCAAGGATAAAAGAGAAATAGATGTAGAGACAACCCACCACCAAAAAGAACTTTCAAAGTTGTGAGACGACCCAGCCCAGTAGTCTGTCCCTGATAATGAAACCCAGCCACTTTGTAGGAAGGCATGAATGTGGTCCTTAAACATCAGGGTCTGCATGGATGTCATAATGAAACTCTGTTCTGCAGCACATCTAATTTCTATGGGCATAACTAAATGGTTGTTTACTAAATTTGGGGTGGTATTGTGTACATCAATACATCACTGGAACAGAAATTGGTATCTGGAAGTGAGATGCTGCTATTGCTTTTGGGATCAGCCAGTGTCTTCCTGTGTGTGTTTCTGTTGTCACTTGGCCTTCTTTCTTTGTATCTGTGCTCAAATTCCCCTCTTTTTAAAAGGAAATGAGTTGTAGTAGGTCCAGCCTAATGGCCTCATCTTAACCTGATTGTATCTGAAAAGACCTTATTTCCAAATAAGGTCATCTTCACAGGTACTGGGATGTCAACATATCTTTTTGGGAGGCACAATTGAAGCCTTAACAATGGAGCACCAAAAAAAATAGGGGGGATCTGGCCAGGGTACCAACAGCATTGACTGCAAGATGTGTCTAAGTTCCCAGTTTCTTCGTGCATTTGGTTTTTAGATATACCAAATTATTGACACACTGAGAAATTTTCAGATTCCAATTTTCTTTCTTTTTTTTTTTTTTTTTTTTTAGATTCCAATTTTCATATCTACATCCATTGTTGCTCCAACCATGTCCCTGGCATCCTTTGCTTGGTGAAAGTTTTCTCACTTTAAGAAATACTATTGTATCTTGAGAGCAGCCTTCGTGGACTCCTGGTCTCTATGCCAGGTCACTTATTCTGTTCATGATGAGCTTGTTCATTAATTCATTCAAAACATTTTAATGCTTATAATGTGGTATGATGCTAGATATTAGGTATAGTGCTCTATTACCTTGGAGCTAAGGTAAGTTACAGTCTAGTGGAGTACACAAAATATAAATAATTATAACAAAGTTCAATAAGTGGTAAAGTAATCATAACATGCTGTGGTCACTAAAGAAAGAGCATTGAGCCCTGGGAGTGGCTGAGATGAAAGGGGTAACACTAGATGGAAAGATTTTGACACAATAAAGATTAACATTTTATTTTTTATTTTTTAAAAGATATTTATTTATTCATGAGAGAGAGAGAGAGGGAGGCAGAGACACAGGCAGAAGAAGAAGCAAGCTCCATGCAGGGAGCTGGACATGGGACTCGATCCTGGGTCCCCGGGATCACTCCTTGGGCGGAAGGCCAATGCTCAACCACTGAACCACCCAGGCATCCCAAGATTAACATTTTAAATTAAAAAATAGTTCTAAATCAGTCCTTTAATAAAGAACCTTATTTTTGGATCAACTGGGTGGCTCAGTGGTTGAGTGTCAGCCTTCAGCCCAGGGCGTGATCCTGGAGACCCAGGATCAAAACCCATGTCGGGCTTCCTGCATGGAGCCTGCTTCTCCCTCTGCCTGTGTCTCTGCTTCTTTCTCTCTGTGTCTCTCATGAATGAATACATAAAATCTTAAAAAAAAGAACCTTATTTTTGACTTTATAAATGTTCTCTACTAGTTAACTATTTTGTTAATTCATTCATCAAATCATTCATTCATTAAATTCAACAGTTATTTCTGGAATGAGGCCTGAGTTAAGTTCTGTCAAACATATGTCTGAACTGTTTTAAAACAAACAAGTATAGGTAATGAAATAAAGCACACTTACTGTCTCTAAAGTTAGTGTAGCAACTTTGTATCTTGAATTGTTGATCAAGCTGTATTTATCTACAATTGATTAGTAACCTAGAAAAAATTTTGTAAATCTATAATTTATATATCTCCAAGTAGTCCATAAATATACCAGAGGTAATTTTCCTAAACAGACATTTTAGAATGCCTGCAATTAAAGTTACAAGTGATGACTGTCTGTAATAGTAATTTTCTTGTCTTAATGGCAATAAGCTGCTCATTATCTTAAAAAAAAGTGTGTCAACCATTATTCCTGTTTAGAACACTGCCTTTTCTCCAGAAGCTGATAAAACACTCTACTTCCCACTGACAGTGCAGTAAAGTGTGAAGGAAGATGCCAACCTTCAAAGACTAACATCATAAAAATCCACACTGAATTTTGATGGATTTGTTTTACTATTATTATCCTTCAAATAGCGATTTTCAGGGGTAAAATGCTTTACTTTGATATTTGTCAGGCAAAGGTTTATATCCATTCATTTATTATTATTATTTTAATATTTTATTTTTAAGTAATCTCTATATCCAATATGGGGCTCAAACTCACAATCCCAAGATCAAGATTCACATTTCTAGCAACTCAACTAGCCAGGCGTCTGTCCATTCTTATAATTAACCCAAATGGAGACATAGAATTTCACCAGTACATCCAGTTTCTTGTATACATAATATTATAAAAAAAGAGTAGTGTCAGTTGATTGTTCTTACTATACTCCTGCCTTATATTTACAGAATACAAGAATAAGGATGAAACAGAAATATCACATTAACAGGAGTCTTAAGCTTTTCTTTCTGAATGCTTCAGTTTTTTGGGGGTCAAGTATCTTTTATAGCCGCATTAAATAAAAGAAACTGGTACACATTATTTTTTCTTTATTTTTTAAGATGATTTTTAAGAACCCTGAAGTACATATAGGTGACACAATAGAAATGAAAAGGTTTTCAACTTTTTTGAAAAAGTTATTCTGCTAAGAATGGTTTTTGTTTTTTGATAGGCCATTAAACCTCTTTATGACAATATCAAAACTGGCTTCTCCTTGTTCATTTTGGATGGGTGAAAAGTCAGTGGTAACTGCTGCCAGGCCTGTAGATTAGTGGTAACCCCTTAAAAACCAGTAACAGACTTAAGACTGTACTGCTCTGCTTCAACAGCAATCCTACTAATGTAACGAGCCTTAGTTATCCAATACAGCATGTTTTAACTTTGAATCTCATTTCTTTCTTGCTCTCTACCTTTTTCTCTTTGTCTTTTTCTTTTTCTCTTCCTTAAATTTTTTTTGTGTGTGTCCGTTATTAACAGGAATTCATTTGTGGTATGGCTTACCTGGATTTCAGGTCATCAGATTGTGAGGCTACTTCCTTGAAACATTTTTGTGCTATTGTTTTAAAAAATAACAATTAAAAAACAGTTGGCAGTAATAAAAAAAATCAACATGAAATTAATAAAAGAAATTGTTCCATTTTTCAAAGAAAACTGATCTTCCAGAACATTGATTGCTTAAAATATTACCCTGCTTCTAAATGATAGCGCCTACATGAGTTTTAAATTCAGTCTGACTCCAAAGTCTGGGCTTTTAAATAAAAACCTATGGAATTTGCAATTTTACCAGTAGAGAAATTTTAGTACTTTCTTCATTGTTTTATTATAAGAATTTAATTATTTCATCCCTTTACCCACCCTTTGGTGCTGGCTCTAGGACTCCATTGCTTTTACTTTCATATTCTGGTATAATTTTATGGCAGAAACTTGTGGATATTAGGAATGCAACTCTTTTGTCCGGTAATCTGAGAAAATTTGGTCATGGACACTCCATTACGCTAATATGAATTGTCTCTCACTTTAATTAGTTATTTATATAGTTAGTAAGGATCAATACAGTTGAGTATTATTAGTGCTCCAATGAAGCAGGAAGGAAAAGTGGCAGTAGTCTACAATCTGGCAGAGTTCTACAAAGACCACTCTAATGCCTTTCATTTAGAGTTCTTTTTTTTTTTTTTAAGATTTCATTTATTTATTTGACAGAGAAATTGAGTGTGCAAGCGAAAGAGGGCAGGGAGGGGCAGAGGGAGAGAGAGTCTCAAGTAGACTCAGTGCTGATTGCAGAGTCCTATATGGGACTTGATCTTACAACCCTGAGATCATGACCTAAACTGAAACCGAGTCAGAGCCGCTGATTGAGCCACCCAGACGCTCCTCATTTAGAGTTCTTAGTGAAGCTCCACTTCATACAGCTGGGTACCTTACATTCATCAGCCCTGGGTGCAGGGAGGGGGTGTGGTGAGAAACAATTACTCGTTACTTAATTGCCTTTTTGATCACAATATTGTCTTTAGGGCCAAAATTTTTTGGATGAAGAAATGTGATAAAATCTGTGAACCACAGATTTTATCTAAAAATCTTTTCCCCTTAAAAAACAGAAGCCTGCCTCTTTTGTTCTTCCTGGTTTTGTACTATTGGAGAATGATGGATCCACCAGCATACAAATCCTAGGAAATTCCTTCCTTGATCCAGTATTTCAGTGTTACACCTGCTCTCTTTCTCTGCTTCAGTCCAGAAAGTCCTTAAATCCATTGTTTTCACACAATGTCTCTACTTCATCTCACTGCACTCTGGCTTCCATCTCTACCATTCCACTGAATCTGACCTCTCTTGTCAACATCACCAGGGTCCTACATTTTTTTTTTAATTTTTTTTTAATTTTTATTTATTTATCATAGTCACAGAGAGAGAGAGAGAGAGGCAGAGACAAAGGCAGAGGGAGAAGCAGGCTCCATGCACCGGGAGCCCGATGTGGGATTCGATCCCGGGTCTCCAGGATCGCGCCCTGGGCCAAAGGTAGGCACTAAACCGCTGCGCCACCCAGGGGTCCCAGGGTCCTACATTTTGTTAACTCCTCTGTTCATTTTTCTCTGGTCATTTATAATTTTATTTGAAAGTAGTACAAGTTACATTTGATGATTCCCTTTGTCCCAAGGTCATTTTTTTTGTCTTAAAAATAATGTTTCTGACTATTGAGTAATGAATGGCTAGGATAGGGCCAAAATGATTTCTAGAAGACTGGTGGGAAAGCCATTAGTGATTGTAGAATTTGATGACAGATAATAATAGATTGGACTGGGAAGCTCTCAATGGAGATAAAGGAAAATGAATAAGAGAACAATAAGGTAAAAATGGAAACTGACAAATTTTGGTTCAGTTTTGGCTTTGTTGAAATTAAGGCACTCTTGAGATGTCCAAATAGAGAAATTGAGTAGACATTGCCATGGTGGATATGGACCTCAGAGAAGAATTCTGAAATAAAACTGATTTAGAACATCAATTTACAATTGATTTGAGGCCATGGGCTTGGAGGTGATCACTTAAGGACATAAGAGTACATTGAAAGAGAGGTCTTAGAAAGAAACATGCTATAGACTGTAATGTAGTATAGCTCTTCACTCACTTAAAAGAATGGCTCTAGAGTAAGTCTGGATATATAGAAAGTGACAAGATAATAACCCTTGGAGTTGTTCTTTTTATTCTTTATCCCATGTGATACATTTTTCTTTCAGTTCGTGATGAGACTTAATGTAGTTGAAGGCACACAAGCAGTAGATTTGTCACACCTGTCACTCTACTTTTAATAATACATTTCAGTCATAGCAAAGTCTTGCATGATGTATAAAGTCAATATTCGGTATCGTAGTGCTATATTTGATTATGATGATGGAGTTTCATATAAATATCTTTTTCCTATTTTAAGAGAAAAGTTTTGTTACCACTATTAAATGCATTGAGTGCTTTGCTGTTCCCTGGGAATATTATACCTATTTTTTTTTCTTTAGCTGCCTTTGAAATGCTTTAGTTTTAATAGTTGAGGTTGCAGTAAGTAATGGTGTTTCTTCATACCCTAATCAAACAGATTTTTAAAAAATGTCTCACGAAACATATAAATCCAAGGTGAAAATCTAAATAACAAATGTGTATATCTCACTTGCATTGGGAAAAAGCAATATCAGCATATAAAGAATACCTTTAATACACTTATAATAAGAGAATTAGAAAGTGAAAAGTATTCATTTGTCATAAACACTGTTACATGCATTGGTATCTTCTAACCAGTCTAATGGTGCTAATTTATGTGGGTTATTAAGCTGTATATCTTCTTTTGGAATACTCTTTTTTCTTCTTTTTTTTTTTTTAAGACTATTCATTTGAGAGAGAGAGAGAGCGAGAGAGAGAGAGCAGGAGTGAGGAGGAGTAGAAGGGGCATGGAGAGGGAGAAAGAATCAGAAGCAGACTCTTCACTGAGCATGGAGCCCACTTGGGTCTCAATTCCACAACCATGAAATCATGACCTGAGCCAAACCGAGTTTTAGACACTCAACCAACTGTATCACTCAGGCACCTCTGGAATATTCTTTTTCTGTGTGGAGAAAAGAAGTGTGTAAAACAAACAGGAAGCATTTTTGGAACATCAAATGTAAGAAACTACTTAATTACTCTGAAATTATTCTTCTGCTTGAGTATCATCTTTCACTGAAATACATTAATCACTTCTGTGAACAAAAAGAAAAGCAAGTGATGGTGTCTACTTAAGTCTTCGATATTTAGGTAGGAAGAAGAAAAAGGTTGCCATTGGTCCTTTGAAATTAATTTATATTTTCAAAGTATTCTCAGTAACCATATTTTCCAATTTAGCTTTTTGAGAAAATTATAATTACAAGGTGACTGATGATGAAAGATATTTACTTTGGAATTCATCAGATACATGCAGTATTTCATTTATAACAGAGATAGTCCAAAATGAAGAATTTCCCTGGAAATCTAAATATATATTGGGAAATCTATTTTTCAAAATGTTACCAGAAATTCATTTATTGTATACCACAGATAAATCTATAATAAGCTGAAATCAGTTTATTCAACATATATAAATTTCATAACATCTAAAACATCCCAGCTTTTTTATTACTAATAAAACACTTATACAAACCAACTTTAAATTTTATAACAACATAAAAGACAAATACTATTCTTTTCCAAATGATGCTATTTCTCACATTTTTTTCTTCTAATGGCTTAATTTTCTTAGATTACCCCTTGAATGCATAATACTTACACCTGAACCACCATATTGAAAAATCTGTCATTACTGCAAACTCTGTGACTCTAGCACCATCCTGAATTGGAACCATCCCCACCCCATCCCCCACCCAGGAAGTTGCTTAGGGAATGGGAGGTTCAGGGATGATTTTGCTGACTTAGGCTCCCGAGTAATTTTCCCACTGAACACCCCAAATCTTTATTTTCTGCATATACTCTCTTCCTGGAAATGTATACTGCTACAGAAAATATGTATTTATTTCATATGTGTTATAAAACTAAAGATCAACTTGACTGAGTTTGTTGTATGGTATGTTTCTTTCCCTTCAATTAGTCAAGATAATTTTCTCATTAATCTTGAGCTCTGAGAGATTTGGTTATAATAGAAAGTAGTAACTTTGATATCTTAGTAGAAGGCTTACTTCCCTTCAGGTCGGAACTAAATGCACATGATAATTTAGTTGAACTGAGGCAGAAATCATGGCATTGTTCTTCAAAAAATGACTACCTGAAATCAATAAAAAATTCTGTCAGTCTGAATTATTAAACTCTATATATACTGGCTAGATTACAGTTTTGTTTAGCTCTATAAACTACATTCCTCCCCACCCTCACAAGCATTTCCATGCCGCTATTTCTCTTAATATCCATTCCACTGTCTACACACACGATTTATGCAGCAAATCAAATAAAGTTATTCATTTTATGGTATTTTTAACTAGTTAGAAATTGGGAGATCCTGACTTCTAAACAAAGTGTTTAGGAATGGTGCTGTACACTAACATTTAGTATTTCAAAGTGTCTGAAGTAGTTTTTATTCTTAAGTCTGAATATTTTACAAAATAGGAGAAAAGATAAATGGTAACTGTGTGGACAAATCTGTGTGTCCAGTTTTCCATTTATAACTTGGAGGAAATTCATGGTTTTATTAATGGAATATTCCAAATATATAGGAAACAGAGTGTAGCATAATGAATAGGGTGAGTTAATTATGTCTACTAGCACTTTTTTCTTCCTCTAAGAATTTCCCTCCAGCCTTTGCACATTCTTCTAATTGGTTATTTACTTTTATTACTGATTTTTAGATTCTTCATAAATTTTATGTAATAATTTCTTGTCACTCATAGTAATAGTAAATATCTTCTGTCTGTGGCTTTCTCTTTTTTAAAGTTTATTTTGAAATAACTGTAGTTTCACAGGAAGTTGCATAAACAATATAGAGAGATCCCATATACCCTTTCCCTAGGTTCCTTGGAACATAACTGTAATACATTAGCAAAACCTGGAAAGTGACCATTGTACAATGTTATGTGCAGTTTGATATCATTTATGAGATGTGTAGATTTGTGTAATCACTGCCACAATCAAGAGACAGAACAATTCCATTAACACATTTTCCATCATGCCGCCTCTTTATAGTCATACTTCCCTCTCTCCCTCCCTCCCTTTTTAGTCATACTTCCCTTCCTCTCCATCATCCTGTAATCCTGGCAACTACTAATCTATTATTCATCCCTATAGCTTTATTATTTTGCGAAAGTTATGTAAATGGCACCACACAATATGAGACCTCTGAGATTGACTTTTGTCACTCAACATCAGCTTCTACATAGAACACCATGTTTTCTGCAAATAAATGGTTTTGTTTCTTCCTTTCTTATCTTAATGCCTTCTATTTTTTTTCTTGCTCCATGTCACTGGCTCAAAGTTCTCATACTATGTTTATTTATTTTTTAAAGATTTATTTATTCATGAGAGACACTGAGAGAGAGAGAGAGGCAGAGACACAGGAAGAGGGAAAAGCAGGCTCCTCGCAGGGAGCCCAACGTGGGACTTGATCTGGGATCTGGGATCATGCCCTGAGCCGAAGGTGAACGCCCGCTGCTGAGCCACCCAGAGGTCCCTCTTGTACTATGTTTAATGGCAATGGTGAGAGTGGATATCCTGCCCTTTTCTGATCTTAGGGGATAAATATTAAGTCTTTCATCATTATGTATGATTCTGGCTACAAACTAAATTTGTAGATGTTCTTTATTTAGTGGAAGTCCTCCTCTAACCCCAGCTTGATGAGAATTTTTTTAAAAAAAATCATAAAAGATAAACTCAAAATGGATGAAAGATCTGAATGTGAGACAAGATTCCATCAAAATCCTAGAGAAGAATACAGGCAACACCCTTTTTGAACTCAGCCACAGTAACTTCTTGCAAGATACATCCACGAAGGCAAAAGAAACAAAAGCAAAAATGAACTATTGGGACTTCATCAAGATAAGAAGCTTTTGCACAGTAAAGGATACAGTCAACAAAACTCAAAGACAACCTACAGAATGGGAGAAGATATTTGCAAATGACATATCAGATAAAGGGCAAGTTTCCAAGATCTATAAAGAACTTATTAAACTCAACAGCAAAGAAACCAACAATCCAATCATGAAATGGGCAAAAGACATGAAGAGAAATCTCACAGAGGAAGACATAGACATGGCCAACATGCACATGGGAAAATGCTCTGCATCACTTGCCATCAGGGAAATACAAATCAAAACCACAATGAGATACCACCTAACACCAGTGAGAATGGGGAAAATTAACAAGGCAGGAACCCACAAATGTTGGAGAGGATGCGGAGAAAAGGGAACCCTCTTACACTGTTGGTGGGAATGTGAACTGGTGCAGCCACTCTGGAAAACTGTGTGGAGGTTCCTCAAAGAGTTAAAAATAGACCTGCCCTACGACCCAGCAATTGCACTGTTGGGGATTTACCCCAAAGATACAGATGCAATGAAACGCCGGGACACCTGCACCCTGATGTTTATTTATTTTTTATTTTTTTTTAATTTTTATTTATTTATGATAGTCACAGAGAGAGAGAGAGAGAGAGGGAGGCAGAGACATAGGCAGAGGGAGAAGCAGGCTCCATGCACCGCGAGCCTGATGTGGGATTCGATCCCGGGTCTCCAGGATCGCGCCCTGGGTCAAAGGCAGGCGCCAAACAGCTGCGCCACCCAGGGATCCCCACCCTGATGTTTCTAGCAGCAATGGCCACAATAGCCAAGCTGTGGAAGGAGCCTCGGTGTCCATCGAAAGATGAATGGATAAAGAAGATGTGGTTTATGTATACAATGGAATATTACTCAGCCATTAGAAATGACAAATACCCGCCAGTTGCTTCAACGTGGATGGAACCGGAGGGTATTATGCTGAGTGAAGTAAGCCAGTCGGAGAAGGACAAACATTATATGTTCGCATTCATTTGGGGAATATAAATAATAGTGAAAGGGAATATAAGGGAAGGGGGAAGAAATGTGTGGGAAATATCAGAAAGGGAGACAGAACGTAAAGACTGCTAACTCTGGGAAACGAACTAGGGGTGGTAGAAGGGGAGGAGGGCGGGGGGTGGGAGTGAATGGGTGACGGGCACTGGGGGTTATTCTGTATGTTGGTAAATTGAACACCAATAAAAAATAAATTTAAAAAAAATCATGAATGGGTGTGTCATTTTGTCAAATGTGTTTTCTGCATCAATTGATGTGATCATGTGATTTTCTTTTTCAGTTTGTTAATGTGGTGAATTACATTGTTTGATGTCCAACTATTGAGCCAGTCTTATACCTTGACCATTTGATCATGGAACATAATTCTTTTCATATAATGTTGAATTCTATACGCCAACATCTTGTTAAGGATTTTTACATCTATATTCATGAGGAATAATAGGCTGTGTTTTGTGTGTGTGTATGTATGTATGTGTGTGTGTGTGTGTGTGTGTGTGTGTGTGTGTGTTGTTTTTGTCTGGATTTGATATCAGAATAATACTAAAACTTTGTAAAACGTAAGATGACTGTAAATTACTGATTTGAAAATTGACTTTTTTCTAATGTAAATGTTCAGTGCCAATAATTCTCTCTGCGCTGCTTAAGCTGGGTGCCACATATTTTTTCTTTTAATACATAAAACTATTAAATAGTTAATAACATTTACCGTAAAACTATTAAATAGTTAATAACATTTACCAACATATTTTAATCAATTTCTGTGTCCTCTTTAGTTCATTATGTTACATATTTCTGTCTTTCTTGTTGGTGAAGTACATATTTAAATGTTATCTGAGTGCTTACTATCTTGTAGATACAGGCAAGGAGTTAACTTGGGAATGTAAGCAAACTGAAACCATAGGAGAAATAACCCATGAACATCTATTTAAAATTTTAAAAGTGGGAATTTGATAGTCAATAATTTCATTTGAAGGATTAGGTAACAGTCTTTTTTGCCTTTTTAAAATCTACATGTGATTACTTTTTAAATATCTTTAATGTCTCATAATGCATAATTTGGGAAATGTGTCATTTTGTATAATTATGGTTTTGCTATGCGATCACTGCAGATAAAAAAATGGGGAATGGACTTAATTATAGGCATTGTCTCTTGAAAACTGTGCATCATTGACATTCAAATTGTAAGTAAAAATTCAGTTGATTTATTTAGCCTTGTTCCTACTTAACCATATTATCAAGTCTGCACATAGATAATCTCAGCTTAAAAAACAGAAGAAAAAAAAATTAGGACTGGTGAAAAGAAAAAAAAAGAATAAGTATAAAAGGAATGTTGTTTTTAGAATTGGTCCAACTCCTTCTTGAATCAGATAAGCAATTTTCTTTTATGTTCACAAACAGCAGGGCTTATATTGCTTTTGTCCTATCCAAAACAATAGATACTAGATTTTCATCTTTGCTAGTTTTCATTGTGCGTGTTTATGCCAAAACAAGATAGGAATCAAACAGTGCACTTAGTCTAAATATATTTATGCTTTAAAAAACAAACAAACTCAATTTGTGTGTTTAGATGCCACATCAGTTTCTTCAACTAATATTCAACAAATGTTTACCTTCTTATTATGTACAAAAACTCTGAAAGACACTGTCTGGGATATAAAGACACAACACTACCTCAGCCATTTTTTGTCATTTCTAATAATCCCACTTGCTCAAGAAAAAAGGAATTAACCTGGCTTCTTGGTTACCATATATAATTTAAGCATTGACAAGAAATAACTTGATTCTAAATTCCATAGTTCTTCCTAAATGGAAATTAGCCTACTTTCTAACAAAATGATATTTTTTTTTCTGCTACTCAGCTACCCAGTGAGAATGATACAATGGTTTCTACAGTGATTGTTCACAAGATGATTCTTATATTTTTTTGATAAGCAATAACTGTAAACAGATGGTGCTCTGTGCAGACAGATTGTTTCTTACAAATGTCAATTAAGCCTTAAGGCTCCATGGTCTCCCATGTATGAAGCCAACTCTTACATAACAAAGAGATGACTTTCATACTTCAGAATGCTGACTGATCAGTAAATATGTACATTTTGGAATATCTTGGAATGATTATATATTTAATCTTGTCTCCAGCAGTGTAAGGGCATTTATATAGATTTGCCATATGAGTCTATAACAACAATAATAAACCGTCACTCTTCAGAGTGGGTGTCTTTTATTTAGTTTATGGATCTTACCTCTTTTGGGGTAACACAAAACTGCAAAACAAATGTCATTTCCAAAATATGCTACCTGTGTCAGTAAGAAAAATTAGAAACAATGTTTAAAATATTAGGATTGGCTTCAATGTTTTACCTAATATTTTGTCTAATATACTGTGGTAGTGAGATTAGAATATAATGTGAGGCTTGGCTTTTCACCTGAAACCAAGAATATCTTTTCCTTTTTAAATTTATTTATGAGAGATAGAGAGAGAGAGAGAGAGGCAGAGATATAGGCAGAGGGAGAAGCTGGCTCCATAGAGGGAGCCTGATGTGGAACTCAATCCCAGGACCCCGGGATCACACCCTGAGCCAAAGGCAGGTGCTCAACCCGAGCCACCCAGGTGTCCCTGGAATATCTTTTCTTTGAAAGAAAATCATCTACAGATACTTAAAAATCAGAATGCTGCAAACCATAGTTCACAGATGAGAGTTTCAATTTTTGTACGACATAATACCTTTATCTTTACCAAGCAGACCCAATTTTATTGTCATGACAACCTTTAAAATGCACATACTAAGTATGCTCACATACACACTCACACATTCACAAAAAATACAGTGCCCCTGATAATTTAGTCACCTTAATGAACACATATGTGGGATTTCACATGGTAAATGTTCAAGAAAAGAAATTCTAAGTGGGGAAAAAATTGATGGATATATTCTCAGATTATTTAGATCATGTAATTAACTACTTCAGTTAATTTTGACTCTGATCTTAAGCACGAGGTCTGTGAAGGGGAGAAATTTACACTAGAACAGTTTGTTGGAAGGATGTCTTAGAAAATCATTATAAAATATTCAATTTCCATTCTGTAGACACCTGGGACATGTTAGAGATTAGACAGACTTGAATAACCTCTTTAACCAGATTAAGCTTTCTACTCTTAACTGATTACCTCCAAAATTTCATTGGCTTCACAAATCAACCCTTTTCTCCTGCTCACTTCATAGTTCAGTATGAGTCAGTGGGAGGCTCTACTTCATACAGCCATTCAGGATCCAGAGATCTCACCAGCTCCTACGACCTCAGTGGAAAACACTGCACTTAAATTAGTGTATGAGAAGCGTTTTGTTTTTGTTTTTGGTGGGGGGCAGGAATGAAAGAGCATTTCTCTTCTGCCCACATTGTCTCAGAACTGATCTACGTGATCCCATCTACTCTCAGAGAATGTAGAATAGGTAATCTGGAAATCTGGAAGAAATTGGAAATGGAGGAGAGACATATTGAAGGTGGAGAGGTGAGTTAAAAGAGCAATTTGATGGTCCGGTGTAGCATAGTTAGGACATGGTTATAGAGAGGGCTAGAGAAAAAAACTCTCAATTCATATTTCTACACATTTATTTATTTATTTATTTATTTATTTATTTATTTATGGGAAAGAGAGAGAGGAGTAGGGGGGAAGGGCAAAAGGAGAGAGAATCATAAGCACGCTCCACACCCAGCACGGAGCCCGATGCAGGGCTTGATGTTACAACCCTGAGATCCTGGCTTGAGCCAAACTCAAGAGTTGGATGAACCACCCAAGCACCCCTCCACACAACATTTAAAAATTACCACATTTCTAATATAGCAGTACTCTGATGATATTGTTTAAAATAAGGTTTGTGAGGGACACCCAGGTGGCTCAGTGGTTGAGCGTCTGCCTTTGGCCCAGGGTGTGATCCTGGAGTTCTGGGATCTGTGGGGAGCCTGCTTCTCCCTCTGCCTAGGTCTCTGCCTCTCTCTGTGTCTCTCATGAATAAATAAATAAAATATTTTTAAAAAATAAAATAAGATTTGTGAAAATTATAAGGTAAGGCCCTCTTTGTATTAGTAAGAATATATGTATTTATAGCCTAAGTTTACCTCTGTTAACCTCAGAAGAGGTTAGTGACAAAGACAGAGAAAAGGCTAAAAAATACTAAGCAGCCACTGGGGATTAGAGTGAAATTTCAGTAATACTAAAAATCATCTGTTAAGCCAGGAGGCTCTGAGTATAGAAAATAAATAATAGAGCTATGCCATGTACAGATGTGAAGTAGAGAATCCCTATTTGAGCAGGGCAGTCCAACGGTTGGGATGAATAGTCTATTTTAATTTTACCACAATTACATGCATGTGAAAGAATGAAAACACTGAGCAAGGAGCAAGTTGCAGATTGCTTTTATCTCCCAATGAGATGAAGAGCACCACAATGTGAACTTACTTGCTTACAAGCTCAGAAGTTGCATCAGTCCTACCACTGATACTAGTTTCAATTCTTAGAAAAGTCTAAGAAATCCATAAACCAGATTTGAGGTTCTTTACTACTCACACAACTAGTTTTGGTTTTGGCTAATATTGCAGACACAAACATAATTCTGTGAGGTCTCCCACTCTTACCTTTTATCTAAGAACCTAAGAACTGGGGGTGGATATCAACAATATTTTCTGATACTGTTCACTTAATTATTATTCACTCTGTGACTTGGACACAAAAGTTTACTATAGGAAATAGAAGCTCGTTCAACTGTTAGAATAGCGAGGGAACACATGTCAGTAAAGTAGTCATTAAGTGTCTCATCTGAAAATATCGAAGTGCTTATTTTGCCCAGAAGCTGCTTTAATAGTCTAGAATCACTGGTTAACTGCCACCAATTTTCTCAGTCTGCATTAGTGAAATGGGTGGTTTTCAAAACCTTCCCAGGAAGCTTCTGTGAACCTCAGATCTGTGCATGCAGCTGACGGCACTTATTTCTAGGAATCTGGATTCTCCTCTTTTGCTCTCAAAATCTTGTGTCAGAGCCTCTCTTTGGGAAAGTCTAACCTAGAACCAAATAGGGAAGGAGATTCTGTGAAATGTAAACCTGACTTCTCTCTCTGAGTCATAAAAACAAACAAACAAAAAAGGTCTTGGAAGAGGCAGGTAGTAACTGATCACAGATTGGCCAGATTGACCACATGTGACCCAACATTCTGGCTCTTAGATACTGATTTCCAATTGGGCTTCTGATAATGCTCTAAAGTTTCCCCTTTGTGTTGATCTAATCAGTGGATCTTTGGGTCCTTGAAGAAACTATACAACATCCCCCCCAACTCACAGATAAAGGCGGTACCATGGACATGAAGAGAAAGGTAGTGAAGCTGAGTTTGGGGAAATTCTAAGTTTGGAATGGCAAAACATATTTATATGGTACTAATTCAAAGATGGTAATAAGTTACTTGACTAAACTCTAGTTTTATGCTTGAGGCAGAATAAGAATCCAGGCTGGTGCTCTTCCTATACTATTTATTAACTAATTTAATACATGCTTGCTGAGTGCCTACCATGCACTATTACAGTGGAGAATCTGCACACATAGCACCTATATTCAAAGTACCTAGCTTTGTGGAGAAGACAGGAACTGTGGTAATTATAAGGGAAAGACCAATTGTTCTTTATACGGTATTTTGTTTTTGTTTTGTTTTGTTTTGTTTCTGCTAGACTGTGAGCTACTTTAAGGCAGTAACACTGACTACCTACTACATGGTAGACCTGGAAGGAACATTTTTGAATTCACCTTGACATCCTGGGCACCTACTGCATAATTGGTTCTTAATGATATGCTGAACTGAGCTATTCTACTTGACCTTCCACTAACACACATATTAATTATTATTATTATTATTGATGTTGTTATTATTATTTCAAAGCAAGCTTTCAACCTACAGTTATCTTAGTATTCTTTTAAAACTTTGAACAGCTCCTTAATAAAATATGCCCCATCTGGTCTTATTAACGTCATGTAAAGTGCATCTGTGCTTTGCATTTAATAAATCTAATGGGTCCTGTGTGTTAATTTATTGGAATGATGTTTTATTTCCTTTTTACACAATTTTAAAGCTGTTATTTATTATTTTTCCCTCCCCTTTTCCCAACATTAAGAACATTTGTATTTTATGTGGTTATTATATTCATGGTTTACATTGTTATCTGTAGAGTCTGTTAATGTAACATCAATAATATGTATTTCAATTGACTTTCCTTCCCTGACAGCAATGCCAGAGTGACTGTAAGAAAATAAGAAGAATAAAAATAAGAATAAGAGAGGAGAAAATACTTAAAATTTCCTCTGAAAAGCATGATGGTAATCCATTCTTTTGGCAATTTTACACAAGTTAAAATAATTTATCTGTAATTAAACACATTAAAATATACACTTATAATTGGTAAAACTGCTTAAGTATTAATTTTTCCTGGATAGTGTTTTTGTTCACTTGAATTGTTTTCACTAAGGGGAAATAAATATTCGGTCCTCCTTGTTCATGCTCATTTATGGCAATTATAGTTTGGCAATTTCATTGTTGAATATCACAGATACCAATGTGAAATAGTGTCAGTATGTATGTATGTACACATATATATTATTTATACTGTAATTGTATTATAGAAGAGCCAAAGATGGCCATTGTATATTGATCCCTAGGTTGTTTATTTCTTCACAATAGGTGGACACGTGTTGGCTCAAAAGCCCACTGGTATGAAACTCTAATTTTTATAATCAATTACTTTTACAATAGCCCAAACAGACTTTTAGCTATTTAGAGCCTGTCATCTTTTCATACCTTGAGAAATTTTATCTTCTTTTGCTGCCCATTGATACAATAGAGTCTTGTGGGTATAAGACATCAGACAGCTATGGTCCTTTGGAGTCCTCTGACCCAGACACTCCCAGCCACACTGTTCATTAGCATCACCTAGATGTATTAGCCCCCATTGTCATACCTGTCTCCCCCACGTGTTCCGTTGTCCTTGCCATTTGCCTCTGGATAATCTCATGCTGTGAGGGGCTTCTCTCTTATGCAACTCTGTCCAAGTGCAGCCCCATAAAGTTTGTGTGTGCTACATTACATCTTTTTTTGTGATCCACCACAAAACCCTTCCATTCTCTACAGTATTTATAACTACAATACTTATATTTAAATATAAAGATTATGCAGCCTACTCAGTCATCCTGATAACTTTATTTTAATGGAAATTAGGGATACAAACCCTGTTCTTAAAGCAAATATATAATTTTTTTAAATAAAATGATTTATAATCAGCTTTGTACTGTTACTTATTCATTTACAATTTTTTTTAAAGATTTTATTTATTTGTGAGTCAGACAGAGAGACTGAGAGAGCATGAGGGGGGAAGGGGAGGGACAGGAACAAGCAGACCACCCACTGAGCATGGACCATGATGTGCGGGGTTCAGCCCTAGGACCCCAAGATCATGACCTGAACTGAAGTCAGTTGCTCCAACTGACTGAGCCACCCAGGTGCCCCTATACTGGTATTTAAATAGATACAGAAGAATCCTTTTTATATAACATGATCCATAATTGCTTGAGTAACCAAGAAAGTTGACTCTTTTAAAAAATAATACACACACAATTAAACATTTTATTTTAACTTAAAACATTTAAATGTACTTTATTCATTTATATTTAGAGTTAAGGCATCTTTTTGAGTACATTTCTACTAATTGTACTTCATTTTTTATTTCTTATGCCACAGTCTTAAAACAATAATTTTTTTGTTTCTGTGGAGTAGGAACTTGGACACTTACGAGGTAATCATGGGTAGAGTTCTTCTGGATGTTTACAAGTTTTACTCTCATCTTCTATAGTTGCCTCAGCTACAACTAATTAATTTAAAATCAATTTTGTTATATGATTTCCTTTCACTCTTTCCAAATACTATAATTGGACTTAGATATAATGACTCTGAACTTTTCAAACGCTTGTTTCATTAATCTGTGTAATATTTGAATAAATTACTTAATAAGCAACTATAACTGAATAAAAAGATTTGGAAACTATCATAGCTGATTCATGGTTGGTCTATAAAAATGGTGGAATTTGGTAATTTAAATGTGAAGCAAAATTAAAGGTAACCTATTGCCTTAGGAGTAACCCTTACCAATAAGCACTCAGATTTAGCAGGCTTCACACAGTGAGTTCACACACACAGGCTAATCTCAACTCTCAATTTAATGGTTATGAATACCATTAAATACTGAATTATCTCCCTAAAATTGAAGCTATAACCCTTAATGTGACTGTATTTGGAGATAGACCCTTTCCAACAGGTATTTAAGGTTAAATGAGATCATAAGGGTGGGGTCTTAATCCAATAAATCTTATGTCAGTTATAGAAGAGGAAGAGGGACAGGGACGCCTGGGTGGCTCAGCGGTTGAGCGGCTGCCTTCCGCCCAGGGCATGATCCTGGAGACCCAGGATTGGGTCCCATATCGGGCTCCCTGCATGGAGCCTGCTTCTGCCTCTGCCTGTGTCTCTGCCTCTCTCTATCTCTTTCTGTGTGTGTGTGTGTGTGTGTGTGTGTGTCTCATGAATAAATAAATAAAATCTTTAAAATAAAAAAAAATAAAGAGAAAAAAGTGGGGCACCTGGCTAGTTCATTTGGTAGAGCGGACAACTATTGACTCCTATTGACAACTATTGACTCAGAGTTGTGAGTTCAAGTCCCATGTTGGATGTAGAGATCACTTAAAAAAAAAAAAAAAGAAAAGAAAAGAGGAAGAGATACTAGTTGTTCAGGTACATGGGCATCTGTCTCTAAGCCAGGAAAGGAGGCTTCACCAGAAACCAACTCTGCCAGCATCTTGATCTTGGACTTCCAGCCCCCAGAGCAGTGACAAAATAAGTTTTTGCTGTTTAAGCCTTTTAGACTGTGGTATTTTATTACGGTATCCCTAGAAAACAGACACTAAGTGATTTACATGGGAATGGAGGTTCTTGTTAAGTTGTTGAGTTCAAATAAGAGAGTTTCTGTTGCATTAGTAAGTATCTCAATATGGTTAACTGGTTGTCAGTGCTTTTTAAGGATGACATTCTCATTCCTGGATTTTTATTCTTGTCCTTCAGAATGTCTTCAATTCATATGGTCAGGAAATAGATCTGGGAAATGTTATCTGCACGCTTGCATATCCAATATCTTTCTGCTACCTTCACACAAGAATTGACAGTCTTCCTGGAAATAGAATTCACAGATAACTTTTTCAAAGTTTGATAAATATTGTCTCACAGTCCCCTGGCATTTAGTGTTGCAGAGCAATCTGGGCCAATTGTATCTTATTTCTGTGCACATTATTATTTTTTCCCCCAAATGACTGTAGGATTTTTTCTTTATCTTTTAACTGTGACAATTCCACTAGCTATGTTTTGATATTGTTTTCTTTTTATTGATTTCCTGAAATATAGCAGTTATTCTCAGATTTCAGAATGATGTTTTATTAGATGAAAGTTTCCCACTCTTTATTTGATTATTGATTTTCCTCCACCTATCCTCATGTACTTTGATTAAACTTTGCCAATCTGTTTTCCATATAGCTTGTTTTCTTCTCATTTTAATTATTTTATTCCTTCTATGTCTTAGAAGAACTTCTCATATTTTTCAACATCTTTAATTTTATTTTCTGTAGTATCTAATATACCTTACACTTCATTATAGTAAAATTCACAGATTATAATTTAGCAATGAATAAAATATTCCTTTTCAAAACTTTCCATTATACTAGTAATTTATTCTGGATTTAAATGTGCAGTGCCTCTATGTGAACATAAAGGAGATTATATAAAAATTTTTGTTATTCTTGTAGTTTATTTTAAAGAAAAGAAACTCATAATCTTTACAGAAGTAAAGATTGCATCCTTTGAAATTCATTTCTCCATAGCCTATGATATTTCTGTTTTTACTTAGTCCTATAGGGGACAATGTATCCCAGCTTCTCCACTCACTAGCTGAGTGATCCTTGACAAATTATCTTAACTCTTTGTACCTAAATGCCCTTATCTATAAAACAGGGTTGGTAATGATAGTGTTCATTTCACAGAGTTATTTAAAAATTAAGTTTATCAATATATTTTTGTTGATCTTCTTAGCTAAGAAGAGAGGCTGGCATACAGTAGAAATTCAGTAACCATTACAAGGAAATGAAAGAACAAGATAAGTTGTTTTCTAGGAGAAAACATTATTCTTTCTACTCATTGCTCAGTCTAACTTGCTCGGTAGGGGTAGTTCTCTTCCACCAGTATAGGTCCCATGACTTCTCTCGTCACTCTATGATAGTTAAAACAATTCTCTGGCAATTTTAATCAGAAAATCTCATTTTCAGATCTTTGATGTTTATAAATGCATTGAGAGTTAGAGCTTCCCCTTTCTCCTAGTCTGAGCCTGCTTCAGGTTTGATGTCCATAGGTAATATTGTCAGCATCTTTCCTATTTCCTGAGCCTTGTGCTCTTCCTCCTCCCTCCTGACTTAGGGGCTCAATTTCTGAGCCTTCCAGTTTGGGACTATGGAGGGTGAGTGAGGAGAACTAACATGCAGAAGAGATCTTTACTCATAGTGAATTCTAACATGACCTAGTATTGGAGTTTTCTTGGCAGACAGACATCCAAAGCTAACTTGATTTTTTGGCAAGCATTTTGGGATCCTTTACAGGCTACCCATGAGGACTGCTGTGCCACAGGTTTCACCAGCTAAGATGTGGAATACCACTCTGAGCTTCTTTGAACCTCTCACGCCTCCTCAGAACCTGGAGCTTGCTAGGGTCCCTGTACTTTGTCAATTTGGGACCATTTAGAGTCAGTGGTCCTTTAAGACAATTCAAGGTGTGCGACCTTCATTGCCTCCTGGAAACTCCCCATCCTTGCCTTGCCAAACAGGGCAGGAGAGAAGGCTTCAGGATCTACAGTGAGGGCATTATAACAATCTCCTCCCACCCCCAAACCCCTTCAGCCCTCATCCCGAGTTCCTGGAAGAGAGAGAGTTTTAATAACTGACATATCTATTATGACGGGCAGCAGCTGTTGGGGACTGCCATAACAATGTACAACACCAAGAACAAAGAGAAGTATTCTTGTCCTCTTCATCAGGGCCATTGTGCCGCTTTGATCTGCTTGCCAGTGCTTCAGTGGTAGCAGCTTATAGGAGAGTGTGCTGTCTGGAAGGAAAGGGTTAAGGTTCTGGTACTAGACTTTGAAATGATCAGCCCTTTGGAGACAAGAGATAAACAGCAGTTATGCCTGGAAAAATGGAGTGTGCAGCGCTGAAGCAGTGTATTCAGCTGCTGTGGTCATCAGAGAGACAATGACATGGGAAAAATGCCAGGGTGCCAAAGGGTAGTAACAAGCACTATGGTAGAGAGGCTACAAATGCCCAACAAAGGTAGAGCATTAAATGGATACCACACTAGTTCTGAGAGTAGTTACCCTCAGGGACTTCTATGTTTATTTTGGGAAACTGTGAAATAGTTATATATTTGCATTTGTTCAGCTGACCCAGCTACCCCAAGTGAGTTATTAATATTCTTATTATTTATTTCATTCCATGTAGCTAAGAAGGCTCTTCAGGGACCTGGGTTATACGTGTATTTCAATAACCCCTGAATAATACACAGAGTAGATAATGGTATACTAAAAAGTCAAACACTAGCACAATTCAGGTTGAGTCAGAGATTCTGGCTAATTTAAAGTTAGATGTTTTAGGAAGTTGTCTTACTTTTCAGAATTTCAACCTACTGCTTTGTAATTTTAGTGTTACCGAAGGAGATAAAGTACTAGTATAAATTCTAGACTTTCCTATTTTTCAAAATATTATAGCTTGAGTAATTGCGTAGTGATTGCTAAATTTTAAGTACTAAGCACAGACGCAAAAATTTCTCTGCATTTCTTAACAATAAGCATAACAGCATTTTTTAAAACTACAATTAGAAGGCATTTGTATTCTTCTTCTTTTTTAGAACTTGAAAATTATGTATTATATTGTTACAATAAGAAATTTTACTAAAGATTAAGTCATGGTTCTTAGGTCAAATCTTCTGGTATTTGAATTACTCATTTGTTTTTTAAAATCTCTGTTATTTCTCCTACTTGGATTGTTCTCTTCTGACATGATACCAAAATCATACCAAATCATTAAAGTCAAGTTCCTATTCTCTTCCCTAACAAATTTCTCTTGACCATGTTAGCAGGAATACATTCTCCTTCTTGGCTCCAATAATGTGATTGTAGTCTCCAATTGTGTGATAGATTTTATTTTAAAGTGTTTATTACAGACTGTTTGGTAGTATAGATGTCTATGTATCCATCTTAGCTCTATTACCAAATATGAGCATGTTCTATTTCCCATGATATCTCCCTGGCACTGGGCATCATAGACAGCTATAATATCAGAAATACTATTCAATACATAACTTTACTAAACATTAAAAGTCTGCAAGCAAAAGTTTAGATTTTTTTTCATTTATTAGAAGAAAGGCAACACAATAGGGAAATGGACAAAGGTTGGAAATAAGAATTTCATAAAAGAAAAAAATCCAAATGATCATTTACAAAAGGATATTAAACCCACTGAGAGTTTTGGAAAATAGGAATGAAAGTCACAATGAGAGATTACTTCTCACTCATCTTGCAGGCAAAACTAAAGCAGTGATTAGCACCACCTCTGGCAGTGATGGGCAAAATGGTACTTCCTGACCTTGCTTGTGGGAAAGGTGAGCTTGAATGCCTTCTTGACAACTTATTAAGAATAAAAAAACACACATACCTGTTGACCCAGCAATTCCACTTCTGGAAATGTATCCTACAGAAAAAAAGAGCAAAAATACTTCAAGATTGATTATTACGGTATCTGTTGTGGGAAAAACTGGAAAGAAAGTAAATGCTTATTAATGGGGAAATAGCTAAATATATTTTAATATATCACTTGAAATTATCCTGCCATCGTTCTATGACACTCGGCTTGCAAAATAATGTCCAAAATTAATGAAGAAAGTCTGCCTAGGGCTAGAGATGAGACTATAAAGATCACCCGTGGCCATCTGACAGCACTGAGCTCTCACTTCCCCCTAACCCCTTCTAGTTTATGTCTGTATCATCTAGGGTTTGATGACAAGCTGCCTTATATCTCTAGCTAGCTATTTTAATGTATATCTCTTATCTCCTTAATCCCTTGATGTTTTATGTTTTCACATTAAAATGTAAAGGCTCTCTCTGATACATTGTAGGCAGACAGGAGATCTTTTTTTGATTGATCAGCTTTTTTCCTTAGTGAAACTTGTTAATAGACAAGAGGCTCTCTGGCCTTCGTATTTGTCAGTAAAACCGTTTCCTATTCTCGTCTGTTGTGTACTCAGGGATACAGCTACTCTATTCAATTATTCAATCATTTTGCTGAAAACTTGGAGAGTCTATTTGTTACAGAACATAATAAAAATGTACAGCCATTGCCATTAATAAATAACATAACATACGTGTCTGTTTCCCAGCAGCAAGCAGACTTTAAGTGAGTATTCATGTTGTTCAAGATTAAGTAAATCACCACAGACAAGGAAAATTACGCCATAGCTTATGTGATCAGATCAAAACAACAGTCATTTTCTCCACCAGTGATTCCTATTAAATGAATTGTATGCTAACAGTTTCCAATAATGAGTTGGGTTTAATAAATTATGTACTCTTCATAACTTTTTAATGTACGTTCTTCCAAGACTAGCCTGTCCCCAGAAGGGAATTTATCAAACGGCTTCTGCACATCAGAAATAAAAGCAAAATGAATGAAATTGGAGTGGCTGAAGCATAACTAGTGGTAATGGGATTGGTTTTGCTTCACTTTCTCTGTCACCCACCAGACATGAAAAATATCCCACGGGTGGTTCAGTGTTATCTTTTCTCCCCGTTTTCCCCATAAGTATCAGATATTGGCTACAGACAACAACAGGATAGTGTTTGTGATTGATCTGTGTACTGCTCTGTTGCACCGAAAACTTTATTTCTAAAATATGGTATGTAAAATGAGGCCGCTGAGAATATCCAAACACACACGTACCCCCCTAAAGATATATAGAAGAAATCATAGTTTATTCAACAATCCTTTTAATTTTTAATCTTCACAGTAAAGAAACATTAAAAGTGATATTAAAGATACTTTTTAGGTTTTGACAAACAAGCCAGGGAAAGTAAGTTCCAATGGCTAGGATTCACTGAATAAATAAACATACCATCCATTTTGCATTCTAAACCAAATATTGAAAGTCACCCTTTTTTATTATCCACTTTATCAAATACTCAGTCTGATTGAACAGACTTCTTTCTATGCAAAGATAAACTTGATCTTTGGGAGGATACCATATATTAAATCACATCTCTTTTGTATCACTTTCCAATTTGTAGAGAGGATATCCCTAATTTTTTTGGAGTAGAAAGGAGGATTCTTTGTGAATTATATATAAGTGGAACTTTTATCTTTCAAAGCATGATACTTTTTTTTCTTTAAGTAAGCTCTACTGGCCAACATGGGGCTTGTACCCATAACCCTGAGATCAAGTGTCACACGCTCCACGTAACTGAGCCAGCCACATGCCCCATCAAATCATGATATTCTTAAGCTAGAGCATATTTTAGTGGAGGAGGTGGTATAGCAGATGATTTTTGTGCTTACTATTCCACATGACTAGGCCAACACTAATTTAAAAAAAAATGTTATCATATCAGAATTGATAAAGAAAAATTAGAGATAATACTATGTGTATGCCAAATCTATTTCTTCTTCCTCCTGACACATGGATTGACTACATTTCCCAATTGATTAGGTGGGGTTACATGACAGAGGTCTGGGTATTGGAATGTGTCTCTTTGATTCCTCATTTTTCCCCCATTATGTTCCTGCATATAAAAGACATGGAGCCACACTGGGGTTTAGATGGCTGCATGGAGCACAGACCTCTGCTGACTCAAATTTGACTATAAGGTGAGCAGGAAATAAATTTCTATTGGCTTAAGCCACTGAAATCCTGATATTTGTTATTGCAGCTAGCTTTTCTGAGTAACATATTATGTACCATATACGTGTTTCAGATGTAACACAAAGCCCAACTTAAAATGACTTAAGCAATAAGGACATCTACAATATCACAAAACAGGAAGTTTAAAGTTAATTAAATTCCAGTATGATAAATTCAGTGACTCAGTAAAATCATGAAGGATCCAGATTTTTCCATTTTTCACTCTGCAGCTTCTTAGGCTGGCTCACCTTTTGGTCACAAAACAGCTTTGCAGTTCCAGACATCACACAGAGATGATAATGGCCAACAGTGGTAAAAAGACATCTCCCCTCTTGTCTCTTTTTTAGGAACAAAGCCACTTTTCTCACAAGACTTCCTGTAGACTTTTTCTTATGTCTCATTTCCCAGAATTGAGTCAGTCACATGTTTTTTTTTTCTAAACCAATCACTTGAAAGGCCGATGGTGTAGACGAATCAAGACACAGCCCTTGGGAACTTGTCTTTTCTGAAATACATGGTGAGTAATACCTGAATGAAAGCAGAATTCTTTTAGCAAAGAAGAAAAGAAGGATGGCTTTTAGGCAACCAACCGTATATATTCAGATAATTTAAGGTTTATTAGAGTCAAATACTGCAGATATTCTCAATCTATTCTTGTTAGATAGGTAGTATAACAATGTACTAGTTTAAGAGAAGTGCTTAAGTAAAAAAACATAAAATTTACCATCTATACATTTCATATATTCAAAATGAGATGGTATTCAACTTCTATAGTACTAAAGGTACATATTTAATCTTATCAGAGAGCTGTGGGTGTTATTGCTAGCAACTTTGACATTGTGTAAAGACATGATAGCTAAGCATTTTTTAAAATTGTGGATAGATGTGGAAAACATGAAAACTATATTTGTTCAATTCTTCTTATTGAGAAAGCCAGAGGGGTGAATACATTTATTCAATTTCGGTTATGACTGCATTAACAACATAGTATGTTTTAATCATAGGAATGAAATGAACCCAGAGGCCAAGAAGGCAATTTAGAACTATTGAGGCTAATCCTACATGTCACAGACAAGGAAACGGAGTTCTGTCATGATGAAGTGACTTGTACCGGGTCATATAAAAAAAAAAGCAGTCCTTGGCAACACAGAAACCACAATAGAAATTTACCTATGTTCAGTCTAGGGTTCTTTCTAATGCAGGATAGTACTCTTAATGCATGCGCATCAGTTAGGAAAGTGGCACTTAAAATAAAAGAAGAATGCATTACCCGTGTGCAGAAGCAGCATAGCACACAGTTCTTAAGATAACGATGATAGTTAAATGTATTGAGCTTTCCCTGGGCTCTGCACTAAATTTTCTACACTGCATTAGTTCATTTATTTGTAACAACAACCCTATGATGTAAGTATTATTAATGCACCATTTCTTATGCAAGACGAACTTTCAGGGAAGGTAAATCTATTTTACCATCCAGGATCCATCTCCTGTTTTTTGTTATTGTGGATCTTTACGTTAACAACTACTGGGGTGATTTGAAACAAGACAAAGACTAATTAGGCAAATGTCACCTGACTTTTTAACTTTGTGTGGAATAGAAGCCACAGAGACAGGCAGCCCAGCACCTCAATCCAGTCTTTTTATTTTTTAAATTAACTTTTTAAAACTATATATTTTATTTATTTTTTTACTTAAGTTCTATGCTCAATGTGGGGCTTGAACTCATGAATTTGAGATCAAGAGTCACACGCTCTACTGACTTAGCCAGCAAGTTACCCCCAAGCCAGTCTCACAAGAAGCTCTTTTATCAGTATAAAATTATACAATTTTTCAATATGATTCTTTTTCAAGCCTGAACCATACAAGCTAGTTGGAAGAAATATTTTTAGGGGACACAGGATTAAATAGCTTGGCCTTGCAATCTTTGATATTTGTTTGGAAAGGTCTTCTTTCATTGTTTCCCTATGAATACTTGGATTTTTTAATCATCAGCATCCATGAAGGATCTAGGATTGAGTTTCATCTGCCATGTTTAGTATCAAAACTAATCAGCAGGACAACATCTAGTACATGCCCAGCAAGGCCAAGATAATATGCGATCTAAGGCTACACAATAGGGAAGGAGTGCACCTATTTGGTGGCTAATTCTGAGAAACAAGACCAATGTCTAGCTGTTGGTTAAGCTACACTTAACACATCAATCACTTGCTGTAATCACATCTAGTTTCACTGGGTTTATTTAATGAATGAGCACTGCTTTCTTTCCCTTTCTTATCTTTTGTGACTGATAGAAAAGAACACATCAAAGTTTTTGTCCTGCTGGTTGTATCTCTTACCTACCTGTGAGAAGGGTTAGTTTGATGGCCTAATGGAACTTTAGAGTTGTTTAATTTTCCCAGGTAGCCCAAAATAAATGCCTCAGTGGAAATGTAAACAATCTCAAATTTCTCCCATGCTGGTGCAACATATTGTAAAGAATGTTTCAACTTCTGTTTATATGGGAAAATCTTTTTTAAAAAAAGATTTTACTTACTCATTTGAGAAAGAGAAAAAATGAGAGTGTGAGTGAGGGAAGAGGTAGAGGTGATGAGGGAAGAGAGAAAGAATCTCAAGCCGACTGTGCTGAGCTCAGAGTCCAATAGCAGGGCTCTATCTCATGACCCTGAGATCATGACCTGAGCAGAAACCAAGAGACACCTAACTCACTGAGTCATTCAGGCACCCCTGGGAAAATCTTTTTTAATGAAATAGCTCTGAACACCACCCATTCCAAAAAAGCTCGGTTTTGTTCTAGGAGTAGCTATCATTATTTTCTATAAGAATAACTCTATCCTAGAATCTTTAGGGGATGTCTTTTAGAAAGATGACTCATGGTATCTCAGCCTGCCCTAGCAAGGGGCTGCATGATAGTAGAATTTTGGTTTTGGTCATTAAACCTCAACAGATAAAAATCCAATTTTTATTTGTCCATCAAATGTAGGTTGTTTGCCATAGTGTGTATGTGTTAAAAATACCTACTCAATGGCCTGTTTGGTTTAATCTCTTGTGTGTGCATGGCTATACAAAATGATCATTACTGATTATAAAAGGAGAAATAAACTAGGAAAATTTAGAATCACTATTACATATACTAATACTTAATAGATGATACATAATGAATCCCTGAAAATCTTAGAGGGCAATGATATTTCTAGAAGAAGGATGCAAAATCAAAAATATATTTTCCATATAAGCAACCGTGGTGTAGGTGCTTATATTTTTGGCTTCCTGAGTCACTGTGGATTTAAATATTAATAATAAAGTCCTTGGTATTATGTTTAAAATGACAATGATTACTTTATCTCCACTTTTCATAAAATTCCTCAGGGCAAATGAGAAAAATCAGAATATATTGGATTTTTTTCATAGACTAGGTTATATTTATTTTTAGTCACGTTAGGTAACCAAAATTTAATTGGATTTTTTGTTGATTTATGGGCATCAAATCTCTACTTGTGGCTGTTTAGATTTGTGTGTATGTGCGTGTGTGCAAAATAATTATTTCTACAAACATATAGACCCTGGTATTGTGAAAAATTATTAAATTATAAGAATTAATCAGGGAAGAGCTCAAAAAATTAATATTTGAATTATACAGTGTTGGTTGATAAGAGGCTTTAAGAAGCTATACTGTTGATTCTGTTGTCTCCAAATCATCCAAAACAGATAATTCCTCTTTTAAGATTTCCAGAGAACAGTGGATTCCATAAGCTTCTTAATCTTTTCATGTATTAAATAATCCTAGAAATGAGAAGTGTTTTTCCTTATTTTACTTAATTTCTGTGAGGTGCCGGTTAAAATGTTTGCTTCCTTTTCTGATTTCACTGGAGCTGAAGAGAGCTGGTCACAAAAACATAACACCATTCAAATACAGGACCACATTTGTCTTGTTTATCACTGTGTCACATGTCATAGTAACTAGCATGTAGTAGGTGCTTAATAAATATTTGTTGAAAATATAAAATAAGGGGATCCCTGGGTGGCTCAGCGCTTTGGCGCCTGCCTTTGGGCCCAGGGTGCGATCCTGGAGTCCTGGGATCGAATTCTGCATCAGGCTCCTGGCGTGGAGCCTGCTTCTTCCTCTGCCTGTGTCTCTGCCTCTCTCTCTCTCGCTCTATGTCTATCATGAATAAATAAATAAAATATGTTTTTAAAAAATATAATATAAAATAAAAACTAAAGCCCTTACCTAAGTTAATTTTCAATATTTTTTCCTTCAAGCCAAATAACCCCAGTTTTTGTACAAATCCACAATACCATATTGACAATTCAGAAGTTCCAAAATCTTGTATAACATAACATTTTATTTTTATTTATTATTTTTTATTTATTTATTATAGTCACAGACAGAGAGAGAGAGAGGCAGAGACACAGACACAGGCAGAGAGAGAAGCAGGCTCCATGCACCAGGTGCCTGATGTGGGATTCAATCCCGGGTCTCTAGGATTGCGCCCTGGGCCAAAGGCAGGCGCCAAACTGCTGCGCCACCCAGGGATCCCTAACATAACATTTTAAAACAAAAACCTCACAAGAGCTCATTTTTTTGATGGCAACTTTGATCTGAAATGACATAAGGATATTTATAGCCTTTCTTCATTGCAGTTTGTGTGCATATTCTTATATTTTGTTGTAGAACTATTAATATAATGTTGCCCCTTACCCTAATGGGGTATCATATAACACAAGGTATATGTACTGTCCCTCCACCCCTCTCTGAAATTCTATACATATCCACCTATAGCCTCAAAATCTTTAAGCAAAATGGTGGGAATGAATTACTATTATTTCATCTTTTAACTTATTGTAGACAACTGTGTATAAGTTTCCTATATGATGCTCAACTAAGATGTCAAACAATCAATACACACAAATCAACATTAATGTCTCTTGTTTTTCTTATAATAAAGGTACATGTCAGACTTTTTCTAAGGTTTCCACATCTCTGCTCTTCAACCCAGAGGAACCACTTATAAGAAGGGGCAATTCAGCTCCTGTGAACCTCTGGTTTTGACCTCTCTTTTCAGAGTGCTAACAAGGATGCCAATTAGTGTCAGTCTTGATAGCAAAGTTTTAGGATTTTGACATAGTATTATTTTTAAAGAAATGGAGTGTCTCACTTACTCATCTCACATAGCATTGTGATGAGGAAGTTGTAATTATTTTGTACTCACCGTCAATACAAACAAAAGAAACAACGATCTAAAACTCAAAATCTCTTAAGTTCTGTATTTGATGCCTTGATTTATCATTTTTGGTCAGCAGATACTTTCTAAATGCTGGTACACCTCCCTACTATGTATTTATTATTTTAATATTTGGAAAAACATAGCACATTCATGCAATTAAAATAAAGTTGCTCTAATACAAACAGGATGGTAAAAACCAAAGGCTATATAGAAAACGTACTACAAAATTAGAGTAGAAGTGTAAGTTTAGTGACAGTTTCTATGCACTTGAATTGAGTTAGCTATATATGTAGACAAAACAGTTTTTTTACGGTAACTTCTGTAAGAAATACACTTATTTTACCCCCACTCCTACCACATACAAACACATATATACACGCAGAGAGAAATAATTTAAGGACCATATAGATTACTCCACTTTACTGTGTGATCTTGGGTGAGTCCCTTGAAATCCCTAGCATCTTCATTTGTAAAATGAAGATTACAGTATTGAGCTGCTGCAATATTTAATGTTTAGTAGGCACATAACAAGCATTAGATGATGGGAAATACAATAATAATGCTAATAGTAGTTACCTGCATTTCTAATGTATTTGTAATTATTATAAAATAAAGATCTCTGAGGATAATTTTTGGACTATTAGCTTATGTACTCTTCAGTCTACATCTTTGATGCCTTGGATATATGTTTTCAAAAAAGGCATTTGATTTTAAGTAAATCTGGCATCTGAGGAGATTTAGAAGGATAGAATACTTCAGGTAGGAAAAAGGAGAAACCATGGAACAGATGGGTGGACTAAAAAGATTACCCACTAAATGTTACCAGCTCTAACTATGCTATTATTGCCTCATAATAAGAATGTTATTAATGCTAGAAATCTCTTTCTTTTCTTATTAATAGAGTTTCATGAATGATATTTGCTAATGTTTGAATGTCCATAGTTTTTTTTTTTTACTTTTAATTTTATTTAATTTTTTAGAGATTTATTTATTTTAGAAAGAGAGAGAGAGCACACACATGGTGGGGGGGAGGGGTGGAGAGAGAGGGAGAAAGAGAATCTCAAGCAGACTCCCCTCTGAGTGTGAAGCCTAATGCAGGGCTCAACCTCATGACCCTGAGATCATGACCTGGGCCGAAATCAAGGGTCAGACACTTAACCAACTAAGTCACCTAGGCATCCCTGAATGTTCACAGTTTTAAAGCATAGTTGAAATAGTTTTCAAAAAATTTCCTTGAACCATAAAACTTATTTGGTTTAGTATTACCATTGGTCTGATCAATTGTGTAAAATAATGTAAACCTTTGCTTACATGTGGTTATTTCCTTTTAAACAGAAATTCTCACCATATTCATCTCATGCAAATCAAAAACATAGTATATAATCAACTTCTTGTTCCTTTATTGTCCTATTAGCTTTGTACATGGTCCTTTTTTAGCTTGCTCCTTTTTGAAAACCAACATCTATAAAAAAACATATCATACGTGACATGAAATATATTTTAAGAGAAAGAGTAATGAATTTTAGAAAAACTGGAAATTGAAATTATAGGTAACAATTAATATTGCAAATATTGCAGTGGGTATGAAAGTTTCATTACAATCTATCACTTTTAGTAATAATAGTTTAGGTTGACATGCTGGATCTCCAATTTTAACACACACACATCCCTAGCTGCTTTGCTTCTCTTAGCATGGAAGATTAGCACATTCTTTCCTTTTGAGCAAAGCTATCAAACATCTGAGCAATATCCTCTCTTGGACAAATGAAGCAGATGGGGGGCTGTATGCATAATGGTTGAACAGGCTTTATTGTAAAATAGACTTGATTATGAGCCTTGGCTCGTTTCTTATTAATTTAGGCACGTTACTTAACTGTGTTAAGACTTAGTGCCCTTGCTTCCAAAATGGGGACAATAATCTTTCATCAGAGGGTTGTTATGAAAATTAAATCAATCAACACTGTCATATCCACAGTTCT
The DNA here is from genome assembly GCF_011100685.1 of Canis lupus familiaris. NCBI lineage: Eukaryota > Metazoa > Chordata > Mammalia > Carnivora > Canidae > Canis > Canis lupus. The sequence continues at coordinate 21,885,555 of NC_049224.1, forward strand.
TGGCAGAAACCAAGGAATACATATATTTTAGCTTCAGTCTTGAATAGTCAGACAGGTAACAGACACAGAAAAAAAATCATAACAGTACACTAAGGAACTCTCAGAGCCCAGGCTGAGATAGAAGACAAAGAAGCTAAGGGACAGACCTCTACTGAGGGGGTTTTAGGGAATATCAAAGTTCTGAGCCTTTTAGGGTGGTTAGATTACTTCCCCTATTGGGAAAAGTGTATTATTTCTGGCCATGTTGAGAAGCACACAAATGTAGAACAGTCTGCCATTAGTCCTCAGTGAATTAGCCCCTGGTCAACAACCTTTCTCTCCTTTCTGATCCATATCATTAGCCCAAGTGGTTTCAGTCTCTGCACTGAAGACATTAGGATAAAAATGTCTGTATCCCATCTCCTTTCCCCCCACCCTGTGCTCAACTATTCCTTACATCCCGTTATTATCCTGATTTGCTCCATCCATCTATACATAGAAAAAAAAATACTATACTACTACTATACTACTGAAAAAAATTTATGAAAGTGTGATATTTGAGTTGATTTCTGAAGGACAAGTAGGAAATAGATATTTGGGAATTTCTAGGGTAAAGGAGAGGAGTCTTTTCGTTTCATGAGTCCTGGAATGCCATACTGAAATTTTTTAGCCAATATATACACATGGTTGTTATTCCTCAGGAGAGGGAACAATGAAGATGGGCTATGGCCCTAATTCTAAATGGCTAGGCAGCCACTTACAGTAATGATAACCATTCCAACTGAGGGCTTTAGTTCCAGCCATCAGCGAGAAGCAATGGATAGCAGTTTTGATCTTTGTCCTTGAACACGGTTTATGGCTCCAGGAGGAGTGCTTCCTTGGATGTCACATTAACAAAAACAACATTAAGCAGAGTCATTAACATGTTATTTTGCTTTGGGAAAGGAATATACTGGACATTTTCATTAGTGTAAAGTACTGCATTATGTTTAACCCTCTTTCCCTCAATATTTAGGAGGACCGTTTGGCAAATTTTGCATTTTCCAGGCCAATTATCAATTTCTTCTTTGTTTTTTGTTTGTCTCTGGTAAATACATCATAATATATTCATACTGTTAACCTGATGTGTACTGTCTGATCACTATGGATCCAAAATATGCACTTTGGAATTGTTTTTGTAAATTGAAACTTTGTCTCAATGATTAGGTAAAGATGTCAGTGATTTAGGGAGGCAGGTACAATTTTAAAATTCACAGATATGACTCTTTCTGAGCAGAGCTGTCTGACAGCCAAAAGTAAACAAAATTTCTCTTCAATAAGAATCTCATTGCAGGAGAATGATAACAGTCCCCACTTGAAAAGAATGGGTAGACTGAAAATATCAATGACCATCTGGGTGCTTTAAAGTCATAGAATATCCAGTTAACAACATAATATTTCTGCCAAAGTGACCATCTGCTTAAACATGTCAAAATAACAAACAACTCAATGCTACTTTCAAAATCAGAATGCCAGGATTATTCTTTAAATGATGAGAGGAAAAATTAAATTAATAATATAGAGAAAAATGCATAATAATTATTTAGTGAGTTGGGAGGTATAATGAATTTTGAGGTATAATGAATGATAGTTTGGAAGGCTTAAAAATGGCTTAATTTTTTCAGATTATGTAATAATCTTAATCTTTGACATAAATATAAATTACTTTTACTTCCTCTCTCATAATAACTATATATATAATTATTCTATTCTATATAATTACTCTAATAACTATATATATAATTATTCTATTCTATTATATATATAATTATTCTATTCTATAAGCATGTAGGCTTTTAATGGATTTTTTTAGTCTGAGAGACCTGGTGATTTGATTTACTTTTAAAATAGTATAGTACCTTCTCTGTGCTGATTTATATAAAATTTTAAAAACTCCCTAAATAAAAGATATTCTGCAGATGAGTTTAAATGTAAATTGTGAAAATCCTGATTAAAATACCTTTGACTAAAAAATCCTTACTCAAAATGACACAAATACTTATTGGCATATCTAAAAATAGACAAAGAAAACAAGATGAGAATATACATTAATATTAAATTCTATGAATCATAGACAATATACTGCTAAGCTCTGGAGAAATACTAATATGAGATCCATGGACAAGATTTAGAAAATCAAAAATAAAATGGGAGCATATTAATATTTTTTTTTCTCATAGAGCATACGATCATGTCTACCTGACAACAGGCTTTCAGATGCTTCATTGGTTAAGAAAAGGAAATAGTTAATATTGGACCAACAGAGTCTTAATATGTAAAAATTTAATAAACACTAGAAATTGGGTTAAAATTCATGTATATTGATCTACTGGCTGCAGATTTAAGATGGGGTTTCAACTAGCCCCAAAATAGACAAATGAGTAGAATCAAGGGTTAGCCCTGTCCACTGCATTTTGTCAAATATGAGATTTTGCTAGATGTCTCATGATGTCTATGGGGAAATTACCATAGGTAAAAGGAAAGAGGAAATTGTCCTGAAGACTCAGAGGAAATATATATCTCTAAAATATATATCCCTAAATTTTATTACAGGAATTGGAAAAATACTTCTGAGAAAGAATATGGCCATTATGATATAGGAGCTAAAGCTATAAAGAGAAACCAGGTCAATATGACCTTATAGGCAGGTGAGTTTTAAGAACTATTAGTTGATATTAAAAATTATCTGGTTAAGACTTGAAGACTAATGTTAGGGCATCTGGTGTTTAATCATAGAATTAAAGGCTGTACTGGTTTAAATAAAGAGCAAAACAATGTCAAAATCTAATCAGTGACAGGGAAGATGAGCTTTCCTAGCATGTACAATATAAGGATAAAAGGGACACGAGGACAATAAACATGGAGGAAAGAAAATGAGGAAATAACCTAAGCTTGATAAGTGAGACGAAGGAAAGAAATCCCTTAAAGCTAGTGTCTATCCATTCTTTTTTAATGTTTTCCATTCATTCTGATCAATTTACCATTCTCTGCCTAACCTACTCTGCTTAGGCCTCCTTCACTGTTATTCCACTGAATCTACCAGAATTAAGGTCACATCTATCTCTTCAGGCATGGTTAAATTAAGATCATATCTGTCTCTTTAGGTTAAATCCATGGTTACTTTGTAGACTTTGTTTTTTAAAAAACAGATTTATTTATTTATTTGAGAGATAGAGAACACATGTGGGAAGAGGGGCAGAGGGAGCGGGAGACAAGCAGATCCTCCTCTGAGTGGGGATCCTGATGCAGGGCTTGATCACAGGGCTCCAAGACCATGACCTGAGCTAAAATCAAGAGTGGGACACTTAACCAACTGAGCCACTCAGACTCCCCTAGACTTCATTTAATTCTACCTATCAGCATAATTTGACATACTTATCTACTCCTTCCTTCTTGAAATGCATCCTTCTGTTTACTTCCATGATGCAACACTTCTGGATATTCTATTTTCTCAGGATGCTTTTTCTCAGTCTTCTTTAGTATCTGTTTGTTCAACCATCAAATACTGGAATGCACAATGTGGTACCAGGCCTCTTTCTTCCTCTGTCTACAATCATGTAACCAACCATCTCCCTAGTGATCTCACTCATTGACAGGTGCATATGTGCGTGTGGGCATGCATGCGTGTGTAATTGCCAAATTTAAGTTTCTGATTTGCATTTATTATTGTTGACATGACTCTTTACTTGATGAGAAAGTCAAATAAATTCTCAAACATGTCTCTTAACATGATGTATAGCTCCCATAATGCTGCATTCCTATAAATCCATCTCTCTCCGAAATTTTCTCATTTTAGTAAATGTTACCAAAGCCTCCCAATTACTCAATTTAAGAAATTTAGAAAAAAAAAGAAATTTAGAATCTTTTCTTCCTTTTTTTTTTTTTTTAACTAAACTTCTCCCCCTGCCTAACCAAAACATCACCTCCCTCCTCGTCCTGGTACCCATCTCTTCCTCTCTCTCTAAAGAGGACGCGAGGAAAAGAATCTCCGTAAGAGACTGGCTCGTTCGTTTGCTGGTCGGGAGGTTTTTGGGATGGGTGTTGGGTGGGTCTTGCTTTTGCTTTCTTTGTTTCTCACCTCCTACTCTCTCCTCTCCTCCTCCTCCTTCTTCTTCTTCTTCTTCTTCTTCTTCTCCTTCTCCTTCTTTTTCTTCTTCTTCATCTTTTTATACCTTTCCAGACATTTTCCTCCTTCTTGTTATTATTCATTGATAATCCACTGGCTAAACAGCAACCAAAGTGACTTTCTAAAAACAAAAATCAGATCATGTCACTTCTTACCTAAAAACTTACAAGTCCTTTCCAATGCACGAAGAATAATATCAACCAGAATGATACAAAGCAATTACTAATGAAAAAAGGGCAAACAAAACAAAAGGAACCAGATTAGGAATATAAATTTCAAGCAAAGTAAAAATCAAGATAATCAAATCAGTGATCAAAAGTTATTTTTAAAGTTATAAAATATACAATGAAAGTTATAAAATTTATAAACTTTTACATACATAAAGTATAATAAAATGTAATGGTAAAATTTATAATTTTATGTTTAATATATGTATATTAGGCATTATGGAAACATCATTATTTCATTTAAGTTTTAGAAACCATTATTGAGGCCCACTCACTGGTTAAGGAACTGAGGACCCTAGTTACATAGATCACAAAAGGATGGAGTAATCGTACAAAGTACAAGTTCTGGGTGTTCCCACAGACTCTGCCTATTATACCAAACAACACAATGATACTAAAAAGTTTGGGATATATTGAACACAATTGTGGTGAGAAACTTCAACACTGCTTTGATAACTTTGACAGATCCAGTACATAATAACAAAAAAAATGAATTATGTAATTGCTATGGGAAGATGTTGGGACAACATTATAAATAGGACCTGATTTTCTTTCCTTTTTGTAGGGAGGAAATGGATGTAAAAGGTTGGAGCTATTACCTTTAAAGACAATGCATCAAGGCCTATGAATCCAGTCTAGGAAATAAGTTGTATATTTTAGTGAGAGCAGTCTCCTTTAGAGAAGAAGACTTAGGTAGTTTCTGAAAGTCTTTTCATAAAAATTTTTGTTTGTTTAATAATTATGTTTCTAAAAGTTCTTTATTAATCGGAGATTTATGCCAACTCATTTTGTGTATACACATACATGTAAGATTGTGTATATGTACACAGATGTATATTTATATGATTATATATATGAAGCATGTTATATAGGATGTTAGAAGGTTTTATTTCATGATACTGGCTGCCATATGCTGGTAACACCCTCAGATTTCAACCCTCTCTTTTTGAATATTCTCATTTAGTACTAGTTTAGGGGCCTGAATATTTTCATACAGTTGAAGATGAGCTATGGTGTAGATATTATCTATTAATGTAATTTACCAGGTAAAAGGTAAGGCTGGTTCTTTTTAACAACTTAAATTTCCAATGACTTCCAGTTTAAGGCTTCTTTTTTTATGGATGCAGCTACTTCACATGTAAACAATAAACACATGAACACAAAGACAGTGAGGTGGACCCAAATGTGTAACAGACATTAATATGTAATAAGCATAGTCAGGGGGAAGATTTAGGTCAAGAGGTAGGCAACAGATGTAAGCTAGTCCAGGAGTCACGGCCCTTTTGGTAATTAAGAGAAGAGTATCAATCTGAAAGTTTATGGTGGGTTTAGCTCTAACCTCGAACAGGCAGGTTTGTAGAGGTTTCCTTTGCCTCTGAGTTGGCTGTCTTTGCTTCTAATCTTAAGATGCAGTCCAGCTTTCTAAGGGTTGTATCCTTTCATGACAAACAGATGCTAATACTTTGGGAAAGTAAGAGTTCCTTCCCAGATGTGTGGTTTACAGCATCCTGTTTCAGATTTTTAAAGAAAGAGGTTGGAGGGATGAATATATGAACAAAGAAATGAAAGCTATCCAAAATCCATGGATTAAAAATAAACTTTGACTATTTTTTTAAGATTTTTTTTTTTTTTAATTTGAGAGAGAGAAAGAGAGAGAAAAAACCAGTGGGGAGCGGGTGGGGCAGAGGGATAGGGAGAAGCAGGCTCCTTGCTGAGCAGGGAGGCCAACCCAGGGCTGGATCCCAGAACCTGAGCTGAAGGCAGACTTAACTGACTGAGCCACCCAGATGCCACGAAACTTTGACTTTCTTTATGTTGGTCCCATTCAAGTTGAATGGAGTTGAAATATTGAACTTGAAAAAAAAAGAAATATTGAACTTGATATTAAAATTAATATTGAAATTAATATTAACCATAAATTAGCATATATTTTCTTTATTCTAGAGCCTTTATCACATTAGGATCAGAATATGGATTTTAAATTTGTCAGCTGTAAATTAGACATTTTAAAAATACGGTTGATTAACCCCGTTTCTCTCATCCCTCCTAAGTAAATAATGAAGAAAAATATCTAGATATGTATTTACTTAAACTTGGACAGCTTATAATGCTAATTAATTAATTAATTAATTGTTACTTTTACTCTCTACCTGTCTTTCATTATTCTAAGAGGCAGATTGATTATAAAAATTTATTATCTAATTTTCTGAGATCAGATGGGATTAGGCACGTTTAGGGTGGTATGGCTCTAGACTGCCTAATCTTGATAATCCCATATTCCAAGACTTTCTCCCATTTACCCTTTGCAGATGAGATGCTGGGCTAGATTTGTCTAAAGTAGTTTCTTATCAGATAGGTAAACTTGCTATGTGAATTCTCTTCAGTCCAGAGAAGGTGATCTCTATGTAAAACCAGTAAACTGGGATCCCTGGGTGGCGCAGCGGTTTAGCCCCTGCCTTTGGCCCAGGGCGCGATCCTGGAGACCCAGGATCGAATCCCACGTCGGGCTCCCGGTGCATGGGGCCTGCTTCTCCCTCTGCCTGTGTCTCTGCCTCTCTCTCTCTCTGTGACTATCATAAAAAAACAAACAAACAAACAAACAAAAAAACACACAGTAAACAATCAGTAAACGCCCTTATTAATTCAAAAGAGCTGAGCCGACCACAGAGGGGTGTTTTACTTTATACCTTGCTGGGAAAGAAAGAACAACTACATAAAGCCCACAAATTCCAAGTAGTGATTTTACTACAAAGAATACGAATAGTTCTTTTTTCATATTAGTGCAAATTAACAATATAAAAAGATTCATATGGATTTATTTCAGGGATAAACCAATACTTCTGTTTTCTATTGTTTCTTTCACATAATTATATGATCTATAAACAACAGATTCTATGTTGACTTTAAAGCCTATTTTCTGCTCTTTAAAAAAAGATATTGAAAAAGATTGACTCTCAGTCTTGTTTTTTAACGTAGAAATCCTTAACAAATTTTTAAAGTTTGATATTTTCCTTTTCTACTTATTCTTTATGTCAAATTCTTGTCAATATTAATGTATACATTTATATATCTATCCATCAATTAATCACTTATCTTTAGTAGAAGATCTCCTAATTAACCTCTTAATTAATTTAACAGATGAATTAAGTTTTCCATATAACATGCTGTCTTATGCCCCTGGCATGTTGAAAGTTTATTGCTTATAGGGTATGCTCTATTTTGCCAATGAATATTTACTTCAAGCAAGTTTATACCAATAGTACTTTTACTACAATCACAAAAGTTTAGATAAATATAATTTAAACTCATGACATATGTATGGAAAAAGATATTTATCTCAAAGAAATAAAAATTGAATGCTTTGATATATGCAAATGGCTAAAGGTTGTGATGATTATAAAGACTGAAAAAATAGTAAAAGTTGGAAAGGTGTGACTCATTTTGCTTTACAAATAAATGTCTTCAAATTCTGTTTTTACTTTAAAGACTCTGAAACTGAAAACTGGAGAAGATGTGTTAGAGATAGTCTATATGAATGATCAATAATCTAATTGATCTTTGGCCAATATCAAATTGGTGGATGGATGTTTATGTTTTAGGTCAAAATATTATGTACAGTTTTTCATCTATTTATTATCTTTATGTATCTAAATCCTATATTTTTAGGACTTCCTACCAAAATAACTCTTTTGATTAACTGACATAGGTCTGTTCATTACCACATGGTCTTTCTGCCTTTGTCTTTGGCCTACCACTTTTCTCTATTTCTTGACTGGACTGTGTTCTGATCTACATTTCGGCGTCTGGGCAAAAACCGTGCTGCAGCTGTCTTGTGCTGACTCCTTCTGATATGTCTGTGCATTGTTTGGTCAATCAGTTCTGTTGTCCAAGAACAGTCAGGAGATTTTCATTTCATTCATTTTGTGGGCACAGAATGACTTTCGATTTAAATCAGAGGTATAAAATGATTCTATGAGATAGTCACAGAAAGGTATGTTCTGCATTATAGAATTAAACATGCCCTCTAGTCATAGCATAGTGAAGTTTTACTGTTTAATCTACTGTTGTGGACCATAATAACACTCCCACATATTCACTTTCAGTGGCTGATAAGCTTAGATAGTTGAAAATTTAAATTAAATTTCATCTATCTTTTAAATTTAGATCTGTATATTTAAAGCTATTATTATTCTTTTATAAATATACATGTTCATATATATGTCTTTGCATATGTGTTTATGTGTATTTATGTGTGTGTATACATATATTCCCTATATGTAGCATGGCAGGGATATGACTAACTGGCCACTTCCCACAGAAGCAAAATCAGTATTTTGATAAACAAAGGATAACATGTATTTTTCCTCTGAACATGATCTGAATTTGTAATTTTATAGAGACATCAAAATGAGCAACAACTCCTGAATGTACTATAAAATTCTCATTATGATCCTAGAAAAAAAGTTCTGTGTATGTGCAAATGATAGTTTATCATAATAGAGCAATATTCATGTAGTTCATCAGTCTGTGGTGGCAGTTTTCAGCCTGTCTTCCTTTGTTACTGGTTTTATTTTTAGTTTTTCTTTCGAGACAGATAGAAGCAGATACGTAAGTCCTTAGAATGACAAATACCTTTCTTCCATAAAGCTTAAACAGAAGCACACAATCATGAATCTCAAAACAATCCCAGATTAAACCTAGGGATTTACTATAAAGAGAATAACTTTAAGAAGAATTCCAACAAAATTCTAAGAAAAACTTATCTGAGAAAGATTAAGCTATTTTCTATTGCTTAAATTTTTTTTCTGCCTCTTTTAAAATATTTAAAAGGTCTTGTAACTGCTTAATATATGATAAAATTTACATTAACTTCTTTATATCTGATACAATGTTTGGTGTATACTTACCCTCCTGAAAACTTGCAGTATGACACAAACTCAGAGGTTTTTGATGTTTACCTTTAGAGGATTTGTTCTTGAAGGAGTAATATGAAGTTTCTGTTAAGAAAGATAAACTTTATTTATCATCAGTATTATTGTTATTAGGAAAAGTTTATAGTTAGCTATTTCTGAATGGGAAGTGATGCAAGTTTTAAATCAGCTACCAGCTGCTCCTTTCTCCTGAGCCAATGAATGCTTCTACATCATAATTTCAGAATTACATACATAAAATGAATATTACTGTTTATTTTAGCCTCAGCTTCAGGCCCAAATCCCTACCAAAATTCATCTTCTTCCCTATAAATCTTAAAGTCTGTCAAGCTAAGGCCTTCTATTCCCTGGTTCCATCTGGTCCTGCTTGACATTCCAAGGGCAAGGGTGCTTTCCAAAACTGATGTGGAAGAAATGACCCTTCTTCAACAGTCCTTCACCTGGTTTTCTCTAATTCAGTGTGTATCTCTTGAGACTGACTTTTCTTTCATAGTCTTCTATGCGGGATTCTATTTTGATTATTAAATGTTAAGACTGTTACCATCTGTCACTGAGCCCTCTTTTTTTTAAAGATTTTATTTATTTATGAGAGAGAGAGAGAGAGAGAGAGAGAGAGGCAGAAGCAGGCTCCATGCAGGGAGCCCAACGTGGGACTCAATCCCGGGTCTCCAGGATCAGGCCCTGGGCTGAAGGCAGCACTAAATTTGTTGAACCACCCGGGCTGCCCGCCGTCTTCTATCTATACACTCCCTCTAGGTGGTCTCAGGGTTTCATATGTAAAAATAAAATCTATATGTTGATAATTCTTAAGTCTATGGCTATATTCTTGAACTTCCCAGGAACTCCGAATTCCCATATTCTGCATACTATTTGATATATCCATATGGGTAACCACTAGGTATCTCAAACTTAACATGATCCAAATAGAACTCCAGAAATTCATTCCAAGTCTTTTCTATTATTCTTGCCCATTTCGGTAAATGACACTACCATTCACTCATTTGTTCAAGCCAAATTTCTAGAGCTGAGCTATTATCCAATGTGGTAGCCACCACTTCCATGTGGTTACCTCAATGAAAATTAAGTACAACTAAAAATTCCATTTCACTATTATATTAGTCACATTTTAAGTGTTCAATAGTCACATATCTAATGGCTACCACAGTAGATAACCCAGTAAAATATTTCTTTACTGCAGAAACTTTCATTTAACAGTACTGGCCTAAAGTCATGATTTTTTTCTGGCTCTTCCTCATCATACATTTAGGTCCTGTCTGTTCAATCAAAATAATGTGCTTTACTCAAGAAATGAAAGAGTATGCTAAATTTATTTATAATTGCCCCAAATTTGTTCACTTGATTTGATCTCTGGACTTACCACATTGGTCAGAGCTACCACTGCTTTCTGCAGTCATCTCCTAACCTGTCTCCCAGGTTGTCCTTTTATCAACTGCTTCTCTGTAGAGCAGGCAACAGAATCTATCTAAAACATAAATTAGGCCATGTTACCCTCTTGCTTAAAACTCAAACCCTTTGATAATTTCTCATTGCTTGAAGAACAAAATCCAAACTTCTTATCCTGATTTACAGGTTCATTATGACCTGGCTTCTGCCTACTTCCTGGCCTCATTTCACGTTTCCCTTCATCTATTATACTTTACCACTCCTATTCTTTTTATTTTTCTAATAGAACAGAACAATCTCATTTTATTTTTTCAAGCTCTTCTTTCCATTTAAGATGCTTTGCTTTCTGGTCTGTGCCCATCTGGGCATTGATCTCTCACCTTAGAATAACCTACCCTCACCAACCAAAGTAGCACAGTGTCTCGACCCTTTCTAACCTGAACCATGTAATGCTTCTTAACTACCTGCATAGTTTTCACTGTCAATGTCCCTCTTTTATTTATTTTATTTTATTTTATTTTATTTTATTTTATTTTATTTTATTTTATTTTATTTTATTTTAAGGATTTTACCTATTTATTCATGAGAGATACACAGAGGGAGAGAGCGCACAGGCAGAGGGAGAAGCAGGCTCCATGCAGGGAGCCCGACGCGGGCCTCGATCCTCGGTTTCCAGGATTACACCCTGGGCGGAAGGTGGCGCTAAACCGCTGAGCCACCAGGGCTGCCCTCAATGTCCCTCTCTTATGTATTATTTATTTCTTCTATTCCTCTAATAAGAACTTAAATTCTTTGAGAACCAGAATATTTCTTATCCGGTTTACCACTTTATTTATAGTTTCAAAGTTGGGCCTGGCACACAGTGGAGGTTTAAAACATATTTTCTATATGAACTGATGTAAAAGGAAAGAACCATGAAAAGATAATTTGACTTTCAAGATATTCCTATCACTTTTGATTTTATCCATGATCCATGAGATTAAACTAAGATGTTGACAAGAGTGGGGATTTTTAATCTCACTTATGATTAGAGGATGTAACAATAGTTGATACAATTGAAATGAGACTTTTGGAAAAATTCATTTGTTTATTAATTCCCTGAAAATTTCCTGAGTCACAGGGCACTGTGCTAGTTTCTTCCAGGGGAAAACAAAGCTCCTAAGATTCACCATAAAATTAGTGAAAATCATCTTTAGTATGTTTTTTATTTTTAAAACCATAATTTGACATAACAAAAAGGAACTACAAAATTGACAGAAAGTCCTCAATGGTGAAATTCAATATTGCTTTCCTTTTAATTCTGAAAAATACATAATTTTTATTTATTGAAGATAGAAATAAGTAAATTTAAAATTTAGGTGTATACCTTTAATGCAATGTATATTCTTAATAAATTTTTATGTTTTAATTATAACATATAAAATGTTGTAAGTGCATAGTTTTTCTTCTTTCACTGTTTCCATTTTAAATATTTCAGCTGCTCTTTTTTATCCTTCATCAAAATTTTGAAATACATTACATTCCTATTTTATAAAATAGGATGAAATAAAAATAAAGTCACTGAAGGATATAAAAATATCTTAAAACCTATTCTTGGGAAATACAATTTAACTTTGGAGGCATCATCTTTAGATCATCTAGATTTCTCACTATATGGTTCTCTGACTACCAGAATCATAATCAGCTGGATGGTTGTGGAAATGGAGATTCCTGAAAGTCCTATACATAAAAATAAATGAGGGCATAGATGGAACATATAAATCTACATTAAAAAAAAAAAAACAACTCATGGTGATTCACTTTAAATATTCTAAAGTTTGAGAGTGAATAATCAGTGTTTGTAATGAAGTTTAATGGAATTATCCAAAGCACACTTTAATGGTATTTGTGAAAATAACACTACAATGTTTATAGTTCGATTCAAAAAGAATAGGGGAGGGGATCCCTTGGTGGCTCTGCGGTTTGGCGCCTGCCTTTGGCCCAGGGCTCGATCCTGGAGTCCCGGCATCGAGTCCCACGTCGGGCTCCTGGCGTGGAGCCTGCTTCTCTGCCTCTCTCTCTCTCTCTCTCTATGTCTATCATAAATAAATAAATAAATCTTTAAAAAAAAAAAAAGAATAGGGGCTGTTCTATCTAAATGATAGTACGCAATATTATGTGACAGGGTGCCCTCTCCTAACCCCAAAGGCTCTACTATTACATGCTCATCTTTGGACTTGGAAGTCTTTTATGAACAAGATTTTAGGCTTAATAAAATCAAGATTGGGTTAAAATTAAAATGTCTATTTAAGAGATTATAATTTTAGCTATTACTAATTCATCTGAATTATTTTATTAGACTAATTTCAGAAACATAGCAGGACCCAAATGATCAAAACAGAAGTAGCTGAGTTTTATTTGTGGAAAGAATTCAGAGCACAAAGAAATTTGGCTAAGCACAGTTTGAGTAATCAATCAATCAATCAATTCAATTCACAAATAATTCCTGGTAATTTTGTTAGATGTAATAGGAAAGCACAGAGATAAGCTTTGTCTCTCACCAAGGGACTTGAAATAGTGGAAGAGGTAAGTTATGTGCCAAAATAGTCCATCATATTAAGTAGAAACTGCTCCAAGAAATATGTGAAGAGTGCAAAGGAGGCAGTGATTCTTAAGGTGAGGACATACAGGTCACGAGGTTCCTTGGAGGACCTAATATTTAATCTTGGCCTTTAAAGTAGAAAGAGTTTGTGTATAAGGAAACTCCACAGGAAGTTTGATGATACCGCTGGATATGGATGTTAGAGTTGCTGAGTAACCACTAAGGGAGAGCAAAAGCCTAGAATAAAGAATTAAATAAGTACTGATAACAGAATTCACATTTTTTTTCATATTCAAATATGACATGAGTACCACATGAGGCCTTTCTTATTTACCATTAAGATAATAGAAAGCTATGGTTCCAGTCTAGTCAAAAGCTCTACCATAGAGTAACTGAACTCAGGCAGCGAGTACAACAGTAGGCAGGCAAATGTTCTATGGAGCATTTAAAAGTTGATAGTACTTCTTTCACATTGCGCATCCTAAAATGTTATAACTTTGGTTTCTTTACTAAAAATAATGCACTTTCTAGAGCCCAACCATTATAGATACTAGATATTAGAACTTGGCACCTATGCCAGAAAGAATATTCAAATTGCCCATGACAATATAAAAATCTCCAGCTGTTGTACATCTACAATTCGTGAAATGACCAGCATGCAGAGGTTTTTAGAATAATAACATCATCAAGCATACTTCTGAAAAATTTTCTTCAAGATTAAAATAATCAGTAAAATCCGAGAGAAGATGCGACTGGAATCTAATCTAAACTTTTTAAAGTTCAGTTTTTGTTTACTAATCTAAAAATGAACAAAACTAAATCTGTTTGAAGTTGAAATTGGAAATATACAACTTTATAGACTGAAAATACTTAAAAGTACCAAAGTGCAGAAAAAGTAATATAGTAATTTGCCCTTCCCTGAGTGATTTTAATTTAAAATGTATTACTTATATAGATTGTTCATTTGTAGAATTTGATAAAGGAGATAAACATTGTATGTTAATAATCATTAACTGACATTACAGATAGAAACACATTTGGAGACTAACTTTGTAGGCAATAACTTGTAAAGAAGGAAGTTGGGAAATCTATTTCATGACTTCGAAAAAAATACAAGAGAGAGTAGCTTATGATATCAAAATACAAAAAGAAAAAAAAAGAAAAAGTAAACAGGACCAATGCTGGAGTAAATACACTACTTTTGAGTCAGAGGGAAAGGATAACAAAATGGCCCCACAATGTGAAACATCTGGTCATTGAGTCAAAAATGGACTTTAATTGGAAACAAACAGATGGCATAAACACTATTAGCACAGAGAAAGCTGTTGCGTAGACATAGAGATCTAGGATATTGACTTTGGCAATACTGTCTTTACTTTGCATTGCCAATGTTATTCAAATTGAATGGAAAATCAGGGAAGGTTGACCTCCTTGCTTAACATTTCTTCAGGCCCATTCTTGCTCTTTTAAATAGATAATTACATGCTCTCATGTAATTAAACAAGTAAAACATCTCTTTTTTTTTTTTGATATTATGCACACATATGTATGGTGAAAGAAAGAATTGTCACACAGCCTTTACCTTTCTTTTAGCAATATTAGCTCAAAATAAGTTTTCTAAGTACTTTTATTATAAAAATTTTATCATTCTTAGAGTTGAAAGTAAGGATTCAAGAATAATTACCTAAATCCTTTTTTTAATAGTGTCTTTGAAAACAAGATAAGAAATTCAAACACAGTGAGATAACTAGGTGATAGAAATATTCTCATCTATCTTTGGTTTATCAGATGTGACTTATAGAGTTGTTAAAGATATTTAATCACTACACTCAAGTCTAATCTATAAATCCATTTTAAATAGGCCTTGTGACAGAGAGTTTAGTAAAAAAAGTGCCACTGATAAGTGTTTTTAGTAAAACTCTTTTTGGAAGTATCTTATTTATGCACTGGCTTTATCTTGCAGCTTTTTTGTACATGGAAGAAAGCATTATTCATTGAAATCGGTGACTCCGACTCAATATTGACTTGTTTAAGAATCTGATGAAAATGAAGGATATTTCTTCCTGAAAAATGCACATGCACACAGAAATTTTCAAATATTTTCAAGTTTATCCTTTGAAATTCCATATTTGAGGTCCATGGATCTAGGGTAGAGGCTCTTGGGTTTCAAACAAACTTAGAGATAATGTTAGCAATTCTTTATTTAATATTTATAAATATGGTAGAAGGTAGATGTAATGACAGAGCTCACTTTCCCAATTGCCTATTTAAATCACTGCTCATGTGTTTAACATCCTTAATATTTAATTATCTAATTTTCTTTTCTGTTTTAGCTGCCTGAAAGTTCTGCTTTATAATATATCAAAATAGGTGAAATAGTTGAACAGGATTAAGAGAACACTTACCATGACAAGTACTGAGTAATGTGTAAACTTGTCTAATTACTATATTGTACACCTGAAACATATATAACACTTAATTACACCTGAACTAAAAATTAAAAAAAACACACACAAGAGGTTAAGAATTCTAACAAGCAGAGTTTTACATGTTTACCTTGGTAGGATTATAATCCAGTGAATGTAAAAACAAAAAAGCAAAAACCTTTGTGGACAAAGATATTTTAATTTGTTATCATCTTGCTTATTACCAAGCTTTTTCAAGTGCTTTTGAAAACATGCTTTTTCCAATGCTTACATTATGGATATATCCTCATAATTCCACTGTTTACTTATGATTGCCTTCCTTTTTGTTGAACCAAATTTTATTTATTCCATTTATAAGTACAGAGCCTTTGAACTGTATTTTGATAGAAATAATAATAGGCAACACTTATTAGGGGCTGTGTTAAACCCCTTCCAAAAATAATTTCAGCTGAATTCTCACAGTAATCCAGGAGGCAATGAGGAAACTTAAAACTAACAACAACAAAATAATATAATAAAATTTGCTTCTCTATAACTTTCATTAATTACTTCCAAGTTTGTTCTCTGGAATAATCTAGAGCAACTCTATTTTAGATCACAGATTTTTATTTCTTTAGACTCTGAACATTAAAGAGGAAGAAGGAAACTTATAAATCATTTTAGATTAAATTTTTCAATTTACAAATGATAAAATTGAGACAAAAATAACTAAGACAAGATACGTATTGCTTCCCTCAACAGTATTTTATGAGGATGCCGTATGTGCCATTAACCTTTCTTTAAACCATGTTCTGTAGATGGTTCCATATCCGTCCCTCCTCCCAATTGCTCTTCTCAAGGCTCTTCATTAGTGTGGCATCAGGAATCTATTACAAGGCTCCATTTGGGGCTTGAGCAGCAAGTAGTAGAATTTGTGCTTGCTTTGAAATAATCAGTTTCATTCCACACATTTTTAAAAAGATCTTTTAAGTAGCTATGTTTTGAGGACTTTTATATAAATACCTATCAAATGATCAGTTTTGTATATTTAGTTTTCCCTTTAAATGAATTTGTAAAATGTCAGACCTAAAAAAGATGAGTAAGAAAAATTAGGAAAATAAAACCACTCAGTAATGGTTGGTTGTATTTACTGAACTCTTACAGTGTGTCAGGAACAGGATTGATTGCATTAAATGAACTATCATAAAATCCTTCTAGATACCTCATACACTAGATACTACTTGGTACTTTTTTACTAATGCACGTGTTATAGATAAGGAAACTTAGGTCCAAACATGAAAACCACATAGTTTCAAGTGTGAGAAGTAAGATTTAATCTCAGAAAACTCTCTGGGATTCTTAAATTTAGCCACTATAATACCTCATTCAATTGATGATAATAGGATAGGTATGTCAGTTCTTCAATATTTTATTATTAAATTAAAACTTAAAAACTTTAAATACAGAAATGTATGAGGCAAAAATTTTGTTCATCTTTCAGATATTAACCAGAAATTAACTTAGTTACGTTTTTCTAGATAAAATAAATTATTAATGTTGGATGGAGTCAGAAAATAGTAATTTGTGAAAAGCTGAAGTTCAAAGATAATTGTTAGATATCACTTATGCTATTAAGAAAGATATTTTCCTTCTGTGAAATATTTTAGTAGAGTAGGTTACATATAACCAGGTTAACAGCTGCATTTCCACTGTTTATACAAGGTAATAAAATTGATTAGCCAACACAATATTATAAAATTTCATAATCAACACATCTCCTAATATTTTTTTAACTTTGAGTAGATTATTATGTTCCATGAGCCACAAACTATAAAGGCTGAACATACTGCAAACTGCATTTTACTGCTTTAATCAAATAAAATGCACATAAATTAATCTAGCATCTATTTAATGATATGCATAATTGCTGTTGTGCTACATGGTAATTAAGCCTGAATGGACAACAGATGATTATAGTTTTACAGTCAAGCTAAAATTCTACAGCTCTTTTCTTTTATTATTTCTTCAGTGTTTTCATGACTGGTAGTATTGACAATTTTATCTGATTCCGTGTAAAACTTAATCCTCATTAGTCACACATATATATTCTGACCCCATAGCTACTCCCCCCACCACCAAGGTCTTAATCTGATTCCTCCAATGTTAAGAGTTCTATTAATACAGGTGTCTCCTCTCTTCCTGTCTGTGCAGCTATACATAAGATTAAGACCTTAACACCTGGGCAACCTGGGTGGCTCAGAGGTTTGGCACCACCTTCAGCCTAGGTCGTGATCCTGGAGTTCTGGTATCCAGTCCCATGTTGGGCTCCCTTCATGGAGCCTGCTTCTCCCTCTGCCTGTGTCTCTGCCTCCTCTCTCTCTCTCTCTCTCTCTCTCTCTCTCTGTGTCTCTCATGAACGAATAAGTAAATTTTTTTAAAAAAGACCTTAAGACCTCTTTCCCTTCTCTGCAACTTTTCCCCACTTAACAATAAAATTTTGAAAAGAATGGCTATGGAATAAAACATGTCTGGCTTTGAATTTAATCTCTTCTTACTTCCTTTTGAATGAAATTGAGCAAAACATCTAAGCTCCTGAACCTCAGCTTATCTATAAAATATGGGATAAGACTGGTACCTACTTGAAAGCAGTATTGTATGAATTACATAGCCAATGGATTTAAAGAATTTGGCCAGGCTGTGACATAATAGTTATTGCTCAATAGTTTGTAAGTGATGGGATTATCCTTACCTCAGCCTGATTCCTTCATCTTTAGCTTTCATAGGTCTGGAGAGCTAGAGGCTCTGTGGAACTCATGCGTGGATAGCTGGCTTGTTTGGCTATCTTCTGTTACAGAAGACCCAGGATTGACCTGTGCCTAAGGTACCTGTTCGCATAAGAGCAAGAAAGATTGGTGAGGGAAAGTTGGAGGTTCTAAAGAGCAATGTCACCAATTAACTAGAAAAGCTGGTTAGAGTAGATTAAGTTAAGGAGTCCAGAAACTGTAGGCATGCATTTGAGTGACTATTTACACATCCCAGCTCCCAAAAACTCATAGAAATAACACCCGGTAACTGCAGGTAGGTTATTTCCAGAATCATTACTTTTACTACAAAAATGTTCCTCTAAAATAAATAAATTAGTTTTAGACCTCAAATAAGCCATAGTAGTGGTCATAATATTTCAAGGACAAGAAAAAATTACCTACTTGGGTCTCTAAAGGCGAGAAAATGTTCATCCTGTAACACTTTTATGCCAAGGCATACCATACAAATGGCCAGGATTGATGATACAGTGAAACTCATTCACACTTAAGTATATATAATAAATCAGCAGACATAATGAGTTAACTCAAGCCATTTCTCACTTTCCCTAGGGATAAAGGATTAGAAAGGAGAGTGGCCATATAGATGTCCTGACTTGGGTATGAAGGGTAGATATCATCAAAGAGAGAAGGGAACAGGTGCAAAAACAGAATTTGGTACTTTGAAAAGTGACTTTGAAGATGTCCAGACTTCCCAGGCTGTGCTTCTTATCTTCAAGACAAATAAAATTAAGAGTTATGTTTTCCTGTCCATGATGTAGTTTAGGAAAACATTGTTTATTATTATGCTATAGTGGAGAAATGATATATAGAGAGTTAGATGTGGTAATGATAGTGATAATATTTATCTGGATTTTACAACGCTCTAGGTACAGGGAAATTCTGACTCATGATTAGCAGAAATAAATAACAGACAACGCAAGCTTTTATAATTTTACTTGTTTTCCCACAAGTCAGTAAAACACAATAAAACAAAGTGCATTTTAATTATCAAGACATGATAGACTGTAACTAAATTCTGTATTAAAAAGTTGCTGGTTATAAATCAATATAATTGAAACCATACGTGTGCTAATTCCTAATTGATGATTGAATGCATTTGTTGTCAGAGAACCCAAGTGGAATAATTATATCCTGTCACTCCTGCTCTCAGGAAATTGAGGGCCCATATCAAGGGAGAAAGCTCTAATTCAGGGATTTCATAAGTTTCACGATCAAATTTCTGAGAGCACAATTGGGAACATATCCTAGATGCATATGGATTTTCTTATTCTAACCGAAAAGTAACAACCCATATTTAGTCAACTGGAGCCAGATCATTTCATTGGAAATACAGCCTTCATTATATCAAATTGTTCTGGCTTAGATGGTCTTAAAATGTTAGATATTTTTTATTTGATGAGATAACGTTAATTAAATATAAACAAAGTTATTTTAGGAATAAGAAACTTCAAATATATTTATGTATCAAATCTAGAATAATAGATATGGCATCTATGCTCTGTCTACTAAATGCCATTTATAAGAACATTCTTCAGTTATGGTTTTGGTATAAAGATATGCTTGTGTAGAAAAGTACTGGGCCAGGAAATCTAATTAAAATTATTACTAAAATCATAAATGATCTACATACATCCATTAATTCATTACTTCATTTAAAAATAATTAGTGGCTATATTCCAGGCCTATTTTAGGTAGCAGTGATACAAAGTTACATATAATATGGGATACATTTTTTTAAAAGATCTATCTATTTATTTTAGAGAGAGAGAGCGAGCCACAAGCTGGGGGAGGGGCAGAGGGATAGGGAGACAATCTCAAGCAGGTGAGGAGCCGATGCAGGGAGCTCCATCTCACCACCCTTAGATCATGACCTTAGCTGAAATCAAGAATTGGCTGCCTACCTGACTAAGCCACCCAGGTGCTCCTGGAATCCATTTTTAAGGAGCTCATAGTCTACGTGGTGAAAACAGATGGGCAAATACTCCCTATGAAATATGATAAACACATCAGGATATGTATGTGTAAGGTATAATAATGATAAGAAGAGTTAGTAATGAATTATTCAGAAGGGAGGTTGGGCAGGTGAGGGAAACTTCAGGAGACATAGTGGTGTAAACATTTCAGGCATACAAAGTACCTAATGGAGAACCTAACACCTCTGCATTTAGTGCATCCCAGTGAAATACAGCAGCAACCAATAATTCATAACAACAAAATACAATGGTAGAGTGAAAAGGAAATACTAAGAGACATGCATCTAGAGAATAAGCAGTGTGTGTACCAGAGCATACCAGAAAATGCAATGCAAATTTGGAAGCGGGGAGCCTTTGAAATCATTTAAACAGCAAGTAATATAATTATATTTAAGAAATGTATTAATTTTTAAATTATTTTTTAGAGACTACGATGAAAGCAGATATTGACATTCTCTTTTCTTCAGGGATTGGACAGGCTGGCAATGACTAGTTAGTGATCAATAGCTAGGAGTTGGGTCCTTTATGATCTATAGTTTATGTTATTCAAGGTGGCACAAGATAGGTAAAACTGGTGAGCTTTTGAATATTCATATTTTACAAGGAAAATATTTAAGGGAGCACCATTTTGTTATTAAGCCTGTAAACTTTGCAATCCTTCTAGAAAATGCGCAAATATCTCCTTATACCTCTATCTCAATTTTGACCCTAATAGCTATAGGCCTATTCTTTCACAACCAAAATTCTCAGTCCCAGCTAAAATACTGACTCTAAGATTTCACTCTCCATTTACTACTTAATGTTTAGGAATCTGACTTACATCCCCACAATCCATTAAAATCATTCTTGCTAAGGGCACCTTGCTCTACACAACTGATAAACAATTTTTTATTCCTTCTCTCACTGAGACTCTTTAAAGCTTTGAAAATCCCAAATTCTACTTTGGTACTGGTGTCATTACTCTCTCCTGTTTCCTCTCCTGTCACTCTAGCTCTCATTCTTCTTGCTAAATTCTCTTCTTGCATCCAACCATTTCTTAAATACTGGTTTTCTTTAGGATATGTTATTTAACCTTTCTCTAAGATCCATATTCCTTTTAAAAAATATCTGTTTATTTCAGAGAGAGCGAGGGAGAGAGAAAGAGAGCATGTGAGCGAGCATGAGGGGAGGGTCAAAGGGAGAGGGAGAGAGAAAGAATCTCCCCACTGGCCATAGAGCCCAACATGGGGCTTGTTTCTAGGACCCTGAGATCATGACTTGAGCTGAAATCAAGGGCCTGGTGCTCAATGAGCCACCCAGGCCCCCTTAAGATCCGTATTCTTATAGTCAATATTTTGCTAGATGTCAAAATTTTTCCTGAAATCTTCCTATAGAACTGATAACAGAAATGTGCCTTTATCACAGCAGTTGGAACACCTGACAAAAACTCACCTGTTTATACTTACCTCTTCAGACCATAATAAGAAAATTTTAAGGGCAGGGATCCTCTTAATCTGTTTATTCCTTTCACTTTACCCAAAGTGCCTGCTATAGAGCCAGTATTTATTATATACCAGGCTTTATACCAAGTGTTTTTTTTTTACATGATCCCATTACCTCTACTAAAACATAGATACATTCCTGTTTTACATATGAGGAAACTTCCATTTAGGAGTTAGTTAAAAAAAAAAAAAAGGAGTCAGCTAAAATTTTCAAGATCATATAGCTACTAAGTAGCAAAACAATGCTAGCATAAAGTGATTCTAAAATCCATTGCTAAAGTCTTTATATATATATTATCAGTCATTAAACCAAAGGTAGCAAATTGGTAGCATATTTTGCACCTGTTTTCATTGACCAGTGGGGGCCACTGAGAGTGCTGTATAGAGGATTTTGAGGTTGAATCTGTTCTCATTGGGGAAGAGTCCTATAGCTGCTTAACAGTGTCCATGAAGAATATCCACTAGGTAATGGTAGTATTGTTTGCAATCATTACATTTCTATACAGCTTTCCTCCTAAGGAAGGATTGATGATTGGATAATAAATACATTTTGTGGTTTTTGAACTAGAGGGTCTTAAAATATTTTGTAGTGGGCCTCCAAATAGGATAGTATGATTTCCTAGGATTTATGGTACTTCTAGTTGGCAGAGAAAAATACATTTAAAATTGCCACTTTTCTTACTGATTCTTTCCTCTTCCTCCCTTCTCTTCTCTTCCACTCTCTTCCTTCATCTCCTCTCTCACATTTTATGGCCTCTGATGCAACTTTAAGTCTCCTGAGGATAGGCAGGAGGATAGGTGTTTTATCAGTTATTGTATTCTCCATAGTACCTTGCATATAGTTGGTATTGAATAAATATTTGTTGAATAATTACTTAAAAGTCATCTTTTAGATGCATGGTCTCCTAATAAGCTTTCTCTTCCAGCCCAATTGGTGAAAATAAATTAATATGTTGATTGGGTAGTTTTATTGCTAATAATTATGATTAAAGCAAATTAAAAGGACTACTTTCAGTTAATCACTTTTTTCATTACCTAATTTACCCCTCTGACCCTGCTTGAAAATAATGTCTTTATCCTGAAGTCTTAATGAAGTTATTCATACTGAATACCCAATTAGATTATACTTTATGTAATAAATCTCCTGTCCTGCATTCAGCTTAGAGAAGCAGATTCCTGGGCTACTAAAAGAATTAAACTTTTACCTGAGAATGTTTCTTACTTATGGAAATAGCCTCATCTATCTAGATTTTTGTTATGTTATACCAAAACTCTCTACATTGTTGTAGTTTATAATATATACATAAATCTTAGACCAACACTTTAAGGCAATAACTCCAAAAGATCAGAAAATAATAATTATGATTAAAAACTTTAGTTGATTCCCATGCTAGAGGAATATACCTTAGAATATGTAAAGTTAACAGATAATCTGGAACACAATTTGGTTCCAAAATTCCACTTGTATTTAGAGTTATAATCTTTTTTTTAATTAGTCATAGTTTCTATACTGGAGAAAGTATTACTAGTTAGAGTATCAAAGACGGTTATAAAAAATGAAGAAATAAACTATGAACTATAAAAGATTTGACTCTCTAGCTTAGGTAGGGTTTAAAGATGATTTTTAGTCAAAATAAATAAATATAGCTCAGAAATCATATTATATAGAACGCTGACATCAATTCTCACCTATATACGTGGCAAACACTACTATTCAATCATGCTATTCTTTCACTCTAAGTGGGGATTTATACTTAAAAGACCATTGCTATTCCTTATCAGTCTGAATTGGAATAAGTAATGAAGCCTAGTTACTCTTTGTAAAAGAGATCTCTGTCTTTTCAAATGACACCAGTAAACCTTAAAAATCAAGGAAAGTGGCAAAAGGCTTACAGTCAAATCTAGATATAGTTCAGTCTCAATAAAATCTTTCATATCTCCATATTCATCTTTCTTTTCCTTTTACTGAATTCTTTGTGTACCTTTCCCAGATGTGGTGATATGAGCTGCACTGGTAAACCTGGTTCATAAAAGAAATCAATGATGCTCTTTCCCCACATAAATCATGCTGCCCTATGCCACTAAGATGGCAAGACAGTGAGACTCATAGGCTATATCTCTATCTATAGCTCTATCTCTGTCTCTCTTTATATCTTTGAGATGATTTACCCCAAAAGCTCATTTTACCATATGATAAAACTGAGTCTATAAATTTCAGCTTTTTGATATTGCTGTTAAGTGGTAGAGATGAAAATAAGGTGCAAGTCTTTTGGTCTCAGGAATTAACAAGGCTTGGATCTGTTGAAGGTTTTGTCTCAAAGAACCACCCTTTGGTTCATCAGCTCATCTGATCACAGAACTTATTGAGGAGAGAAAGAGATCTTTGTTCTTTTTAGAAAGATTTTTTCTACAATCCAGGCTTGAAATTTCATTTTCTCTTGACAGCTCAATGCAATCTTACTTTTTAAAATTTAATTCTTTGTCATCCAAGTCATACTGGGATGAAAATAGAGCTTTTTCTTGACCCTGGCCCCAGATCTCTGATCCTATTTTATTGTTTGCTCAGTTGACCAGGTTGTTATACATTCCCCCTTGCACTGTGGTGTATTTCCTAATTAGTCTCTGCACCTGGTCTTTGCTTAGTCTTTCATTCATAAACCTTTATTTGACTAATTTTAAACACAAATGTCATTGAAGCTATTTCCCATTCTTACTAGAAAAAAAGTCAAATTTTCTCCATTTAGTTATCCTAGTCCTCTATAATCTGACTTTGTCCTCCTCTTTCCTCCTCCTTAACTTAAGATATTTCCTACTCTAGACTAATTTTCTCAATTCTTTCCAGAAGGCACCACATTTATTATCAAGTTTTTACTGTCTACTCAGAATGTTTCCTGCATTTTTTCTGTTCCACTCTTTCTTGAGGTAACTCTTTAAAACTCCATGGAGCCTTCATCCAAGGACAATATTCCTCATTCTCTGAAACCTACGAAAAGGTGTGTGTGTGTGTGTGTGTGTGTGTGTCTGCACATGGGTGTTTCTTTTTATTAATTATAATATATTAATTTTCTTCATTATAAAGAACAATGTTAGAGTGTGGGCTTTGGAAATATACACACGTGGATTTGAATCCTGGCTCCAATGCTTACCATCCATGTAAACTTGTACTCTGATGCAATCTCTTCACTTATGAATTGGGGAGCACGGCAATTACTTATGGCATTTGTTTTCAGAATTAAATGAAGTTAGTATCAAGTCTTTACCACAGTGTTGGCCAGAGGAGAGGTTGGTGTCAAGTATCAATCCCAGTGTTGGCCAGAGGAAGTCTGGAGGAGCCTGCATAAATGATGGCTGCCCATTCTCTCCATATGTATTGTTACTCAGTTAAATTACTGCTATGTGTATATCATGTGTCTATAACTAGTTTGTTATTACTTCAAGGATAGGGATCCTAGCTTTTGTGTATCTGCTCAGATCTATGGTTTTTGAGAGTGGAAAGAATATTAAAACTATTTTCAGATGGTTTAATACTGTCTCCTATGGATGTAAGTAAATAGCTTGCCTTTTTAGTCTATTTCTTCATCTGTTAAATGGGAACAATAACATCTTGTGGGCTATATTAAAATAATAAAGGAATACTATATTCACAAACAGGCTTTAAAATTATATATCCTAAATGCAATGTATAGGATTACTGTGATTGTTAATCATCAATATTTTAGTAATTAATAGAAAATAAATATTTTAAGAATATTGAATAAAGGGAAGGAACTCAATGTTCAAGATTGCATTACTACTTTAGGAGTCAAACAAATGATATACCAGAAAAATATCAGGGCCTGTTTTTAGTTAGCTGAGATTCACTTAACATTGTAGCCATATGCAAATAATTAATAAATGTAGTAATCTCAAAGACTGTTAGTAACTGATTTGATGCCACAAAGCAATGTGCATATATATCATACCTGTATATGGAGCACATAGTGGAGCAATTCTCTACAGAACTTCTTCCTTTAACTCCAGTGTAATGATTGATGCCCTTCTTTTAGGATGATCCTTTACTGCTATAAGTGTGTTAAGAAGTTTTTCAGAAATGATGAATGCCACACTTTAAGCATTTTGTACAGAGCTTTTCTGATGAATCCTTTTTTTTAATTTTAATTTTTATTTATTTATGATAGTCACACAGAGAGAGAGAGAGAGAGAGAGAGAGAAAGGCAGAGACACAGGCAGAGGGAGAAGCAGGCTCCATGCACCGGGAGCCCGACGTGGGACTCGATCTCGGGTCTCCAGGATCGCACCCTGGGCCAAAGGCAGGCGCCAAACTGCTGCGCCACCCAGGGATCCCTTTTCTGATGAATCTTGAACCCAGTGATGGCTATAATAAAAATAGAAGAACCATAAAGAATATTAAATATGGCCCAGGCCAATAGTCTGGTTCATGTTGTAATTCTGAAGGTGGGGCAGGCTAAAATTTTAGCACTTTTTAATAGTACAATAACACTTAAGACAATCAAAAAGAAAATGGTATGGAGGTTCTGCGTTGTCACAAGCATCTGTTGAGCTCCTACTTAGATATCACCAGGTGTAGGAATTCAGTGGCAAGTACCACAGATTTCTTAGCCTCATAGAAATATTATCCTAGGTAGGGAAGTGCAAAAGAAACAACTGAATCAACAAATATATAATACTATGTTAAATGGTCTGAAAGAAAGTAAGGCAAGGGAAGAAGATCAAGAATGCTGGAAGCAAGAGTTTTGGCTCTTTCAGCTTGGGCTCTCAGCCTCTCAGAGACGGTGTCATTTGAAAATCACTGCTACTGAAGTGAGGGAGCTAGCCATGCAAGACCTGGGAAAAGAGCTCTGAAGGGGAAGCATTCAGAAATTTTAGTCTTGAAGTGAGAGGTTTTTTTTTTTTTTTGAATATGTAATACTCATTAAATACTCTCTCCCCCAAAAAAGCATTCTGTATCTCTTTCCTACCTGAGCCTGACTGCTTCACCAAAAGAGTGGTGATAAAAGATCTGATTCAGAATTTATTTTGATAGGCCAAAAGTCAGGTAGGTTGTATCTGGGATGTGAGAGAAAGAGAGAAGCTAAGGATTACTAGTGGGTTTTCAGTCCTAGCAACTGAGTGAATGACAACATCATTTGCTGGATATTGAAACTAAGTAGGGAGGTTCCTGTTAAGTTTAAGATGTTCCTTAAATCCAAATGGAGATGGGGAGCATGCAGTGAAGCATAGGAGTCTGGGTTCATTAATGATTTTTGGAGCCTTTTAAATCTCTAATCTTTTAAAAATAAATAAACTTAATACAGAGACTTTCACCACTGCAATCTGATTTTCAGGAAGATTTTTCTGGATGATGCCTTCTGCCAATTTAGCAACAAGAAGAAAAACAGAGAGTGAATTATTGAAGACAATAGCTATAAAGAATTGTACCTAAAAGAAGCATGCCTGGAAATATATTCAAAGCTTGTAGCAAATATCTTTTAGAAATTACTCTAGTGAAGTGGATCCAATCTTGCATTTATGTTGTACTTGCCTTTACAAGTAAACCACAGGATATCCCGTTAGATTTTAAACTACCTCACCTTCCCTAATTTCTTGAATTTTTGTAATTCAATAACTAGTGCTCAAGAAGAAATAGAATTACCAGTATATCAGTCAAGGTTCAGTTGAAGACAATAAAAACCACTTTACTTAGTTTAAGCAAAAAGAGATTTAATATAGGGAACTGGATGCGTACACAATTATTGAAAGGGCTGGAGATACAGGCTCTAGGCTAAGCTTGCAGGAATTATTCCCACAAGAGCACTGCAATAAAAAGCAAATGTAGAATACTTCCTATGGTATAATATATATAATCATGCATATTCTGAATAAAATACTTGTTGGAATCCCTCAAACTCACAGCCTGCCTCCTCACTGAGCACTGGGTTCCTGATCCATGGCTCTGTGTAGTTTATTTTTTTCTTCTGGTAGGCATGAACTGGACCTAATTCCAACTCACTTGTTTGCCTCTCTTAAGGTACATTTGGCAATAACCGTTGGTAAAACAAAATTAAGACATTGACATTTGTAGAGTCATTTATATTGAAGAATCTTAGCAATGAGGATAGGAAGAAAATGTAATTCTTCAGGCAGAGGAAAGAAGAAAAATTTAAAAATGAATAAATGTTATTTTTAGAAAAATATACTCTTGGTGTTTGGTTTGTAACAGCAGACGCCAGCCATAAAGGAAGATTTTTTTAAAAAAATTATATTGCTAAAAAAAAAAAGAAAAAAAATAAATAAAAATTATATTG
The DNA here is from genome assembly GCF_011100685.1 of Canis lupus familiaris. NCBI lineage: Eukaryota > Metazoa > Chordata > Mammalia > Carnivora > Canidae > Canis > Canis lupus. The sequence continues at coordinate 21,913,831 of NC_049224.1, forward strand.
CTAATTAGTCCAGAATAGTCTTAGAAGCTTGCCTTCAGCCTGACTGCTGCAGTGACTACTTGGAATGCTGAACAGAATTTTCATGGTTTACCCATTCCAGAGTAAAGATGTGTCCTCAGGAGCATGAGATAATACTCCAGTTTCAACAATTCCTAATTTAAAATTTGGACTAACTATTTTTTATATTTCCACTGCTGTAAAGAAGATAAATCAGTAGGGGTATTGATAAATTTGTTAGACTTCAATATCCTTTGAATTTTTAGCATTACTCAGACTCTGGAACTGTTAATCTAACACACACATGCACACACACACACACGAATGCACGCTGACAGTTGATAAGTGAACCTAATATTCCTGGAGTCAAATTTTGACTCATTGCTGCAGAAAAGGGTCTTAGTATTACACAGATATTGGCTTTCTGCTATTTATATTCACTAAGAAATAAAACTAAAGCATAGCAGATGTATTAGAGACTGAAATAGATGATAGTGTGCATCAAACTATGGGGAGTATTATCAATACGGTATTAATCTTATTTAGTTATTTGTACCGGCAGGTTCTGTCATCAGTTGGAAGATTCTTAATCCAGCTATTAATATTGCCTTCATGATTTCATATAGCTACCTGGAAGCTCTGAAAGCCTGGACTAAGAAATCTGAATAATGTCAAGGTACTGTGGCAGCTAATTCAATTCCAGAAGTCCTTAAGTGTTCATTAATGCTTTAGCCAGAAACTAGAAGGTTCCATGTATCACTTAATATGGAAAAGAAATTTCCCACTCTGTGGAGCTGTAGCATGGATAAAACCAAATTGTTTCAAAGGACAAAAAAGAGATTCTAGATGAGTTATAGTGAGCAAAATTCTCTCTCTCTTTAACTTAAAGGAGAAAGTGTGATAATGGGCTCAGAATGAGTGGATTAACACATTTAATCTCCTGGACAAAAATCACAGTTTTATTTCTATTCTCTTGTTCTAGATCAGAAATAAACTTGCCATTTACCCATGGATATGGATGAGAAAGAACTTCGTGGCTGGGAAATCCTAGTTGTGAGTTTTTTTTTTTTTTTAAATATTTCTCATGCTAACATGAGAGGGATTTAAAGTTTATGTTAAGACGAATTTCCTGACTGCACAAGGATAATAGAGGAATCGTTCACTATCTATGGTGTTTCTAATTGAAGGTTAGATCTTCAGGGTGAATTCTATTATCCCAGGGTGGGTTTTTCCATCCTAAATCAGAGAACAGATCATTATGAACTCTTTTTGTTTGAAATTTAACCTGTGATTTTTATTATCTTAATCCCATCTAAAAATTGTAATTAAATAGTCACCAAGCTATCTTCTTTTCCTGAGGACAATGACATAATTTCAGGGCAAGTATTTCAATTTAAAACTATTAATTGATTTGTTATAAACGAATATACCCTTTATTTTCCTTAACACACCTCCAAGTGCATAACACAAAAAATTAAACTAGAATGAGTTTGTTAAATTGTGGGAAAATAATCTGAAATGGTCTGGACCCCTCCCTTCTCTTATCCCTCTGGAAATTATTTGTTACAGAGCAACACAAATGATCTTATAACAACATAACCACTATCAAATCAGTTTTCACTTAAAACCCTTCAAAAGTTTCTCATTCAATTTCCTAACCTGGTACTCAAGGTAGGTAGTACTTTTGATCTATCTCAGCTTAGCTTTTCAGCTCTCTCAGCGGTGTTTCATTTGTTCAACATTCTCTAATAACACTGTCTTTCTTCTAGCCTTAGAATATGTGAGTCTCTGCCCCAGGACCTTTGCACAAGCCATCCCAGCTACTTTTTTCCCACTCCTTATATGCTTAGGTCGTTATCATCCTTCAGGTCTCAAATGAAATATTACCTCCTTTAGTGAGATCCACCTGTCTTAGCCTCTTTTTGTTGTTGTTGTTTACTCTATGCCATTATCACAACTAAGTGTTTTTATTTAATTGTCTGATGATTTTTAAATTATCTGTTGCTACTCTTCCATAAAGTAGAAGCATCAAGAATTCAGGAAGAAAACTGCGAATCTTGTTCACTGAGAACAGTGCCTGGTACACAATAGTCACAAACAAACAAACAAACAAACAAACAAACAAAAAAAACCTGGGTTTGCTCTATTCAGTTTTATACTTGTTATTGCTACTTTCCATCATTATAAGAAACTCTTCCTGCAGGCCTCCAGTTAGGAAACTTTGGTAGTGCTATGGTTGGTCAGCTATAGTAAAGGAAATGACAAGATATCTGAAGAGTTTCAAGCATGGATTTATACCCAGATTCCAGGGATTGGTATATGAGCTGCCAAAGCAAGCACCACAGAGATTGGTTAGTAGAACATGTTTAACTGCAGAGGGCAGTGCTGTCTAACGTGCTGCGCCCCAGTCGTCCAACTCTAAACTAACGCTGTTTATTTCACATTCAGTGTCCTTTGATGGATGCTCTAAGATTCTTTCATTACTGTTTTAGCGATGTGTTATGCAATTACACTTTAGAAATGACATTTATTATGAGAAATATCAGAGTTTTAGCCATGGATGCGTCGGAGTGTTTTTTAAATTAACTGAATAGCCCTTTGGAAATGATTTTTTTGAAGAATTGTAGATACTTTCATTTGGTTCTAACTTCTGACTTTCCTTCCTTTAATCTCTTCTTTAAAAAATGCTTTTGGGATTTAATCAGATTTAGCAGTAAGTAATCCAACTTCCAAGCAGCCCCACTAATTTGTAGAAGGTTAAACTAGATTTCAAGTCTAAAGGAGCTGTTTCTCATGCCCTTGCCTACAACTTTTCTGGCCTCTTGTCCTTCTCATCCCATCCACGTTGTGCACTTTGTCAGATTAATCTCCAAAGCATATCTCTGACCCTGTCACTCTTTTCTGAACAACATTTAAAGGTGCCTGCTTGCTTAGTTAGTGTTACTTAGTCTTTAAGATTTCCACATGCTGCCCGAAATCACCTCTCCGATCATATTCTAGCTATTTGAATATGCTTTTGAATAGCTTCCCTAGCTATTTGAAAAGTTCTTTTCAGACCCACCCAGCACCGCCCTCCCCTATGTGTTTGTTCCTGCTCTTAGCAGCAGCCAAATCTGCATCCGACGGATCCTCTAAAATTCTGGCGGAGAACTGAAAAGGCTGGGTTTCTGCCATTTCTTGGGTCTCCGATTTACTCTATGAATATTGGGAAAATCTACTTACTTTCATGACCTATACTATTGAATAAAGCCCCTGCTGTGAGGAAAGAGGGCTCCTTCTTAGGGTGCTGATCAGGAAAAGTTCTGAGATGCTGAATGTGGGGGAGGTTAGGATTAGCTGTTAGGAAAGTAGCTTGCCTTTGGTACCCTTTTCAATATTTGACCCTCATTATTTATCACTCTTTTCTATTTCTCCCACGACCTTGAAAAGTACATGTATGTATGTATGCATGTATGTGCATGTGTATATCTCTATCTACCCATAAATGTCATGAAGCTTTGTAGGTCAGTCACATTTATTCATGTGAGATACTCAGGGGATATTATGTTACCGTTTAGGAGGTATTTGTACCACAGCTCCAGTGAAACTGGGAAAAGCAAACATTTTATTTACCAATAACAGAACATAGACTATTAATTAGGGATCGAAAAGATTTTTTTCTTTCTCTCAACCCTTTTCTTTCATCCTCCTTCATTTAGATGGAAAAAACTTTTCTTTACTGATGACTCACACCATTAAGCAGTCACATATATGTAAGGAAGCACAGAGCAGTACAGAAGCACTGGAAGTATATTATTTTTGTATATTATCTATGTATTTATGTATGTACAATCTATCTATATACTAGAAAGGCAATACATTTGTATGACTAAAAAATTAATAAAATGTATAGAGAAAAATCTTCTATGAACTCTATCTCCCTACTTTTCCCTCACTACAAATAGGTAACCATAGTTATTGCTTTCTTCTCTACTCTTCCAAAGGACTTTATACATATACAAGTAAATATACATATATTTGTATTTTTTCCTCTTTTTATATACATGGTACTATACCTGCATTTTTCATTTAACAGTCTATCTTGGATATCTTTTCATACCAATATGAAAAGCTTTCTCATTTTTTATAGCTGAGTAGTAATCCATAAAATGGATATAACAGAATTTATTTAATAAGTTCCTATTTATGAGCACTTAGGTGCTTTCAGTCTTTTACTGGAAGTAACGAGCAATGCTGCAATGAAAAACAATTTTCAAAAATTACTTAATACGTCTGCAGCTATATCTGTAGACCAAATTTTCACTCCAGACTATTGTGCTAGTTTTCTCTCACCGCTGTAACAAATTACTACATATTTATCATCTTAAAACCAATTACATTTGCAAATTCCTTTTGGCTTGTAATATAACATTTATAGATTCAGCAGATTAGGGCATGGACTTCACTGAGCAGCTATTTACCTACCACATTAGCTTAGCCCTTAGTGTGTATAGTGTTGGATAGATTTTTAGATTTGTCTGCCAATGTTTTTCTGTTTTTTTTTTTAATAGTCAAATTTATTACTCTTTACTTTTGGGTTAGTGGATTTTTGAGTTACTGTTAGACTCAACCCTTATTTTGCCATGATTTATTCCAGAATATTAATTGCCTCATTTTCATATTTAAGATTTTATTTGAAATATTCTTTTTTTTTAATTTTTTTTAATTCATTTATGATAGTCACAGAGAGAGAGAGAGAGAGAAAGGCAGAGACACATGCAGAGGGAGAAGCAGGCTCCATGCACCGGGAGCCCGATGTGGGACTCGATCCGGGGTCTCCAGGATCATGCCCTGGCCAAAGGCAGGCGCCAAACTGCTGCGCCACCCAGGGATCCCCATATTTAAGATTTTAATCCACTTAGAAGTTACTTTACCATAAAATGTGATACCAATCCACCTTTTCTTTATCCAGGTGGCTAGTTAACTGTCTCTATGTAGCATTTTCTAATTTAGAGACTGTCATGGCATCCATGAGTGTTTAATGAACCCCTAAGATCTTAGCAAACTTTTCCATGTATATGCATTTTATTCAAAAGGATGAGAGACTTAGAAAATAATTTTCTCACTACAGAAAGAATACCTAGGACAGATTTAGGAACCTAGGTTCCTGATTTTTGCATAGTGTGAACTGGATCTCTAAGACTGAGAATTCTCACCTTTAAAATGAGAGAGGTGTGATTATATGATTCCTAAAATTCTTTTCAGTTTCAGAAATATGTACTTCTCCAAACTTCATTAAATTTATTTTATTTTATTTTTTAAAAATTTTTACTTATTTATGATAGTCACACAGAGAGAGAGAGAGAGAGAGAGAGGCAGAGACACAGGCAGAGGGAGAAGCAGGCTCCATGCACAGGGAGCCCGACGTGGGACTCCATCCCGAGTCTCCAGGATCGCGCCCTGGGCCAAAGGCAGGCGCTAAACCGCTGCGCCACCCAGGGATCCCTAAATTGATTTTAATATTACTTAGAGCTTTAGGAGAACTATTTCCTCATACCAAATGAATCTAATGGAGAAATGGTATAAAAGATTATGCATATGGGATATCTGGGTGGCTCAGCGGTTGAGGGTCTGCCTTCCAGCTCAGGTCGTAATCCTGGAGTTCTGGGATTGAGTCCCACATCGGGCTCCCTGCATGGAGCCTGCTTCTCCCTCTGCCTGTGTCTCTAATGAATAAATAAATAAAATCTTTTTAAAAAAGGATTATGCATATTGGAAAGATTAGAGGGGTGTCTAGCTACCAACAAATTTTTTACTGTATTAGATTTAATATTTGAAACATTCAGTTTTAGCCAAAATTTCTACACATAGCAAATTGCAGTCTTATAGTTGCTACTGAATTGGCAAAACATACACACACAAAATCCAACCAAAAACCTGCCATGGGTTTATTATTTTTACTTTTGTGAGGCATTTTTAATATGTTTACCATCTATATTATGAAGTTATCATGGGCAGCACTTTCAATTGTTTAAGTTGCATCTTGTTCTTTCCTAAGGAAAAGAAGTATACTGAGAGTAGTTGGCAGCCTGACAAAAGCAGGTCACTTTAACAGTTAACCTATTTCAGATTATCCTCATGGTAGCAAAAGAGATTAAATTCAAGCCATTTGGATAAAACTGGGATATGTTCTATATCCTAAGGATTCTGTCTATTTAATTTTAACAGCTTGAGGGAGGTGATTTGATAGAGTATTTTTACCTTTCTTGTCTTCATATAGTGTTGGATTGAAGGGCAACTCAGAAAAGAATAAAAGTTAATGAAGTTTCTGATCTTTACTATAGTAGTCTATTTAGTGCATTATTAAGACTAACAGTGGCTTCTTTTTTTTTTTAATTTATTTTTTATTGGTGTTCAATTTACTAACATACAGAATAACCCCCAGTGCCCGTCACCCATTCACTCCCACCCCCCGCCCTCCTCCCCTTCTACCACCCCTAGTTCGTTTCCCAGAGTTAGCAGTCTTTACGTTCTGTCTCCCTTTCTGATATTTCCCACACATTTCTTCTCCCTTCCCTTATATTCCCTTTCACTATTATTTATATTCCCCAAATGAATGAGAACATATAATGTTTGTCCTTCTCCGACTGACTTACTTCACTCAGCATAATACCCTCCAGTTCCATCCACGTTGAAGCAAATGGTGGGTATTTGTCATTTCTAATAGCTGAGTAATATTCCATTGTATACATAAACCACATCTTCTTTATCCATTCATCTTTCGATGGACACCGAGGCTCCTTCCACAGTTTGGCTATCGTGGCCATTGCTGCTATAAACATCGGGGTGCAGGTGTCCCGGCGTTTCATTGCATCTGTATCTTTGGGGTAAATCCCCAACAGTGCAATTGCTGGGTCGTAGGGCAGGTCTATTTTTAACTCTTTGAGGAACCTCCACACAGTTTTCCAGAGTGGCTGCACCAGTTCACATTCCCACCAACAGTGTAAGAGGGTTCCCTTTTCTCCGCATTCTCTCCAACATTTGTTGTTTCCTGCCTTGTTAATTTTCCCCATTCTCACTGGTGTGAGGTGGTATCTCATTGTAGTTTTGATTTGTATTTCCCTGATGGCAAGTGATGCAGAGCATTTTCTCATATGCATGTTGGCCATGTCTATGTCTTCCTCTGTGAGATTTCTGTTCATGTCTTTTGCCCATTTCATGATTGGATTGTTTGTTTCTTTGGTGTTGAGTTTAATAAGTTCTTTATAGATCTTGGAAACTAGCCCTTTATCTGATATGTCATTTGCAAATATCTTCTCCCATTCTGTAGGTTGTCTTTGAGTTTTGTTGACTGTATCCTTTGCTGTGCAAAAGCTTCTTATCTTGATGAAGTCCCAATAGTTCATTTTTGCTTTTGTTTCTTTTGCCTTCGTGGATGTATCTTGCAAGAAGCTACTATGGCCGAGTTCAAAAAGGGTGTTGCCTGTGTTCTTCTCTAGGATTTTGATGGAATCTTGTCTCACATTTAGATCTTTCATCCATTTTGAGTTTATCTTTGTGTATGGTGAAAGAGAGTGGTCTAGTTTCATTCTTCTGCATGTGGATGTCCAATTTTCCCAGCACCATTTATTGAAGAGACTGTCTTTCTTCCAATGGATAGTCTTTCCTCCTTTATCGAATATTAGTTGACCATAAAGTTCAGGGTCCACTTCTGGATTCTCTATTCTGTTCCACTGATCTATGTGTCTGTTTTTGTGCCAGTACCACACTGTCTTGATGACCACAGCTTTGTAGTACAACCTGAAATCTGGCATTGTGATGCCCCCAGATATGGTTTTCTTTTTTAAAATTCCCCTGGCTATTCGGGGTCTTTTCTGATTCCACACAAATCTTAAAATAATTTGTTCTAACTCTCTGAAGAAAGTCCATGGTATTTTGATAGGGATTGCATTAAACGTGTATATTGCCCTGGGTAACATTGACATTTTCACAATATTAATTCTGCCAATCCATGAGCATGGAATATTTTTCCATCTCTTTGTGTCTTCTCAATTTCTTTCAGAAGTGTTCTATAGTTTTGAGGGTATAGATCCTTTACATCTTTGGTTAGGTTTATTCCTAGGTATCTTATGCTTTTGGGTGCAATTGTAAATGGGATTGACTCCTTAATTTCTCTTTCTTCAGTCTCATTGTTAGTGTATAGAAATGCCACTGACTTCTGGGCATTGATTTTGTATCCTGCCACGCTACCGAATTGCTGTATGAGTTCTAGCAATCTTGGGGTGGAGACTTTTGGGTTTTCTATGTAGAGTATCATGTCATCGGCGAAGAGGGAGAGTTTGACTTCTTCTTTGCCAATTTGAATGCCTTTAATGTCTTTTTGTTGTCTGATTGCTGAGGCTAGGACTTCCAGTACTATGTTGAACAGCAGTGGTGAGAGTGGACATCCCTGTCTTGTTCCTGATCTTAGGGGAAAGGCTCCTAGTGCTTCCCCATTGAGAATGATATTTGCTGTGGGCTTTTCATAGATGGCTTTTAAGATGTCGAGGAATGTTCCCTCTATCCCTACACTCTGAAGAGTTTTGATCAGGAATGGATGCTGTATTTTGTCAAATGCTTTCTCTGCATCCAATGAGAGGATCATATGGTTCTTGGTTTTTCTCTTGCTGATATGATGAATCACATTGATTGTTTTACGGGTGTTGAACCAGCCTTGTGTCCCAGGGATAAATCCTACTTGGTCATGGTGAATAATTTTCTTAATGTACTGTTGGATCCTATTGGCCAGTATCTTGTTGAGAATTTTTGCATCCATGTTCATCAGGGATATTGGTCTGTAATTCTCCTTTTTGGTGGGGTCTTTGTCTGGTTTTGGAATTAAGGTGATGCTGGCTTCATAGAACAAATTTGGAAGTACTCCATCTCTTTCTATCTTTCCAAACAGGTTTAGGAGAATAGGTATGATTTCTTCTTTAAACATTTGATAAAATTCCCCTGGGAAGCCATCTGGCCCTGGACTCTTGTGTCTTGGGAGGTTTTTGATGACTGCTTCAATTTCCTCCCTGGTTATTGGCCTGTTCAGGTTTTCTATTTCTTCCTGTTCCAGTTTTGGTAGTTTGTGGCTTTCCAGGAATGCGTCCATTTCTTCTAGATTGCCTAATTTATTGGCATATAGCTGTTCATAATATGTTTTTAAAATCGTTTGTATTTCCTTGGTGTTGGTAGTGATCTCTCCTTTCTCACTCATGATTTTATTAATTTGAGTCTTCTCTCTCTTCTTTTTAATAAGGCTGGCTAATGGTTTATCTATCTTATTAATTCTTTCAAAGAACCAACTCCTGGTTCTGTTGATCTGTTCCACAGTTCTTCTGGTCTCGATTTCGTTGAGTTCTGCTCGAATCTTTATTAACTCCCTTCTTCTCTTGGGTGTAGGATCTATTTGCTGTTTTTTCTCTAGCTCCTTTATGTGTAAGGTTAGCTTTTGTATTTGAGTTCTTTCCAGTTTTTGAATGGATGCTTGTATTGCGATGTATTTCCCCCTTAGGACTGCTTTTGCTGCATCCCAAAGATTTTGAATGGTTGTATCTTCATTCTCATTAGTTTCCATGAATCTTTTTAATTCTTCCTTAATTTCCTGGTTGACCCTTTTATCTTTTAGCAGGATGGTCCTTAACCTCCACGTGTTTGAGGTCCTTCCAAACTTCTTGTTGTGATTTAGTTCTAATTTCAAGGCATTATGGTCCGAGAATATGCAGGGGACAATCCCAATCTTTTGGTATCGGTTCAGACCCGATTTGTGTCCCAATATGTGGTCTATTCTGGAGAAAGTTCCATGTGCGCTTGAGAAGAATGTGTATTCAGTTGAGTTTGGATGTAAAGTTCTGTAGATATCTGTGAAATCCATCTGGTCCAGTGTATCATTTAAAGCTCTCGTTTCTTTGGAGATGTTGTGCTTAGAAGACCTATCGAGTATAGAAAGAGCTAGATTGAAGTCACCAAGTATAAGTGTATTATTATCTAAGTATTTCTTCACTTTGGTTAATAATTGATTTATATATTTGGCAGCTCCCACATTCGGAGCATATATTTTGAGGATTGTTAAGTCCTCTTGTTGAATAGATCCTTTAAGTATGATATAGTGTCCCTCTTCATCTCTCACTACAGTCTTTGGGGTAAATTTTAGTTTATCTGATATAAGGATGGCTACCCCTGCTTTCTTTTGAGGACCATTCGAATGGTAAATGGTTCTCCAACCTTTTATTTTCAGGCTGTAGGTGTCCTTCTGTCTAAAATGAGTCTCTTGTAGACAGCAAATAGATGGGTCCTGCTTTTTTATCCTAACAGTGGCTTCAAAATATGCCAGGTCATATTGCTTATAAACCACCTAAACATTTATTTAAGCCATGAATAGAAAAGTCTATGTTATCAACTAAGAGAAACAATACTATAATATAAATCTAAAAATACTTTTATACCAACTATTTCTTTTATTTTCTGTAATTTTTACATTAATGTAATGTATCATTGTCATGAATGAATTGGTTATGGGTGCTCCTAAGTTTGTGGAAACCTATAATGGAAAAGGGAAATTGTAAATTAAAAAAATTACTTTCACAATTATTTTAATATGGCTACTAACAAAGAGGGAGTAGAAAAGCATAACTGAGACATAAAGAATGTACTCTGGAGAGATTCTGATTCTGGATAAGGCAGAGTAAATATATTCTATCAGGTGTCTCCCACTGGACATAGCTATAAAATCTAGACAGATGCATGATATAGCTATTAGAGGTCTCTGAAGTGTAAAATTGAGATCTTTGTAACATATCATTCAAATGTCCAGAATACAATCCAAAATTACTCATCTTATAAAGAATCAAAAGAATCTCAACTCACATAAGAAAAGACAAAACAGATGCCTTTGTCTAGAAGACACATCTGTTGGAATTACCTGATAAAGAGTTTAAATAAATGCTATATAAAGACTATTAAATAAATTCTTCAACGGAAAATTTTGAAAATAGTGAAATAAATAGAAAGATAGAAATTATCAGCAAATCAACAGAATATATAAAAAAGACAATTTAAGGAATAATATAGTAACAAATAAAAATTATATTTGTTAACACAATGAGGATGACAAGAAAAAACACAATGAACTTGAAAATAGACTACTGTCTTATTTCATTCAGGATTCTATAAAAAATACCATGGACTGGGTGGTAACAGACATTTATTTCTCACAGTCTGGGAGGCCAAAAGGACCAAGATCAAGGTGTTGGCAGATTTTGTTCTTGGTATGGACTCTCTTCCTGGTACCTGCCTGATGAAGAGAGGAACTTTGATGTCTCTTCCTCTTACAATGGTCACTAATTTGGCATGCCTGGGTGGCTCAGCAGTTGAATGTCTGCTTTCAGCTCAGGGCATGATCCCGGTCTGGGATCGAGTTCTGCATTGGTCTCCTTGCAAGGAGCCTGATTCTCCCTCTGCCTATGTCTCTACCTCTCTCTCTCTCTCTGTTTCTCATGAATAAATAAATAAAACCTTTAAAAAATAAAAAATAAGAAAATAAAGGTCATTACTTCTATCATGGGGGCCCACTACACTACCTCATCTAAACCTAATTATCTCCCAAAGGCCCTAATACCACCACATTGGGATTAGGACTTCAACATATGAATTTTGAGGGGATACAAACATTTAGTCCTTAATATAGCATTATATAATCTGAACAATAGAGAAAAAAACTATTGAAAAAATTAGCAAAAACTCAAGAAGAGGTGGGAGTAAATGTTTAATAATAACATCATTAAAAGGAGACATAAGAGGATGTGCAATGCTGAGGAAACATCTGAAGAAATAGTTGCTAAAAACATTCCAGGTTTGGTGAAGGATATAAACCTACATATTTGAGAAGTTTTACACACTTCAAATGGAATGAACTCAAAGAGACTCATGGCCAAGCACATCATAATCAAAATGCTTAAAAGTAAACAAACAAAAATCTAGAAAGCGAGAGAAAAGCAATGTATTATCTGCAGGGAGACAACAGCTTGAATGACTGATGATTTCCCACCTGAAACCATAAAGACCAGGAGGAAGTGCCACAACATTTATGAAGTGTTGAGGGGCACCTAGGTGGCTCAGTTGGTTAAACCTCAACTCTTGATTTTTGCTCAGGTCATGATCTCAGGGTCCTGGGATCAAGCCTGTGTCAGGCTCCCCACTCAATGGGGAGTCTGCTTGTCTCCCTCTCCCTTTGCTCTCCATACTGCCCCCCCCCCAACTCAGGCTCTCTCTTTCTCTCTCTACCTGAAATAAATAAATCTTTAAAAAGTGTTGGGGATAAAACCCAACTGTCAACCCAGAATTCTATAGTCGGTGAAAATACCAGGAATGACGGTGATGCAAAGACATTTTCAGAAAAAGGAAAACTAAGAGAATTTATTGTTAACTGACCTGCTATTAAGATTTTTCATGTGAAAGGAAGTTCTTAAGACAAAGGGAAAGGATATCAGAAAGGAATTTGGGATATCAGGAATGAAGGAATAGCAAGAGAAATTGGAACTATCTCAGTAAATATAATAAACTATTTCTCCTCCTTTGAGTTCCTTAAAATGTACTTGGTGTTTGGAAGCAAAATTTATAACATCTGATTTTTAATATAAGGAGATGTAATATGTAAGACAACTATAAGGAGATATATAATATTTAATATACATTAATATATAATATAAAATATAGAATATATATTAATGCATAATATTGATATATATGAGGAGGCATATATAGTGGTAAGACTTCTACATTGTACTTAAAGTATTAAGATATTGATTCTAAGTAGACTGTGAGATAAAGAAGTCAACAACAGAGAAGGAACAGAGGTCCATAAAACAGTGGCAACAAATTGAAAAATACATAACACATGATAATCAACCTAAATGTAAATATATATAATTACATTAAATAGCACCAATTAAAGGATATAATCAGGTGGGATTAATAATGACTCAACTATATGCTATCTATAAGAAACTAACTTCAAATATAATGATGTAGATAGATTAAAAGTATAACAAAAGACATGCTATGTAAACATTAGTCAAAAGAAAATTGGTGTGGCCATATTAATATCAGCAAAGTAGACTACAGAGCAAAATAAAATCAAGGAGTAACAACAGACATTAAATAATGAAAAAGGACCAATTCACCAAGAGTAAAAATAAATCCTACCCTGTAACTAATACCAGATGTTCAAATACATGAAGTAAAACTGACATAACCAAAAGAAAAACAGACAAAATGTACAATTATTGTTGGAGACTTCAATACTGCACTGTCAGAAATAGATAGTACTAGTATTCAGAATATCATAAAGGATATAGAAGAACTGAGTAATACCACTAAACAACTAGATATATTTACTATATATATAGAACATTCCATTCCCAAACAACAGAATACATATTCTCTCCAAAGGTACATAGGACATTCACCATGATAGAGCATACCCTTGGTCGTAAAATAAACCTTCACATATAAAAAAATAATTAAAATAATCTAAAGTAGATACTCTGATTTATAATGAAATTAAACTAGAAATCAGGAAAAGAAGTAAATAGAAGTAACATAAAAATACCCAACTTATTAGTATTAGAAATAAAAGAGACAATAGAACTACAAACCCTCTAGATGTTAAAAGGATTTATGTGCAGAGTTTTTATAATATTACTATGGTAACTCTCTGCACATGAATGAGTTAATTTCTTGAAAATGACAAACTACCAGAACTCACCCAAGACAAAACACATAAAACCTAAATAGTGAAATGACAACTAAATAAATTGAATCTATATTTTAAAATCTTCCCTATAAGAACACTTCAGGCCCACCTGGTTTTACTGTTGAATTCTACCAAACATCTATAGAAGAAATACCACCATTTCTACAGATAATAGAAGAGAGAACCTTATAAATTCCTAATTTTGCATGTCAAGCATAACTCTGGTATCAAAACTAGACAAAGATATAATGAACAAAACTATTCTTCATGAATATAGCTGCAAAAATCCCCCACAAAATATTATCAAATTGAATCCAACAATAATATATAAAAGAAACAATTCACCAAGCGAGTTTTTTTTTCCTCAGAAAAGCAAAGCTGGTTAAATATTTAGTACTCAATATAATCTCCAAATTAACAATCTAAAGAAGAAAAACCACATGATAATTTTGACAACTAGACAAAGATATAATGAACAAAACTATTCTTCATGAATATAGCTGCAAAAATCCCCCACAAAATATTATCAAATTGAATCCAACAATAATATATAAAAGAAACAATTCACCAAGCGAGTTTTTTTTTCCTCAGAAAAGCAAAGCTGGTTAAATATTTAGTACTCAATATAATCTCCAAATTAACAATCTAAAGAAGAAAAACCACATGATAATTTTGACAAAATTCAATATTCATTTATGATAAAAACTATCTGTAATCTAGGAAAAGAAGTAGACTTCATTCACCCTATGAAGTGTGTCTACAAAAGTCACAGATGAACTCATATGTAATGGTGGAAACTTTGACTTTTGGACTAAGATTAAGGTAAGGATGTGCACTTTTGGTATTACTAATCAGAATTTTATTAGAAATTCTAGCCAGTGCATGAAGGCAATAAAAGGAATTAAAATTCATATAAATCAGAAAGAAACACAATTATCCTTATTTGCAGATGACATGATTGGCTACATGGAAAATATCAGAGAATCACCAAAACAAAATAAAACAAAATCTCCTAGGAGTATTATGTGAGTTTAGCAAGGTCACAGAATACAAAGTCAACACACAAAAATCAATTTTATTTCATTATTCTAGCAATGGATGATTTAAAAGCAAATTTTTAAAAATACCATTTACAATACCCCCAAATGAAATACTTTGGTATAAATTTACCAAAATATATACTGAATTTGTACGCTATAAACTACAAAAGGCTTATAAAAGCAATCAAAGATGCCTCAGGACATATTGCCTGTATGGATTGGAAGATTCAGTAAAGAGGCTAATATAGATTTAACACAATTCAATCTCCAGCATAATGTTTTCACAGAGATAGACAAGTTGATTTTAAGCTTTATGTGGAGAGGTAAAGGAGGTAAAATAGCTAAAACAATTTTGAAAAAGAATAAGGTCAGAGAATTCATACAATAAAGAAAACACCATAATGTTACATTAAGCAACACTGATCATGGGAAAGAAAAGAGAAGCCAGAAAGAGACCCACACATATGGCTAATTGAATTTTGGCAAAAGTACAAAAGCAAATCAACAGAGAAAGGCATCTTTTAAAAAAATAGGTGTCAGAACAAATAAACATTCACATGCAAAAAAAGGACCTCAATTTAAATTTCACATCATATTAAAAATTAACTTAAAACTGATGAAAGATCAAATATAAAACAACAAAAGAAAACCTCACAAAAAAAATACTGGAGTAAATCTTTGTGACTTGAATTTGGCAAGGAAATCTTTTTTTTTGCACAAAGATATATAAATATATTAATATATGAAAAATTATTTAATATGTTCTTTATCTATTAAATATTACTTATAACTACCTATTTGTAAATGATTTATTAATATAATATTAAATATTACTTAATATGCAAATATATTAAATATCATTAATATACTAAATATCTGAAATATTAAGATATAATATGTTAAAATATTAAACAAAATAAAACTTTCCTCTGTGAAAGACCTAGTTAGGAAAATGAAATATAAGTCCTACACTATAGTAAAATATTTGTAATCACATATGTGATAAAGCATTTACATTGACAATATATAAAATTCTCCCAAAATTCAACAATAAAAATGCAACAATTTAATCTAAAAATGGGTAAAATTTTGATTAGACCCCTTATGAAAAAGGTATGAATATATAATAGTATAAAAAATATTGAACATCATTAAGGACCTGCAAATTAAAATTATAGTGCAGGACACTCTGTGTGTATTTGAACGGCTAGAAGAAAACTTACTGACAATACCAAGGGCTGATAGGGCTGCAGAACAACTGAAACTCCCATATACAGCTGGTGAAAATACAGAACTGTATAGCTTCCCTGGAAAACAGTTTTGCCATTTTTTTATAAAGTTAAAATTGTCATATTTCCCAGCAATCTTACGCCTGAGTACTTATTCTGCAGATGAAAACATATTCTCTGAACAACCTTTACATGAATGTTTAGTAGCTGTTATCATAACTGCCAAAAACAACTTAAATATCTTTCAACTAGTGAACGGATAAACAAACTGTGAAACACTAGTCAGCAATAATAAGGAATGAACTATTTATACATGTACCAACTTGGATGAATTTCAAAAGCATAAATGAATAAAAGCTAGTCTCAAACACTTAGATATGGTATAATTACATTTATATAACATCCTTAGAAAAACTTTCACAGTAGCCAAGAATACGGAAACAACTCAAATGTCTCTTGACAGAGGAATGGACAAAGAAGATGTGAGATATATAGGCATAATATATAATAATATATAATCTCTATATACACACATTCACAATGGAATATTATTCAGCCTTAAAAAGAAGGAAATCCTACCATTTGAGACAACAGGGGTGAACCTAGGGGACATTACGTTAAGTGAAATAAGCCAGTTATAGAAAGACAAATATTGTAGGATTTCACTTATATGAGGAGCATAAAATAGACAAGGGCACAGAATACAATACAGATGGCCAGGGGATGGCAGAAATGGAGAGTTATTGTTCAATGGGTTTCAGTTTTGCTAGATGAGTAAGTTCTAGAGATCTGCTATACAATACGGTGCCTATAGTTAACAACACAATATTGTGCACTTCAGAATTGGTTAAGAGGGCAGATTTCACTGTTAAGTGTTCTTTTTTTTTTAAGATTTTATTTTTATTTATTCATGAGAGACACACTGAGAGAGAGGGAGACAGAGAGAGAGGCAGAGACTCAGGCAGAAGGAGAAGCAGGCTCCATGCAGGGATCCTGATGTGGGACTCGATCCCAGGACTCCAAGATCAGGCCCTGGGCTAAGGCTGCGCTAAACCACTGAGCCACCCGGGCTGCCCCACGTAAGTGTTCTTATTATGCAACCAGACAAACAAAGAAAAAAACCCCACCCCACAAAGGGACAGAGGACACTTTGGGAGGTGTTAAATATGCCTATTACCTTGATAGTGGTGATGGTATCATATGTGTTTACATGCGATAATATCATCAAATTGAACACACAGAATATGTGTAGTTCTTCGTATAACAATTATTCCTCAGTAAAGCTGCTTAAAAAAATATACCTGCATTAAGCTAACATTTTAAACAGAAAAAGAAGATAAAACTATTAGGACAAAGATTAGATTGGTAGCTGCCCTGAGTAAAGATTAAAGGAGGGAGTGACTACCGAGGGACAGCAGGGGAGATTTGGAGGTTGCATCTTGATTGTGTTGGAGGTTACACAAATTACACAAATCAATGCATGTGTTAGAATTCAAAGAATCATACACCAAAAAGGTAAATTTTACTGTGTGATAAATTAAAAACTGAAATTAGTTTTAGAAAAAAGAATGCACTTTTTTTTCCTTAGAGAAAACTGCAGGATCATGAATAATCCCAGAAATATCTCTATAATTAAAAGGTATTAAAATGAAAAGCTCATGCACTTGCAGAAAGTACAGTGTCAAGTTTCTCCCTTGGTTTGCATAAACCTGTTCAAGTACGCACCATTGCATTTTAAAGAATCACTTATTCCTGAAATTAGATTTGATGTGATTCTTTGAAGGGTATATTTTTATATGACTCCTAGTTTGTGAGGTAGCAGAGGAAGGATGGAAGCTACTTATAAAAATGAATTTTAAGTTAATGTCTATATAGAATAATACATGCAAAAGAATTCCATGGCTCTCTGAAGACTTCTAAATCTACACACTGAATGCTATATAAATCCTCAAGAGTTTGTGATGGACCCCGAAATATAACAGATCGGCATCTGTACCACGGAGATGAATATCTCTCTTTGGATTTGGAGTAAAGGAAAATGTTTTTCTTTAGCCTTGGTATGAAGAGGGAATGAATGGAAACATCCATTTCTTTTCTTCTCATTCACAAACTCTCTTTATGTTATGTATTTTGCTTTTTTATTAGCTAGGTATTGCTCCTCCAGAGAGGACTAGAAAATTTTACTGTGCTGTCATCCAAATATCTTTTCTGAGACCCCCTTCAGGTGATGCATGCGGAATCCTCATAAAGGCTGAAATGAAAACCTTTACATGGACGTATTTTGTACAAACATTCATTCACCTCCTTTGGGGTTTTGTTTTTGTCTGTTGCTGTGTTTAGGTGAAAATAAACTTTTTTTTTTTTTAAGCACTGATTATTTTTCAAGGGTGAGGCATTTCAAACAGATGATAGTTCACCTGGGGTGCATTCAAGACCGTTCTGCAGACAGGTTTCTCTTGATGACCGCAGATGGCACACTTCAGACAAATGTCAGATTTCAATCGTTTTCTTTTACCTAGAGAGGTACTATTTTGACTTTTGGATAATTATGCTTTAATAGCTCAATTTTATCTGCTTCTTACATTATTGTAATTATTTTCCTCTTTCTCTTTTTCAGATACTTTTTCTCCTTATTTTAACTCCATCTTTTCTCTCTCAGAAGACAGGAGATTTCTCTCTAAACCCAGCACAGTTGCTGAGTTGTAAGAAACCAACTTCTACCACTTAAAAACTAAGAATTTTTTTTTTTATGTAGCTAAACTCAAAATGAGATAATTTACTTCTTTTGAAAAAGGAGGTTACACTGACTATGAACACTTTTTAAAAAGTGTGGCCTTTAAAGCCCCAAAGCAAAACTGAAATCTTTATTTGAAACTTTAGTAGGGATTTAGCAGGCTTTTCCTCCCCTAACAAGGAGAGCACTAAAGTCTTCAGCAGGCATCTCTAAAAGACCACAAATTTGCTGGAAATTTATCAGGCTCCTTAAAGAATATTGCCTCTGAGGAAAAGGTCTCCATTATTTGAATGTGCTCTGTGAATCCAGTCATCAGTTCTATCAATTCTGAGGCTGCTAAAGCTTTTCAGATGGAGGCTCTGAATAAAGTTGGTAAGACTTTAATTTAGTTTTGATTTTTTTCCTAAAGTTAAATATTTGCTGTCCATTGATCAATGAATGACTCTACAATTTCTTGGTATTACTCTGACAAGTCCTAAGGCAGACTGCAATTTCCTGTGAAATACAGTTGTCTTGAGGTAGAACTACATATAATAAGCTCAATATGAAAATAGGAATACAGGAGCTGGTATAGGAGTTTTTCCTTTGTATTTTCCTCTTCCCCACTCCTTTCCATTCCCAACAAGACTCATTTCTCTGCCTTTTAAGGGACTTTTCTTTTCCAGTTTCTGTTTTGCATTATTTTCATTTTATGGGTATAGATGAAAATCATGCTGTGGGTAGCAAAGAGCAGAAGTGCTACTGTGCTTGAAGCATTTAAAATGTTGCTGCCAGCATAGTGCAGTGGTAAATACATGAAGAGATGTGAACTCACTGGACAAATGGGAGTCCGTGAGTATATATGGAAAGAAGGGCAATACATATAAATAAACAATAGGAAAGAGAGGGGGGGGGGGAATCTATTGTTGGTAAAAATTTTAGGTATTTGGCAACTAAAATAAATTTAATAAACATGAAAAGAAAAAAAAAGTTTAGGCAACGTGTGCCTAAGAGGTCACCTAATACTAAAAACTTAATCATGACAGTTTTCTCCTCAAGATCAGGCTCTGTGTGGCACTTAATTACAGTTAGAATGGGAAATACATTAGATAACTGTTTATCCACTTACCCTAATAAACTCAATCACCATGCTTCAATCCAGTAGCAAAATTCTTCTAATAATAGAAATAGATACTAAAGTAGTCCTTCCCAAAGCTTCATTATTATAAAAGAGGTTAAAGAATATGGGCTAGTGTTTCTTTGGTAAATTGCTTCTTTTGCTTCATTTGTTTGCCCCACATTGTTTCTTTTGCTTCATTTGTTCCTAAAATCTCCTGTTATCTATACTAGGCAACTTGTCTGTTCAATTAGTCTCAGTACACTTTTATTCCGACAACATATCGTTCCTTGCTCATTGGCAGTGAAGGTGTTGGCATGAGATTTAAGTTCCACCAATCAGATGTGCCAGCTTAGGACATGGACTGTTGAGCTGTTCAAGCAAATGTCAGGCAAGGTCAGAATCCACTTGTTGCAGTCACCATCACAATAATGACCTGCAGCAGTCTTGTCCAGAACATCTTCCTCCTAGACATCATGGTCTCATTTACTGATTCTTCGCCCTTCAGAATTATCTTGATGCTTCCCTGTTTTCCAAACTTGACCCTCCAAGCTCCATCCAATAAATTTCTTTACAGTTATCCAAAAAATTCATTGTCTTCTAAGAAACTTGAGATTCAGAGTCACACTCTATTACTTGTTATTAAGAGCCCTATCTGATTCAGTAGAATAAATCTTTTCTAGGAAGGGCAAAGTTAGATGTTAGAAATCTATTATAACCAGTTAACTTGTTCTCCTCTCCCCACCACCAAAGGTCTACCTAAATATAGAAACAGGGAACTGACAGGAGATTGCCCATTTACAGATGATTTCTGGTTGGCCCATGTTTTTTGTTTATCATAAAAGTGGTTTTTATCTGCTTAAGTAACTACCAGTAAGTAGGTTTCCTTTCTTTGGCTTAAAAATGGGGAAGAAAAATGGTCTTTTCTAGGCAGCATAGAGAAGATTTTTGGGACTCATTTGTTTGAGAAATTAAAAAAAAATTGAACTCACATAGCCATATTTTAAGTTTGAGATACTTATAGCACTTAAAATATATGCATACTATAGACAATTTTATGTTTAATTATTTATATGCAGTTAATACACATAGATATGCAAAGGGAAAATTAAAACACTATATTAAAAATCTTTCTTTAAAGGAACTTAGAGGTTCTATCAGAGATATGACACTTTTGTTCCAGGGATTTTGAAAACTGCAAAGTGTCTAAATTTCAAGCTAGAAGTGGATTTGTGCCCTCAGAAGTGGTCTCTCCTTTTCAAGATAGGAAATTGAATTTAGTGCTAAAGGGCTAAAGCACTTTCCTTTAGAAGATCAGGATATGCCACTGTAAGAAGGATAGAGAGCTCCCTTTTAATCCTATTAATCCGAGTAAATTCACTTTATCTACTAGGTCAGTTAAATATAACAATCCATTTTCAGATCTGTTACAGAGTCATCTAAATTTGGGAAATTCAACTGAGGAAACTTGACTTCAGATATAATATTTTTTGTGGGGTTTGTGTGTATCATTTGTACTCTATCAATATTTATGCTGTGTATCATTCCTAACCTCGTCCTTCCAAAAACACACATCTTTAATACATATACCTAATCATTTTAGAGTTCCCCTCCCCAGAGATGTAACTGCTTTGTAAACACACCACAACCATGAAAAAAGAGGAAATTAAAAAATAACTACAATAATTTTGTTTTACCTAATTAAGAATACTATGTGGGGATTCTTTGTTGGTTAATTTTCTTATGTATAGGTTAATAGTAAGTTACACATTTATGTAAAGATATACTGCCAAAAGAATGGCATAGGGCTGTATATATTTTAGGCATCATAAACTATCTTATTCTCATTTTAATCCTTGTCAATAGAAATAACTTATGATTCAAAGTAAGTTTTTTCACCATAATATAAATTTCCTTTATATTCTCACTTACTAAATTTTAAAAAATACTTCTTATGCATGAGTTACCAATTGCCACACAACAAACTACTCCCCAAATTTAACAGTTTAAAATAACCAACACAAAATATCAACAAGAGAAATAGAGAAAACATTACCATTTACAATAGCATCAAAATAATAAAATACTTGGTAATAAATTTAACCAAATGGGTTTAAGATCTGTACACTGAAAACACAAAGATATTGATGAAGGAAACTGAAGAAGACACAAATAAATGAAAAGATATTCTGTGTTCATAGAATGGAAGAATTAGTAAAGTGTCCACATGGCCAAAACCAAGCTCTAGATTCAATGGGATACCTATCAAAATTATAATAGCATTTTTTTTACAGAAATAGAAAAGACAATTTTAAAATTTGTATGGAGTCACAAAAGACTCTGGAGAGACAAAGTGATCTGGAAAAAGAACAAAACCAGAGGCATCACACAATTTCTGATTTCAAACTATATTACAAAGGTAGTAATCAAAACAATATGGTATTGACATTAAAACAGATACAGACAAATGGAACAGAAGAATAGAGAGCCCAGAAACAAACCCATGCATATATGGTCAATTAATTTATGACAAACGAGTCAAGGATACACAATGGGAAAAAGGTAGTCTCTTCAAAACAAGGTATTAGAAAAACTGGACAGCCAAATGGGAAAGAGTGAAACTGGACCTCTGTCTTATACTATACACAAAAATCAACTCATAATGCATTAAATATTGGTATATCACAACTGCAATCATTAAACTTCTAGAAGAAAAAATAAAGGTAGTCTCCTTGACACTGGTCACAATCCAATCATGAAATGGGCAAAAGACATGAAGAGAAATCTCACAGAGGAAG
The DNA here is from genome assembly GCF_011100685.1 of Canis lupus familiaris. Lineage (NCBI taxonomy): Eukaryota > Metazoa > Chordata > Mammalia > Carnivora > Canidae > Canis > Canis lupus. The sequence continues at coordinate 21,936,487 of NC_049224.1, forward strand.
ACACAGACACGGCCAACATGCACATGAGAAAATGCTCCGCATCACTTGCCATCAGGGAAATACAAATCAAAACCACAACGAGATCCCACCTCACACCAGTGAGAATGGGGAAAATTAACAAGGCAGGAAACCACAAATGTTGGAGAGGATGCGGAGAAATGGGAACCCTCTTACACTGTTGGTGGGAATGTGAACTGGTGCAGCCACTCTGGAAAATTGTGTGAGGTTCCTCAAAGAGTTAAAAATAGACCTGCCCTACGACCCAGCAATTGCACTGTTGGGGATTTACCCCAAAGATACAGATGCAATGAAACACCGGGGCACCTGCACCCCGATGTTTTTAGCAGCAATGTCCACAATAGCCAAACTGTGGAAGGAGCCTCGGTGTCCATCGAAAGATGAATAGATAAATATGTGGTTTATGTATACAATGGAATATTACTCAGCCATTAGAAACGACAAATACCCACCATTTGCTTCAAGGTGGATGGAACTGGAGGGTATTATGCTGAGTGAAGTAAGTCAGTCAGAGAAGGACAAACATTATATGTTCTCATTCATGTGGGGAATATAAATAATAGTGAAAGGGAATATAAGGGAAGGGAGAAGAAATGTGTGGGAAATATCAGAAAGGGAGACAGAACATAAAGACTCCTAACTCTGGGAAACAAACTAGGGGTGGTGGAAGGGGAGGAGGGCGGGGGGTGGGGGTGAATGGGTGACGGGCACTGAGGGGGGCACTTGAGGGGATGAGCACTGGGTGTTATTCTGTATGTTGGTAAGTTGAACACCAATAAAAAATAAATTTATTAAAAAAATTAAAAAAAAATTAAAAAAAAATAAAATGACTAAGGTCTGAAGATCTAATCAACTGTAGTTGATAATACTATATTGTATAATTGAAACTCTCTAAGAGGGTAGAACTTAAATGTTCTCACTATACATACATATATACTTACATATGTACATAAATAAGTGATAGATATATCAATCAACTTGATTGGGAATCCTTTCAACTTTGTCAATTATACCTCAGTAAAGAACAATTTAAAAGTAAAATCAGATTTAAAAACAAATAAATAATAAACATATCCATTATCTCACCAGATTGGGGCACTACTTTTGAGTCTTTTAGACTCAAAAATTGAAATTACATATCTCACTGATGGAATGATTAACAATAAATGATGCTTGTATTTCATGGTGTCATTAATATTATTGTTCTGGTTTTGTGGCAGTCTTCATTGGAAATCGAGTAATGATCATATTGATTCTTTAGCTTGGATCTTAAAATTATAAAACTAATTTCAAACATTTAATTGAGATTTATTTCCTATTATTATACTGAGATCAACAAATAAGGTATAGTAGAGTGATACAGAGGTCAAAGTATACCAGGATAAAATTTCCTATGACTTGATACAGGTAAGGAAAGAAGCTTGAGAATTAAATGTCAAGTAATAATCACTTTTCTGCACTCATATTTTGTGACCCCTCAGCAGCAATGCCACAACTGATCTCTGAATTCAAAATCCTCATATTATTCCCTTAATGTTAAGGGCTACACCTTGTTAGCCTGTTTTGTGGGTTCTTCTTCTCACATTATTTTGGCATTGTAGTGTGTCAGGGTTTGGTCCTGGGCCTCTTTCTATGTTACATATTTTGGGGACTGAATTTATTATATTTCATCTTATTTCACCCCTTTATTTTAACACACATCACACAGAAGAAATATACATGAGTTCACAGCTTAAAGAGTTTACCTATTGAACACATCTGTGTAAATAACACTCAGATCAATAAATAAAAAACTGCCAGCACTTCACAGAATCCATTCCCACACCATTTTTTAGTCACCATACTCTCTTTTGCTCTCTCTTTTTTTAAAAAATTACTTATTTATTTTAGAGAGAAGGAGAGACCATGAGTGGAAGGAAGAACAGAGGGAGAAGAAGAGAATCCTAAGCATATTCCTTACTGAGCAGGGAGCCTTACTTGGGGCTCGATCTTAAAACCCTGAGATCATGGCCTGAGCCAAAATCAAGAATCTGATGCTGAACTGACTGAGCCACACAGGCACCTCAAGTCACCATAGTCTCTTAAAGGTTTTGCCAGCTTCTATGATTCATACAATGGAATCATACAATATATTCTCATTTGGAGTAGATTCTTTTAGTCAATATTATGTTTTAAAGATACATCCATTTGTTATTATGGCTGTATAGTGTTCCATTGTGTGAAAGCACTACAATTTATTGAAACACCACCATACATCTATTAAATACTTGGGTAGTCTTCCATCTTAATTTATTACTAATATTGCTACTGTAGATACTTAGTACATGTCTTTCAGTAGACATATGTATGCATTCTAATTAAGTGTATGCATTATAGTGTAAGCCTTCTCATGTTCTATTATTTATCAGTTTTATGCCTTAATACAAGCTATTTGTATAAAGGAATAGTATCAAGTACTCTTCTGTGTTTCAATTTTGTAATTCATAAATCAGAATCAAATAGTACTCAAATCATAGGGTTGTTATGAAGATTAAATAAGTTAAATCTTTAAACTGACCAAATGATTAAATGACTAAACTTTTTAAGTAGCCAGATCTTTACAGCCAAGTAGAGTGCTTGACTCTTAGTAGGTACTTAATACATGTTAGTTATTTTATTTCTTTTTTAGCAAATAGCATAATTTTCACTCAATTTCCCAGCCTCCAATCTACCCAGCCTTTTTGATTTGCTCTTTTTTCTCACGACCTCAACCTCCAATCCATCACTGAGTTCCATGATGGCTGTCTATAAGTATATCCTGAATCTATCTCTCCATGTCTTTCCATTTATACTCTTTCAACTTAGTTTACACCACTATTATCTCTTACTTGGTATTTTCCAAACAGTTCTCCTTATTTCAGTGTGTCACTTTTTATTAATCCACTCTCAATAGTAATCAGAATAATTTCAATTTCAATAAATACTTGAAATGAATGAAGGAATGACATGAACTATCCCTTCAACTTCTTTTTGAAGTATATTTTACACAGTCAAGTAAATATTTCAGAATGACCTATATCAATAAATGTGTAAAGATACCTCACTTACAAAAATCCTGTATGGGTATAATTAAGAGTCAAGTCTATTAATAGGTTAAAAAGATCACTTGGATTTCTAAATGGCCAGGTATTTGATTAATTTTCCCTTTTCTTGACTGATTAAGTGAAAAGAAGTCACTGAGAAGAAAAATTGAAATTGCCATTCTTTTGTTTCCTGATGCTGTTATATTTTACCTTTCAAAAGAGAAAACATGAGCCAGGATGGTATTTTCTATCACAGAAAAAAGAACAATGGTTAGGGATGAGATATTTCCACATAAGAAGAGTATGAATATTGATTTGATAGGTTATATGTTAATTGTGGAAGGTCTTTTTATTTGTAATGGGTAAATATATGTTTGTATCTATTGTTATTTCTTTCATAATTATGATCTGTCAATAATAACATCAATGTTATGTCTCTAGAAATAGAAGTTAAAAGTTTCCTCTGTTTTGGAAGTATTTTCTATTTCTGAATCAAAGATTTCTTAGTATTTATGAAAAAAACAAAATGTTTCTACATTTTGATTTTGGGAAGTAGAATAGAAGTTAAATAACTTCTTTAAGAGAGTGGATAAAACTTGAGGGAAATAGAGTTCTGGTTTGAAGTTTTAATTTTTTAGTAAAAAATTTCAGGTGATTTTCAGGTGATGGGGATTAAAGAGTGTACTTGTGATGAGCACCGGGTGATGTATAGAATTGTTTAGTCACTATGTTGTATACCTGAAACTAATATCAGACTGTACTACCTCCCTGGAATTTAAATAAAAACTAAAGATGTATTTCTCTCTATCATTTTCTCATGGAACTTATTTTTAAATAATTTACAAAATTAATTACAATATTCCTTTAATTTACAAAACTACCTTTACCTTTAAAATATTACAATGAAGATGATTCTGTATTTATTACAGTACCTGCCTGATTCAAGCTTAACTAAAACAAAGAAGAGCAAAACTAACTTAGGCAATGTTCTTTCTTTTTCACTGTTTTTGCTTTCACATGCAGTATTCCTACTGACAGCTGGGTGAGGAAAGGTGCATTATAGCAACATTAGCATGCCAAGTCTCCTTACAGGCTGTGCCTGCCAACCAGATAAATGTGTACTGTGAATTAACAAGCATGCTGCACCTGGGTTTTCCCAGTGGTATTAAAAATAATTCTTCCCATAGCATAGCTATGGTAGCACTGATGCCTTAAGACCTAATATTAATAAGATTTGTATACCCTGAAGGAAGGATTGGAAACTTGGTAGTATAATGCTATCCACCCTAACTTATGAACTAACATGTGAGATTTACCTTAGATTTTAAAAGAAGTTATGGAAAGAAAAAGTTCAAAAGCAGTTACATATAGTCAACAAATCCATTATATAAGATTTAGATAATATAAAAATAACTTTCATTGAGTGCTTACTATATAACAGAAAATTTGATAAGTGCTTAGAGATCATTAATTAGTTGGGCTCCCTAATTAAATTTTTTTTTTAAATTTTTATTTATTTATGATAGTCACAGAGAGAGAGAGACAGGCGCAGAGACACAGGCAGAGGGAGAAGCAGGCTCCATGCACCGGGAGCCCGACGTGGGATTCGATCCCGGGTCTCCAGGATCGCGCCCCGGGCCAAAGGCAGGCGCCAAACCGCTGCGCCACCCAGGGATCCCATGGGCTCCCTAATTAGTTCTGTAACCTGCTTCCTCCCTTTCTTCCCCTTAAGTATTAATACTTCTTACCTACTCTACTTTTATTTATTCCAGTGTTTATTACACACTGTCACACTAGATGCTTTCCTTGTTATTATTTTATTTTCCTGTTGTTTGTCTCTTTCCACTACAATGAGTGCTCCTCAAAGATAGATATCTTTGTTTCATTAGGATATGCTAGACTGTGCTGCAGTAACAACGCCAAATTTCGATGATTGAAAACGATAACATTTATTTTTTTACTCATATAACGTGTATCATCAATCTACAGAGATTTCATACAACATAGTCACTCAGGAATCCAGAGACTTCATTGCCAAACATGCTTCCATGATCCCAAAGGCTGGGAAAAGCAGTTATAATTGCTCACTGAAGCTTAAAGCTTCTGAAGTGACATATGTCACTTCCATTTACATTTTATTAGGCAAAGAATGTCAAGATGGCTATGTCTGAATTCAAGAATGCTGGGAAGGGGCTTACATTTTAGTGCACAGAATATAATTTGCCACGTATCTCTCCTAGATTGCTTGCATCCCAAGGGAGGAGAATACTTGTGCATAGAAGATCTTGAATAAATACTGTAGCTAGTAACTATCATCATCATCATCTTTCAGACAAGGAAAGTGAGGCACATGGGGGTAAAATAATTTGCCAAATTCTTGGAAGAGTAGTATGTGAACCAGACAGTATGACTTTAGAAAAAGATAAAAAAGACATTGCTGTTGATACTAAATATTCTAAATTTCATTAAGGAATAGTGGCATAAACCCAGATGTAAGTTAGATTCACCTGGCATACTCTTTTTCCAAAAAAGTCTTTTGAAGTTTGACAATTTGCAGAAGATAAGGAAGACACTTTGTCTAAGGTTCTAAGGTGGAGGTACAGGTTGTTTTGCGGTCAAAGGTACTAGATATTTATTCTCCCTAAATTAATTATTCACAAGATATGTATTTTTCATCAATAGATACAGAAATGTTTGTACTATGGAACTCTCAGAATGTAGGAGAATGTGCTTTTAATAATTTAGAAACCTGGGAAATATAAGACTTTTCTATATATGTCTTACATCTAAAAAAAAACAGACATAGGTAAATATGGTGATGTTTTGCATTTTGTTGAAAATATTCTTTAAAGAAAATACACTAATTAACTAATTAAAAGGCCTGGCAGTTATGATATAAAACAGAATTCCCAGCTACTTATAATAAAAAATGTAAATGGGTCTCAGTGTTGAATAAGAAACTTCTTGTTTGAGGGCAAAAGTGTCAGTTTCAAGCAGAAATTTCCAGTGCACCTTGGAGAAACTAATGTTTAATTTCATGTGTATTTTACCTGGAGGAAGGTAACTTATACCAAAATATTGTAGACCATACTGGTTTCCAATGATAAAAGCACAAATATGATATCTAATGTGAAACAAGTTTACTAAAGTCCTTTTTGATCCAGAAAATGTCTGTTAGACATATATCATACAGCAGAGGATTAAGTGATAGCATCATAGCAAACTACAATATCAATTGGATATGTTTTAGGCTCATTTCATTCTTTCTGGTGGTTTTAAAAAAATGCTTTGGGTTTTCCTAATGAATTAGGTTTGGAAATATGTATTTTGGTGAATTTTGTTTGGTAGTACATACATACAGTGTTACCTAATATAAAGTATTATGAATCTTTGTAACTATCCTTAAAGAATGTTTGTCTTTATTTGGTTTGTTAGTTTAATACACCATTACAAAACTTTAGAAGGGATTCCTCTCTGTTTCTCATTATCATGTAATACTATTTTGTTTGACTATAAACTGATCATTTGCTTGGGGAGATTTGTCTATATGCAATTGCCAACATTGTACTCATGTTCTCATATGTATATTCTAATGTAATATGCTTTTTTGAAAATCATTATATTATGAATTTTATATATTATATATAAATATATCAATTACATTTTCTAGGAGTTGAACAACAACAACAAAATCATTATTCCACCTTTCTACCTTTACCTGATGGCATTCACTTTCATTAGAATGATCACAGCATTTCAAAATTTATTTTGATTGTCTTTTATCTATTACCTAAAGCAGTCAATTACCCGGGAAACATTCAATAACAAATAACATATAAGAATGCTTTTTTTTGGTCTTTATTTTTCTTAATATGTATATCTTTAAAATATGTTTTACTATTTTAACATGTTCAAAGTTAATTTAATTTTACCAAGATATAAAATATAAATAAATCTATTATTACAAGGTAAGAAGTGATGATTTCAAAGAACTGATGTCTCCAAGTATTTTCCTGGTTTAGATTGTGAATTAATGAATAATGGTAGTTTGTTCATTTCCCACCTTTAAAACTTGAGGAGAGGGAATAGTAACAACTAACATTCACTGAACACTTCCTGTGTGAAAGGAATTTTGCTCAGTGCTGTCAAAATATAAACTGAGGCATATTAAAAACTCAGAATTCATTTGAACAAACATCCATTCAATCAGGCAGCCCAAACCAGAAGTGGTTAGGAGCATTCCATCCACAGGAGCTAGGGGAAGAACTTTTATGGAGAAAAGGCGGAAGCAAAGCAAGGAAGTTATTTGACTGGCTGTAACATAAGTGACATTATTTGTATTATTTGGGAAGGCCTAGTTGGCTGTTTGTAATTGAGTACTTAGGTTTTGACTTCTCAACCTTGGAGCATTTACAGGCTTAGGTTTTTGGTTTGCTTACACAGACTACTAAGGCATTAAAACCACCTCAGTCTAATGGCCTCCTTCTTCAAATTAATTTCACAATGCTATACATACATTATTTTGTTTAAACAGCAGAACACCCACCAAAGGACATGCAGTATTATTACCCTTATTTTAAAGACAATAAAACTCAGACATAGGGAGATAAAGCAGCCTGCACAAGGTCATTTAGTCCGGAAATGTAGGAATAATCTATATGCCTAGGCAGTGTGATGCCAGATTGGAATTTAACCTCTCCATGATATTGCCCAACACCCTCTGAAGATGCAAGAGCAGCTGCTGGGAAATGGGCAGAATCAAGAGCACTTCATCTTTACTTACTCTCCACACCAATCCATTTTACAGATGAGAGGTATTAAATCCCATTTAATGAGAACAAGCTTGTTCAAGGAACAAGAATAGTTCCTTGAAATTGCTTAGGGTCTGACCAATATAAAGCATCAGGACCAGGATTCCAGTCCTGGTTTGTCTGGGACTGACTATAGCAAAATTGGTGTGGGAGTACACCAACTTGTAAATGTGGTTTTCTTGAACTAATTTGAGGGTTGAAATAAATACCTGTTTTTAATATTTTGCCAGATGAATTGTCCTTTGGTAATCAAAGAGTAGAAAAAATGTACAGCAAGTTCATTTAACATTTTTCCCAATACCTACAAATGAGCTGGTAAATTTGTTATTTTATTGTAAAACATATTATATGTGTGGGGGAAACAACCTTGTATATATTTTCTTAAGATGTTAATTATTTTGGTTTCCAAATTGCATATATACCAAAGCAAAAAGTCATTAGGTAGTTATCATCTTAATAGAAACCTTTATACAATTTCCCATGTTCAAAAAATTTAGTTCTTGAATCCTATGGTTTTGGCAATTATCAACAATAAGTTGTTACGTATATGTAATTTTTTAAAAATAGTTACTGCTCAGTACAATAACCTCCAATATAATTCTAATTAAAATTCACTAAATCTTTCTTTTTGGGGGAACTACCTTAAGTGAGGCAAATGCTAGATAGTATTAAATAAGGAAAAGTCTCTCCCACAAAATAAACTTTCTCTCTGTTGAGTGAAATGAGATAAGGATATGCAAACAAAAAATACACAATTGAAAGCACCCACAACTTATCTGAAAGATGAACTTGTGGAAAACTTTCTATATTGTAATATTTTTTCTTGATAGGAAGCTTTTTCTATTTGAGTGTGAGCTACCAAAGCATTTATGTCAACAGCAGCTAAGAGATCATGAATTTGGTAAGTAAAGTAAACAGAACTCAGCAATTAGGGTAAAAGTCATCATTTATGTGTATATATCTTAGGTCATTTGTGAAATATTGCTTACGGTTTGTGAGCATTTTGCATCTTTTACTTTGAAAATATTAAAATATTATTGATCACTTATTTTCCATCCTTTGTTTTTCCTTTCTCTCACTTTCCTTCTCTCCCTTCCTGCTATGTGTATTTACATTATATTATGCCTACTGTGTTGTGTGTCAGACATTAAGCCAATTACAGCATTTTTTTCAAGAGCTGCCTCCATCATTTATGAGTGTAATCTTGGGAGTTTTACTTAATATTTTTTCTCTTTTTAAAACAAAGACACTAAAACTACTTACTTCATAACATTATTATGAGTTGTAAATATGTTATTAAATGTGAAGCTCTTATTTTACTACCTGGCATATAATGGGGTCTCAACAAAGATTTTTATAATGAATGGTAATTTTAAATGTATTTGCAATATCCAGCCTCTAAGAAGATATGGAATAGGAAAACTATAGTATAGAAAAGGACATTTACAGGCTGATCGCCCTCATTAAAATGCTCATAGAAAACTTTAACAAAACCAAATCCTCATCAAAAGCAAATCAACTTCTATGAAATATAAAGAGAATAATACATCATTAACAAGGAGGTTTATTTCAAGAATGTATGGGTTTCAAGACGCCTGGGTGGCTCAGTGGTTGAGCGTCTGCCTTCGGCTCAGAGCGTGATCCTCAGTCCGGGGATCAAGTCCTGCATTAGGCTCCCTGTGAGGAGCCTGCTTCTCCCTCTGCCTGTATCTCTGCCTCTCTCTCTGTTTCTCATGAATAAATAAATGAAATCTTAAAAAAAAAAAAGAATGTATGGGTTTCTTTCAGCTTTATGGAGATCTAACTGACATATAATATTGTGTAAGTTTAAGATGTACAAATGTAGTGATACGTATATATTGGGAAATGACTATAACAATAATGATTCCCCACATTTGTCACCTCATGTAGAAATCCATTTTTATGTGAGATTAGAATTATTACAATCTACTCTTTTAGCAACTTCCAAGTATACAACACAGTATTAATAACTATAGTCTCCATGCTGTACCTTAGGTCATCAGAACTCATTCATCTTATAACTGGAAGCTTGCACCCTTTACTTATTTCCCCTACTCACTTGTTCTTGGCAACCACCAATCTACTCACTATTTCTATGTGTTTGATTTATTTTAATATTCCCCACATAAGTGAGATTATACAGTATTTACCTCTCTGTCTGACTTATTTCCCTTAGTACAGTGTTCTAAAGTTTCATCTGTGTTCTGCTAAGGGACACTTAGGCTGTTTCCATGTCTTGGGTATTGTAATTGATGTTACCATGGACATATATCTTTTGAATATATGCACAGCAGTGGGAGTGCTGGATCATATGGTAGTTCCTTCTTCAATTTCTTTGAGGAACCTCCACACTGTTTTCCATCATCATGGCTATACCTATTTGCATTCCCAGTAACAGTTTACAAGGGTTCCCTTTCTCCACATCCTCTCCTACACTTGTTACGTCTTGTCTTTTTAGTAATTGCCATTCTAACAGTTATGAAGTGATATCACATTGGGGTTATGATTTGCATTTCCCTGATGACTAGTGATGTTGAGCACTTTTTCATGTATCTGCTGGCCATTTAAATGTCTTCTTTGGAAAAATGACTTCAAGTATTTTGTCCATTTTCAAATCAGACCGTTTGTTTCTTTTCTGCTATTGAGTTGTATGAGTTATATATTTTAAATATCAACCCTTTATCAGATAGATGATTTGCAAATATTTTCTTCTGTTTTGAATACTGACTTCTAATTTAGTGGAATCATCTGTGGTAGAGTGGGGGTTTGGTTGTGTTTCCTGGCAGTGTAGTACCACTGGTTCAATTCTGCAGTTGGGCAGGGCTGTGGACTGTGCTCCTCAGCTGCTCCTGAGTGGGGTCCCAGTCTGTGTTCCTCAACCAAATGGTGCTACTGGAGTCTGCATTTGGTGTTCTGCTGCCAGAAGAAGTTGCAGCCTATACTTTCTGGTCTGGCAGGGCCTCCAGCTGTACCTCATAGTTGGATAGGCTGGAGATTGTGCTTAACAGTTGGGTAGAGTCACTGCCCCAACTTCCTGGTCAAGTGAGGCCAGGCGTTAGGGTCTGTGATTGGCGGGGGTCACAGACTGGGCTTCCCACCTGGGAAAGGCTGCAGGCTGTATTCAACAATTGGGAAGGGCTGTATGCTGGGTTCCACTGCTGAGCAGGATGGTAGGCTGGGCTCCATAGTTGAGTGGTACCATAGGCAAGGCTCCAAGTGTCTGCTCTGGGTCACTGTTCAGGTTCCTGGTTATGTGGCTCCAGAGGCTGTGCTCAACAGTTGAGTAGGAATGGTAGCTTGACTCTTTGCCGGAGAGTGCTTCAGCCTCTATTTAAAAAGACATTTAAATATCAAAATAGATGTAGGTCTGTGGCTTTTGGGCATCTGTGGTCTTTCTTCCTAAAGGGGTGTGGCCAGAGGCTATACTGAGCAATTGGGTAAGATTGTGAGTTTGCCTCTTACCTAGGCTGCACCAGGGAGTGGGCTCCAAGGCCAGTATGGCCCACTGGTTGGAGATCCAAATCAGGCAGGACTGCTATCCAAACTCCCTGGTCAGGTAAGGCTACTTGGTTCTGTAGAAAGGTAGAGCTGCTGGCTGTGATCTCTGCTCAGGGGTGCTTGTTGCAAGATTGAATGCAGTCAGTCAAGATCTGAGCACCGCTTGCTAGAAGTTCCACCTACTTTGATCTCTATCGGATCCCCTGGTTGAGCTCTGCAGGTTCTCCCAGGGATCTCCATGAGGTGAGACTACAGTGAGCCTCCCAGGAAATGTTCCCAAAAGCTGAGGATACTGGATGTCCACTTTGAGTTCTCTTTCTCACTGGAGGAGCAATAATGGTGTCACAGTGTAGCACTCTGCTGGCCTGGGGGAGGGGCAATGTGATCAAAATGAAACTATTCCTCTTACCCTTCTAGTTCAGTCCTTCTTGGTGTCTGTTGTCTAGGAGAGTGCTTCAGCCTCATTTCTGGGTTCTAGGATTTTCACAATGGTGTGTGGTCTATGGGTAGTTGCCATGTGGTCTTGTGAGAGGGACTGGAATTGGAAATGACCTATGTCACCATCTTGATGACATCCACTCCTGAAGAACGCATATGGAATTTAGCATTTCAATATTAAAAGTGTGAATGAAAATTAACAGAATTAAGGAGAAAAAACCATATGGTTGTCTCATTAGATGGAGAATGAGCTTTTAATACAAATTAATATTCACTGGAAAAAACTCTTAGCAAATTAGGTATAATAGGGAACTTCCTTAATTTAATAAAGAATATATACAAAATTCCTGTGTCAGGAGCACCTAGATGTCTCATTTGACTGAGTGTCCAACTCTTGACTTTGGCTCAGGTATGGTCTCATGGTTATGGGATGGAGTCCTGCATCAGGCTCTGCACTCAGCAGAGAGTCTGCTTGAATTTCTGTCTCTCCCTCTCCCTGTGCCCCTCCCCTACCCCATTCAAGTGCTCCTTTTCTCTTTTTCTGTCCCTCTCAAATAAATCTTAAAATCCCATGTCAAATACTATACTGAATAATAAAATATTGACATCTTGTCCATGGGGTCTTTGAGGAAGCAAGAATGATTGTTATCAAAACTTCTTCATAATATTGTACAGTAGGTCTTAGCAAGTATAATATGTCAAGGAAAAAAACATGAGGTATAAGGAAGAAAATGGCTATTATCTTCAGATGATATTGTGTGCATATAAAAATCCAGAACTTATAAATCATGACAGAATTGATACTCTGGTACAGAGAAAAAGAATGTTCTTTTCAATAAATTGTTCTGAATCAATTAAATATCTTCATTAAAAATAAAAGTCTAGGGATTCCTGGGTGGCTCAGTGGTTTGGTGCCTGCCTTTGGCCCAGGGCGCGATCCTGGAGACCCGGGATCGAGTCCCACCTCAGGCTCCCGGCATGGAGCCTGCTTCTCCCTCTGCCTGTGTCTCTGCCTCTCTCTCTCTCTCTCTATGTCTATCATAAATAAATAAATTTAAAAAAAATAAAAAAATAAAAGTCTAACCCCTACCTCACATCATATGCATCAATATACTTCATATAGAGTATAAATTAAATGTGATTCAGAGGGTCAATACTTCTATGTATTAATATTGTACACACATACAGATTTTTTAAATGAATATAAAATATTAAATATATAAAAGAAAATCTAAATATATTGAGAAGGGTACTAAAGAATATACACGTGTTTTATATAATGAAGCATCCATGTTCACTAACCTGGCTGGATAGGCAATATTTGAATATTGGCAATTCTTACATTTAGTCATGCTCTTGCTCATGCATGGGGCAAATAATCATTTTTTATTAAGTCTTTGCTTAAAATAATATATGTAAAGATTAAGAAACATCCATAGATTCCTTAATGCTGATCTGTAGCTATGGAATTATGTATAAAATTTCTAATATTCATCTTCAACTAAACATGAAACAGTCCATAAAGTGAATCATTCTTAATACCATTTCTTTGATATATTTTGACTTTCTTTGGGAAAACCTGTTAAAGAAAAATTCAGGTGGAGTTTTTCCTCTATATTGAGTCTTTCTAAAAGCAACACAAAATGATAAAAGTGAAAATATTTATCCTAAAATTTGGTTTCCTATTACTTTTAACTTATTTTTCTAGAATTTTTTTTTAATTTCAGAGAGAAGAGAGAGAGAGAGAGAGAGAGAGAGAGAGAGCGCGCGCGCGCACATGATGGGGGAGGGGCAAAGGGAGCATGAGAAGCCGACTCCCTGCTGAGCAGGGAGCCCAAGGCAGGGATTCCAGGACCCCAAAATCATGACCTGAGCCACAGGCAGACAATTAACTGACTGAACCACCCAGGTGTCTCACTTTCAACTTATTTTTAACATTAGTTCTTTTTTTAATTCTGTGAGATTTTTCTTAAATATGGCTTTCATAATCTCTTATGTATTTCAATTTATCAAAAAGTTTCACTTATTACTCTTGCATTGAGGGTTTTTAATGCATTTTGTGGCTGTTCTTTCAAAGGAAAACATTCCTTTGTGTATTCCTCTAGCAAACAGGTGGTGTGGCTTCTCCAATGTCAAAGTGACAGTCTTCCAATCACAATCATTTCCCAAATAGTATTCAGTGGAAAAATAACATCTGTAGATTAACTCAAACCATCTTGATAAAATGAAACAGGTGCTCATATTAGCATTTCTAAAGCTAGAGAAATCCATCTGCAGAACCTTGATTTACAGTAATTTTAACCTGATTTATTCTTCATTATAAGTAAGTGCACTACCCAAGAGATATGTGAATCACAGTACTTAGTGAGATAAACATATTTAGAAGATTATGATCTTGCAGAAAATCTGTTGTTACTCTCCTTGAACAAATCTTTAGAAATCATTTGCTCTTTTTCTTTAACTATAATGATATATATTATGAAAAGTAATAATTTTTCTTTCCATAGATAAAAAAGATAATATGGTTCTACAATCAAATACATTTTTATGATACAAAAAAATGCTTTTATCCTTGTGAAGAGAAATTTTAGGATCAGCTCTCTTAGCAACTTTCAAATATACCATACAGCAGTGTTAACTATAGTCATCATGTTGTACATTACACCACCAGTATGAATATATATTTTTAAACAATATTGGAAATAATTTAGAAGGCTGTCAACAAAATCTTAAACAATTACTATTCTTTGACAAAATGACATATTATGTAATATTATTAAAGGGACATTTAATCTGTATGTATAATAATTATGGATTGATGACCACAATATAGTATTAATTTTTAAAAACAGGGGGGATTCCTGGGTGGCTGGGGGATCCCTGGGTGGCTCAGTGGTTTAGCGCTTGCCTTCGGCCCAGGGCATGATCCTGGAGTTCCGGAATGGAGTCCTGCATCAGGTTCCCTGCATGAAGCCTGCTTCTCCCTCTGCCTGTGTCTCTGTGCCCCGCCCCCCGTGTGTGTCTCTCACGAATAAATAAATAAAAATAAAAATAATAAATCAAACAAATAAATAAATAAAAACAGCAAGTATCAGACTAGTATGGATAATTTAAAAGAATGCACACATAGACTTGGAAAATTATCCTGAAGGGCACATATCCAAATGCCTATCAGTATTAATTTCTTAAAGTTGGAGTGTCTTTCATCTCTCACTTTATATACCTCTTTATATGTGGATTTTTCTTATTGATTTGTATTATATTTTACTATTTGAATATATGAAATATTTTTAATTAAGAGTACTGATTATTTTTTAAAGTTTTTGTTTAAATTCAATTTAATTAACATATTCTATATTATTAGTTTCAGAAGCAGAATTTAGCGATTTATTTAGTTGAATTTATTTAGTTGACTATAACACCCAGTGTTATAGTTACTTCAAGTGCTCTCCTTAATGCTCATCACCCATTTATGTCATCCCCCCAACCCACCTACCCTCCAGGAATCTCTCAGGTTGTTTCCTATAATTAAAAGTCTCTTATGGTTTGACTTCCTCTCCTTCTTTTCATCTTATTTTATTTTTCCTTCCTTTCTCCTATATTTACCTGTTTTGTTTCTTAAATTCCACACATGATTAAAGTCATATGGTATTTGTCTTTCTCTGAGTGTCTTATTTCACTTAGCATTATACCCTCTAGTTCCATCCACATTGTTGCAAATGGCTTGCATTTCATTCTTTTGATGGCTGAGTAACATATATAATATATATGTATTATATATTATACATATATAATATATAAGTATATATAAATATATTATATTAATATATAAATATATTATATTAAATATATAAATATATTATATTAAATATATAAATATATAATAATTTATAAATATATATATATATATATATATATATATATATATATATATATAGGTTCTTTCCATAGTCTGGTTATGGTAGCCATTGCTACTATAAACATTGGGGTTTGTGTGCCCCTTTGAATCATTGTGTTTGTATCCTTGAATAAATACCTAGCAGTGCAATGCTGGATTGTTGGGTAGTTCTATTTTTAACTTTTTGAGAACCCTCTATACTGTTTTCCAGAGTAGCTGCACAAGTCTCCATTTCCTCTAACAATGTAAGAGGGTTCCCCTTTCTCTGCATTCTTGCCAACATTTGTTGTTTCCTGGGTTGTTCATTTTAGTCATTCTGACTGGTGTGAGGTGGTATCGCATTGTGGTTTCAATTTGTATAGGAGGGAACAGATTATTAATGATTAATAATCTCTTCCTTAATAGGATGCATTTTTCTTAGATAGTAATCATGAATTACATAGGAAAATGATTGCCCATGTGCTAGAGATAGCCTTCTCAAATATTATAACCCATATATAGAACTAATATTTTACATGGAATATTTAGTTTTGATCACGTATGAAAATCTCTAAGATCATTGAGAGTACCTAACACTTAAATATATTTGAATATATGTTTCTTAGAAAATATAATTTTATCTGTATCAAGTATGAGTGTTATCAATTAAACATAGCAACTGATTATAATACATTGACAACCTGATTGTGAATTCTTTGGCATGAGTTACATAATATACTTCTATCATGTCCAATTGGCCAGTGGAAATTTATTGGTTGCCAAGGTATTTATAAAACAGAGGTGACATATTAGAATAGTAGTGGTATTGAAATATTCTGGCCTTTGGGGTCCTTGGGTGATTGAGTCGTTGGGCATCCGACTCTTGATTTTGGGTCAGGTCATAATCTCAGGGTCATAAGATTGAGCCCTCACTGGGCTCTGAGCTGAGAGCAATCTGCCAGAGATTCTCTCCTTCTTCCTCTACCCCTCCCCTCACTCACACATGCTCGCTCGCTCTATTTCTCTCTTTCTCTAATAAATAAATAATAAAAGCTTTAAAAAATAGTAAGAAATATTCTGGCTTCTGATGAACTTATCTTTTTATTTTTTTTTATTTTTTATTTTTGAACTTATCTTTTTAGATGCAACTATATCTATGTCAGTACACTTTTTAGAACATTCAGAATGTGGATTTCTCCCAATAATGTCAGTATAATGCAGTTATCTTGCTCTCTCCTACATAGTTTTCCTTTTCATTTGTTTCAAGCTACTTTTTATAGACCTATAAGAATAGTATCCATATAATAAATAAATCTCATATGAGATTGCTTTAGAAACATAAGGAGATTCAAATTCTGATAAAAAAAATCACACTGTTTGTCATACTCTGCCATTTGTACCCCATCCTACACTACGTCCAATACTCACTGGCTTCCAGAAATGTTATCGAAGTCAAGTTACATAAGTAACATGATGTTGAACTAAAGAGAAAATAAGAAGAGATTTCAAATATGGGATAAAAAGATATGGTATAAATTGGGAAGAGTGATTGCATTTAATATAGATATTTTGGAGCATTTCAGGTAAATATACATATATATCCCTTAGCTTTTTCTAGATGTACATATCTAGAAGCAGAATCTCCGTGGGGAGCCTGATGTGGGACTCCATCCCAGGATCTCAGGATCACGACCTAAGACAAAGGCAGATGCTCAACCACTGAGTCACTCAGGTCCCTAGAAGATAATTTAGAAGATAATGTAACATTATCTTTACAAGCCCTGGATAAACCACTAGATGACTGAGTTCTCCCACTCTGCAGATCATCTCTCCTTGATTCATCTTGGAATAGGATCATGTTTGAATTCCAACCAATTAAATCTTTAGCCACATAATTTGCAACCCTGAGCTGTCTGCAGGACTTTGCTCTGCCCTGACACATTGAGCCAGATGACTTTTCATCTTCTGGTTAACTCCCTACACTGCTTTCTCTGGAATCTGACTTTTCCATCCTTTTTCCTCTCATCTTCATGTAAAGATGAATATATAAAGGATGATTTAATCTTTTCCCATATTTCCAATTTCTGGTTGCTGGTTTTCCTTATTCATTTTTTAAACTAATATTCGCCAGAAGTACACAGATCAGAACAAGGAAGGTATGTACAACAAAAATAAGAAATACGAGAAAATGTACAAAGTTACTAGAAACCAATGCAAATCTTCATCTCTCTCCTTAAGTCAGGTCCTCAGGTCTCAGACACGGAGACATGGAGTTAGTGCAAGTGACTTATTAAGGAAATGCTCCCAGGAGAAATTCTCAAAGGAATGGAAAAGGAAAGTGGAAGAAGTAAAAAAGGGTATAATTTCACACAAAATCTCAGCTTTACTATAATCCCACAGGGAACTTTGGAATGAAATTTATGCCTCCAAGTTTGTCTTGGTTCAAGCCAAGGTCCTTAGGCTTTCAATCTACTATACCCATGGACTATTCACTAAGACCACCCTAAGGAGACACTTTAACATCTTCCCGAGCACCTCTAGGTCTCTGAGTAGGAGGGGTAAAATGATTCTTTGGCTCAGGGTAGGTCTTTGAAGAATGTTATAGGTATGGGTTAAAAAGCTATGCACAAGGAAGCTGCAAGATGGGCTTATTGAAAGGATCAAAGGAATCCAAGGGATGTGGCCACATCGCAGAGTTTGCTATACAGTCTTTATTAAAATGTAGTTGGGTTAGACTTGCCCTTGTGAAACTTTCTTTTTTGATTACCTCCTATTTCTCCATGATAATTTGCTATGTTTCTTTTACTTTTATTCAAATTGTTCCTCTGAGGTGAAAGTCTTTTTGAATATGTTCATCAAGTCTCCTCTTTCTCTCAAATAACAATATGAAATAGTGTTTTCAGAAAGACAAGATAAATATGAGAAAAATACCTAATTATCAACATCTCTGTACAAGTGGAGGCTACCCTCTTTCAATACTGAGAAGGAGCCACTTTGCTGGCCTGGAGTGTTTAAGAAATCTGGGGTCCATTGTTTCTAAGTATTTCCATCCCAGCAACCCCTACGCAGGTTTGGAGGGCTCACACATTTTCCATCAGGTCTCTGACTTTACCAAAGAAGATCTGCTAATTCTGTTTTATATTTAAAGTCTGATGGGAGGTTTCTGACCACACTTAAAATAATTTATTTTTTAGAGTACAGCTTAAATGTAAGTAACAAACATAAACTCTTCAGAGTAAAATTTGCATATATCAAGACCTAGACCAAGGTCATTTTACCTAATATACTTCTTATTGATGCTTTAATGTTAAGTATTAGGTGCTTCCAGTTTAAGAGTCAATGAAGAATTCAATTTTATCTTGTGGATGGTATAATATTAGTGGCCTTTTGCTTCCACTCCTCTCCCAATGTACTTTCTTAATTTGCTCTAGAACATGTCCTTGTTGCTTCTGTCTTTACTTAATTGATTATTTTGCTGTATCTTTTACTATTTTATATTTAGTTTTACATTTAGTTAAATTTATTTCTTACATAAATTATTATGTTATATTATTATTATATTATTATTATTTTATATTTCTTTTTAAATTAAAAAAATATTAAAAGAAAAAAAGATGTTTGTACTGCACGTATAATGTAGACCTATTTCCCAACAGGGATAAGTGTTTATACGCTGAGCATGAGTTATCTTCTTGTTTGTAGCTCTTCTGTTGTATTTCAGCAAAGTCTGGATCCAGTTTCATGTAAATCTGCAGTTCACTTCTTGTAATCATTATGTTAGAGTATATTGGACTTCTGGCTTTTGTGATTTTACCAGTTTAGGAAATGTAACTAGATTTCCTTGCTGAATGCATTTGTATTTTAAAGATGTACTTTGTTTTAATATTTTATAAACCTATCTTCTTAAACACAACATTTTTAACAATTAAAATTAATTTTCATCTACTAATTTTCTTTCAATGTTTGTAAAATCTCTTTTGAAAAAGTTCTGGGTAAGATTTCATTATGGCAGTGCCAAATAGAGATCAGAAAGTCTTCAACATGAAGTTGAGAAAATGAGATGGGAAGGAAAAATCTAGAGATAGTACAAAGTACATAAAGACCTGAGGGTCAAAACTTAAATATATTGGTTCCAAGAGCACTGAAGGATGTAAGTGGTGTAGATAAGATTTATGTGGTTTCTGGAGGTAGTTATTTACTCCTTGACTAAGCACACCTTTCAAAAGAGCCAATTCCCATGAAAATAAAAGGAAGAAAATATAATTCTACAAAGGGAAGCTATTAATACTTACATCTGTCCTTTGTCTTAAGACTTCTATTTTTCCTAATAGATTTACACATATATTAAAATGCTTAATATTGATTGACTCATTATTTTAAATTGAATTAAGTAAAATCACAAGAGATATTAACAGCACTTAAACAGTCAGCCATACTATACTTTAAATAAACACATTAAGGTTTATGATCATATATTACTCTCCATTGTCATTTGAAAGATTAAATGTTTGCTATGTAAGAATATTTACAGAAAACTCTTCTTGCATGTCAAACAACATAAATTTAGCTTCTATAAATTAAAAAAAATCCAAGATTTCATAGTAAAGTGACAGTAGATTTCTATATTTAAGACTTCTGACCTATAGATTAAAGGGTAGAAAATTAACGTAGGACACAAGAAGTGAGAGTGATATCTTTAGGTTCAAATCAAACATGTTGTGCTTAAAATAATGAGGTGGGAGACATTAACATGATAAAGCAGAAGGAAAGATACTGTATGCTCCAGGACAGGGATTGGAAACCTATGGATTTGGGCCAAAACTGACCAGGCATTCATTTTTATAACTGAGGTTTTCTTGGAACACTGTCTCATTAATTCTTATGAATTGTCTATGATCTTTCTTCTTTCTTTCTTTTCTTTCTTTCTTTCTTTCTTCCTTTCTTCCTTTCTTTCTTTTTTCTCTCCTTTGTTCTTTTAAGGATTTTATTTATTTATTTGAGAGACAGGGTGCAAGCAGGGGTTAGGAGCAGAGGGAGAGGGACAAGTAGATTCTGCACTGAGTGCAGAGCGCAACCAGGGCTTGATCTCAGAATGCTGAGGTCACGACCTGAGCTGAATCCAGTCGGTCAGTTAACTGACTGAGCCACCAAGGATTCCTTGTCTATGGCTGTTTTTGTGCTAGAACTATTTGACCTGCAAAGCCTACAACATTTACTATGTGTTCTTTTTTTTTTTTTTTTTTAAGATTTTATTTATTCACTAAAGACACACAGGGAAAGAGAGAGAGAGGCAGAGACACACAGGCAGAGGGAGAAGCAGGCTCCATGCAGGGAGCCTGATGCAGGATTCGATCCCTGGTCTCCAGGATCACGACCCCGGCCAAAGGCGGAGCTAAACCGCTAAGCCACCGGGGCTGCCCTGTGTCCTGTTTCTAAATAAAGTTTAAATAAAGTTAAATAAAGTCAGAGATTATGATTTATATCCCTGGAGAGTTTTGGAAAAAATATTTTCTAAAGCAATGTTTCTCAAAGGGTGTTACACACACATCATTTAGGAATTCATTCAACTTTAGTTGCTTAAACTAATACAATTTAGTTTTCCTTGTATTATATTGTCTCAGAATATTTTTTTTAATAAATTTATTTTTTATTGGTGTTCAACTTACCAACATACAGAATAACACCCAGTGCTCATCCCGTCAAGTGCCCCCCTCAGTGCCCGTCACCCATTCACCCCCACCCCCCGCCCTCCTCCCCTTCCACCACCCCTAGTTCGTTTCCCAGAGTTAGGAGTCTTTATGTTCTGTCTCCCTTTCTGATATTTCTTAGAAGAAGTTGGTGATACAACTCTGAGATGTTTGAACTGATTTTTGGTGATTTTATTTGCCTTTCACAATTGCTTTTACTTCATGGCTTGTAGGTAGTCTCTGATGCTCCAGATGTCATGTCTGCTTTCCATGATGGGAGAATTTAGGTAAAGCAGATAGAAGCAGTTGCAGCAAATTTCTGACCAAGAATCAATAGTTATACATGTGTCAAATAGCCTCCATTACCCATAAAGGGTTCTAGGAATTTGATAATTTATTTTTTTAATTGTGGCAAAATATGAATAACATAAAATTTAGCTTTTTTAGTATTTTTTATTAGGACTTTTTTATTCAGCTTATTTAAAGCCCTTGTGAAATTTAATGGAATGCAATTCAGTAAATTTAGTCTGGGGCAACTTCCTTTAAGAAATATACTTTTTCCCCCCATTTATTCAGTTTTTCTTTTGTGTCAACAGAATTTTGAAATGATGCATCTAAATAATTTGCATATTTCTTGCTAAGTTTATCCCTACATAGCTACTATTTTTGTGCCACTATGAATGGAAACTTTCTATTGTGTGGTTTTTAATTTGGTTATTGTTTGTCTACAGCAGTACCACTCAATATTGGGCCAACAAGTGGTAGAAGTTGGAGATATATTACCTATCCGTGAAAAAATAAGAAGTTTGTTACAGAATGTAATTAACTAAGGACACTGTTTAGTTTAGCTGACTTTATTAAGACAGCCCTGACAAAAGAAGAAGCAGTGCAGTGATAACGCTTTTATTTTGGAAGGAACAGTGTCTTGTCACAGGCCAGTAACAAATAGGTTGTAGATGAATTGTTTTGAGCACTGGACTATGTAGAAACTACTAATTTTAATTTGTTTTATAGCAAATATTCTTGTTGATTTCTTTTAAAAATGGTTTGGACAGCTTTTCTTTAAAAACGTATTACAATTCGGGGGGACGTGGGTGGTGCAGTCAGTTAAATGACTGACTCTTGGTTTGGGCTCAGGTTGTGATCTCAGGGTTGTGAGACTGAGAGCCCTGCATTAGGCTTTGTACTTAGCCTGTGGAGTCTGCTTAAGACTTTCTCCTTCTTCCCACCACCCCCCAACTTGTTTTCTCTCTTTATTTCTCTAAGAAAAAGAAATCTTTTTAAAAATCTTATTGCAATTCTTTTTAAAAATATATATATATATATATATATATATATATTATTTATTTATTTATTTATTTATTTATATGAGAGAGAGAAGACAGCATGAGCAGGGGAGGAGCAGAGGGAGAAGCAGACTCCTTGCTGAGCAGGGATCCTGACATGGGGCTCAATCCCAGGACCCTGAGGTCATGACCTGAGCCAAACAACCAACTGAGCCTCCCAGGTGTCTCCCATTGCAATTCTCAGACAATTACAGTAACCACAAAAGGGCCGATTTTTACTAATGATAAATGTTCTATTTAATTTTCTCTTTTGGACAATACACTTTTTGAAATAATAACAGATCCTTATATCAATATGGATTTTAATTAAAATGCATTTAGTGCTTCAAGTTGGATAATGAATTAAGACTTTTTAGTTAACATATTTTAAAGTGTCATATTAAAGTATTCTTCCTGTAAGTATTTAAACTCAAGAATTGTAAAGCCAAATAATTATACATGATGTGTTAAAGTTTTATGCCATTGATATCTCTGACTTTGGAGAAGTCACTTAACTCTTGAAGCTATTTCTCATCTGTAAGATCATGTAGTAGGTTGAATGGTAGCCCCCCAAAAGATATGTCCTTAATTCCTAGAATCTGTGAATGTTACATTATTTGGACAAACGGTGATCGCAGATTTAATTAATGATCTTGGATGGGACCATCCTAAATTCCCCGGGTGGGCTCTACATCCAATGACAAGTGTCCTTCTAAAAGAAAAGAAGAAAACATAACATACGGAAAAGGCAATGTGAAGACAAAGACGACAGTTACAGAGATGTGGCCCCAGCCAAGGAAGTCAATGAATGCTTTCAGCTACCATAAACTGGAAGAGGTTCTCCCCCAGAGCCTCCAGAAGGAGTACAGCCATGCCAGTACCATGATTTTGGACTTTTGCCATGTATAACTGTGACAGAATAAATTTCTGTTGTGCTAAGCCACTACTTAATTTGTGATACTTTTGTTACAGAGGACCCAAGAAACTGATACAGATGGGGATAATAATCAGTGGCTTAGAGATTTGTTGAGATTATTAAAGAAAAAAATACATGGCAATCTTGGCATTGTGTGGATACTCAATCATTTTAACTATTAAAATTATACTTTTAAACCAATCACAATAATGTTTTCATTTTTTCTCTCTCTTCTTTGTTTGAAAAATATGGGTTGACTTTCCAAATCATTTCCTATTTAGAAATTACATCAAATTTGTATCTTCTAAGAACTAAAATAAAATTTACGTTAGGTATCCCAA
Organism: Canis lupus familiaris; assembly: GCF_011100685.1. Classification (NCBI taxonomy): domain Eukaryota; kingdom Metazoa; phylum Chordata; class Mammalia; order Carnivora; family Canidae; genus Canis; species Canis lupus. The sequence goes on from NC_049224.1 coordinate 21,960,481, forward strand.
CTATATTTAGGACAATTATTTAGTTGTAAATCTAGGTTAAAATTACCTTAATGATCACTGCCATGATGCCATATCTTTTATTATCTCAAACTCTTAAGCTTTTTTCAGCTTTATTAAAGTGTCTCTGTTTCGCAAAAAATCTCACACACTTAATATACGCTCAGATATAAGCATCCCATGATACCATTACCACAACTAAGGTACTAAACATATCTATTACTTCCAAAAACTTCTTTGTGTTCTTTTATAAGGCTTTTGTTTGTTTGTTTGTTTGTTTTGGTTTGGTTTTTGTAATAACAGCTACTATAAGATCTATTCTTTTAACACGTTGTAAAGTGCACAACACTATATTATTAACTAAAGGTATTATGTCATACAGCAGTTTTTGAGAACTTCAACTTGCATAACAGAAGTTTTCTACCCATTGAAAAACAATTCCCCATTTCCTCATCTCCCCAACCCCTGACAATCATCATTCTCTGTTTCTATGAGTTTGTCTATTTTAGATACCTCATATAAGTAGAAATATGCACTTTTTGTCTTTCTGTAATTGGCTTATTTCACTGAGCATGATGTCCTCCAGGTTCATCCGTGCTGTCATAAGTGGTGGGATTTCCTTCTTTATTAAACCTGGATAATATTCCATTGTGTATAAACTCCATATTTTCTTTATCCATTCATCATCAATAGACATTTGTGTATTTCTATATCTTGGCTATTGTGTAATGCTGCAACAATCATGGGAGTAAAGATACATTTTGAGATCTTGATTTCAATTATTTTGGATTTTATACTCAAAAGTGGAATGGCTGGGTCACATGATTTAGGGAAGGGCTTGGGATCATTTGGTGTCAGCTGACCTGGAGACAGAGATCAACCATATGGGCAATCAATCAGTCAATGAATCACTCATATCTATGTGAAAGAAGCCTCAATAAAAGCTCTGGGCATGAAATCTGGTAAACTTGCCAAATTTGTTGCACTCTATGTGTGTGGTCACACATTAATTTCAGGAAAGCAACAAGTTCTGACTCCACAGGAAAAGGATAATGGCAGTTCTGCATTTGATACTTCTGGACTCCACCCCATATGCTTCTTTCCTTGGCTCATGTTAAACTGTATCCTTTCCCTGTAATAAACTATAACCTTGGGTATAATAGTTTTCATTGAGTTCTATAAATTCTTCTAGAGAATTACTGAAACTCAAGATGATTTGGGGATTCATCCAGATTTGCACTTGATTTTAGAATGAAGGCAATCTTGGGAATGGTACCGTCCAACTTTGTAGTTGGCCCAAAATCTTTGAAGCATTTGTTCATTGAGGTAATGTTTTCCTTATAGTCAGATAAAATTTTAATCCAGGTCTGGAATTTTCATCAGAAATAGGATAAATCCTTCCTAAATCTCTTCCTTTTCTTTTCTATTTTGAGCTTAAATTTTGTTTCTCATCCAGTGAAATAATCATCTGAGAATATCAGGGAAGTGCATTACAAATGTACGTTACTTCAGCCCCTTGAGTATGTGTGTGTGTGTGTGTGTGTGTGTGTGTGTGTGAGTGAGTGATTGAAACTACTACCATGCTTTGTGCTGACATCTGTTGAGTTAGGCCTTTTCCTGATGTTGATATGTACCTGTATATTCAGCTCAACTTTGATAAGTATCTGACTGGAATATCAATTAGTGAAAGTACTGCTTAAACTAAGAAATCCATCCCTTCAGATCACTCACCTACAGTGATATACTGCTATGCTATGTTGCAGTTCTCTGTGGCTCAGGTCAATAGGCTCAGTTTCTCCAGGCAACTGTCCATGCCCTGAGAATCAAACTTGCAGGGATGTTACAGTTTCAAAACCTGAGCTTATAAAGCCTGGCTGCGATTGTTACTTTGAATGTAAAGATTTCTGGTGACAAAAGGGATGACAAATGGAGCTTTTGTATTCCTGTTGTTTTTATTGTCTATTCCCTATTCTAGTCCCCTTGTTGGTTAGCCCCAACATCTGTTCATACTGTTGCACAATACCTGAGAATAATCAGAAGTGTGATTAAGTGGGTAAAAAAGGTCTAGATGAATGACTAACCTAAAGGCTGAGCTTAGCATGTAAAGTGGCAAGAATACAAAGTGTAGGAGTCAAGGGACCTGTACTCAAGTCATAGATTTGTCTTCACTTTAATTTCTATCCCTGGTCAAGTTGCTTAACCTCTATAAGTTTTTCTCACTTATTAAAGAAGGCCAATAATGTACATTTTCTCTAATAAAAACAAACTGAAATGATATACATTGCAGAAGTTTGAAAAATAAGGTGCATTATATAATGGATGGCAGGAGCTAGTATTTTTTCACACATGAAAAGCATAATTTCTGAACTGGTTAGTAATATGATGAAAATTACATTTTTAGAATATGAATTTGGCACCCATGCAAGAAGAAATGAAGTAAGAATGTAATGAGTGAACCAGGGTAGTGCATGAAGTGGTGACTCCAAAAAGAGACAATGGTTGCAATCCAAGGGATATTTCAAGTAATGAATCAGTGAAACGATAACTAACTGGATGTGAGCTGAAGAAGAGTAGTCTAAGCTAATCTCAGGGTTTCTAATTTTGTAAATCAGAAGAAAGCTCATATGATTCACAGATACAATGAATTTTGAAAAGAAAGTCAGAGAAGGCAAAAAATCAAAACGGAGAGTCAAGGAGAAAGAAAAAAGGAAAATGATAAACGATGTGTAGACATTTTCCCAACATTATTTACACCTCCAATTTAAAAAAATATATATTATCTTCCAAAGCTCTAGATTTGTATGTATATTCCCTAAATCATTTTGCCTTTTCTCTATAAAAGACTGTTCAAAGCCTATATACCTTGTTTAAAAATATGTGCTTTTATGCTTCAGGAATTAAGAAAAGATTATAACTCTGCTTTAAAAAGCTGCATTTAAAGATTCATATCAAAGTGTTTCATTTCAGACTAAAAGTGCCTTTTTATCTAAACAATAGCAGATTAGGTATGCATCGAATAGATATGCTTATCTCATGCTTTCCTTTCCATTTTGAAAGGGCTGAATTAAAAGACCATTTAAAAATGTGAATCATTTTCTTTTAAGAAATCATTGCATAGGGAAAAATAAAAATGTAAGATCTTTGAAATAATATATAAATATTGTTGGGATATTTCTTGTTGATTATAATAATTCTCATTCTTTGAATTGTTATTCTCATTCATTGCAGTGAGAAAAGACTGTAACACAACCTACTTAAAAGGTAATAGGAAAAAAATCACCTATTATTATAAAGTAGTCTTACTCCTTGAAATATGTAACCTCCATTATATTAATGGAATAATGTTAACACACTGAATATAGTAGACTCCTTTTGCTGTCGATAGAATGTTTCATCTTTTGTCTTTAAAGTACTACTAATAAAGTATAATGACCTTGGAAGGTCTGAAAATTAATGTACAAAAACGTTGTAAAGTTAGTTCTCCCATTAAATGTGTTACTGATAAACTTGGTATTTTTCTTAGTTTTCTCAAAATGATCTAACCTCATTATGTCTTACATGGTGCTTCCAACATCAGCAGTACCTGAGCCTTACTTAGCTTTTCACAGTAAAAGGCTGAGAAAATGAAGTCCACAGAAAATTTCCCCTTATGTTTTGTTATTGTATTGTAGAACTAAATAACGTATTAAAATAGCCAGTAAGTAACAAGCATGACTGGTTCATATTTACCTTCATCAGTCTATATAGTACACACATTCTCTCTCGTGAAAAAGACAAACACATACATATCCTGATATAACTCTATCTAAAGCATGGAATTTGCTGTAGTTGTCTTCTTCCTCTACTTCCTTCTAAGATTCTCACTTCTTAGAGCTTATAGCTCTTAGAATATAGTGGTTCCCCTTCCTTTTTATCTCTCCCGGTACATTAGTTGTCCCTTCATGAGACTGTTTTACTCTTCCATCTTTGTTGGAAAGTACACTGCTTTTCCTAGGTTAAGTTACTTCCTCTCTGTGCATTCTCTCCTTCTCTGATCTCATCCATTCCCTCATCTTTAACAATCATCTCTATTTAGATGAAAACCAGCTGTATATCTGGGACTTCTGTCCTGATATTATGTCTTGTATTTCCAGCTACTTCATGGACATTTTCAAACTGGACTTGACAAGGTCTCCTAAGACCAGCTTTTATTTACAAATTGTCTCTTTATTAATAGCACTAATATATATTCTTTTTAGAAGCCTTCCTTAATTCCTTGCTGTCTCCCTTCATTGAATCAGTCCACAATCACAATCAATTCTTTTCATATTGCTAATTTTTCCCATTTCTTTTTTTTATCCATTCATCTTTCTTTCTATCTTTTTTTTAATTTAATTTAATTTTTTTATTGGTGTTCGATTTACCAACATACAGAATAAACCCCAGTGCCCGTCACCCATTCACTCCCACCCCCCGCCCTCCTCCCCTTCTACCACCCCTAGTTCGTTTCCCAGAGTTAGCAGTCTTTACGTTCTGTCTCCCTTTCTGATATTTCCCACACATTTCTTCTCCCTTCCCTTATATTCCCTTTCACTATTATTTATATTCCCCAAATGAATGAGAACATATAATGTTTGTCCTTCTCCGACTGACTTACTTCACTCAGCATAATACCCTCCGGACAGGAGAGCCCCGTCCCCGTAAAATTTTTCCCATTTCTATCTTTATTTACTTCAAGTCTATCCTTCTTTAGGCCCTCATTATTGTTTCATAATATTTATTCACTCTCAATGGAATTTGTTTATGGCTCTGTAGCAAACAGTAAGATGAAGAAATTGTGAACTTTGTCAACACAGTAATCTAGAAGGATGGATAATATATGCCAAACAAAGTGATAATAAAGGACAATATTGTTTATATCCTAAGTTAAGGAAGACCTACACTACAGAGTGGGTAACTTGGAAAGATTCCACCAAAAAGATAGTATTTGAGGTACAATGTAGGGTAAATTGAAGCCATACCCAATCTAGGTGAAAGCAATTGAATAATCCAAGGAAGAAAAATAGGAGGTCCCAGTCTGGATGGTGCATAACAGATGTGTATGACTATAATGAAAAAAAAATGAATGAGAGCCTAATTATGGAGAGCTCTGTGATGTCCAAATACACTAAGATTTTATTCCATGGAAGTCAAGAGCCATTGGACATGATTGATAAATGCAAATTTGGACTCAGATGATTTAACTTCATGGCTTGATTCTACTATATTCTATACAAACGACCTGGAATAAGATGTTTCAGTATTCTATTACAAATATTTTCTCCTTCAAAGTGAAAATAGCCATATTAGTTTTGCTTATGTCACACTATTAAATAAATATTTTAAAGGGAAGTATTTTAAAATTTCAAAATGCCATGGATTTGTCTAGCATGATGATTTTGATGCTCTTGAGTGAGGCTATTTGAGCATAAGGATATTAGCTTTGACAGATGCTCCTTAAAACTGGTATAATCTTTGTCTTGACAAGAGATGAAAAACTATACTACTTACTTTTTCTTTTCTTGTAATATGATCTCAGCATTTTCCCCCAACTATGTTCTATATGTGTTTAGTCAACAAATGAATTTGAAGACTATGAAAATGAGGACTAAAAGCAATTTTGTAGCTAGCCATCCTCTATATGAACCAAAATATTTAACATATTATTTAAGGAAACATTATGTTATATTCAAAATTCTAAGATGGATGTTTTAAAAATATGCAATGTATGCACATGATTTTTTTAAATTCTTATTTATTTATGATAGTCACACAGAAAGAGAGAGAGAGAGAGAGAGACAGGCAGAGACATAGGCAGAGGGAGAAGCAGGCTCCATGCACTGGGAGCCCGATGTGGGATTCGATCCCAGGTCTCCAGGATCGCGCCCTGGGCCAAAGGCAGGAGCTAAACCGCTGGGCCGTCCAGGGATCCCTGCACTTGATTTTTTAAACATAAAACTGTATCAGTGAAAATCTTGTTTTTCTCCCATCCACAAAAATGCTTCTTCCCTTTGCCCCAATAGTTAACCATTTCTAAAAATCTTTCTGTGAATTATTTCACTTTATTTATGAAGTTGCCAGTGAATGTGAATATATATTCCTATTCTCTTTTCTACTTATATAAAAAAATAGCACACTACATATTATTCTGTTCCTTGTTTTTTTCACTTAGTGATATATCATAGAGATATTTACCCTTTAGTACATATAGACAATTCTCATGATAAAAGTTCCATGGCATTCTAGTTTTGATAATTTTCCATTGTTTCTTTAAATAGTCACATACAGAGTTGTTTGTTATTTGAGTTGTTTTTAGCTTTTTGCTATTATAAACAATGCTGCCTTGAATAACTTGGTCATTCGTTTTACAAATATATTGGTTTATTCATAGGTAATAGGTAAGTTCTTTTGTAATATTGCTATGTTTTTAAATTGCCCTTAATGGAGTTATACTAACATTTATCATTTCCTCCCGCAATGTGGGAGAGTAATTGTTTCCCTACAGCGATTGCCTCAGTGTGTGCTGCTAACTTTGGATTTTTGCCCACCCCATAGATAAGAAATGAGAACTCTATGTAGGTTTCATTTACATTTCCTTTTAAAGTGAGGATCAACAACTTTATATCATTTAAAAACCATTTATAATTCTTTACTGTGAAATTTCAATTCATTCCATATGATCATTTTTTTTAGTTGTAATATTTTCCTTTTTTTGATTTCCAGGAATTTTTTTAAGGTTTTATTTATTTATTCACAAGACACACACAGAGAAAGGCAGAGACATAGGCAGAGGGAGAAGCAGGCTCCCCACAAGGAGCCTGATGCAGGACTCCATCCCAGAGGACCCCAGGATCACACCGTCAGCCAAAGGCAGACACTCAACTGCTGAGCCACCCATGCATCCTCAGGAATTTTGTATATTAAAAAGATTATCCCTATTTTTCTATAACAGATATTACCAAGTTTTGTTTTGTTTTGTTTTTGTCTTTTGACTTTGCTCTTTTTCTTTTTTTTATCAAACAGGTTTTTAAATATAATTATAATTATCCATCTTTTCTTTTATCGAATCTGGATTTTTGAGCTCCAATTCCAAATTTATAAAGGCATTTTACCATGTTTTCTTCTAATTCTTAATAGTTTCAGATTTTACATTTAATTTTTATTCTATTTTGACATTACTGTGTTAGAAGTGTGATTTGTGGATGGAATTTTATTTTTCTCTAAATAACTCCTCCTCATTTTCAAATACCATTTACTTAACAAAAGAAAACATAAGATACCTCTTAACTGCATTTATTACAGCGCTGCCTATCTTATTCAGACTTTTCACTTTATGTCTACTGTTGGGCTTTGCAAATTATTCTAGTGGTTTATCTTTTTTTTTTTTTTGGTTTATCCTTTTATATATTAGTTGCACACTGCTCCAAGTAAAAAGATATTTTTTGAAAAATGACTATCTAAATAATTTTACATACCATTACAATATTGTACTTCATATTTCTAATTAAAAGGGGGAGCTATTTTCATCATACCTATGAAAAACGTGTTGCTAACCTTTGCAGGAGTTATAAAATACTGCCCTCTGTCACTCTGATCCCCACTGTCCCCAGTCTCCCCAGACAAACTTTCTATTTTGATTGAATTTCAGTAGCTTGCTCAGATTCAGACACCTTTTATGGTCAAGCCTTTGGCAAAGAGAATGACAAGCTTTGATATAATACTAGATGTGTTTTGCTGAGGTTGTCATCTGGCAATGGGACATTTAATGGTTGGATGACAGAGAATCAGAATACTACTTACAAGGCAGGCATAATTTTGAAGGCTGCCATCTATCTATGAGTTAAAGAAGTCAATCGAAATAGCTTAAGGAAAGTCAAATGGAATTTCTTTGCAATAATTTGAAAATAAAGGAAATGCTTTATTTCTTTAAAAAGTATTGTAATACCTATTGGCTCATTTTTTTCTTGTTTTATGTTTCTACTCTGAAAATTAGAAGACTGTGTTTTCATATCAATCTCATCATTACTACCATTAAGTCATTCTGCAATAACACTGTGATTTAAGTTCAAATGAATTACTCTAGGGTTTTTTAATATGAAAAAGTAGAATTTTCTTTTCTCTTATCAAGTAACACATTCTAGTGAAGTTACAATGTTCAATGTGATGTCATAGATAAACTAGGGGAACAGAATCTATTCAAGTATATCTCTGACCTCCAGGAAATTATATTTTATCTAGTTAGAGCAGAAACAGGCATATAAAAAGTTAGCTAAAAGTAAAAGCCTGCTCAAAGTAAGGGACAAATGGATAAAAAGAAAATAAGTCTATCTGAATTCAAATGAGAGATGACTTGCCATGGAGAGAGAGATAGCAATCAGTCCATGTCTTTTGAGGATATAGGCTTTGAGACTGGCTTTTCAGAGCAGATAACATTCAATAAATAAGAGGGAAACATTGAAAAGGCTAAAGTGTTTGGGTCAGTGAGCCTAAAAATACCATAGTCTTTCTGGCTCGGTATGAGTACTCCCTATTTGGTTATGACAACCCATTGTTCTTGGTAATTAACAGTGTAGCCTGATAAAGCATTTAAGGATTTTGGCTAAATGTTGAACCCTAACAGTTTTTCATCCGTTTTTTGAGAAATTGTGCATTATAGTGAGTGTGCTTTAGAACTTCCATTTCAGTTTACACTGAGATTTGTCTTTATCATGCTAAATTCTGGCATCATGCAGCATCACTCTCTTATGATGAATTTGGTTCCATCCACCTTAGGTCTCTGAGTGAAGCATATTATTCACAATTGCTTTTCATGATATAATTATATCTTTTTGAATGATTAGAAATGACTTGACACCTAAATGCTTGAGATACCATATGTTCATTCTTGTAATTACACTTGATACTGCCATTTTTTAAATTTATTTTATTTCTATTTTTGATTTTGAGAGAGATTGTGTGAGGGGGGAGGGGCAGAGAGAAAGGAAGAGAGAGAGAGAGAATCCTTTTTTTTTTTTTTTTTTTTAGAGAGAGAGAGAATCTTAAGCAGGCTCCACACTGAGTGTGGAGCCTGACTAGGGCTCAGTTTCACGACCATGGGATCATGAACTGAGCCAAAATCAAGAGTCAGACACTTAACTGACTGAGCCACCCAGGTGCCCCAAATGTTATTTCTAAAGGCAAGTCTTACCAAGAACCTACCATTAATGATGTATTTTTTTCACATGATCTTTCATTTTGAGAATTTAAATAAAGATAAATCTTGTATATTTCTCTGTAAAAGTTTATTTATTTGTATGTTCCATTTTTTTTATTGCATATAGTATTGCAAGTCCAAAAATAGCAACAACAAATAAGAACTACAAAATGTGTGTAGACTTCTTCCTATTTGCCTGGTACTTTTTAAGTGCCTGGATGTATAAATCTATATAATCATGACAACAACCCTATTTATCTCTGCTTTACAGAGATAGAGAAGAAAACTGAGGCACAAAAAGTTTAACTTGCCAAAATTAATGAGTAAATGGCAGTGTTGGGATTTGAACCCAAACTATATCCTGAGAGCCTGTTTATAATCACAGAAGAATTTAAGTGTGATTTAGCTCTGAGCACATTTGTACTTATCATATAGTACTGTGTTTATAAAATATTACAAATTCTGTTACTTTGAATTACATGTTTCTTTTGATGACTAGACACATTAAAATGTACTTTTTCTCCTTTGGATTTTATAAGCATTGATTTATCAAATACTAATATTTTGTATTTGTTTTCATTTGGTTTTAGAATTCATATTTTCTCCTTTTATTAAATTTGGGGAAAATGTAAAATTTCGCTTCATGCTTTAACCATATATTTTTTAGGTTGTAGCTTTACAATTGCAAAGGAATGAAACAATAAAAAATCTTGGATAAATAGAACAGGAAAAGGAGATTGGCAAATGTTTATTTTAAGTAATTACTTAATCAATAGTTATCAGTCAAGCTACTTTATAAAATAGCTTCTTAATCTTTAAAAATGTTTTAATGATTTTGAACACAGAGATAATATGTATGTAATAATTCTCTCTGAAACCCAGTTAATAGAAAATTTTGATAAACTCATTAAATTGTTACATACAGTCATTTTTCTTCATTTTTGCAAAATGTCACCAATATTTTCTTCTTCATTGAACATTTATTGTCAGGACTGGTCTCTGGTACTGTATGAGAAATTCTCAGCTTACTGCTTTAAAAAACAAAACTGATGATATTTTTAGGAAAGACAGTAGAGGGAGAACATCTCCAATTCTGACTAATTTCAAAGGGAAGAATGACTAAGGGTCCCATAAAATGTCTTTATTTTGGTAAACTTAATGAGAAAGGAGGAGATAATTTCATCTTGACTCTACATAGATATTTCTAAGCAGATGAGTAGAGAATTACACAGAAAAGTTTGCAAAAGGCATTGCTTTTCAGGGTGCAGCAGAGTCTATTGAAGAAACCCAAAGAGTAGTGGGAACGTGCAAAGGAAAATAAATACATTTAGAGGGGGAAATATGCAAAGGGCTTAATTTTCTAAGTGACTATCTTTGGAATAAGAAAAGCTTTAAGAGCAGTAATTTTTTCCCTCTAACACTTTAATTAAAAATTCCTCCATGTCAATCCTGACTGCCATTCCATCCAATGCCACCAGCCAGCAGGAAGTAACTAAGATAGGCCGTCCCCCTTCTTCCCTAATGGCAGTTAGAGTTACCTCTTCAGAGGGACTAAGGATGAAGGATAGTTGGAAGACAGGCAGACAGGGAAAAGGGCCCCCTGCACTAAGAGGAAACCAACCTTAAAAGGATTTTACATCACCCTGGAAAGAGCCCTCCACCTTTTCCCACATAATAGATGACAAAAACCTGATCTGATGACAGGCACGGGGAAGGTTAATCAGATTAAAACAGCCCTCTGACAAGCCCATAAAACAGACTTAGAAATTCCAGTGACAGTCTTGTTGGGTACCGCCACACTTCAGGAGCTTCATATTCTCATTCAATAAACTTTACTTTGCTGCCCACCCAAAAAACAAAACAAAACAAAAATTCCTCCACGTCTTCAGTAAGGCAATTCCTACATAACTACATAACTATACTTCTTCAGTCTTGGAGAGTTGAGGAAGATGGTTTAAATAGTTTTGTATCCTATTCTATTCATCTATGTGTCTATTTTTGTGCCAGTAGCTTACTGTCTTCATTACTACAGCTTTGTAATATAACTTAAAGTCTAGAATTGTGATGCCTCCAGCTTTTCTTTTCTTTTCTTTTTTTTCTGGTTAGTTAACATATAGTGTAATATTCGTTTCAGGATGCTTTTCTTTTTCAAGATTGCTTTGGCTCTTCAGGGTTTTTTGTGTTTCCATACAAACCTTAGGATTGTTCTAGTTCTGTGAAAAATGTTGGTGGCATTTTGATAGGGATTGCATTGAATGTGTAGATTTCTTCGGGTGGTATAGACGTTATAACAGTATTTGTGCCAATCCATGAACATGGAATGTTTTTCTATTTTTTTTGTGTGTCATCCTCAATTTCTTTCTTAAGTGTTCTATAGTTTCAGAGTGTAGATCTTTATCTACTTGGTTAGGTTTATTCCTTGGTATCTTATTGCTTTTGGTGCAGTTGTAAATGCAATCAATTCCTTGATTTCTTTTTCTGTTGCTTCATTATTGATGTATAGAAATGCAGTAGATTTCTGTACACTGATTTTATACCCTGTGACTTTGCTGAAGTAATGTCCTAGTTCTAAAAATGTTTTGGAAAAAAAATAAAAATAAAAATTTTTTGGTGGAGTCTTTTGGGTTTTTTACAGAGTATTATGTCTAGACTTACAGATCTTTACCTCGAACAAAAAAGAAAATCAATGTCCTCCAACTGAGAAGAAAACTAATTTTTTTAAAATTTAAAGATGCTTGAAATGTCATATTTTAAAATGCAAAACCATATTCTAAAATCTGAACTTTAGACTTTCTTTTTTATGAACTTTATGCCTTCAAATAAAAGCATATTTCATTTATTTAAGACCCATAGCATATCTGTTTTACAAAAACCAGTTTCAACTAGGAATTCAACATGGAAATATCTGCTAAAATTGGATACAGTGGTGTTTTTAAAAAGTGGTTATTATTCTTTGACATGTAAACCTTAGGTGTGAGTCCAAGTCTTTCTCATGAAAGTCTATTACATTATTCTTCACTTAAATTGATATAGTAATAGAATAAATTTACTACACAATAAAAGTGACTTTCAATATACAATCAACAAATTATCCAAAGTGTAGACATTGCAGATGATCATGGAAAAAAGTTAAATATAATAGCAGCCTTAGGCAAAAAATGTTTTTCTTTAGCACTGTCCTCTTTACTAACCATCAGTTTTGTTTTAAATCAGCTGTTAGAATATTATACTCCAAATTATAAGTAAGCATCTTGATTTTTTTCTTCTTTCTAGAGTACATACATTTAAGAGACTTTGCTTGCTAACCTAAAAATATGTATAAAAAATAGACATATAGAGCATGATCTAGAAAAAAGTCCATTTTTGGAGCAGCTTTTCCCAGGCATCAGAATCAAAATGCTATACAAGAAACAGACTCTTAGCTATAAGGAACAGACTGATGGTTACCAGAGAGGAGGTGGGACAGGGGATTGGTTAAATAGGGGATGGGGGCTTAAAGAGTTTAGTTGTCATGATGAGCACTAGGTGCTGTATCACTGTATTATACACCTATTATACTATACACCTGAAATTAATATTACACTGTATGTTAACTGGAATTTAAATAAAACTTAAAAATATCAAAATTATATAGATGCTCTATCTACTTAGCTGTAAATGGCCGTGATTCTGAAGGAAAATATAGATTCATATGTCAGGATTCTGTATCTCAGAATTGCACATCTCAAGGCCTAGCCATACACCGAACACAAAGTTAATACATACTCTCAGTGTTGCTAGAATAGAGAGTCATTTTCAAATTCTTTTTATTTCTGGTTTCTTCCTTTATGAAGAATATTATAATGCAGGCAATAGTTAATATCCCTTTTTATCATCCTTTTCCTTTTAAGCCATAGCAAATTTCCTTTTTTCAAAGTTTTATCTCAAGAGACTTCGCCCAGACTCAATATACACAACTCTCACATAATAGAACAAAACAAGGTAATTTTAAAGATGTTTCACTCTTTTGCATTGAACCAAAGTTTCATTCACCATATATCCCTAAGAATTACATTTTTCCTTGAATCCTAAAAGGTTTCTTCTTCTTTGGGAAATGAATGGAGAGAAATTTGAGTTTCCTCTAAACATTAGAATGCGTTCTTTCCCTGTTTGTATGATTAATAATTAATAAGAACAATAATTGTCATTCATCTAGGAAGTTTACTGTTTGTCAAGTAGTATTCTAGAGACTTTGCATGTATTGTCTCATTTAATCGTCTTAAAAATCAATGAGTTAGATACTAGTACTATTCTCATTTTACACAAGATAAAACTGCAAGACCGGTGTAGTATCTTGTACAGGCATACAGGAGAGTCAGAACTCACATGTAAACAACACAGTTGCACAGTCTACTCAGGGCCTCGCATCACTGTTTGAGTCCTTTTCCTTTCTCATTTGATTTTTATAACAATTCTGTCAGAAAGTCAGGGGTAAATATTTTTATTTTAGAAATGAGAAAAATTAAGCTCAGAGATATTAAGTGACATGTGAAGTTCTAGACTGCATTCTTCAATATGATATCCATTATGTAGCTATATAAATTTAAATTAGTACTAATTAAAATGAAATAAAATTAAAGACAGTTATTCGGGTTCACATTTCAAGTGCTCTGTAGCCCTACATGGCTAGGTGGCTGTGATACTGAGCAGTAGAGAAATAGAATATTTCCATCATTGCAGAAAATTCTATTGGAAAATGCTGGTCTCTAAAAATATGTCTTTTAATTCCTTGGACAGAGGCAGGAAGATCCTATCCTTAAAGCCTGAATGGCTTTACTAAGAGAAAATACTTAAGCATCTCAGGATGCAACTGTAGCATCCTGAGATTAGCATGGTATTTCTAATACAAAAGGAGAGTAATTTACAGTTCATGTATCTTAATATGGTAGTCATTTTAACACTTATAAAAAAGAAAAGTAAATAAGGGATTCGAATACAAAGCAAAAGATAATCATGATTATAAAATACAAGAAATCATTACTCATTCGAATTTGAATTAATCTCACACCATAATTTCTTCATTAATTTTCAAGTAATCTAGGATGCTTGGGTGGCACAGTTGGTAAAGTGATCAACTCTTGGTTTTAGCTTAGGTCATAACCTAAGGGTTGTGAGATTGAGCCCCCAGGTTAGGCTCAATTCTCTACAGGGAATCTACTTAAATTCCCTGGCCCTCCCCACTCAACTCTCTCTCTCTCTCTTTTTCTCTCTCTCTCGCTCTCTTTCATAAATAAATAAATAAATAAATAAATAAATAAATAAATAAATCTTAAAAAAGAAAAACAAGTGATCTTAAAAAAACCTTTAAATATTGATAATCATGATATAAACTTCACAATACATAGTTTTAAACATTATGAAAAAATTAAATAATACCTTGCATTGTTACTAGTACAAGTGCATATCACTCGGAATTCTATAGACTTAAAATAGAGTGTCTCTTTTTCTAATGAAATCTGTGACTTTTAAAGAGAGTTCTTTAAACAGGTTTTTGTTCCCTTTGTTCAGTCCTCAGTTCACTCTTAAACAAAAACACTTGACTAAAAATAAGGTGATGTAGGCAGTAATGGCCTTGTCAATAACATAAGACCCTATTTCCTGGGATAACTTAATTCTGCACAAAATAACTTGCCATTAATTTATGGAAATTGAACTAAAGCTAGTAAATACCTTGGTGCTTCATTTTAAAGATAATATGATTGCCCTTTTAATAAAAGTAAATATAGTGGAGACTTCACAGACATAAATGAGAATACAAAACAAGGATAAGAAAATAATTCAGTTGTGGACAGGCAAAGCTAATGAAGACACAGAAAATCAAATCCAAATCTCGGTAGTGTGAAGGGGGATAACCCAGCGCCCAGTGTGGTATATAGGAAACTCAGTCTCTCAGGGCAGAGGAAATGAGTGGATTCCCTGGGACTAGAATAGGTTAGTACTGAGAAAGCATTCATATCAAACCTTCTAGAACCAATCACCCATTGTCATGTTGCCTAGTGAAAACAAATGAGTTATGTGGAATCTAAGAGAGAAATAATGAGACAGATGGAAACAGGAGAAAAATAGAGACAGCGAGAGAGAGAGAGAGAGAGAGAGAGAGATCACCTTCTGTTGGAATGTAAAGAATTGCCAAGCTACAGAGGCAAGGCCAAACCGCTCTGTACACCTGTCATTAGCAGGGGCTAAGTGTGAGCCTGAGTAAATATCCCTATTTGGACAAGTATGAAGGAGAAAGTAACATAGCACACTTCCTTCACCTCTCAGATTGGCCCTCCCTCCCTAAACTGAGCAAAGGCTTGTGTGTGAGATAAGATTCCTGAAAATTAGTAATGAGGACATACAAAATACTTAATTTACCATCAGAAAACATTTGGAGTGTATCTCCCTCCCCATTTATTTTCCTGGGGAAAATCTATTGAACAAATAAATGAAGAACTACTGCATTTCTCTCCTAAGACAAAAATCATATACTTAAATCCTATCCATCACAGGAACTTAAAATATCAGGTATCTTCTCCCAATTTCTATTAAGACTATGTTGTATCTTTTGAAAACAGTTTTTCCTACGTTTTACTGCCCCAGAAAAAAAAATGGTTCTAGACCTACAGTAGCATAGTTCTCTTAATCTTTGAGAGTTCATACCCTGAAAGTGTACAGTGAAAAAAAATCTTTCTAATCTATAAATAAGTCTCTCAAGGAGCTCACCTCTTGCCTAGTATTTTATTCATTGGAGATAAGCTTTTCATAGACAACTATCAAATCATCCCTGAGATGTCAGTACTTCATACTAAGAATTTTCTGCATATTTTAACATATTGATTAAGTGCCTACATATTTTCCAATTACTTTAATGATTTACAGAAAACACTCTGTGAAGAAAAATGTGATCATATAATTTATTAGTTATCTATAACAAATTGACTCAAATTTTATTTCTTTGTTTCAAATGTGACCAGGCAATTTTGTTCCATAATTACTAGATAAAAGAAAGTAAACATTTCCTTATTGTAAAGTCAATAAATATGTTTTTTCTCAATTATTGTTTAAAAATACATCCAAGAGTACAACTGCAAATAAAATGCTTAGCTACTCGTTATATTAATTTTGCCATTTTTAGTTTGGCAAGCTAGTTTTTCAAAGCACTGGTGTGTGTAAAAAAGGGCTTATTTTTGTGTTTTTTTTTAATACAATAAGTTTCAACTGATGATTTATTTCATGCAAATAATTAAATACCAAGTTACAGTATGTGGTGAGTAGAAAATTGCTAATAGAATATGCCTATCAAACCTGAGGAATATTAGAATGTGCATATGGGTTCAGTTCAGTTAACAGAAAAATTGGATTCCAATCATTTACTCTTGATAGCAATTTTGCCCTCTGTTCTTGGGTTCACCTGATATAACAGTACAAGACAAGCTATATTTGCAAAATACCACCTGGGAACATGCCTTGCACAAAATCCATTATTTGCTTAACAGTTTTATGCATGTTCTGTACATTATTTGAAAAGTCTTCAGGTGCACAATTGACATGTTACCAGGGGATTCTGTTTCTGCAAATTTTCAATAAAAAGTGGCACATCTAAAAATCAGAACATAAGATTTCTGTGGATATATCAAAGTAGGTGATTAAAAATGGAATGAGTTTTTACCCTTCATAAATTCCTGTCTAATCTTTATGGAAGTTGAAATACTAATTAGCATTATAATTGTTTGAGGACAGTTAAAAATAACATTTTCATATTAATCTTTCTTCCATTAAAAAAAAAAAAGCTTTTCCACACCTCCTATTCAGGCTATTATGTATTTATTAAGTTCTTTTCTTTTTTTTTTAAGATTTTATTTACTTATTCATTTATGAGAGACACACAGAGAGAGGCAGAGACATAGGCAGAGGGAGAAGCAGGCTCCATGCAGGAAACCTGACGTGGGATTCAATCCCGGGACTCCAGGATCACGCCCTGGGCCTTGAAGGCAGGCACTCAACCGCTGAGCCACTCAGGGATCCCCATTAAGTTCCCTTCTTGTCAGAAAAAAAAAAAAAATTGCAGTTTACTAGTGATAACAAGGTTCTGAAAACATTACCAATGTTATCTAAACAGATGTGCACTGGGAAGGAAACAAAATTTAGGTGCTGTTATTGACATTATTATAATGCAAAATAACAAAAAGCCAATCATTTTTGGCAAATTTGATATTGATTATATATACTTAATTTCATAATAATATCCTAAACTGTAAAAATAATATTCCATAGACATCCTCAAGATACGTATTTTTATTTGGTCACAAAAGGAACTATATATGAGAGAAGTGAGAGGTTATAGCAAGTCTACCACATTCACCATAAGAAATCATCCCTGCAGGAAAACATTTGACACAGTACAGCATCCATTCTTGAAGACCTTAAAAAAGGAGGTTTATAGGGGACATACCTCAACATAATAAATGCCAAATATGAAAAGTCCATAGCTAATATCATCCTCATTGGGGAAAAACTTAGGGCTTTTCCTCTATGGTCAGGAATAAGATAGGGATGTCCACTATCAACACTTTTATTTAAGATAGTATTAGAAGTCCTAGCCACAACAGTCAGACAACAAATAGAAATAAAAGGCTTCTAAATTGACAAGGAAGAAGTAAAACTTCCACTATTTGCAAATGACATGATGCCATACATAGAAAATCTGAAAGACTCCACTAAAAAACTTCTAGAACTAATAGACAAATTCAGTAAAGTCACAGAATACAAAATCAACATACAAAAATCTATTACATTTCTATACACCAATAACGAAACAGTAGTAAGAGAAATTAAGGAATCTATCCCATATACAACTGCACCAAAACCAGTAATATACCTATGAATAAACCTAACCAAAGAGGTGAAAGACACGTATTCTGAAAACTATAAAATACTAATGAAAGAAATTGAAGATGACACAAAGAAATGGAAAAACATTCCATGGTCATGGATTGGAAGAACAGATATTAGTAAAATGTCTACACTGCCCAAAGCGATCTACAATTAATGAAATCCCTATCAAAATATCACCAGTTAAGAAATGGGCAGAAGACACGAATAGACATTTTTCCAAAGAAGACATCCAGATGACTAGCCAGCCAACACATGAAAAGTTGCTCAACATCACTCATCATGAGGCAAATACAAGTCAAAATCACAATGAGATGCCATCTCACACCTGTCAGAATGGCTAAAGTTAACAACACAGGAAATAACAGATGTTGGTGAGGATGCAAAGAAAGAGGAACCCTCTTACACAGTTGGCAGGAATGCAAACTGGTGCAACCACTCTGGAAAACAGTGTGGAGGCTCTTCAAAGAGTTAAAAATAGAATTACTTTACAACCCAGCAATTGCACTACTAGGTATTTACCAAAAGATACAAAAATACAGATTCAAGGGGGCACATGCATCCCAATGTTTATAGTAGCAATATAAACAATAGCCAAACTATGGAAAGAGTCTGTCCAACAACTAATGAATGGATAAAAAAGAGATGATATATATATATATATATGTATGTATACACACACACACAGTGGAATATTACTCAGCCATCAAAAAGAACTAAATCTTGCCATTTTCAAAGACATGGATGGAGCCAAAGCATATTATGCTAAGTGAAATCAATCAGAGAAAGACAAATACCATATGATTTCACTCATATGTGGAGTTTAGGAAAGAAAATAGATGGACATATGGGAAGGGAAAAAAAGAGAGAGAGAGAAAGGGGAAAGCAAACCATAAGATACCCTTAATAATAGAGAGCAAACTAAGGATTGAGGGAGGGAGGTGGATGGGGGATGGATTAAATGGGTGATGAGTATTAAGTAGGAGCGCACTTGTTATGATAAGCATTTGGTGTTATATGTACATAATGAATCACTAAATTTTCATCCTGAAACCAATATAACACTATGTTAACTAATTGGAATTTAAATAAAATTTAAAATTTAGAGAAAAAAAAGATCATTAGCATGCAAAAATCTTTATTCTAAGCACTGTACTAAAATCAACCTGATAACATGTCAATTATCTGATGAGGATGTGGATAGTCTAAGGACTGATGGTTCTAAACTTTTAGGCTTTATAATTGAGCGGTCTCAACAGAGATTTTTATATGGTACTTTATAGTTTTCAAGTTACTTATTAATTACATTTGATCCTTAAAGGCAAGTGAGAAACATAGTCCTAGCACCACTGTACAGAGAAAGTGAGTGAGGCTCAGAGAGATTTAAAAATCTTGCCCCAAATCACACAGGCTTCTGAATAAGTAAGTAAAATGATTTATAATAATAATAATAATAATAATAATAAAGATAAAGTGTAACTCTAAGAAAAGTTGGGGTATTGTTTTTATTTGAAATATTGAGTCACATGGAAAACAACATTTTGGTTATTATTAACTATACACAGGAGACTAGAGAAAATTCATCAAATAGGTTTATCAAGTGAAAGAATATAAAATATAAAGGAAGCTTGAATGTTGACACATATCTCTTTTCTTAATTCAATAAATTTATTTATTTATTCTTTTTCTTTTTTTAAGATTATTTATTTATTTATTTATTCATGAGAGACACAGAGAGAGGCAGAGACACAGGCAGAGGGAGAAGCAGGCTCCATGCAGGGAGCCCGATGTGGGACTTAATCCCGGAGCTCCAGGATCACGCCCTGAGCTGAAGGCAGATGCTCAACCGCTGAGCCACCTAGGCATCCCTTATTTATTATTTTTCTTGATGTTCCTAGCACCTTACTCATTCACAAAATAGTTGCTGGATTTGTGCATTAATTAACAAAAGGAATAAGGTATGGGTTTAGGGTACATAATCATGTTTAATGTTCTTGTACTAGTTTTAAACCAACAAAGCCATGGGTTCAAATTTGTGTTTTTACAAAGATAAACATAGTGGCACTAGAAAGAGTGGATTATACTTACTTTTTAAATGTTTATTTATGCAGGTTCTGCGCTAGGTCCTGTTACTAGTAAAAAGATTTAAGAAAATCAAAATGTAAAATAAACATAAAAATAACAAATATTAGTAACTATAGAAAAACTGTATGATAAATAAAAATCTTACAAATGCCATAAACAAATATATTTGAGACAATAATGAACATATAAACAAGGAATGCTTTGATTTGGCTTGGGTTAGTAAATTTGTCATCTATAGGTGATACTGATGTTAACCCTTGAATTTGAAAGGCAGTGAGAGTGGAAAGGCATTCTAAGTGGAGAACAAATGTGATTAGAAGCAAAGGTAGGTGAGGTGAGACAGGTTTTCTGGAAGGCATGAAAAGCAGGCAAGAGCGTGAATTTATTCCATAAGGTTAGTGGTTGGCAAACTGGGCACTAACGAACCCTTCTATGAGGCTATTTCAACAGGTCTTTAAGCTCTTACCAGATCAGAACTATTCATATATTTTGCAAAGAGGGTTTCTATGTAAAATTTCATTTAAACAAAAGATTCTACAACTAAAAACTCTTCAGAAACTATTGCAAAGTGACAGAGCATTATGAATTTTTCAACAAAAGAATGACAAGATAAATGATTTATTTTTAAAAAATTAATTTGGCACATATAATTTTAGACTTTCTCTTTCTCTTTCATGCATACATGTTTATATATTAGATCTTATAAAAATTCACCAAGAAATAAAAAAAATTAAAAAAATTTAAAATAAAATAAAAAAAATCCACCTAACTTAGGTTTGGGTAACTGAGGTTATAAATTTATTAAGAAGTATTTGCTAGCCTTCTCAGTAGATGCTCATATTCAAGATTGTGCTTTGATGTGAAAGTGACATCACTCAATGGGGAGGCTGCTCAAATCTACTTACTACTGCATGTTAGTGAATCACAGCATATATACTAATGGAAAATCCTCAGTGCCCCAAGTGTTTTATCTGCATGATGCCAAAACCCCAGATAGTGGCAGGGATTTGGATAGTTATTCCACTTTTCATTTGAAGGCTTTGGTGTCATGTAGACACTGCTTCAAAAGACATGTCTTTAAGGATTAGATTTATAGAGTTCTTTATAAAGGAGAAGACAAAAGAGACCACTTAGTTTGAACATTTATAAATGTAAATGTATTCCTGTTTAATTATTTGGTCTTTGAACCTCATAAAGAACATCTGGCACTAGAATTCTATAATTTCTAAGGCTAATAAACTGATATTGTGGGATGACTCCATGCTTATAGAAGGCGTATATTTCTACAGAATTCAGTAAGGCACTTGGTTCTGTACATGGACAGAATGAATCCTAAATGCAAATGCTAATACAACACGGTATTTGGCTTTGTACTCTGTCAAAAGCACTCAGTGCTATTCGTCATGGTGCTTAATTTTATCATAAAATACCCGTCTAAACACATTAGTGTTCTTAAGATTCTGAAGCCTTATTTCAGGAAACAAAGGATTTGAAATATTTTTTATCAGTTTTTAGGTAAACTATGATTATAACTTTTTGCAACTCTTTAAATAATTGTTATAATTCTGGTAGAGATTTCAGAATGCAAGAAAGCTTTTTTTTCCTAATGAGATGTTATAAATACAACTTTATTTTATGCCTGAAAACAACAAGTATCATGTGAATTCCTGAAACTCATTATCCTATGACTCACTATGTGACTACAACTTGGAGACTGCAAATACTATTATCCAATTAATTCTGAATTAGTAAGTATGGCAACAAGATGTAAGTGACAAAATATTGAAGTGAGAACTACTTAATTTCTTAAGTGATACAGAGAAGCAGAAGTAAAATGAATGTGCATGCGTTTCAGAATTCAATATTCTTTTTTTCATTGAACAAATATTTATTAAGTGCATACTATGCCCATATGCCCACACTGTTCTAAGCCCTAGATATTTATTCAGATCTGAATAAAAGGCAGGCTCTCAATGTAAAGGGCTCACAGGTCAATAGAAGAGATAGACACCTGCCTACAAATGTAGGCAAAATTCCCTTAAAGCAATGCCACCTAATATTTAATTAAATTGTACTACATTGACTGATGCTCTCCATTCCTTCTGTAGCATATAATTAATTAATAATGCCCATAGTACCTGAAAGTTAGGGTAATTTGGGGATGCTTTTCTGCTTTCACCACCATTAGTGTTGTATGCTTTCCAAGAGAACTAGCTACTTTTCCCAGTCATGTTTATGCTAATTGAACTTGCTATGAATTTAATTTAATTAAAAATACACATAGTGTATATAATAACATGACATAGCTTAAGTAATAATAAAACATATGCCAATGTACTATAATCAGCTTCATAAAAGAATACTAATTTTTATAATATCATAACTAAATTAATATTACATGGTGGAAAAATATGTGTATGAAAGAATTGTCATATATGTGAGCACTGTGAGAATGTTTGGGAAATAACTGATAATAAAACTGATATTAGATTTTAGATTTTATTGATTTAGGGAATGGGTGAAAAGCCTCCAAAAGTTGAGGAAGAAAAATCATAAAACTCATGAAATACATGTATCATTAGGATTTTATATCTTTCATTTCTCATGTTACCCCTTTTCTACATTTTTATTTAAATTCTAGTTGGATAACATATAGTATAATATTGGTTTCAGGAGCAGAATTTAGTGATTCATCACCTACATATAACACCCATTGCTTATCACAAAAGTGATGTTGCCTTCCTTAATACCCATCACCCATTTAGCCCACCCCGTCCCATGCTACCTTCCACTTGAGTGAGATTAAAACTTAAATTGTGTATGAAAAATGATCTAAAACTTTAATCAGCAAATTCATACTCAAAGAACTTTGGCCCAATATCATAATATTGGCACATGAAAGTACATCAATATGTCCTAAGTTAAAATAAAACGCCTCCTCATATAAACGTATTTCCTTTCTATTATTTGCTTTCAAAGCCGTTTTGTTTAACTGAAAAAATACCTAATTCAAGGATGAAATATAAAGAATTTCAACTTTAATTACAATATAAGGAGAAGTTCTGAAGAAGGTATCTAGAAGGACACTTTATTCAAGTGTTGAGTAAATGCCACACCCTGTCAGGTCTAATCAGATGATCCTATCTAAAGCAGCCTTCTTCACCTGTCTTTATTCTTTAATCCTGCTTTATTTTTCTTTATGGTGTTATCACTACCAGTCACATTTTACTTACATATATTTTCTGTCTTCTTCACAAAAATAGGGATTTCATGAGAGCAGGGCTTTGTCTTGTTTACCACTTTATCTTCAATGCTTATACAGGAGTGGACACAGAGTTGCTGGTAAACAAATATGGGCTAAAAGGTCACTTTGAGACTTTGAGCTTCTCTAGGGGGATGAATATGGATTTGGAAGGCATTTAGAGTTCTGAGGCTTCATGGAAAATTGAGATGCTCCAGGAAAAGGGATGAGGAAAAAAAATCTTGTGAGAGCAAGCAGTGTGTGCAAAAGGTTGCATCTGTGAAGCTATATGGCAAATGTTACCTAACTAGAATTTAAATAAAAATGTGGAAAAGAAAGGTAGCATAGGTATTAATATGGAGAAACAAATAATGAATGTACTGGAATTAGGATGTCAATCAGGTAAATAGACAATAAATTATTAAGGATTTGCTGAATTTTATGCAACTAAGGACATTTTACTACCTGGGACTATCTAATTGAGTCTCACAAAATGTGACTAATTTTACAAATTTGGCAAATATTTTACTTAACATGAGAATCTGAATTTGGAGAAGAAATTTCCTTTTATCCTTTAGTATATTCCATTCTTAGGAAGGGGAGAGAAATGCAAGAATAATGGAAAACCACAAGGGAAGTGAGAACATTCTAACATGTTATCATACTGGTACTCAGCCTCTTCTACTAGCTTTGCTGATTCTCATGGAGCTCCATGGGGCCACTCAAAGAGATGGAATAATTTAAAAGCAGACAATATCTGTGTTACTTGACAATAACCCTGGCCAAACAAGGTGGTCTTAGTTAGATGAATGAAAACAGGTGGCTGTTTCTTTATGGAAGATGCTAAACATATTTGGTCCTTATTAGCATTAACAATATGAATCTGCATAGATTTTTATTTTATTTAATATCTTTCTTAATATCTGCTCTGTGAGTCTATGATAATGACAGAAAAAGTAAGAACTAGAAATGGAAAACAAAATTTCTTTTCAAAACTCAGTTACTCAGTAGTTTGTTTCATTTAGAATCGCAAGTGACATTAGCTAAGCCGACACAACTGATAAGTATAAAAGCCCTTAAAAATAATCTTGAGAAAAACAAACAAAAATAATAATAATAATAATCTTGAGTAGTTACTATTCTTATATCGTGTGCTTAACTTACCAGATAGCTGAGAAGGACTTTTTAGGAATACAGAGAACTTGCTGAATAAGAACTCTTAATTTGGAGATAATTCATATTTGAAAATTTTGGTTTTAATGACTTAATGTTAGAGATAAATATAATTTTAAATTTTAGAAAAAGGGATCTTAAAATTATAAGCTTTTGGCCTATGTATTAGTGTTACTTAAAATATTAACATCGTAAATAAGATGTATTCAAAAGATTTCACTTATAATGAAGAAATACATCAAAAATTTGGCTGCAGTATAATTTTTTAACTTGGAGATTTTAAAAGGTACTCTAAAATTTTATTAATCTATTTCCAAAACTTTTCCTTGTTATAGCAAATCAAACTGTATCCTAGATGAATGTAGGAAATACTATCTTCTCAGAGAATAAAAGGGGAAGAAAAACAATTTAGTTAAGCATGTTACACCATCTCTATTTTTTTTTTTAAGATTTTATTTATTTATTCATGAGAGACACAGAATGAGAGAGAGAGAGAGAGAGGCAGAGACACAGGCAGAGGAGCCTCCACAGAAGCAGGCTCCATGCAGGGAGCCGGACGTGGGACTTGAACACGGGTCTCCAGGATCAGGCCCTGAGCCAAAGGCTGTGCTAAACCGCTGAGCCCCCCGGGCTGTCCCCACCATCTCTATTTTTTATTGCATTAGAGCATTCTTATAATATGAAAAGAGAGGGTGATTTATCTTCATCCTAGCAAAATACTTAGAAGTTCACAATGTATGTGAAAAACAGCTTTGTTATTCAGAATCAAATGAAATAAATCAGCGCATTGGTATTTTGGGTTCCTGTTCATGTTTTTGGCCTTTTTTTATTTGCAGATTTTTTGCCATGACAGATTCTCTATTATCTGTAAGTAGAGAAGAAAGGAAACAAGTCTACTTTTATACACCATTTGACCTTTCCTCTTTGAAGAAGTCAAATGCTGATATCAGCCAGGGCGGCTTGTCAGGGTGAGGGTAGGAGATAGCATATTGATATGGAGATTGATGCCTGAATGATAATCATGTGCCTCTTTGAATTCTTATTTCATAAATAATCCTTAAAGTTTTGTTTTCTATAGTTTGTGGATTAAGTTTCTGAATTCCATTTGCTTTCCTTTTTCTTCTTTTTTCTGAACAATCTTATTACCATCTTTACTTTAAAAAAAGAATAAAATTTAAAATATTCTTTTAATTTAATCATTGTTCATGGCTCTTGATGAGAATATGTGTGGTATGGTGGTGATGAGAGATAGAAGCAGTAAAATGTCCACCTTTAATCCAGAAAGCTGACCCATATAACCTGCAGTTTTTATAAGGATCAATTATGTGCTGGTTGCTACATTCTTGAAGGGTCTCATAACTGCCTGAAATCTCATTGATAGTTAATACCAAACTGAATGATAAGCACCAGAGAAATCTTGTGAAGTAGTTTTATGAGTAGAAATTTAAAGACATTTATGATCTAATACTCTCTGCACATCTCTGCCCCCTTGAGCACTAACCATTTAACCACCAGCTTCATACAGCAAAAATGCAGTTCTTTCTTCCCGTGGGTCCTGTCCCTGTACTATTTAAATAAACCTACTAAGTTGTACTATAAAATGTCTCAAGAGTTCTTTCTTTCACGCCATGCTAAACAATCCCACAAGAGTTAGGGGCTCAAACTGTGGAATAAGTTCCTTTTGGAAAATTTATTAGTTTACACTGGTCTTAGTAAAATCTCTTTCTGGATAACCCTATTTTTTTAAGGCTTTTAATATTCATATTTCTTTTTACAAACAATTTCAACTATAGCTTTCATATATGAATTTCTCATACTAGATAATTCTATGTAATTTTATGGTGTCAATTACCAACTATCTGGATATGATGCTCAGCTCTGTAACTTTAGCTTTGCTCTCTCTTCCATGCTACAGAAACCACACATCCAATGGTCTTATGGACAACTACACCTATTTGACCAATAAACAACTCTAACTCAATATGTTCAAAACTGAGCTTAACATCTCTCTCTTTCTCTTACATGTTTCATGCCCACTGGCATCACCATTTATCCCAAATCCCCAGAAAAAAGTCTAGGAGGCACTTTGATTTTGCCTTCTCTCTCACTACCCATATTCATTTAATCATCCAGTCTTATTAACTTTACTGCTTTCTAATGCCTGTTGTTTTAGTCCATCAACTTCTCTCCTTCTTCATCATACTACTTTATTTAGGACACTATTATTTCTTACCTGAATTACAACAAAGGTTCTTAATTGCCATGCTTGCTCATTTCCAATCCATTCTCCACAAAGTACAATATACACTGTACTCTGAAGCAGACAGAAAACAGATTTTACATTTCCTGTATCTGCCAAACTACAGAGGAAGTATTGTATTACTACTAAGTATGGGGCCTATGGAGTTGGCTACTAGGGTTTGAACTTTGGATCTGCCAATTAATAATGTGTGATTTGAGGCAAACTCCTTAATCTCTGTGTTATATTTCTGTCTCCGTAAATCAATCTGCTAGCAATAGTACGTAACCCATGGGGTGGTATGAGGAGTAAATGACTTAAAAATTGCAAAGAATTTATAATAGATGCTAGTATATTATAAGCATTCAATAACTGTTAATAATAATGATGACTGTGAGTATATTATTATGATTATTACCTTCCTCTGGACATGCTTGTTCTTAAGAATCATTAAAATCTAAACTCAGGTTTTCTATGATTTGGCATATTCTAATATCTTGATCCCCTATATTTTCTCACCTCTCCTACCTTCTTTTTCTGGTGATATTAAGATACTCATTCTCTGTTACTTTGTTATTCAAGCTATCATTTTAAGCTCTTCAAATATTAGACAATTTTTAATTATTAATTTGTTTTTTAAGCTTTAAACTCAAGACCTTCATGCATGAGGAATATACATCACTGCAATATATTTTTCAGTTTGTTTTTCCTTTCACCATCTTAGTTTCGGGGTTTTCGTATTTCTCATAATGATTCATTAGTAAGATATCCCTAGATTACACTGGAAATGGTCTTTTTCTTTGAAGTTTTCCTCTATGTTACTAATATAGCTAATAGGACATTTCATTTAGTTTGATTCATTATGATATCTAAACACTTCCTGATCTTATTGCAAGATGTTACTTACTGACTGCCTACCAGGTCTTGTAAAGTAGATTGAGCATACAATTTATTATCTTCACCATACATTTTGAAGTAGAAAATGGGTTTTATTAATACTATGTGGAGACAACTGTTAAAATGGTACTCTTCTGTACAAACTTAGATGTATGGTCACTCCCTCTTTGTTTCTCACCATAAACCCTCAAATTAGGTTTTATTTATAACTTCCATTTTGTAGCTAAGTAAACTTGTCTAAATGAGTGACAGAACTGAGGATTAGATCTAGAGCCATTCTTGGATGTCCATTTTCCTTGTACTACATAGGTTGCCTTAATTTACAGTTCTTTTGACTTTTGATGTCTTCACTCAATCAACTAACTTATCTCTAAGAAGACTTTCAAAAAGGAAGAGAATCCAAACAAATATTTGAAAAAGAGGAATGGTGCTTACTGATAGAAACATTTTCATTGATGTGTAAATAGTAAAAAATAGGACAATTCTATCAAAATTAGATCACCCTGACCTCTCCAAAAGTTAAAAAAATAATTGTAGTAACTCAGTCAAAGCAATGTTCTATAGAATTTCCCTGATCGGTTACCAATTTATAATAAAAAACAGAGCTGAAGTTCCATCTCATTTTTATGCAAATAAATTTGTTAATATATTTTACTGTCCTCAATATTAACATATATGTATGTACTTATGACATATTCAAAGTATTCATATTGTTCCCCTTGTTACTGTGGAATTATTATTTTTTGTTCTCAGTCCTTCGTAAAATAAATTACATTTCAGTTGCAGAAAGAAATGCAGCTTCAGTGTATATTAATCTAAGTAAGAGGCACTATGGCATCTTATAAATATTAACAGTTTATTCTGAATTTGTAAGTTTGAGTTTATTGTGATTTTTAAACTGCTTGTGACTTATAAATTATATATCCAACCAATCTCATGCTGGGTAATATTTCCAAAGTTTCAAAACTGAAATATGCTTTTTAGGGGACATCTGTTTTGAGAAAATGAATACAACAGAGTTATTATCCTTTGGATTTTTAAAACATATTGGCTCATCCTTATGATTATTCATCATGACTCCAAAGGAGCAAAATAAAACTTAAATCACTTCCTATCTGTATAGCATAAGAGCAAAAAATAAGCAGGCAACAGCTAGGAAGTGGATGGTGATGGTGACAGCAAGATCACTAAGTAGAGAACTAATTCTTTTACCTCCTCAGAACAAGAACAAGATGCTTTAAGCAACCAGCCATTATATTCCCTGGGGGTGTGTGTGTGGGGGAATAACTGGAATCTTCGATGTCATAGAAAAAGTGGGGGGAAAAAAGTAGAAGCCAGTACAAGAGCCATGGTTATAGCTGGAACATTAAATTTGCCTTTGTAATGACTTGATTAAAATGCAGTTCTCAGATCTGGGTCATGTGTATCATCTGAATAGATACATTTATGTTTTCAAATCAAACATAATTGCTATACTGCATGATTTAGTGTCATTTAGGATAAACCAACATGTTTTAAATCATATAATTTAGATTTAGATACAAAAAGAACAAGATTATAAAGAGACCCAAGTGTTTGAGCTCAAGTATGGAAATTTACTTGTAGTAATCTAGTGTAAATACTGTGTGAGACACAACTGACACCACAATGAAAGTTTTTTTTTTTTTTTTTTTATTTATTTATGTTAGTCACAGAGAGAGAGAGAGAGAGAGGCAGAGACACAGGCAGAAGGAGAAGCAGGCTCCACGCACCGGGAGCCCGATGTGGGATTCAATCCCGGGTCTCCAGGATCGCGCCCTGGGCCAAAGGCAGGCGCCAAACCACTGCGCCACCCAGGGATCCCTCACAATGAAAGTTTTATTTTAAGACATTAGTATTTGACAGTAAAATGATAGGAGTGTTTGGTGTATTCTATAGGTACATGTGTGAATGGTAACCTCAAAAAAGTTAGAGAAATCTTATTTTGGATATTTTGAGGTTATAGGTAACAAGTGGCTAATCAGCCGTTTCACAGTGTTTAAAAAACAAACTATCAGAAAACAAACAAACAAACAAAAAACAAGAGAAAGTAGAGTGAGGCAAGAGAGAAGGTTAAAGAAAAGTTCTAAGAGTAAATGTGATTGAAATAAACTCTGCCTTTGAAAATCTGAAGTCATAAAACTGATTAACGAGAAGACTGGTGGTTAATTTCAATGGAAGTATTCCTTACCTTATGAAAGGATTAATTCACAGGACTTTTAAACAGCATCTTACATGTTTTGCAAAGTATCTACTAATCAGAGCCCTGGGGGGAAAAATCTGTAACTGAAGCATTAGAGGCCAGAGTTAATGGGAGGTTAATCAGAAAAAAAAATTTTTTTTTTTTAAATTTTTATTTATTTATGATAGTCCCAGAGAGAGAGAGAGAGAGAGGCAGAGACATAGGCAGAGGGAGAAGCAGGCTCCATGCACCGGGAGCCTGATGTGGGATTCGATCCCGGGTCTCCAGGATCGCGCCCTGGGCCAAAGGCAGGCGCCAAACCGCTGCGCCACCCAGGGATCCCAGAAAAAAAATTTTTTTAAAGTAACTCTCAAAATAAAAGTAAGCCAGTAAAGAAAGATGCCTATTCTTTAATTTGGATGTAAATTTAGGATTTCCCCAATGAACTTCAATATCATTGACCGATTCTTTCTTTAGTTTCAAATTGTAACATAATATTCTGCATACCAATCCCACTTGCAAAGATTGCCCAGGAATTAACATGAAATGAGGAGTAAGAATTCAGAATTTTAGAAGAAATTGGAAATCAACTAAGGAAAATTAGGGCACTTAATAAGTTTTGAAAATGGAACAATGTACTCCACATCATCTCATGCTCAAGTAAGAAATTGTGCAAGAAATTTGAGGCAGTGTATTTTAACCCCAAAAAAATGTGCTGGAGTGAATATGAAACTTACAGAAGTCCTATGCCCTTTTATACATTTGGATAATTAAGGCCAGCTCTGAGACGCGAATTTATGTGAAATTATACTGCTCATGAACATTTCATTCAATCTCAAAGTTACCTTGTTTTAAAATTCTCTAATCCCTCATCTAGATACAACTCTGCCTTTTTGCTTTCTCTCTTGCCTTCCCCATGTAAAAATCATATGTGCAGCATATATTTTAATCTGCCTTTGCGGAGCAAAGAGAGTGGTAACATATCTGATTATACCACATTCATTTAAGTAGTTTTATGCCAGTGTTTCTGTTTTAACAATAAATATTATGCATCTTTTATAACCTTCTGGCATCTCAATTTGACAAATCTTATATCAGAGATGTTGAATATGAAGTGATAGATTAAGAAAGAAAATACGTATTAAAATTTAAATGGAAGCATTTAATTACTGAGATAAGTTTGAAGCATATATAGATGACAAAATATTTCTGAAGGAAATGTAGAATAGAATAAAGCATTCTTATTGGTATATTGCACTCAAACAAAGGAAATGAAACTATATTGATCTTTTGTCATATCTTCAATTTTAATATTCATCATTTTTTACATAAAGTAATAAATTATATTGAAGTGTTCATGACATTTGGACTACCAAGTAAATATTTTCTGTTGGTAACTATGTTTCTATTTAGAAGTATAAATGAAATAATTTGCAGGAGCATAATTTCTCTGTTTGCATTGATTTGCATGAGTAAGTATAGCATTGTTTATGCAAACAAATGAAGGTAAGAACAAAGAAAGCTAAATAAATATGCATTTAGTTTTCATTTCAAATAGTTTTAATTATGCACATCTGTAGATGTCTAAGAAAAACAATCAAGCAATTAATCATTGCATAAAGAGGCCCAAAAGTTATGAAAACATTAGCAGAGGCTGTGATTGTTATTTGAGTCTTTTATTTATATATTTTTCTTTTCTTCAAAATAGCATAATTGAATGGCTTAGGTACTTGCAAATGTGTCATTGAGTTAATCAATGGCTAGGAATAACCTGCATTAGAAATGAATCAGAACATAGCCTAAAGCAAGGGTTCCAAAATCTGGCAAAGTATCATAACCTTCAGGAAAATGTTCTCCGTTTTTGTTTTGTTTTGTTTTGTTTTTATTTTTTTAATACAAATGCTCAGGCCTTCTCTTTACAGATTCTGATTCAGTAAAAGGTGGGAACTAAATATTCTTGAGAAGAATCTTAGTAAGTATTCCATTTCCAATAATCTTTTCTACTCTTTCTCCATCACATTTCTCTATCATTCTTAATTTCTATATATTTCTTTAATTTTGCTCTGTTGCCATATTCTTAAGGGTCTGCAGGTTCTCTAGGTTTTAAATTTTTGTGACTACATTTTATGATAATTATTGTATGATTCCATTTATATGAAGTGTTTAGAAAAAGCAAATTCGGAGGGGCAGAAAATTAATCAGGGGTTGCTACAGGTTGAAGGAAGAAAGAAAATAGAAGAGACTGATAAGGGATATAAGATTTCTTTTTGGGGTGATGAAAATATTCTGAAATGATAGTGGTAATGGTTGTACAATCCTGCAAATATACTAAAAACCATTGACTAGTATAAAAGGATGAATTTTATGATATGTTAATTATATATCTCAATTTTAAAAAGTAATGAAATAAAAACAATTTTTGACGATAACAAAATTTGATATTAAATTTCTGTTCTGGATTATTTACATTACTGCTAAATAACCTGTTTGCATTTATTAGTGTCAAGTTGTAGTATTTTATATTTAGAAGTAAATGAAAAATTAAAAAGGAGGATTTAATGTATAAAGTAAATAGGTTGCATAGTTTTTCAGATGGAGGAAAACAGTAGGAGAATTGAATCTTTACAGTACTTCTATTATACATACACATGCCAAAGGCAAAGACCATGCAACAAAGAGTTGGCAGCATGATCATGTTGTGATCAGCATTTGGTTTTCACAAAGCAAACTCCTTGAAGTTGGTGCTGTACATGCCATCCTTATCTAGCTTATATTGTATTCCTGTGGGACCATTTCTCGTATGAAAACTTTCCTTTCTTGGTTACTGTGATAGACTGTCCTACCTCTGCGTCCAGGCCCCCGCTTTTGTATTTCACTTTTAGGATTTTTTTTTTAATGTATTTCAGAAGAGAAGCACATTCAAAACTATCAGGCATTAACAATTATCTTAGATCATCTTTGTTTATCTTGTCATTAATTACCCAAGGATTTTGTTAAGAATTTTATTACATGACTTTAAAAGGAAGCTTCATATGAAACACAACGTGTCAAATGACTGATTCGAGGGTCTTCCACCTACCCCTCAGCCCTATTAATTTTTATTTTTCTGAATTCTTTTTGGGTGAAGACTTTAAATTGAAAAAGTGATTTTTGGAGTTAGTAAGATTTTCATTTTTTTAAAAAAAGTATACCTTACACACAATGTGGAAAGGCAAGAATTGAATCATAAACAAGTACTATTAATAACAAAACAAAATATTAACAAAAAATTAACCAAAAAATGTATTCAAAACCCTTTAGAAAGAAGAGCTATTTTATATATGACAAGATCATGTCAAATGCTAGCCATATTAAAAAGTAAAAGTCTCAGGAATGGAGGAATCATAATATTGCAGTAAGAGTATTTCTTATTGACTTGCTGGTTAATAAGTAAAACTAATTTACTTGTGAGCTTATTGTGTATCTGGATTTGTACTATATTCACTGTTTGGGCAGCCCCGGTGGCCCAGCATTTTAGCGCTGCCTTCAGCTCAGGGTGTGATCCTGGAGACCCGGGATCGAGTCCCCCAACAGGCTCCCTGCGCAGAGCTTGCTACTCCCCTCTGCCTGTGTCTCTGCCTCTCTCTCTCTCTCTCTCTCTGTGTGTGTCTCTCATGAATAAATAAATAAAATCTTTTAAAAAATGCACTGTTTATGTTATATGGATTCTATTTACACATGAATTCCATTTTACAGCAGAGGAAATTAAAGCCTAGAGAATTTAAATAACTTGAATATATCTTTTAAAAACAAAACAAAATCCTAAAAACAACTGAAAAGTGATAAATGACAGGAACTAAAGGTACCTGTTAACACATAAAAATTTTTTATTAAAAGAATGAAAATATAAATGAACTCAAGTCATCTGTATGTAGAGCTTGCTTTGATTGACATTATATGATACCTCCCAAAGCTATGTGGTCTTTCTCTTTTTTTTCTTTATCCTTCTTTGTGCTTTCTTATTCTCATTCTTATTCTCAAGAGTCTGTAGGTTCTCTACAAATTTTAAATGCTGTGATTAAATTTTGACATTATATTATTCCATTTACATGAAATATCTAGAATAAGCAAATACATAAAGATGGAAAGTGAAGTAGGAGTTGTGGGGATGGGGGAAGAGCACATCTTACTGTGCTAATTTGGTATAAGTAACAAAGTCATATTTAGTTCTCATTTTTTGCATATGGTGGAATCTTTTGAAGAATTCTAATGTCTTTTCTTAAGATTTATTTATTCATTTATGATAGACACACAGAGAGAGAGAGAGAGAGAGAGAGAGGCAGAGACACATGCAGAGGGAGAAGCAGGCTCCATGCCAGGAGCCCGACGGGGGACTCGATCCCGGGACTCCAGGATCGCGCCCTGGGCCCAAGGCAGGCGCTAAACCACTGAGCCACCCAGGGATCCCCAAGAATTCTAATGTCTTATTCCAAAAACTCGAATGTGACATTTGAATGGAAATTTAAAATGCTTAAGCCCATGATGAAGACAATAAATGATAAATATGTGATAATTTTAACAATACTGACAAATTACAAAATACAGATAATTGGTATATTAGTGGAAATTATTTATGTTGATTAAATTGCCAAAATTAGTAAAATGATGGCAAGGTACATATTCTTCCCATTAATAGCATGGCTATAAAGGTTAATCTAACTTATGATAGTGTCAGTTAAACCTTGTTTATGATAGTGTCAGTTAAGCATTTGTATTGCTCTTATGGTATGTGACAATAAAGCAATCTGATTTAGAATTATTGTAAATCTAATTTGTGTCCCTTTGTTTGGATCTTCATAAAGTAGCCTATAACTTTACCGGACTATTTATACTATTTTAAATACATTTAAAGTATTTTAAAATTTTTTTCCATTTCAAAGGATGATAGATTACTTCCCTTTTATTTTTTTAAGACATTTTATTTATTTGACATACAGACAAAGCATAAGTAGGGAGAACAGCAGACAGAGGGAGAGGGAAAAGCAGGCACCCCATTGAGCAAGGAGCCCAAAGTGGGGCTCCATGCTGGGGTTCCATCCCAGGACCATTGGATCAAGGTCTCAGCCAAAGTTGACTCAATTAACTGAGCCACCTAGTCATCCTAATTACTTTCCTTTTAAAAGTAGATAACTGAAGATGTTTATAGTAATTAGCTAACAGAAAAGCTAATAAGTTTATTTCGGAAAAACTTTTTGGATAATGAGAATTTCCATTCATGACTGAGGTTTTCAATATGATACTAAGTTGTACACAATTGTCTCATTTATTCTTTTTGGAGGGCTATTAAGTTTTGCTTACATGAGAGTCACTTTAATTCCCGAAGGAAATAGAATCTTAAATCTACCCTCCTTTTGTTTCAAAATCAAAGAACTTGATTTTAAATATTTTACTTTTTAATTGATTGCCAATTATCCTGTTTTATTTTACCTTTTTCATATACCATATATAGAGTTCTGCTTCTACAGTTCTCTTCTTCCTTTATTATTTTATTTCCTTTTGTTTCTTAGCAATGGAATGATAAATTAATGTTTACTGCAACACATTATCTATGTTAACTTATCAGCATTACCCATGGATCCATTTTCTTTTTCATCATGATAAGAAATGCACCACTTGATAAGAAAATATATCCCAGACAAGCATTTTGAGGTATTACACTGTCTTGTTGGTATTCTCAGTAGGCATTGCTTCCAAGGGAAGAAAATTTGTCTTCTGTTGGCAAATTGTTATTCTGCTCATTACCTTGCTCTCATTATAATGTCTTCATCTTAGCAGTATACAATTTCTGTGCACAATATGTCTTGCTGTGTTTATGCAGGTTTTAGTACTGAGACGCTGCCTTTGACATGACAGGGGTTGGTGTTCTGATACATAGATAAGAAATCTATGAACCAAGTGATGGATCAACAGAAATAACTATCTGTGATTAGATATGTAAGATCATTGATCTATATATATTGAATCAACATTTATCATATGCTCCTTGAGCACAGAGAAGTATAAAATGATTTGAAGAATGTTTAAGGAAAATGAAAACACAGACTTTAACTAGTTTATAACCTAAAATCTGTGGTGCCCAAATGGAGTGTCTTTCAATCAGATAGGAGCCCCAAATATGGGGAGACATTCAGATGGAAGCCAGTGGCATGGGAGATGAAATAATTCACCTGAGGCAGAACAAAGGAGACAGAAGTTTATTGAATACACCACAAGGGAGATGTGGGCAAGACAGCAGAGAGGGCACTGTCTGCATCGAGATAGTGGGTAGGGGCTGTTTTTAAGGGGGGAAGATGAGACGATATGGTGACTACGGAATTCTCCCTTTTTTGGTAACTGTGCCTAGTTGTAAGTAGCCCATTGGTCAGTTAGGGCCTATGGATATTTTGTGGTGGGTCACTTGATGGGCTGTCTATATTCCATTGCTCAAGGCTGTTTGCCTATAAGCTGACAAAGCTTTACATTCCCCCCGGATAGAGCAACAATGACAAATCTTTGGCATTTGGGCAGAGGTCTCCTCTTCAGTAGCTTCTTCCTACTGAATGAGGGGTATAGAGATGTCCCAGCTAAACTTGTCAGTCTATCAGAGGTTCTGTGCACTTGTAGATCAGAGCATAGTATTATATTAACATACTAATAGGTGATCTAAGGGAAATTGTTTGGTGGTCAGGTCCATGGGATTTAGGGAGGGGACCCTCGGATAGTATCGGCTGGAATCCCGGTTGAACCATCATTCGTATATGAAATTGTTGGATTCTGGAAGAGACAAATTTAACAAAGAGAGTAGAGAGAGAAGGACCAATAATTAGGAGTATAAGTATTGAGGCCAGGGGTCCTAAGAAGGGAAAGAAAGAGTAAGGATAGCCATGAACAGGTTTTCTTTCAGGAAAACCATTCCTGTGTTATATGGTCCCAGAAGGAGGAAACCAAAAGAATGTTACTTTGAGAAAGACAAAGTTTGGCCTAAAAAAGGGGGATAATTGTGTTGTGAAAGAAGGACATTAAGGGGGACAGCTCTGGGTAAGTTGCGGTTTCTGACCAGTAAATTTGGAGGTAATCCTGAAGGAAAAGGTTGAAAATGAAGTCTCAGAATTAGGAAGGAGAAACTATGAGTTTTGGAAGGAAAGCATTAAGGGAGTTTTTCTAAGAGAATATCATAGAATAATTGTATATGAGAGTAAATATTGGAAATGGCCTGGATTCATGGGCCTCTAGACTTCCCAATGTGTATCATCCAAGTTCCTTTGAATAATAGGTATATAGCTTCAACCAGCTCACAGTTGTATTTGGTGGAGGACTCCTCACCTGGGCCCAGAGTAGTCTTGATTTTGGAAAGATGGATCCACAGGGAGAAGCTGTGAAGTTTTAACACTATTGGAATGGTCAAGAGAACCTGACAGGACTCCATACAAATAGGTTTGAGGAGCTTTTTGTCTTGCAAAGAGTCTTAAGGTATATTTGATTCCCAGATCTAAGCTTAGGATATGTGTTATCTATTGATAACTACCTCTATTGAGGTAGTTCCTGGGACATATATGACTAAGGGATGTAACCCCAAGAAGCCCTCTTTGTTATTGGCAAGGATGCGGAGAAAGGGGAACCCTCTTACAGCCGTTGGTGGGAATGCAAGCTGGTGCAGTCACTCTGGAGAACAGTATGGAGGTTCTTCAAAAAGATGAAAATAGGGCTATCCTACAACTCGCAATGGCACTACTAGGGATTTATCCCAAAAATACAAATGTAGTGATCCAAAGTGGCACCTGCACCCCGATGTTTATAGCAACAGTGTCCACCATAGCCAAACTATGGAAAAAGCCCAGATGTCCATCAACAGATGAAGGGATAAAGGAAAAGTAGTATATATACACAATGGAATACTACTCAGCCATCCAAAAAAATGAAATCTCATCATTTGCAATGACATGGATCGAACCAGAGAGTATTACCTAAGTGAAATAACTCAATCAGAGAAAGACAATAATCCTATAATCCCACTCATATGTGGAATTTAAGAAACAAAATGGAGGATCATGGGGGAAGAGAGGAAAAAATAAAACAAGATGAAATTAGAGAGGGAGACAAACCGTAAGAGACTCTTTTTTTTTTTTTTAAAGATTTTATTTATTTATTCATGACAGACACAGAGAGAGACAGGCAGAGACACAGACAGAGGGATAAGCAGGCTCCATGCAGAGAGCCTGATGTGGGACTCGATCCCAGATCTCCAGAATCACACCCCGGGGTTAAGGAGGTGCTAAACCGTTGGGCCACCCCTGGGGCTGCTCAAGAGACTCTTCTTAATCCTAGGCAACAAACTGAGGATTGCTGGAAGTGAGGTGGTTGGGGGGGATAGGTTACCTGGGTGATTGAAATTAAGGAAGGCACATGATGTAATGAGCACTATTATATAAGACTGATGAATCACTGAACTCTATCTCTGAAACTAATAATATACTATATGTTAATTAGTTGAATTTAAATAAAAAGAAATAATAAAGTTACCCCCCCAAAAGAAGCCTTCTTTATTTGATGCCTAGCCTTAATTATATCTTAATTATTAGGAATCACTGGCAAGTGGGATAAGACTTGTCTCATGAGATAAGGGCATTTCCAAATGCATCACGTGATACAATCATAGGGAAAATGGAACCATCCATTTTCCACAAGTCTATAATTAACTCCATGGAATGGGGTACACTCTAGCTTTTAGGCAACTGTTTTGTCATTGCAGTCACACAGAATTGGTGAAGGTGCTAGTTGAGTTATAAACTGGGGAATCAATCCCATTTTCCAGTTGTTCAAATAGTCATATGCCCATGGGGTTCTGTTATTTTCCCCACAGAACAACAAGCACAAAGGTGTTCCTGTATACATAAGCTATAGTGGCAGTTTCTCTGAAGTTTACCTTAAGTTGTCAACATTAGGCAAACAACATTCAAAGACAATAGACCTAGCATTTAACTTCTGCAAAGATGTTTAAGGCAAAGATATTTAATGCAAGGATGTGTTATTGAAACATAAATTTCCCCTCTAAAATTACCCTTATTTCCAGAGATAGCCAAATTAAGATCAATTTGTTTGTAAAACAAATCCAATTCTAACAAACTTGGCCTATTGACTTACATAAACCCAACAAGAATAGCTATTGGCTATATATGTGGAGGCCGAGAAAAATTAAGGCCATCCCACCTAAAGTTTAGCATTAGCACAAGTACAGCCCTGTGAATAAGAGCTGAACTTTATGGGAAAAACTGCAGAATGTCCTCAATGTCCTCGGCAGATAATCCCATATCAGAAAGACAACAGAGCCCACACCCATGGTAGAAAGTCCCATATTAGAATGAGAACAGAGCTCAATGCCCTTAAGCCCCATACCAGAATGTAAACAGAACTTGAGAAATTCCCCCATCCCTTCTGAAAATCCCCTAGACCAGCCTATAAAATACCCAGCTGTAACCCACTTCGGGGTCCAAGTCCCTGCTCCACTGTGCTGGGTATACTTGGACCCAAGCTCGAGCTTGCTAATAAACCCTCATGGTCTTGCATCGGTGTCGGCTCCTTGGTAGTTTCTCGGATTTCTCCAAGTATACCCAACACAGCAGAGCAGGGACTTGAACCCCGAGGGGGGTTACAGCTGGGTTTTTATGGGCTGGTCTAGGGGATTTTCAGAAGGGGTGGAGGAATTTCTTAAGCTCTGTTTTCATTCTGATATGGGATTTTCTGTCAAGGGCATTAAGCTCTGTTCTTCGTTCTGTTATGGGACTCTCTGTCAAGGGAGTTCTGAGGTTTTTCCTGTAAAGTTCAGCTCTTATTCACAGGGGCCTGAGATGGCTATACTTGCGCTAACGCTAAACTTGAGGTGGAATGGCCTTAATTTTCTCGGCCTCCACATGTACACCTGCCAGGGAGTGACATTCTTTACTCACCCAGTAAGGCTCCTGGGAACTCTGTAAGCAAGGCACCAGGCCAGCATTTCCAAGAGGCTTTATGCTTCCATGTCACACAAGGTCAAGCTCAATTCCTTAAAGCTGTTTAGTCATATCGGAGTCTATGTATGTCACACTCAAATAAGACACTCCAGTCACAGCTTTAGTAGAACCACCACTGTTTTTAATGGTGCCCTGTTACAAGCAAAACAGATTCTTATTGAACTTATGCAAATGACTGTAGTTGCCATGGAAGAAAGAATACTTACTGAGAACTTTTGAATTTTAAAGGTTCAGGTAGAGAAAAGTTAACTCCTTGAATTTGTTTACCAATGAATACTTAATCATATTTCTGTAAGTCATTGATACCTTAAGAGAACGTTTCCTTAATCTGGAAGACTAAACATTAGAGAACCAGCAG
This sequence comes from Canis lupus familiaris, assembly GCF_011100685.1. Taxonomy (NCBI): domain Eukaryota; kingdom Metazoa; phylum Chordata; class Mammalia; order Carnivora; family Canidae; genus Canis; species Canis lupus. Next base: position 22,000,820 of record NC_049224.1, read on the forward strand.
TGTATCAAATAAGAGTTACAAAAACTACAGTTATTTTCCTCAATTTGTTAGTCCCACGTTACGAATTCTTGTTCAATTTGAACACACCTTTAGTTGGTTCTGGAAATTTTTACTCATTTCAGTTTTATGATCTTAAAGATATTGAGTACCTATATTTGTCCTAAAAGTCTTTTTTATGAATCTTCTTGGAGATGACACTCATTTTGCAGGAGAATAAGAACAATTATAAATGACAAAAACTCAGAAATCGGCATTGTTAACAATCTGGGAGTTCATTACGATGCAATTGACAAGGAAATTCAATTATTTCTGTGACACAGAACACTTTGAAATCAAATATGGAGTGACGACCTTATATCACAACATAACATACCAAATAAGCGATCATAGTTAGAGACTTCGTTTACAATATAAATCTTGGGAAAGTTGGTTAAGACCTTGAAAGTTTTAAAGCACATGCCTAAATAGGATTATGGGTCATTAAAGACCTGATATACACAAAACAGAGAAACTGGTTTTCATGGACAAAGAAAAGAGAAACAACTTTGTTTACAATTTCTTATCAAGAGAACACAGGCAGCAACCTTTGTGATCTCGGCCGCAGCAACTTCTTTCTAGACACTTCTCCAAAGGCAAGGGAAACAAAAGCAAAAATGAACTGTTGGGACTTCATCAAGATAAAAAGCTTTTGCACAGCAAAGAAAACCGTCGACAAAACCAAATGACAACTGACAGAATGCGAGAACATATTTGTAAATGACATATCAGAGAAAGAGCTAGTATCTAAAATCTATAAAGAACTTATTGAACTCATCACCCAAAGAACAAAATAAATAATCCAATCAAGAAATGGGCAGAAGACATGAAAGACATTTCTCTAAAGAAGACATAAATGGCCAACACACACATGAGAAAATGTTCCTCATCACTCGGCATCAGGGAAATACAAATCAAAACCACAATGAGATACCACCTTCACACCAGTCAGAATGGCTAAAATGAAGAAGTCAGAAAAAGACAGATGTTGGCGAGGATGCAGAGAAAGGGGAACCCTCTTAGACTCATTGGTGGGAATGCAAGCTGGTGCAGCCACTCTGGAAAACAGTGTGGAGGTTCCTCAAAAAGATGAAATAGGGCTATCCTACAACCCCGCAATTGCACTACTAAGGATTTATCCTAAAAATACAAATGTAGTGATCCAAAGGGGCTCCTGCACCCCAATGTTTATAGCAACAGTGTCTACCATAGCCAAACTATGGAAAGAACCCAGATGTCCATCAACGGATGAAGGGATAAAGAAGATATATATATATAATGGAATACTACTCAGCCATCAAAAAAATGAAATCTTGCCATTCGCAATGATATGGATGGAACTAGAGGGTATTATCACTAAGTGAGATAAGTTCATCAGAGAATGATAATTATATGATCTCACTCATACGTAGAATATAAAAAACAAAATGGGGGATCAGAGGGGAAGAGGGAAAAACAAAACAAGACAAAGTCAGAGAGAGAGATAAACCATAGAGACTCTTAATCCCAGCAAACAAACAGGATTGCTGGAGGGGAAGAAGGGGTTGGGGTAATTGAGCAGGGAACGTGATATAATGAGCACTGGGTATTATAAGACTGATGAATCACTGACCTCTACCTCTGAAACCAATAATGCATTATTATATTTTAATTAATTGAATTTAAATAAAAAAACAAAATTAAAAAAAATTAAAAATAGAGCTACAATTCAAGAAAACTTGTCTTTTTCACAGAGAGAGAGCAGAATTTCAATCTTATACCATTGCACTTTTAAAAGCCATTCTTTAAATCCGAGTCCATCCTGACTGCACATAAAATTCCTTTCTAAAGATTTCGCTTCACAAACCTTCTATAACTTTCCTCTGTATTCAGATTTTGTCCCAAGCCTTTTCTCTCCAAGCAACCAGTGTCATTTCAGGACAAAATTACTTTCATTAACTGTGTTCCCATTCCTTAGGTCTTTTTACCTAGACAGAGTTCCTTCCCTTATTTCCATCAGTCTTAATTACATTTAGTAGAATTTTAATTCACAGAAACCTCAATCTTCAGTGAAAACACAGTAGTAACCAATTGTGAACAGTTACACCAGAATTCTTTAGGTGGCAAGTTTGTGAATCAATTAAGCATAAAGCACGTTTTCCAACAGACCCAAATATCCTTAGTTTCTTTACAAACCTATGTTATCAATGCTTTAGTGTTTACTCTCATTTGGAAAGGACTTAGACATCCAATGAATTCAAAGCATATTATCGTCCAAGCAAAACAGCCCGGAACCACCAGCCCTGATACCGGGTGGCATTTGCCCTGGGCGAGCTGGCAATTGGTCAAAGTAGAGTCGGGTATCTTATCTTCTCAATACGGAAATCATTATCCTTTTCCTTCCTTCCTTCCTTCCTTCCTTCCTTCCTTCCTTCCTTCCTTCCTTCCTTCCTCTCTTTATCCTTCTTTACTTTCTTTTCCTTTTTACAGGGCTACTCTCTTTGTGACTCTAATTAACTACTATATTTACATATTGGATAATTTTATTCTGACCTTATATTAGATCATTAATAAGGAGACTCTTAAACACTTCTAAGCTTCAAGGAAGAAGACTGTAAATGAACTTTTTCATGCAGCAATTAGTCAAATTCCACACAGAATTTAAATATCTTTAATGATTTGATAACAAGTCTAAATAACACTTTAACCATACTGTGACTCACACCATACTTTTTCTTCTCCATTTAAATGTAAGAAAATGCAGAGTGCCATTTTGACTCATTGGTTTATAAACAGTCTAGAGTTGGGGTAGTTTTGGGAAACTGGAATAAGGTGTTGGAAGATTTGAAATAGCATATCAACACCTCTGCTGGAAGAATTAATCTAAATTATATGAAACTACTGTTCTGATGATTAAAGCATTATACATTTGACTGCATTTGGGAACATTTTTTCCTATGCCTATATATACATAAATGGATGCTTTTCTTTTCAAAACATTTTAAACTGATTTTATAAAAGTTATGAGCAGAGAGAGAAGGAGAATTATTAGGCTTTTAGAAGAATGGGGCTTCTAGAAGAATTAGGCTTTTAGAAGAATAAATATATATATATATATATATATATATATATATATATATATATATATTTGTTGTTTAAAGACTTTATGTATTTATTCATGAGAGACATACACACACAGAGAGAGAGAGAGAGAGAGAGAGAGGCAGAGACACAGGCAGGGGGAGAAGCAGGCTCCATGCAGGGAGCCCGACATGGGACTCTATCCTGGATCTCCAGGATCAGGCTCTGGGCTGAAGGTGGCGCTAAACTGCTGAGCCACCCGGGCTGCCCAAAAAATATATTAATTATTGTTGCTAAGTATATTATTTACAGTATAATCCAGTATATTTGATGCATAATATAAATGTGTCAAAATGTGATAGGAATACACAAAGTAACCTAAATAATAGCTAAATATGGATTTCTGGTATTCAATAATTTTTTAGTTAAAAAATAATTCTTCCTGTAGATTTGAGTAAAATACCAAGAGAAATCAAAATACCAATTTATTCAGGATCTATTTCTTTCACCTGAATATGTGACGTTTTGAAAGTTAATGCAGAATTATGGAAAATATGCAATTGACACACTGATTTCAACAAGGGTAAATGAGGGTAATCACTAAGCTTTTTCACAGTGCTGAGAATTGTCAAAATGCTGTGCCAGTGCACTCTGCAACGAGATAGGCAATTCACAGGTTACTTTGTACACATTTTGATCATTGTGAATCTAAGAAAGGGAGTTCATAAGGATGGACTTTTGCTATGTGCTTTTCTGCCTGGATGAAATAAGATTCTGGCACTTTCAATATTTCATATGGAATCTATCTTTGCATTGCTCCCATAGGACTCTCTTTGTCAGCTGTAGAAGAGTCAGTGACCAGTGACATTAAATAGAAATTGTCTTTACTCCATTCCACACAGTATCTGAACTCAGAAGATCCCTACCTCATTTCTACTGCTGCACTTTACTCTTAAATAAAATATGTATAAACTAGGAAAAGGCATGAAACTCTACCATATGATTATGGTGCTTTAATCCAAGAAGTTGTACAAAGACTAATATTTAAATTGTCATTTAGTTTGTCCTTCTGGCAGGTTTTACCCTCCTTTAGGTAATACTACCCTTGATTTACTACACCTGATTTATACCGTGATACGATTTTGAGTGAGTGAGATGTCTGCTTCTCTTTTGTAAAGTGGAAAAAGAGCTACTGTGAATATGAACAAGGGCAAGGACAAGGCCTGGAACCTCACTTTTAGAAAGAGGACATATGGGACTTGAAGATCTAGAATTGATTTTGTTAAAACCATCTGTTGTTTACATGAACCATTAGGACACATGTAGCTCTGTTTGAAGTCCACTGGTTTCGATAGTTTTTCAAGTAATACTCAGATTCTCTTTGGAGTAAAAAAAAATAAAAAGAGAGAGAGAGTTCAGTCTGTAGTTGTTCTCTGCTTTGAAGCCTGTTTTACTAGGCTAGCATCTAGGGCTGTTAAGGTGGAAAATGATAAACAGTTACATGCCTGGGTGGCTTTTTGGGAACTAATCTTCCCACCCCCACCACCTCCCTCCTTCCTTCCTTCTTTCCTGTCTCTGCATGTACACTGACTGCTATTTAATGGTCTCTTTTAATGCCCACTCAAACACTGTGTACTCTTTACATCTCTGATACTAAAATCTGAAGAGAGTGTAACTTGTGATCTGTTTTATATATTATTTAGGCAAGATTTGGATGGGTGAGGCTTAGCGTCATATTCAGTATCATTGAGTCTAAAAGTTCAAATTAAGACCCCCTGAATCTTACAACCCAAATTATGTCTTCATTCTTATTCATCCCATCAACATTTATTAAAGCATCCACACTGTTCCAGGTACTGTGCTCAGTTTTAAGAAAAATAAGATGTGATCTCAATCTGGGATGAACTCATAGACTTTCGACTTTGGGAAAATAATAAGCAAAATTTTGTGATACTATTTGGAAAGAGTTGTAAATAAGATGTACACCGAGTATTCTTGGAATACCAGAGAGAAAATGACTAATTCTCTCCTGAGGGAATTGGGACAGCTTCAGCAAGAAGGTGACATTTGAGCAGGGAAGGCATTTACAACACAGTTGTTAGAAAGGATCAGTTTCAGCTAGAGGCAGAAGATACACGGCTGCTATATATGGGACAACGGATTCCACCAGCTGTCTGACTTCAATGTATAAAATTTCTAGGAAAACTTAGAAATATCAGAACTGCAGTGAAGACTGGACTTGACAGTTACTGAAAGGGCTGAGAGTGTTGAAATGACCAGCATCTGCTTCTGATGAAATATCCAGGGATTCTGAAAGATGTATTTTATTTGATATATTTCCTGCCTCCTTTAAAAGTATAATGGCACATCATGGTTATCTCATTTTAAGATATAAAATAATGTACCATATTTTTCTTAGTCTTTTAGTTTTATCATTGCCTTCTGCAATAAATAGATTTTAAAGTTATTATCTGTTTTAGTCAGTTTGGGCTGCTATAACTGAATTCCATAAACTGGGTGGCTTACAAATAGAAATTTGTTTCTGATAGTTCTGGAGGTCAGGAAGTCCATGATCAAAGTGCTGGCAGATTCAGTGTCTGGTAGAATTTGCCTTCTGATTTACAGATGGCTGTCTTTTTGCTATAACTTCACAGGGTAGGAAGGGGCAGTGAGCTCTCTAGGGCACTTATCCCTAAAAAGGGCACTGATCCCATTCATGAGGGCTCCCCTCTCATGACCTACTCACCTCCCCAAAGTCATGGTCCACACCAAAGCCTATTGCAATAGGGATTAGGCTTCAGCATTATGAATTTTGGGGAGACAACAAACATGCAGTTCACAGCAATATCTACCCAGGGTTTCTCCATTCTGGCACGATTAACCTTTTTAAAGTTTTTATTGAAATTCCAGTTAGCACTGTAATATTAACTTTAGGTGTACAGTATATGATTCAACATTTCCATATAATACCCATGGCACCCTTTAACGTTTTAAGCTAGCTTAATTCTTTGTTGTTTAGCGGCTGTCCTGTGTGTTGTAGTATGTTTAGCAGCATCTCTGAATTAGATGTCAGTAGAACCCCCTAGTTATGACAACCAAAAATGTCTCCAGTGTCACTTGGGAGGTGGAAAAATCACCTCAGTTGAGAATTACTGATTTAACTTAATGTTTTCAAGTTATTTTTTTTTAAATCCAACATTGTCCTAGAATCATTCTTGACATTCACCATAATATCATTATTTTTGTGTGTGTCTGGATGGTCAGACTCACAATGTAGTTTTCTTGATCACATTCAGGATTTTCTTAGGCAATTGAGCCTGGCTTGGTTAATTTACTGAGTGATAGAGATCACCTTTTTACTCCCTCAGAGGACTAGATACATTAGATGATTTTAAATAGAATCATAGGAAAAGCACCGGGCCAAAGTGTATTGCTACCCCTGTCTATCCCAGGTCATGTGTCTTGTATAATGTTTGCATAATACAACAGAACACAGCTTGAAATTCCTTTGTGAATCCGTAGGTTATAATATATTTCCCTGGATAGAGGTGGGGAGAGGGAAATGAAGAACAGTAGAAAACTGCATGGTAGGAAGCACCGATCCTACTTCAGTCTGAACTAGCTTGTGAATGCCTCCTACTCCCATCTAATAGGGGTAGCAAATCATAAGAAAATGGACAAAATAGTTATTGTTCAGAGAATTCTCTGAGATGCTTCCCAATTTAAAACTAGGGGCAGTCAGGCCAGGATACAATACTAAGAACAGAAATAAAACCGCATATTTACCACTTCAGTACTACTTCTTGATATAAGGAAAAAAACATCTCTTTGCTTACCCTCTGCACTCTCAAGGTTTCTTCATTAAATTGTCAAAAGTTCCATTGAGCACCACGGGAATTGAGTTTCCTATTTTCAGAGCAAAAGGGAGAACATTGAATGAATGGTGAATGAACAATGGTGCTTTAAAGAAAACGAAGTTCAGCAATCATGTTATAAAATGCAGGATACTCACAGAGAAAGAATCATCCTGAAGTCTGTCTCATTTTTTTAGTTTATAGTATTTTATGTATGTGAGAACACATGGAAAACATTTTAAACTAGTTTTCTTCTTAAAGAGAAACCTTTCAAAAATCGCAAAACTTAGCTAATCAAAATGTGCAATATTCCAATAACCAAAGAATGCTAGTTTGAAATTCTACTATAGAATCTCCTCTCTAGCATCTATTAAACACAGCTCTGCTGGGGTGCTGGGTAAAAAAAGCTGTACAAATACTTTCTGTTTTTTTAAGAGCTTTAAATTTAAGATACTGAAAAGTTAAATATTTACATATCATATGAGTGCTAAGAGAATCAGTGGAGATATCTATTTTTTAAATACCCCAACATTTCAATTAATAATATAAATACTATATAGTTAAAGAGGGAGACTTTTCTGCAATGGTTTGCAGGACAAAATCTTGTTGCACTTATATAAATGATGAAATTCTAGGCATAAGGTACACGTTTGTACAAAGTCTAGAATAAAAACCAGGATGATAGGGTTGCTAATCAGTAGACCTGATTTTATTTTATTTTGCTTTTTTTTAAAGCATACACGCACATTTTTATGATTGAGTTATATAGTGATGTAAAATTTAGGACAAAATAATTCCCTCCCCACTTTCCTTTCCTTCTAAATACATAGTCTATTCTCAAGAAAAAAAAAAAAAAAACACCTTTTGCAATTTATATAGTTATTTTTCTTGAATTTAACTCATAGTTCTATATACTAAACTAATTTTGCTACTTCTTAATTCATAGATTTTGGTCATAATTTATTGACTTCTTATTATGATAGATGACTGTGCTAGGTCTCATGTGACACTCAATTAGACATCCAATTAGTTCAATTAGACGAAGGTGGAAATTGCTAGATGGGTCTCTAATGAAGCTTACTAAAAAAAAGAGGTGAATCAGCTGGCAGGCACGGCCTACATTTCCTTCTAGACCTTTTCTTCTGGGAAGAAGGAAATAGTGACTCGAATTGCAGCACCTTTCTTGTGATCATGAAATTACAGCAAGAAAAGGAGAGGTGATCAGCAGAAAAATGGCCCATAACAGTCCCCAGGGACGTCACCGGAATGTGTGACTATAAGCAAAAAGGACTTTCAGGTGTGATTAAGGATAGGGAGATTATCCAGATGAGTGCAAATAAATCACGTTTCCCTAAAAGCAAAGAATCTTTTCCAGTTGTGGTCAGAAAGAGGCATGATAATTTAAAAAGGGTAAGACACACAGAAGGAAATGTCTTAAGCAAGGGGCTTGTGATGATTAAATTATGTGTCAACTTGACCACAGAGTGCCTGGATATCTGGTCAAATATTATTCTGGGTGTTTCTTTGAGGGTGTTTTTGGATGAGCTTAATATTCACATATGCATGTATGTTTTGTTTTATTTCAAGTTTTTATTTATATCGAGTTAGTTGGGGCACCCAGGTGGCTCAGTGGTTGAGCATCTGCCTTTGGCTCAGGTTGTGATCCTGGGGTCCTGGGATCGAGTCCCACATTAGGCTCCCTATGGGGAGTCTGCTTCTCCCTCTGCCTCTCTCTGTGTCTCTCATGAATAAATAAATAAAATCTTAAAAACAATAAATCGAGTTAGTTGACATATACTGCAATATTAGTTTCAGGAGTAGAATTTAGTGATTCATTGCTCACATATAACACCCAGTGGATGAGCTTATCATTTTTTTTTTTTTTTTTTTTTAGAGAGGCAGAGACACAGGCAGAAGGAGAGGCAGAGACACAGGCAGAGGGAGAAGCAGGCTCCATGCACCGGGAGCCTGACGTGGGATTCGATCCCGGGTCTCCAGGATCGCGCCCTGGGCCAAAGGCAGGCGCTAAACCGCTGCGCCACCCAGGGATCCCGAGCTTATCATTTAAATTGGAAGACTGAGTAAAGCAATTTGCTCTCTCTCGTCCAATCTATCGAAGCCCTGAATGGAATAAAAAGGCCAGCCCTCCCATACGTATTAGGAAATTATTCTTGCCTTACTGCTTTGAGCTGGGACATCAGCTTTTTCCTGACTTTGGATATGAATTCGAAACATAGGCTCTTTCTGGTTCTCCAGCTTGCCAGCCTTTGGACTAGTACTGTTAGCTATGAGTCCTGTTTGCTAGCCTCAGTTCTTGAGTTCTGCCAAGAGAGAATACAGAGCCAAACTCTTAAGCAAGTGTTTAAGAGTGTTCAAAGCAAAAATACACTCTAAAGGTAGGAAAGGGGACAGGCCCGGGGGTGGCACCTGCACTGGGGTTCGGATGTCTTTTCCTTTCATCTGTATCTGGGTTGAATGGTCACACTTGGGGAGGTCTCTGTTTGAGGGTTCTCTAATCACCTGAAAGTCTCCTTCTACAGGTCAGTACAGGGAATTTGTGACCATGTATGGTCTTTATTGGAACTGTTATAGCAACCAACCCCCCCAAGAAGGGTCAAAACCACAATGTGAATGTATTATAATGAAGCTACAGGTTACTTTAGGGCAGTGTTTATAGGGAAGAGTGCATGTGTGGGCCCCAGGGTTTTTTTCTCCAGCTATAGGAAACACCCCCTTTGCAGCTGACATGGGGTAGTTGGTGGTTTCTTGAGTTTGTCTTTTTCAGTGGTTGGAAAGTACTGCTCCCTGTTCATGTCTGGCTAACTGCCTAATCTATCAGAAGTACTAGAACTACACTGTTGGCTCCCCTGAATCTTCAGCTTACCACTGCAGATCTTGGGACTTGTCAGCCTCTATAATTGCATGAACCAATTCCTTATAATAAATCTCTCTCTTTTCTTCTACACACACACAATTTGTTTTGTTTCCTGGAGAATCGTAATAAACTACTTCATCAAAATTGCTTGCATCTTAGAAAATATAATCCTATAACAAGACTCAGCTGGAGAAGTGTATGGTCCATCACCGATCTTACAGGGAGTTTACAGGATGATGAAATCAGCAGTTGTTGGCTTATGGTGTACAAAATAAGAGTATTCACTGAAAGTGGAAAAGAATATTGAAGGGATGGAAGTTTCCCCCAGTTCTTGCTCAGCCTTTTAGTTTGCTAAAAGTAAAGGATGTATTATTCTGCAGCATCTTAGGGAAAACATTTGAATCAATTACAAAAAAGTGCACATAGCATTATTTCCCAGAAAGACCATCTCTGAAAAAAAAAGAGGAACCTAGACAGAGTTTCATTGAGGGTGTGTGTGTGTGGTTCTGGATCCCATTCACTTCTGTTCCCATACCAGACATCATTCAGGGAATGTTCTACTATAGCTTCTCCCCCTACCCACCCAAGTCATGTCCCTCATAAGATGGTAAGTGAGATGTGGGAAGAACTTGAGCTCCAAGTTAATGGGAACCATGCAGCACTGGTAACTCAGATGGCTGGAAAGTAAACCCGCTCAAAAATATCTTTGTAAGTCACATCTGTGTTGACACCATTTTTATGAAATATATCTCACAATTTTGGGAAGTCTGTTCATCTACTGTAGACTTTTCTCTGCTTTATCCACAAACTTTTCCCTCAAAATAGAAATAACTGTTGAACGTAGGCAGTGAGTTGGCTGTCTCTGTGTCTTTAAGAATATTGACTTAGAAATCTCAGGACACACTGAAGTGTTTACTATTGAACTGGTGGAACATAGTTCCCTTTTTGTTCCACCGATAATTAGCTTAACTTATATGGAGGAAACAGGCCAAAAGTTGAGGAATGTAGGTGGTCTGTAAAGCTGAAAAGGGCAAGGAAACCAATTCTCCCCTAATGCCTCAGTAAAAATGCAATCCCACTGGTACCTTAATTTTAGCTCCATAAGACTCATCTTGGATGTCTGACCTACAGAACTAGGAGATAATAAATTTGTATTGTTTAAGCCACTTAATTTGTAGTAATTTATTATGGCAAACAAGAAAGTTAATGTAGAAGCCATTTGTCTGAATACAAGAGAAGAAAAATAGAAGGAACCTGGCACCTTGATGATCTCCTGGAGCTGTGGATGACTACATTTGAACATTTTATATGTGTTTGAAAGAGAAAAAATGAAATATCTATTTTCTGTGTGTGTTGTTGTTTTCCAAGTCTATTTCTCATTATCAGGATCTAATTTTTCACTAATAAGGATTTTCTCTTATATTCTGTTATACATTTTTTCCCTTCCCTCATCCTCTAAATTAATGGTTCAATTTTTGCTGAAATGAATACTCAGTGTTTATATTGTTAAGACAATATAAATAATTAAGTCTTGAGCCAAGAAATCTATTGTATCTTTTCCTTTATTGGAGGATGTTTTATTTTCCAGAAGGGTGAATGTGTGTGTGTGTTTCTAAATGGTTAAGGCTATCACTTAGCTATTAATTCTGCTTTTTTCTTCTTGAGGATCTCCTGGAAGTTTCCATTCCCCATTACATGGAAGGTACATTTTTAAAAGATTCTACATGTTTGAACCATCTTAATTCTTCTCTAGCACTAGACTGATCTTTTGGATAGGTAGACTATTATAAATTATTTTTTTTTGTCAGGATTTTGAAGGCTGTGTTCCATGATCATATAACTTTTAATACTGCAATTGAAAAGTTCCATACTAGTAATATGAGCTATTTCTCTGGAAACTTTTATGTTCTCCCAATATCAGGTTTCTGAAACTTCCTTGTGTTACATTTTGTTGTGAATCTTTTCCCAATAATTGTGTTGGTTTCTTGGGGGCCTTTTTCATATGTAGACTCATTTCCTTTAGCATTGAAAATGTTCTTATATTATTTCTTCAGAATACTTTTTACTTTTGCTTTCCTAGTTCAGAGTTTTTATTTAGATTCTAGCTAGTTAACCTATGGTGTAATACTGGTTTCAGGAGTAGAATTTAGTGATTCATCACTTAAATATAACACCCAGTGCTCATCATAACAAGTGCCTTCCTTAACATCCATCACCCTTTTAACCCATTCCCTGCCCACTTCCCCTCCAGTAACCCTCAGATTTTTCTATAGTTAACTTTTATGGTTTGCATCCCACTCTCTTTTTTTTTTTCTCCCCCTATGTTCAGCTGTTTTGTTTCTTAAATTTCGCATGAGTAAAATCATATGGTATTTGTCTTTCTCTGACTGGCTAATTTTGCTTAGCATAATACACACTAGCTCCATCCATGTCATTGCAAATGACAAGATTTCATTCTTTTGGTGGCTAATATTTCATTATATATATATATATATATATATATATATATATGCCACTTCTTCTTTACCATTCATCAATTAATGGATTAATGGATTTGGGGATATTTCCATAATTTGTCTGTTATACACAGTTCTGCTATAAACATCGGGTGCAGGTTCATGCTTCAAATCAGTATTTTTGCATCCTCTGGGTAAATATCTTGTAGTGCAATTGCTGAATCATAGGACAGGTCTATTTGTAATTTTTTATTTTTAATTTCATTTTTATTTATTCATGAGAGACACACAGAGAGAGAGAGAGAGAGAAAGGCAGAGACACAGGCAAAGGGAGAAGCAGGCTCCATGCAGGGAGTGGGCCAAAGGCCACACTAAACTGCTGGGCCGCCCAGGCTGCCCATATTTGTAACTTTTTGAGCAACCTCCATACTGTTTTCCAGAGTGGCTGCACCAGTTTGCATTCCCACCAACAATGTAAGAGGGTTTCCTTTTCTCCACATCCTTGCCAACATCTGTTGTTTCCCGTGTTATTAATTTTAGCCATTGCCTTGGTTTGTAATAGTGGAAGTTTTGGTAACTTTTTTACAATCTTTGCTCATTCATTAATATTTGAGAACCAGCAACTTTGTAAGTTTTATGGACCTGGTCAATCTTGTCTACAGATTGGCTTTACTGGAAGGGTATTTCCAGTCAAAGACCCTTAAATGTCACTTTGTGTCAGCCTTTTCTCTGGTATGGTACAGGCTCCTCAGGCAAAGGACATTTAATCTCTTGCCTTGGGGATATAAACATGCTTCTTGATTTACAACTAATCCTTTATTTTCAGTCCATCACAGCACTTTCTCTCTTTTCTGTCTCTACTGTTCTCAAGTCCAGATATTTTCTGATTTTGTTTTTCTAGAGAATTATTTTCCAATCTCTTTCAAACATAGAGCAGTATTTGTCTGGTTGAGACAGAAGGGGGGATCTGTGCTCTACGTGCTCCCTCTTTAGATTTTCAACTCTTGCTTTACTGCAGATTTCTACTGCAAGTAGTGTTTCCAATTATGAAGCTTTCTGGGGATTTACAGAAAGCTCTTGCTTCTTGTTGATATCTTCATTCACCTTCCTGTTCTCTAGAAATTCAGTTTGCGTGTTTTAATCTTTCATTCTTTATATGTGATGTTTTGCATTATAGATATCTAGTAATTTCTTTAAAGATGAAGTTGGTGGCTCCCATTTAATTCTAATTGTTTTCTTCTTATTTTGATTTGCAGTTTTAGGTATCTAAGAATAAAATACAGTTTTGCCTTTATCTTAAAGTTGAACTTCCATTTTAATCATCTAACAAAACTTCTAAATGAGTGGTGTGATTTTGAAAAATAAATCTGTTGATTTTAGTAAGCAACTTACAAGTTACCTAAGTAGTTACCTAGGTAAAACGATAGTTTAATTAATTTTAATTGCTTAATATCAGAACCTGAACAGTTTTAATCACATAATCTGTTTAAAAATATCTAAAAAATTAAAGAGCAGGTAAATTTAGACATCATTTAGGCAAAACCACTCACTTAGAGATGATAACTCTCAAAATATAGTTTTATTAAGTTTGCAGTCTTTGTGGCTGTGGCAGTATGAGAAAGGCCACTGATCATAGAAACCTCAACACTGTGCTAGTCCCCATTGTACCGTTTGATATTTTGTTTGCATCTTATGATAACATAAAGAGCACAAATGAGTGAGTGAAAAAGCAGAGGTCAGATACATAAGAAAAACCAGAGCATGATGAAGGAAACATTGATACTTTCTAGAGTCAGATAAGTATAATAAGAGAAAGAAATACAGAAAGACCCTGAGATCCACCATTAACAATCTATTCACTAATGTACTTTCAAATTTCTATTTCCATGCTTTACCTTATACTACTATCTAAATTTAGAATGCTTCAATAGAAGCTTGGGGGTTTGTGTGTGTGTGTGTGTGTGTGTGTGTGTGGTTTTTTCTTTTTAATACTTGAACATAATTTAGAAACCAAATCACATTTTATACTATTCATATAGTATTTCCATTTTTAATTCATTCCTTAGGTGGATGGTAAACTGGTTTTAAATCTAACATGTAGCAAAATGCCTGTAAATGGTAGCTATTTCTTAAGTCTTTAAATTGAATTGAATGTCATGATTAACTAAACCCACAGCTAATCCCCAATAGTCTTGACTTATATAGTCATCATTTTCCATGCCATTTTTGAAAACATTTGCATTGTTTTAAATCTGTTATCATTTGAAGCTTAGGTAGAAAGGAAATGCCTTGTGTTGGCAGTACTATTTTCATTCTTGTTTCTCAGCACTTCTCACAGTGTCTTATGCATAGAAAATTCATTGCACCTCTGTTGATTGAATAAACTGCAAAGAGATGCACTTAGGTAGAGGCCAATAGAGTAAGAAAAATGCATACTGACAATGAAACTGAAAGACAGAAATATACCTATATTTTCTTGGTGAATCATCATAGAACATGGTAATCGTAAAGAAAGTATTTTATACTTTTATAATTTATAAATACTTGTGAGATGTCAATCTATGTTATGTAGCATATATTCCACACCTGCATGTGAGTATGTGAAAAAACATAGGGAGGTTTGATAAGCATATTCAGAAATCATCCTGCTACTAAACAGCAGCCTTATTATTAATAATGTTATTATAATCATTTTATTATTAATATTCTTATTATCATCATATTACTTGAGTAGTGATAATGAGGGTAGACAGGCTACCAAATATTTATAAGTGTGTTTTCATAAGTACAGTTACACAAGGGAATATCATCTCTAATTACCAGTACTGTGCACCTGATGAATGTAAATGGCCTGGTCATTTTTTCCTAGTCTTAAACAATACCTTTAATTTCAGATTCTGAGGATAGGAACTGTGTGAAATAAATTATTTCTTATTAGAGCAATTCCTTTTAGCTTTGTATAACACAAACGGTATAAGGCAACTGTATGTTGATATAGGGATAAGAAATAAATACTTGGTAACTTTAAGAATTAAACAATGGAATGAGGAGAATATTTAATTATTATAAGACATTACTTATTATTAATTTATTTAGGTGATGTTGAAAAAGAAGTGCAAAATAAAGGGAATTTAAGTTTCAGAATAGATGAGTCTGGAACAATTATATATAAAAAATTTAAAATATCCGGAGTTTAAATATTATGAGGAGGGACCTAGCTGATGAATTTCTATGATGAACATTATAGAGGAAACCTCTGTTATTTATAAAACACTGATGATATTCTGGTTATAGCAGCCTGAAGGAATAAAGACACTTTCTAAATCTAAGTTCCCCTCTGTATCCTCCCAAAAAACTTACTGATCAGCAGGAAAAGTAAATTCACCCATAATCTGTGACTTTAATGTAACTAAATTGCTGTTTTTTTTTTTTAAGATTTTATTTATTTATTCATGAAAAACACAGAGAGAGACGCAGAGACACAGGCAGAGGGAGAAGCAGGCTTCCTCCGGGGATCCTGATGCCGTACTCCATCCCAGGACCCTGGGATCATGACCTTAGCCAAAGGCAGATGCTCAACCACTGAGCCACTCAGATGTCCCTTTTTATTTAACTTTTTAAGAAAGATTTTATTTATTTATTTGAGAGAGAGAGAAAGAACATGAAAAGGATGGTGGAGGAGAGGGTGAGGGAGAAGCACACTCCCAGCTATGCAGGCAGCCTCAATCCCAGGACCCCAGGATCCGTATCTGAGCCAAAGGCAGATGTTTAAGGGATTGAGCCACCCACACATCTCTAAAGTATTTGTTTTTTTTTAATTTGAGTAGTTATAAATCCATTTCAAAAAGAATGTTTATATTTAAATATAGAGGAGATGTAAATAACTTGACGTGAACTGACAATCTGCTGTTAAAATTTACTATTCCACAAAAAGTTCAGATGATTCCCTGAGGTTAAATTTTCTATGTGTAATGATAGTTTAATTTAATTTTTTACTAACAGATATGCATTTATACATGAAATTCAGTTTTTTAATTTATTACTTTTAAGGTTAAAATGCATAGGTGCGCGCATGGTGTGTGTGTGTGTGTGAGAGAGAGAGAGAGAGAGAGAGAGAGAGAGAGAGAGATTGTAATCCGTGATTTTCCTGGCCTAATCAACTTAAAAGAATGTGTTCATATTAATTTTTCACTAACACATATCACTGTATTTTATGAAATTTTTGGACTCTTACTAAGCATCATCTAATACTTTCTATTAGTCTCATAAGTTTACAAACAGCCTGTTCTTCTACCACGTTCCTATTTCTCTCACCTTACTTGATGGATACTGCTCACTAAGCTACTTTAGACAGTATCTTCAAAAATGCCTTAAAATGGAATTAACTCAGTAATTTTATTTTATTTGATTTATTTTTTTATTTTTTTATTCATGATAGTCACGGAGAGAGAGAGAGAGGCAGAGACACAGGCAGAGGGAGAAGCAGGCTCCATGCACCGGGAGCCCGACGTGGGATTCGATCCTGGGTCTCCGGGATCGCGCCCTGGGCCAAAGGCAGGCGCCAAACCACTGCGCCACCCAGGGATCCCAACTCAGTAATTTTAAAAAATGATACTATTTGTATCAGTGTGCCAGTAATGAATTTAACCTCTCAGCTTCAAATCCACATTGGATTGACTTTCCCTGATGCTGGAGCTGGACCTTGTAACTATTCCTCCCTTGACAGCTGTCACAAGACTCTGCTTTGTCAGTAGAGTATATTGAGGTGACACTGGGAAACAATTCTCTTCTGGGGCCAGCTGGGTTCCTACAGGCATCACTCTAGAGTGTATCTGTGATTTCTGCAGTGCCCAGCCAACACAAGCAGCTTCTGTTGGACTAGGCTTCTGCAGCACCTGGCTAAACAGAGTCAGGTAGACTGGTACCTCCTCTGAATGGCCTGCCCCAGCACCCACTCAGGCAGCCTGGTAGTATTGAGCAGGAAGGCCGTCCTCTTTCTGTCCTGTGGTCCTTCTAGCTGGACTTAGAACCAAGTTGACAAAAGAAAGATTAGCAAGAGAAAATAAATGTAGTAAGTATAAGTATGGGGAATCTACATAGACATGGTATTCCAAGAATAATGAGGCTACATGTATCTTATTTGAGATAAGGGAAGGGAGAGGGGCCTGAGGATACAAAGGAGAGAGAGCTCATTAGCAAGAAGATGAAAGGAGATGTTTGGAAAAACAAAGTTGCTCTACTATGCACATAAGTTCCTTAGGTAAAGGGGAATCTCTGTTGATAGCTCTCTCCCTATTTCAGGTTCTCCTCTCCATTGTAAATTTAGGCAGTTTGGGGGAGGTAGAGAGCTTTTCCTGTATCTGCTGAGTTTTGGTTACTTTTAACTCAAGAAAAACTTTGTGCCAAATAGGCCATCTTGGGGCAGCCTGCCCTGGGTTCCTACAGTTGCCTCAGTGAATGT
Source organism: Canis lupus familiaris (assembly GCF_011100685.1). Taxonomy (NCBI): domain Eukaryota; kingdom Metazoa; phylum Chordata; class Mammalia; order Carnivora; family Canidae; genus Canis; species Canis lupus. The sequence continues at coordinate 22,018,562 of NC_049224.1, forward strand.
CTCCACTACCCAGAATTACAGCTACTTCCTTTCCAAGGAGATCTGGAACTCAGCCTTTCAAATGACCAAGCATGGTGAATGAACTCTTCTGTATGAGTTCCTTGCCTTGAATACTCTGTCTCAGCTCTAGGGGTAGTAGCTCTGTTCTACATCTTTTCTCTTACGTTCTTTGGAGTTCCTTTCCTCATTCCTAGCCAATCCTCTGTTTTCTAATTCCCTGTTATAGTAATTCCTTAAAATAAACTTATCCTGTTCAAATTATTGTACAGTTTCAGTCTTCTGGTTAGACTCTGATTATTAATATAATCAATAACAAGCAGTTGTGTATACTCTACATCTTTAGTGAGACTGAAGATTCTTCAGTGTATGTTATTGAAGAAGTGTCTGTGTATAAGATATGACTATGATACCTATGGAGTAGATAAAAGACCAGGAGCCCAAGACAAGCATTTATAATACGACTTCCTCATAATAACTTAGTTTACTGTTACTTAGTTTACTTAGTTTACTGTAACACTGAAACATAGCTAATAGGACACCAGAAAGCATTTAATTAATGGAAGTAACTCACCTCAGCAAAGAAATTAATGCAAACAGCCACACCAAGATAGTTTTAAACATATCAACATGGCAAGTTCCTTGTCAATTTTATTTTCATACGGAAATAAATTTAATGCATGAATATGTAGGAGACGTAGCCATTCCCAGGCAATTTTATATCCCTGTTGTGAGTAAGTGATGCAGGAGTCCACTGCAGACTTAGAAGGTTTAAAACAGAATAGATGTCAACTCAAAAACTACTTAACTTCACTTCAGGTATCTCCTCTCTAAAAATGCCTATTAAGTTAGGAGTCACTGGAATCCTAAATAGAAGAAAGTAAATGCTAATCAAGGGAGTGATTTCATCGTCTATGCATTCCTAGCAGCTAACACAGGTCCTCCTGCATTTTGGGCACTCAATTAAAATGTGTTGAATAGATGAGTGGATTTAGCTATGTGTAGCTAGGATTTACTTTTCTCTTTGTAAAGTACAATATTAAAATATTTCAGATCCAAGAGATAGAGATGACCCTCCCAAAAAATCAATAAAAACCATTCAACACCTCGACATTTAATAGTGAAACTTGCAAATTTCAAAGATAAAGAGAAAATTCTTAAAGCAGCTCGAGACAAGAGATTCTTAACTTATATGGGGAGAAATATCAGATTAACAGCAGACCTCTCCACAGAGACCTGGCAGGCTAGAAAAGTCTGGCATGATATATACAGGGTACTAAGTGAGAAAAACATGTAGCCAAGAATACTTTATTCAGCAAGGCTGTCATTCAGAATAGAAGGAGAGACAAAGATCTTTGAGGATAGACGGAAACTGAAACAATATGTGACCACCAAACTGCCCCTGCAAGAAATATTAAGGGGGACCCTGCAAAAGAAAGAGGGAGCCCAAAGAAACAGTCTGAAGAAACAGGGACGGTTTTAGTAATAGGTGATACTCTGATACTAAATTCATATCTTTCAATAGTTACTCTGAATGTGAATGGGCTAAATGATCCCATCAAAAGACACAAGGTATTGGACTGGATAAAAAAAAAAGCAAGACCCATCTATATGCTGTCTACAGGAGACTCATTTTAGACCTAAGAACACCTCCAGACTGAAAATGAAGGGGTGGAGAACCATTTATAGTGCAATAGGTCCTCAAAAAGAATGCTGAGGTAGCAATCCTCATATCAGGTAAATTAGAGTTTATATGAAAGTCTGTAATAAGAGATGAAGAGAGACATTATATCATACTTAAAGGGTCTATCCAACAAGAAGAGTTAACAATTTGAATATTTATGCTCCTAATGTGGGAGCAGCCAAGTATATCAATCAATTAATAACCAAAGTAAAGAGATACATAAATAATAATACATTAATAGTAGGAGACTTTAACACAGTGCTATCAGCAAAAGACAGATATTCTAAGCAGAACATCATCAACAAGGGTCTTGAATGATAGTCCGAACTAAATAGATTTCACAGATATATACAGAACTTCCATCCTAATGCAACTGAATACACATTCTTCTCAAGTGTCCATGGAACTTTCTCTAGAATAGATCACATACTAGGTCACAAATCAGGTCTCAACTGATACCAAAAGATTGAGATTGTCTCCTGCATATTTTCAGACCACAATACTTTGAAACTAGAACTCAATCACAAGAAGAAATTTGGAAGAAACCCAAACACATCGTACTAAAAGATGAATGCGTCAACCAAGAAACTAGAGAAGAATTAAAAAGATTCATGGAAACTGATGAAAATGAAAATACAACCATTCAAAATCTTTGGGATACAGCAAGAGTAGTCCTACATTGCAATCCAAGCCTCCCTCAAAAAAATTGGAAAAAACTCAAATACACAAGCTACCTCACACCTAAAGGAATTGGAGAAAGAGCAGCAAATAAAGACTACACCAAGCAGAAGAGAGATAATAAAGATTAGAGGAAAACTCAATGAAATAGAGACCAGAAGAACTGTAGAACAGATCAACAAAACCAGGAGCTGGTTCTTCAAAAGAATTTATAAGATAGATAAACCTTTAGCCAGCCTTATTAAAAAGAAAAGAGAAAAGACTCAAGTTAATAAAATCATGAATGCAAGAGGAGAGATCACAACTAATATCTAGGAAAGACAAATGATTTTAAAAATGTATTATGAGCAACTATATGCCAACAAATTAGGCAATCTAGAAGAAATGGATGCATTTCTGGAACACCACAAATTAACAAAACTGGAACAGGAAGAAATAGAAAACCTGAACTGGCCAATGACCAGTAAGGAAACAGTCATCAAAAACCTCCCAAGACAGAAAAGTCCAGGGCCAGATGGCTTCCCAGGGGAATTCTATCAAGCATTTAAAGGAGAATTAATATCTATTCTACTAAAGCTGTTTCAAAGGATAGAAAGGGAGGGAATACTTCCAAACTTGTTCTAGGAGGCCAGGATTGATCCCGAAACCAGACCCCACCAAAAAAGAGAATTATAGACCAAAATCCCTGATGAACACGGATGCAAAAATTCTCACCAAAATACTAACCAATAGGATCCAACAGTACATTAAGAAGATTATTCACCATGACCAAGTGGGATTTATCCCTAGGATGCAAGAGTGGTTCAACTTTGGTAAAACAATCAACGTGACAGATCATATCAATAAGAGAAAAAAACAAGAACCATATGACCCTCTCAATAGATGCAGAGAAAGCATTTGACAAAACACAGCATCCATTTGTAATTAAAACTCTCCACAGTGTAGGGATAGAGAGAACATTCCTCAATATCATAAAAGCCATTTATGAAAAGCCCACAGTGAATATCATTCGCAATGGGAAAAAGCTGAGATCCTTTCCCCTAAGATCTCACCACTGTTATTCAGCATAGTACTAGAAGTCCTAGCCTCAGCAATTAGGCAACAAAAAGAAATGAAAGGCATTCACATTGGCAAGAAGTCAAACTCTCCCTCATTGCAGATGACACATTGTATGTAGAAACCCAAAAGACTCCACCCCAAGATTGCTAGAACTCATACAGCAATTCAGCAGTGTGGCAGGATACAAAAACAATGCACAGAAATCAGTGACATTTCTGTATATTAACAATGAGACTGAAGAAAGAGAAATTAAGGAATCAATCCCATTGACCCAAATTGCATAAAAGCACCAAATTGCACCCAAAAGCATAAGATACGTAGGAACAAACCTAATCAAAGAGTTAAAGGATCTATACCCTAAAAACTACAGAACACTTCTGAAAGAAACTGAGGAAGACATGAAGAGATGGAAAACATTCTGTGCCCATGATTGGAATAATAAATATTGTGAAAATGTCTATGGTACCAGAGCAATTTACATGTTCAATGCAATCCCTATCAAAATACCATGGACTTTCTTCACAGAGTTAGAACAAATAATTTTAAGACTTGTATGGAATCAGAAAAGACCCTGAATAGCCAGGGGAATTTTAAAAAAGAAAACCATAGCTGGGGGCATCACAATGCCAGGTTTCAGGTTGTACTACAAAGCTGTGGTTATCAAGACAGTGTGGTACTGGCACAAAAACAGACACAGATCAATGGAACAGAATAGAGAACCCAGAAATGGACCTCTAACTCTATGGTTAACTAATATTGACAAAGCAGGAAAGAATTTCCACTGGAAAAAAAGTCTCTTCAATAAGTGGTGTTGGGAAAATTGGACAGCCACATACAGAAGAATGAAAGGACCATTCTCTTACACCATACACAAAGATAAACTCAAAATGGTTGAAAGATCTAAATGTGAGACAAGAATCCATCAAAGTACTAGAGGAGAATGCAGGCAACAACCTTTTTGAACTTGGCCATTGCAGCTTCTTGCAAGACATACCTATGAAGGCAAGGGAAATAAGCAAAACTGAACTATTGGGACTTCATCAAGATAAAAAGCATTTGCACAGTGAGGGGAACAATCAATAAAACTAAAAGGCAACCTACAGAATGGGAGAAGATAATTGCAAATGACCTATCAGATAAAGGGATAGTATCCCTGATCTATAAAGAACTTAGCAACCTCAACACCCAGGAAACAATCCAGTCATGAAATGGGCAGAAGACATGAACAGACACTTCTCTGAAGAAGACATACACATGGCCAACAAGCACATGAGAAAATGCTCCGCATCACTGGCCATCAGGGAAATACAAATCAAAACCACCTCACACCAGTGAGAATGGGGAAAATTAACAAGACAGGAAACAACAAATGTTGGAGAGGGTGTGGAGAAGGGGGAACACTCTTGCACTGTTGGTGGGAATGTGAACTTGTGCAGCCACTCTGGAAAACTGTGTGGAGGTTCCTCAAAGAGTTAAAAATAGAGCGACCCTATAATTCAGCAATTGCACTACTGGGTATTTACCCCAAAGATACTGATGTAGTGAAACAACGGGACACCTGCATCCCAGTGTTTATAGCAGCAATGTCCACAATAGCCAAATTGTGGAAGGAGCCTCGGTGTCCATCGACAGATGAATGGATAAAGAAGTGGTCTATATACACAATGGAATATTACTCAGCCATCAGAAATGACAAATACCCACCATTTGCTTCAATGTGGATTGAACTGGAGGGTATTATGCTGAGTGGAGTAAGTCAGTTGGAAAAGGACAATCATCATATGGTTTTATTCATATGTGGAATATAAGAAATAGTGAAAGTGTAAGGGAAAGGAGGGGAACTGAGTGGGAAAAATCAGAGAGGGAGACAAATCATGAGAGACTTCTAACTCTGGGAAGTGAACAGAGGAGTTCAGAAGAGGAGGTAGGTGGGAGGATGGAGTAACTGGGTGACGGGCACTGAGGAGGGCACTGGACAGGATGAACACTGGGTGTTATACTGTATGTTGGCAAATTGAATTTAAAATTAAAAATTATTTCATGATTGGATTGTTTTTTTCTTTGGTGTTGAGTTTAATAAGTTCTTTATAGATCTTGGAAACTAGCCCTTTATCTGATATGTCATTTGCAAATATCATCTCCCATTCTGTAGGTTGTCTTTTAGTTTTGTTGACTGTATCCTTTGCTGTGCAAAAGCTTCTTATCTTGATGAAGTCCCAATAGTTCATTTTTGCTTTTGTTTCTTTTGCCTTCGTGGATGTATCTTGCAAGAAGTTACCATGGCCGAGTTCAAAAAGGGTGTTGCCTGTGTTCTTCTCTAGGATTTTGATGGAATCTTGTCTCACATTTAGATCTTTCATCCATTTTGAGTTTATCTTTGTGTATGGTGAAAGAGAGTGGTCTAGTTTCATTCTTCTGCATGTGGATGTCCAATTTTCCCAGCACCATTTATTAAAGAGACTGTCTTTCTTCCAATGGATAGTCTTTCCTCCTTTATCGAATAGACATGAACAGAAATCTCACAGAGGAAGACATAGACATGGCCAACATGCATATGAGAAAATGCTCTGCATCACTTGCCATCAGGGAAATACAAATCAAAACCACAATGAGATACCACCTCACACCAGTGAGAATGGGGAAAATTAACAAGGCAGGAAACAACAAATGTTGGAGAGGATGTGGAGAAAAGGGAACCCTCATACACTGTTGGTGGGAATGTGAACTGGTGCAGCCACTCTGGAAAACTGGGTGGAGGTTCCTCAAAGAGTTAAAAATAGACCTGCCCTACGACCCAGCAATTGCACTGTTGGGGATTTACCCCAAAGATACAGATGCAATGAAACGCCGGGACACCTGCACCCCGATGTTTATAGCAGCAATGGCCACGATAGCCAAACTGTGGAAGGAGCCTCGGTGTCCAACGAAAGATGAGTGGATAAAGAAGATGTGGTTTATGTATACAATGGAATATTACTCAGCTATTAGAAATGACAAATACCCACCATTTGCTTCAACGTGGATGGAACTGGAGGGTATTATGCTGAGTGAAGTAAGTCAGTCGGAGAAGGACAAACATTATATGATCTCATTCATTTGGGGAATATAAATAATAGTGAAAGGGAATATAAGGGAAGGGAGAAGAAATGTGTGGGAAATATCAGAAAGGGAGACAGAACGTAAAGACGGCTAACTCTGGGAAACGAACTAGGGGTGGTAGAAGGGGAGGAGGGCGGGGGGTGGGAGTGAATGGGTGACGGGCACTGGGGATTATTCTGTATGTTAGTAAATTGAACACCAATAAAAAATAAATTAAAAAAAAATAAAAAAAATAAATTTAAAAATTAATTAAAAAATAAAAATAAATAAAATATTAAAAGATTTAATATTGTGGGAAGAGATTATAAGTTTATGTATCTATTATAATAACTAACTTTGAAAAAAAACTAACCTTTGTTCATAAAATATAGTCTTAGTAGTGCGTAGTCGTGTTAGGTAGTAGCTGTTTCACCCTTTTCTGGCAACATAAAGAGAGTGGAAAAGATAGAAGATTTTTTTTTTTTTTTTAGAAGCTTTGTTTTTAAAACATTGAGAAATGTTTATAGATTTTTATAACATTGGAAAATCACTGTTATTATTGCAAGTCACCTCTTAACTTGCTATCAGTAGGTCAAATTTTTACCATAGATTTCTTTAACATATTCTTTCTATATAAACAGTTGCATTCAAGTAGACTCGGGAAATCCTTGTTTTCTAAGAAGTCAGTATAGTGGGGATAAAAAGAGATACCACAAGCTAAAAATGCTACATTTTCCATCAATCCCTGTTCTACATCACTCCATTTCTGTTCTCTAGGACAAAGTAAGAAAACTCTTAAATCTCATTATATAATGAATCAGTTACTTTGCCCACTGACAAGTTGGACTAATTGTATACACCAAAATTGGAATTTTTGTACAAGTGCTTTAATCACCTTTTCATTTTTCTGAAATCTTTGGATGCAGATCAGATCAGCCTTGATGTAAGATGATTAAATGATGCAGAACAGATGCACTTGGAACTCTGTTGAATTGGCTTGGTTAGTAGTTCTTAATTTTTATGTGCATAAAAATTACTTGGGGTGCTTATTATAGATGAAGAATCTCAGATTTTAGTTCCAGAGATATGATTTTGGGGATGTGATGTGTATCCTGGGGATTAATGCTCTAAAGCACCATAGGTGATTCTAATATGGAAGATGCTACTTTGAGAGCTATTGCTCTAGTGTATGTCACATTCAGGAGGATGATGGCTGGTTATACATGATTACAACATTTTCATTGTGTGTGTATTCCAGCATATTCTATGATTTCCACTTTTCTTCTAAAAGGTCTTCCCTTTGTTATTAAGACCAAAAAATTTTGGATCCACATGATATGATATCATTGAAATAGCTGTATTATAAAAACAAATTCCAAATATCATAATATAATAAAAAGATTGAGACTTAGAGTTTGAAAAGACTTAAATAAATAAATCTATGAAAATATATATTTGCTTTATAAATATTTCTGTGCATTTTGAATTGCTCTATTTTGTGATGTTGATTTATTTTCCAATTGCATTTCTGACAGTTTTTAGAGGGTGATCATGAAAATAGAAAACAGAAAGAGAATTAGTTTTGGATGCTTTCAATAGATAGCATAAAATCCCTGACGATATTTCTAGTGGTTGTTTTATTTGTTCAATCTTTGAGTTGCTTGCCTAAGATATTCTGTAAATTTAGAGATTTGCCAACAATCCTACTGATTTCATTGATTTGTGTATGGTTCATGGTATCTCGTTTTTTTTTTTTTTTAAGATTGTATTTATTTATTTGAGAGAGACAGAGACAGAGAATGAGTAGGGAAAGAGGCAGAGGGAGAGGGAGAAGCAGTAAACCTATCAAGCAGGGAGCATGATGAAAGGCTCAATTCCAGGACCCTGAGATCATGACGTGAGCCAAAGGCAGATGCTCAACCAACTGAGACACCCAGGCACCCCTCAGTTTTAATACTTAAGTTAATTAATTTTTCAAAAAGTAGCAGTCTTACTAATAAAAAAGTAAATTATTTAAACATGTCTATATAAATACAACAACCTCATACTCACAATTAGAAGATTTTAGAATTAGCTAGAGGATTTGTTGAACAATTGAGATTAATACTATTTATCATTGACTATTATTGAACTAATAGTAGTGGTTATAATTTTAATAGTTAACATTGGCTGACCACTGATTATTTGCCACTTACACTTCATTACAATTTGTGAAATAAATGTTATTGCTATTCTATTTTATAGATGAGGAAGCTGATATTCAGAGTAAGATACCCAAGATTACATAGGTTGTAAGTGGTAGCATTGAAATTTGAGCTAGCTTATCTGATTTTGGAATTTGAAAATTTAAGTAATGCACTGATAATTTGCTTTAAGAAACAATACTAAGTTCTAAATGTTAAAGAGAATAGTTTCACAAATTTTCAATGGTGAAAAGGAGCATTATCCTTTCATTTGGAAAGGAAATGTAGTTCCCTTTAGAAATCTAAATTAATTTTCTTAGTAAATTCACACATGTATTCCAAATAACTTTTTTGTACATTGAGTGACTATTGCTAGGCTGGAAATTGACAAAAGATATCAATAGACACAGGCAAATAAGAGAGATTCCTTTTTTTTTTTTAAGATTTATTTTTTTTTAGAGAGATAGAGAGCAAGCTCAAGCAAGGAGAGGGGCAAAGGGAAAGGGAGAGAGAGTCTCAAGCACACTCCTCATTGAGCACAAAGCCCTACTTGAAGCTTGATCTATACACATCTATCACAACTGTAAGCTTCAGAATAAGTAAAGACCTTTCACAGCATATTCTTGCATGAATATTTTCCTATACTAAGAAGATTGCATCTCAGGACCTTCTTGAAATTCTTTTATTAGATAATTCTCAAAATTCTGTTTTCATTAGATATTTCTTAAAATTATCTAAACATCTGGCAAGATGAATGTGAAAATTACAATTTACTCAGACATTGGCTATTTAGAAATGGTTTGAATTTTATTAAACTTTGAACCAAATTAAGAAAATCAGTTTTGTTAGTTTATAAAGAAAATTTAAGAACACATAAAAAGGTGATGTTATGAAAGTTTTGTTTTCTGGAGTACATCAGTGTTACATCTAAATTTTAGGAAAAGAGCTCAGGCATAACAAAAAATTAAACTATTCATTTTTATATTGAGGGTAGCTGTATTTATGTATTTTTTGAATAAATAAATGAAGGAAGGTATACTGGCAAGAAGGAATGATAAAGGAAAGAGAAAGAGAGGGAGGGAAAGAGGGAGGAAAGGAAGTGGAAAGCAACATACAAATCAGAAGGTAGAGGCTGAAAAAAAAAGAAGGTAGAGGCTGGATAGTGAAAAAGCTTACAGAAGGGAGTTTATATATGAGTAAATGGCATGACTAAGAAACTGGTCTTGATGAAATAAAAATAACAGCACTTCAATGTAAGAAATGATGAAGAACTTGCTTCCATAAAGGTGATGTTGAATTATAATATATCTGAGAAGAAATACTTTAGGGTAATAATTACATCCTGGGTATTGCAGTGGAAGTGTAGAGGTAAATGTAACTGGAGTTCTTTCTTTTTTCTTTTCTTTTCTTTTCTTTTCTTTTCTTTTCTTTCTTTTCTTTCTTTCTTTCTTTCTTTTTCTTTTTTTCTTTCTTTTTTTTAATAAAAAGAAATAATATAAAACCATAGGCTAATGTTTTAGTGAGTTATCAGTTACATTAAGAATTTACCAAAAATGACAAAGAAGCTTCAGGTAAATAAAAAAACAGAGCCAACTGTCAAAGTTATCAGTCCCCTAAAGAGGAGAAAAGCCCTCATCCTTCTTGTATTAAAAATAGTATACCTTAGGGAAAAGGGTGAAATTATTTAAATACTTGTGTCAAATTCATTTTTTAAAAAGTGAGTATTTTTTTGAGCTGCATTTATATACCAGTACCTGGTATACAAGATAAAATACACTTTAATTTTTTTTAGATTTTATGTATTTATTCATGAGAGACACACAGAGGCAGAGGCATAGGCAGAGGAGAAGCAGGCTCCTCACAAGGACCCAGATGTAGGACTTGATCCCAGGACCCCAGGATCATGACCTGAAGCAAAGGCTCAATCACTGAGCCACCCACATGCCCCAAAATACACTTTTAATAGTTGCTCAATTATATTAAATCAGATTTTTATATAGCCTTAAGCTCCTTCTTCATTTATTCCTCCATTGAAATGTTTTCTTTAGCATAATAGTAAAACATCGTCCTTCAGTAACCTTGGGCTTTTGTATATCACCAACAGAATGAGAGAGCCAATTACACAGTATAAAAAAGCTTGAGTTGCTTCATAACACACTTCCTATATTCCTGTTTTGTTAATAGCATTAATGTAGAGCAGGAAGACAATTTAAAATGAAATTTATGGAATCTGTGAATGATGTCTTTATCAGGTGAATATATTAAGTTGTTATCTTTCAACAAATAAACTGACAAATTACATTATCCATTATAATAAATTCAATTTCTCTTTTTTATGGAGTTAGTAAAATTGACATTACAATTTGACAATAAATACTTCAAAACTAGAAATAAAAGTCAGTTTTTGCTTATTTTACATTAGAAAGTAAATATTCTCAAAAAACTCTCTTTTTGAAGTTTGATAAACAAAATATATGGGATTACTATCTCAAATTATTTTAAGGGGTGCCTGGGTGGCTTAGCCGATTAAACATCTGACTTTGATCCCGACCTGGGATAGTGCCCCGCATTGCACTCCCTGCTAGGTGGGGAGCTTGCTTCCCCCTTTCATCCCCTGCTTACTCACTCTCTCTCTCTCTCTGTCAAATAAATAAATAAAATATTTTTTAAAAACCTATTTTAAGGGGCAGCCTGGGTGGCTCAGCGATTTAGCGCAGCCTTAGGCCCAGGGCCTGATCCTGGAGACCTGGGATCAAGTCCCACATTAGGCTCCCTGAATGGAACCTGCTTCTCCCTCTGCCTGTGTCTTTGCCTCTCTCTCTCTGTCTCTCATGAATAAATAAATAAAATCTTTAAAAAAAAAACCATTTTAAGTAAATTGATAATTGAAGCAACTTTCCTAATTGGTAATATTATTTAATGTAAGGTAATATTATTTAAATGTATGCTAAAATGAATATGTAAATGCAAGTGTCCATCCTTAAATGATGGAAATTGTGGTATGATAAGACAATCTATTTGTATGCTTTATATACTGAAAGAATTTTGACTTTTCCAACTATTTCAAAACAGAAGAAAACACAAATAGGACTGTTGCTGAGAAAAATTCCAAGATAATTTTTGTGCTCATCCTTTTCTTTCTTTTTTTTATTTTTATTTATGATAGTCACACAGAGAGAGAGAGAGAGAGAGAGAGAGAGAGAGAGGCAGAGACACAGGCAGAGGGAGAAGCAGGCTCCATGCACCGGGAGCCCAACGTGGGATCCAATCCCGGGTCTCCAGGATCGCGCCCTGGGCCAAAGGCAGGCGCTAAACCACTGCACCACCCAGGGATCCCTGCTCATCTTTTTCTATATAGACACAGAACAGTGCATAAAAATAATGGTTTCTGTTTCTTAATATGAACTAAACAGGAAAGATTCACTATTAATAGAGAATTCTAGGATGAATTTCCAGAAGATCAGTCTATTCATTTATTCATTCTTTCATGCAGTATTTATTGAGCACCTACTATATGCAACTTTCAGACTCTGTGGAATGAGACACACAGGAGAGAAGCAATTTTTCCCCCCCACTGGATTTCTGATGAGAACGAGAATGTTTTCAATTGAGATTAAGTTAAATATAAAGATAGAAGCAAAGATAAAAAGCTTTAAGAAAATAGAACTTCAATATAGAAAAAAAAATTTATTTAGCCTGATATGAAAATACTTAAAAGTAAAATAAAATACAAAAGTTTTTGAAAAGAAAACAAATATATATATATGTATACACCTATAATATAACAGCCTTTAGATATTATTTTTACATAAATTACTGAATTTCTATAATCCAACAGTAAACTAAACTAAAATGATCTATTTTGGAAAATTAATTGTGTTAGAGAAACATTTAAAAAATCTGCCCTTTGCAAGACTACTAAATGCAAATCTCTTGTTTTGTACTATATTCACTATGAATATGAATGTTAAATGGATAAAACTGAAATGTAACATCAAAATAAAATTATAATAAAAGTATATTTATCCAACTAAGCCCTAGATAATTTTCTAATGATATCTTTGAGGAGGATATTTTAATCAGCCATGAAACTAAATGGTGTTCCAATTTGCAACAGAATTTGAATATCTGAATATTTTCTATTAAGATATAATTTTAAATATTATCATTACTTTTCAATGATGTATTAAATATCTGGCAAGTTTCCAATAGCAGTATTTTTGGATTTGAATGGAATAATTTAATGGTTGTTTCCTTCTAGTCATATTAACAAGTAGGAAAATTGCTGATAATATTTTTTACTATGGTGATTGATATTGATAATGAAGATAACTGAATGAATTAGCAGGTGATTGTCTGAATTTCCAGCAGGAATTTCTATAGGTTTTGACATCCCCAAATCTATATTGAAAGTTGAAACAAGATACCATTGCTTTTTGGTGAAGTAATTAATGAAGGAGCTAAATTGTTTTCAGAAGAGTGTTAACAGTAGATTTTGATAACACAGTGCAATGTCCCTATAAACTTAATGTTGATTACCTAATATATCAACTTGACTTTGCCTGCCACAAAGATGACTAGAACATTACACCCATATTTGGTAGGGATAATATGTGTTAGGAAATGCCGTCCTAGAACCACAAAAATCATAAACGAGACAATAGCAGCAATAAAGGAAACTACAAGGCTACATAAATAAGTCCACTATTCCAATGTATTTATTTTCTTCTTTTATTTTAGTGACCACAACTGCAGAGGCTTGAAATACTCATGTTACTCAGCTAATTTTTGTTATCATCATTGATCCTTGCAAGATCATTTTTCTGGTTTTTTTTATTCCTATTTGTGCCCACACTCCAGTACAATTTTCTCTTTACTTACTCCCACTCCTTATTAGTAATCTGTTCAATGTGTGTCTTTTTGTTTGCACATATCCTTTCCAAATGTGAATTGTTGTTTGAGTGTAGGTTTTTAAATTTTATGTAAATAGCATTGGTTACATATTTTATTCCTTTGTCTTTTCTTTTAATGGTAAAGGTGATGTTTTTAAGCTTCTTTCATTTTTTCTGTGTCTATTAATCTGTGGGTTCTGGTTTGCTACATAGTACTTTATAGATCCATCCCATTTTACCTAATTATCATTCCCTGAATGACATGAAAATTATATGTGTATTTCTCTTAAAGTTTCTGGTTCATAAGATCTATGCATTTTTAATTTGCATAAGTAATATCAGACAATTTTCCAGAATGGCTACCAGGAGTTATGGGCATAAAGGAATCATCATAAGTCACTAATGGAATGAGATTGCCAGTAGAGTACAGATTTTCAATTCTGTAAATTCACTGCTCATAACTGTGCTATTTTCTTGTTTATTTTCAGGAACTCCTTGTATATTCTAGATATTAGTCCCTTGGTTGATAATTGATACCACAAATACCTTCTTTCATTCTGACACCTGGGTAGTAATTTTTCCATGATATTCTTATTTGAAAAAGAAACTTTAGTTTTTATATGATCAAAGTGTATCAATTTTTAGATTTATAGTTTAGCTTTTAAAGGATTTTTAAAGGAACTCTTTCCCAGTCTTAAAAAGTTATTGTTCTCTATTTCCTTCAATTTAAATTAAAACTTTATCTTACACATTTAAATCTTAATTTATGCACTTCTACTTTTGTAGTGTTAAGCAGGACTAAAATTTTATTTTACTACATGGTGTGAACAACTTCTCCAAAGTCAATCTTCCAGATAATCTGTCTTCCTCCCATTGATGTAACAGTCCAACTTTATTATATGTTAAGATGCCATTTGTGTATGGATATTTCATTTAAGCATCTATTCTTGTACAGAATAGTACTGTTTTTATTTCTGTGATCTTGTAATGTATCTTAATATTTGGTGGAGCAAAGTTATACTTTTTATTACTCTTTATTAAGGTTGACATAGTTATTTTGAGACTTTATTGCTCCATATCAATTTTAAAAGAAGATTACTCACTTTATCAGAATACCAGTTGGATATTTTAATATAGATTTCAGCAACTTTGCAATATAATTCTGATTTGTAATGAAAATACCTAATATGTAAGATAGAGTTCCTGCTCTCATAAATCAAGAATAAAACTCTAGAATTATTATAATTGATATACATTGCAAATCACTAAAGAAAAGTGTAATGAGAGAATACAGGATGTTCGACTTAATGATACAGTAAGGCATATAAATAAATATCACCCTGTAAGATCATTTTTTATTTTCATATTGGAAGAGTAGAAGATTGTATTGAAATGGTTGAAAGTACTATGAAATGGATGGACACTCTCAGATGTGTTACTGTAATAATAAATTGACTCAAAATTTCAAAAGAACCTTTGTTAGCACTTAAACTATTTAAAATGTTTATAATATTTAATCTAGAATTTGTTCTACTGGGAATTTAAAAAGATATAATCAATTAAACGAACAAAATGCATCCACAAGAATGCTCATAACAGAGAAGATTGGGAGTAATCTGAAGACCATCACCAATAAAGAAGTCAATAAATGTAGTATCATACAGATTACATAATGAATTTTTTTTTTCTAGAGAGAGAGTGCTTGTGCAAGGTGGGGGAGGAGCAGATGGAGAGGGAGAAAGAGAATCTTAAGCAGCCTCCATGCCCAGCACAGAGCCCGTGCAGGGGTTAGGGTTGGGGGACAGGATCTAACAACTATAGAGTGGAAACAGTTTGACTCCTGATATGCAGTAATGAAATATTTGGCTAAACTGCTGCTTGGGATGAAGACCATGTGATGACTGAGGTTATAAAGAGGGGGAAATGGAAGGAAAAAAATAAGAATGTTGAGCACTTCTTGCTGTTTTCTGAGTTTTGTAAAAAAAGAATAGAGGTAGAAATAGAAGGAAATAATTCTGTCCTAAGAGTTTGCTCTCTACTTGTGACCTGCAATCAAAATTGACTGAGAGTTCTACAAGTTGTAGTTTCCAGGGTTGAAAATACTAAATTGTAATGGTTATTATGATGGTTTTGAAGCTACAACTTTAACAGGAAGTAATCCAGTGATTGCTTTCGCCAAGTACTTTCCTTTGAGTGTTATCCACTAAACAAGAGTAGGAGCCTACAACCAAAGACCTATTATTCCAAATTGCTTTAAGGCAGCCCCAGGCAAAGCCAAATTGCTTTAAGACCTTTAAACTAAAGGCCAGGGTGTGAACAGTACACAGAGGCCAGTTGAAAAAGAATGGAGACTTTGAAGACTTCAGACTTAAAGATTTTATCTAGACAAGATCCTTGACTATGATTATATATAACTTACCAGAAACATACAATTATTTCCTGTTGAAGACTGTAAATCCTCACTCTGATGAACTTGGGTTTTCTCCAATGAAAGAGATGTGGGCAGACATATGTCATTGTAGGGCAGAGTCAGTATATGGTTCATAATCTCTTTTATCCCTCTATTTCAAGAATTACAATGTTCTAAAGAGATCTTGAGTCCTGGAATGAAGTCAGTGTGGGCTATGACTCTTTATCAATAGACTTGTGGTTAAAAATATATAAACCTTTGTTATTGTCAAATCTGGCATTTTGGGATTCTTTAATAGCACAACATATCCTAACCTGATTCTAGATAAAGTCTTATTTTCTTGGGGAGCCAAGAGAATGTTCAAAAGAGAGTAATTGACCTGCTATCTCATTTATTATATATGGGCCTCCATTATGGAAATAAATTTGTACTATACAAAAAGATAGTTAGCATAAAGGAAGACATAAAAGGCTGGGAAGGGGAAAATTTGACCAAAGGCACAAGGGGGAATTATTACCATAACTTTTGAAAAGTGAGATGGATACTGAGGAAATGAACTGGAATCCACTAAGAAGTTGGTAATATTCTATGTGCCAACTTGGCTAGGCTATAGTGCTAAACACCAGTCTAGACATTGTTATATTGTTAATTTTTAGATGTGATTAATATTTAAATAAGTAGTCTTTGAATAAAGTAGATTACTCTTTCATAATTTGAGTGGGCCTCATCCATTCAGTTGACAACCTTAAGAGAAAAGGTGTCCCTTTAAGAGGATGGAATTCTGCTTTTAGACTGCCTTTGGACTAAAAACTGCAGCATTAACTCTTGTGGAATTTCCAGCCTGCCATCTTGCCAGCTCTGTTTCTCTGGAGACTCCTGACAAATGCAAGCACCTTAAAAGAGCTCTTGGTCCACAATCTCTATAAGTCTTAACTTGTCAAGACATACTTGTTTTATATATCTAGTCTAATGTAACTCAAATAGAATTAGAGAAGTGTAATTTAGAATGGGACATAGAAATAGGAGGATGAATATCTATCCTTACTGTACTATGATATTTGTAATAATAATTCTTTCCACAAATTAGATGAAGTCAAAATAACGGTCTTGGGTTACCATAAGTGTCACTGAAAATGAGAAATGAGAATATGGGTAAATGGGAAAAAATCAATTCTAATAGATAAAAATGGAGCATGATACTTTAATTTTAAAAAGTATTGTAAAAAAAGTAAGACCAATGTAGAGTCCTTAAACTAAAGTCAGGCAACAACGAGGCTCATATTTCCCAGGAATAGTCTCTCTTAGTACCATGGGAAGGAGTGTGGCCTCCATGAAAACACAGAGATAAATTTCAAACAATAGCATTTAGAATTTGTGGTCAATTATGCTACCTATAATATGAGGTCTGTGAGTAAAAATCAAGGTAGATATAAACCATAATATATTCTGCATAGTGGATTAAAATCAGATGAACAGCTTTATTTTATTCTTCACTATTGGAAACATTTTTAGTTTTTTTCTGTATTTCTATTTAATAGTCTATGTACTATTTTAAAAATGGCCTTTCCCTCAAAACTACACTTTACCCTCTTCCATTTTTTTCTTTCAAATTTTCTTTTCTTTCCTTCTCTTATTTTCCTTTTTCATAAGAACAAATTTTCCTAAGAATAGATTGGCAGTTGGCAGACAGGGTTTGTTTCTTTTCTTCTTCTTCCCTTTTTTTTTTTTTTTTTTAAGATTTTATTTATTTATTCATGAGCAACATAGAGAGGCAGAGACAGAGGCAGAGGGAGAAGCAGGTTCCCTCTAGGGAGCCTGATGTGGGACTCAGTCCCAGGACCCTGGGATCACAACCTGAGCCAAAGGCAGACACTCAACCATTGAACCACCCAGGTCCCCAGCAGACAGGATTTTGATGGTAGACACTTACTCCTTGTCAGAAGGCCCTTGAACTCTTGGCAGAAGCAAGTTTTTGCTAGTCCCTGTGGAACCAGACCCTAATAATGACACATTCAACTGAATTCACATCTGCACAAGTGTTTCCTGACCATTTCACCACACCTAGGTATTCTCTTCTACCTTATCTCCACAATTCAGTAAATCTTGGGCAGTAAAGGCTAATCCTTTTAAAAACCATTAGAACCAAAAACCATTAGGTTTTTCTTTTTTACTAGAAGGCTATAAATAATCTTAAGCTTTTTTATATGTGTAATATAAAATAATTTGAAAGCATATCAATCACAAAATCTATATAAAAAAAGATTATTGATATGTTCTTTGTCTTTCTCCTATCTGTAGACTTTTCCATTAAATTGGATTTTATAGGCTGTAAATGCCATGACATATAAGCTATAATATTTAACTCTGATTGCAATTCAGTCAAAGAGGCTTACTTTGAATAACTTGGTCAATAAAACAAAATTCTGTAGTTTAGTAGACAAACCCTTTATTGTTAATAGAAATCCTCATATGTATTATATGCAAGCTGGTCTAATAAAAAGCATAACTTAAATTTTATTGAGCCAACTTTTTAAAATTAACTAATGCTATGGGCTGAATATTTGAGTTCCCCCAAAATTCATATGCTGAAACCCCAAATTCTAACATGATATTTGAAGGTGGGGCCTTTGGGAGGTAATCAGGGTTAGATGAGGTTATGTGAGTAGGGCCCTCATGATGGAGTCAATGCCCTTATAAAAAGAGGTGAAGACACAGCATGTCTCTGTGTGCATGCACCAAGGAAAAACCATGTGAGGACATAATCAGGAAAGGGTTCTCACCAATAACTTGACTATAGTGGCACTTGATCTTGGACTTCAAGCCTCTAGAAGAACCACATGAAATAAATGTTGTTTAAGCCATTCAGTCTATGGTAATTTGTTATAGTAGCCCAAGCGGAGATGACTGGTTAAATTGAAATCTAGTACCCTTAATAACAATGTTAAAAATAAACAATCAACATAGAATTTAATTTGATCTTTAATCTTTCCTTCCTGCCTGGCCATCCTTCCTCCATAAAGTGTTCTTTGAGGCATATAATAACTATTTTCTATATTCTAGATCTAACTGTATGTTCATGGGGGGCTTTTGGTCTCAGTCAGGACACCCTTTTCAATCAAAAGTCAAGATTCCATCACATTCCAAAAAGAGCTCATGGAAGAGCTTTTGAGTCTATTTGGAGAAGGAAAATTATTTTGCTTGCCATATCACATAACCTTGCAGTCCATCTACACATCTTCATTGTTTCCTAAATTCCACTTTTATTCCAGATGCCTCACCTGCCTTGTATTCTGTTACCCAACCTCTTTAATCTTCTCATATTACTGTTCTCAGTAATAATGGGGATAATGCAAGTGAAACATTTTGCATGGTACTTGATATACCAGAAAAGCTTAATATACTTTAGCCATTATTATAGAAGGAAAGGGTAACAGACAGTTTGTGTGCCAATTGATTTACATGGATTGTCTTATTTAGTCTTAACAATAGACTTATAAGGAAGGAAGTCACAATTATCTTCCCCATTTTCACAAGAGCAGGAAAATGAGACTCAGAAATTAATTCAGAGAAGGAAATCTAAATGGAAGACATTTGGCCCCGCCATGAACCCACGGATTTCTGGCTTCTACTACACCAAGTTTCCTCTATATTTACCTAAACTAGAATTTTAGATCATTCCACAAAATCTTGTTTAACATATAATAGACAAAGAAAAACTGTAACTGTCTTTACTTCATTTTATTTTTTCAAAGTATTAGCTTTTGAAGGGTCAGCAACTGTATATTAAGCTCTATGGGCCTTAGCCAATGGCTCATGTGAGAGAAGCAGATGGAACAGTAGCTAGCTCATTCTTTAATTGGCATATGGGAAGGACTAGTGCTGTCACTGAATCAATCACTTCTAAGAGTTCAGGACTGGGTAACAAAATCAATTTGCCTCTACATATCTGGCACTGGAGCAGGATTTGACAACGTAATTAAAATAATTTGAAAACAGTCTTTGTTCAGAGTAACTTTAACATTCATTTCTCTTTGCTTTTTTGTGTGTTTTGCTTGTTTGCGTTTAGTAACAATAACTGAATGATTAATATTTGTAAAAGTAAAAGAAGATATATCTTTTTCTACTAAAATTTCTAGGCATTATGCATACTCATTATTATGAATAGTCATAAGTGTCTTGGATTTATGACAAGGACTTAGAAACAGTTTATTTTATACATAAGAAGAAAAGGGAGGAAAAAATGTATTCCTAGCCACTGAATTTCCATTTACTTCATAAATTTGGGTTGCTAGAGTTGAGTAAACATTTACCTGGCATATATGGGAAGGAAATGGCATGTAGGTTTATTAAATTTGCAGTTTTCTCTATGTTCATTAAATTTGCAGTTTTCTCTATGTTCAGATGTAGTTGCCCTAAACCATTTTCTCCTGCAGCAGAGTACACATGTACTTTCCTCCTATCCATGGCAGGGCAAATGCAGTGAAGATTTTTGGTGTTTTTGGATGGACTTTGATTAATAATATTATTATATAGGCATACATAGAAGATATTACGGGTTTGGTTCCAGACCACTGCAATAAATTGAATACTGCAATAACACAAGTCAATGAACTTTTGTTTCCCAGTACATATATGAGTGATGTTTACTATTACACTGTAGTCTATTAAGTGTGCAATAGCATTGTGTCTAAAAAAAGTACATATTTTAATTAAAAATGCTTTTTGCCAAAAGAAAGCTAACCATCATCTGAGGTTTCAGTACATCATAATTACTGATCACAGATCACCATAACAAATATAATAATAATGAAAAAGTTTGAAATACTGTGAGAATTACCAAAATGTGACACAGAGACATAATGTGAGCAAATGGTGTTGAAAAATGGTGCTGAAAGATTTGCTCAAGAGAGGTTTTTTACAAACCTTTAATTTGTAAAAATGCAATATCTGCAAAGCACAGTATAGCTAGGTATGCCTGGATATCTTTAGTTACAGTATATTCCAAATAAATTTTCTATGTCAGTCTACAGATATCTTAAATGGAGCCCTTTATCAAGTAGATACTAGACCAAAATACACATCGATATTTTGATGCTTGTAAGGACATAATATGAATTTATATGAAATTAAATATCATTTAAAAATCAGAAATTTATATAAAATAATTATAAACATATTTACATAAGGAAATACATATATATTTTTTCTCATAGCAAAAATATTCTTTATCTACAAAAAATGGAAATTTCTCTTTTTAAAAAATTTATATAATAAATAGCAATAATGTTTTCATCACCAACCTATTTCAAAATTATGGAAAATGAACCAAAATACTAAAATTAAAATGTACTGTTCTATGTCATGAAAAACAAAATTATTAGCTTATAAACAAATTAGATTTTAAACTCTAAATAACTACTTTCCATTTGTCCGTTAAGTATCTATCATATCCTAAAGTCCTTCAGGGATACTTTGTTAATGTAATTTAAAGTGGGAATTATAGTTCTGAATCTTCTGGAAGTCTCTTCCAATATTTAAAATATATTCATTTCATTAAATTTATCAATAAGAACAAAATATTTTACTACTATAATTAGATATGTTGCTATTATCAGTTGAAATTTTGCTCCCCAAACTCCACCAAAAAAAAAAAAAAAGTATGTTGAAATCTTAATCCCATGTTTCCTATAAGGCCACCCAATTTGGAAACAGAGTTGTTGCAGGTGTTATTAATTAGGATGAGGTCATCCCGGAGTATGGTGGGCCCCAACTCCAGTAGGACGGGTGTCCTTCAAAGAATGCTATCTGAAGATAGAGACAGAGGTAGATAGATCACTGTGCTACAAGGAAGGCAGAGACTGGAGTTAAGTAGCTGTAAACCAAAGAACAACAAAGATTTCAGGCAAACCAACAGAAGCTAAGAAAAGGCAAGGAACAATTTCTCTGAAGGTTTCAGAGAGCTTAGATCTGCTAGCATCTTGGTTTGGGATTTCTAGACTCCAGAAACAATAGATTTCTGTTATGTGATGTTACCTGTTTTTTTGTTTTGTCTTGTTTTGTTTGTACTTTGTTATGACTAGATTCAAATGACCAATTCTTGAATCTACATAAAAAATAATTATTTTCCCTTAATAAAAGGATATTTTGTAACTTGTGGGGACTTGTAACTGTCACATTGTCCGTAATTTCCTTGAATAAAAAGGGCATAATGGAAGAGAGTGGTCATGTGAGAATCAGGAAGTCAAGTCTATGCAATTAACTCTTTTTGTTACTTATGAAAAGACATATTATTCTTTCCAGGATGCAGTTTCCCTATCCTCCAAATAAGGACAGTATTTCTCTGTGTACCTTAAATAAGTTGATATGAATATTAAATAAGGCCATAATTGCTCGATTTTTTGAAAGTTACCAGCATGTGCTAGCATAAGGAGATATCTTTATACATGCTCCTATTCTGTATAAGCATTTCAGCTTTCAGATATAGTGTTCTTTAAGTGTTTTTCCTTCAGTAGCTGAATTCATTAAATATTACTCAAAACAGATTCAGTGCCATTTATGATCATTTGTATGCTTTAATTGTGAGTCCTGATAGTTATATTTCTTTAACTTTCTATTACTAAGATATTCCTTTCTCAAAAATGTAAAAAAAAAAAAGGGGGGGGGATCCCTGGATGGCTCAGCGGTTTAGCACCTGCCTTCGGCCCAGGGCATGATCCTGGAGACCCGGGTTTGAGTCCCACATTGGGCTCCCTGCATGGAGCCTGCTTCTCCCTCTGCCTGTGTCTCTGCCTCTCTCTCTGTCTCTCATGAATAAATAAATAAAAACTTTAAAAAAATGTAAAAAAAAAAAGTTTTAAATCTTGCCATATCCAGCACAGAACTTTCTCATTAACTCTGAACTCCTAAATGTGCATATGTCATAGATTTTTCAACAAAACATGTCAAAATTGGAACTTACAAGTTTTCTCTCAAACATGCTGTGATCTTCTCATTTCAGAGGATGCCTCAACTGTCTATCATATTCTTAGAAACCTAGCTTTGACTACAAGGCTTGCCCTGTGTATCTCCTTAATACTGCTCCAATCCATCTGCCTATTTTATTCCTACCATCATAATTTTAATTTTGAGCTCCTCATATCTTGGCAATTTTCCCCTATAGCATCCAATACCATTTCTCATCCATCTTCCACATTACCATCAGAGCTCCGTTAAACTGTTGATTTGGTGATACTGACACTTTTCATTTTCTTGATGTTATTTCTGGTTTCAGGCACAGTCACGGGCAATTACACACATACCTGCCCACCCCTGGGTGCTAATTGTGCCTCTACACATGTTCTCTGAAGTCACTTATTTCCTGCTCTGAAAATTTCCTGATAATCTTTTTGAGGATGCCTGCTAGGTACTTCCGTGTGCACAACCAAAAATTAAGAAAATATTAATGCAAGTTGGGGCATCCTTAGCTAATGAGAGACCCAATAGATAAATGGCTGCTGACGAAGATGAACCCATTTGCCTTTAAACATACAAACGTGCACACAAACACCCATACGCACAACATGCAATAATCCTTTAGTCCAGCCAATAAGAAAAGGCCATTCAGTTTTCAAATGGTGATTTATCTTGCATAAGGTTCCAGATGCTGGAGCAATGTTTCTCGTGGTGACCCTCTGATGAGATGAGATATACTTCATTGTTATTCTATCTACAAACATCATTCAGTGCATGCTCTGTCTTTGGGGACAACCCAAACTCTCCACTTTTACTTTTCTCCCAAAGCCTGAGTTAGGGTTGTGAATATGGGTGATTCTTTAAAACTTACATACTTTCATATTTTATATATAATTATTTCATATATTTTTAATATTTATAATGTCTACCAATACTTATTCTCTTTTTTTTTTTCCCATTCTCACTGGATTTTTTTTTCTTATCTCAAAAATCTCTTCTCCTCAGTTGGTCTCAGTAAATTTTATTTAGAAACAAAAGCCTGGAAGACCTACCACAAATCTTTCACAAGGCAAGCTGAGCAGAGCCTACAAGAAAAAAAATAACAAAATACAGAGAGGAATCATAAATGAATATCTCAAAAATTATCTTGCCACAAAAATATTCCCTTGGAAAGGGCATTTCTCTATTGAATTATTTGCTATTTGAAAAATTCATCTTAGAGATGCAGAGTATGGTCTGGAAGGCAGATATCATTAGGAAGATGAATGAGTATAATCTTTTCTCTCTCCACCTTAAATCATTGGAAAGCAAAAAGTGATGCATCAGTTTAGAAGTATAAACCAAAAATGACCTCTGAAATTTACTTCTTTGCATAGGAGAATTGCCTACAAAGTCAAGTTACTGGTAAGTTTAGAATCATAAGATTAAACTTAGAATGCCTTAAAGTCAGTTTTAACATTTGCTTTTGGCATTTAACTTATTTCTTTAATTCAAATCCAACAACCCATCTAGCACATTAAACTAATTGGTTTTCCCCCAATATACCTATATAATTCTTCTGTATAGTTTCTCATTAACTTTTAAAATAGAAATCTGATTTGTAGTTTAAGCGAATTCAATTCTGATCTTAATATTATCATGTTTGTTTTCTGGTACACACTGTTTAAAAGTAGCATACCTTGCTGTATATCTGGAAATAGCCTTTTCCCTAACCAAAAATGTTTTTAAGACTGGCATGGAATATATATATAGTCCTACAAAATTGTTCCATTCCCCACTGAAATGAAAAACTTTCTCCATGTCAATCTTTTCTGGTCTGAAAGATATAACTTCTTAATGCTCTTTTCTTTTCAATCCATTGTATTCTAAGCATTACTCTCGATACATGCTGTAAAAGATATCAGGGTTTTATCTTCTCTAGGTTAAATATTTCAGATCCATCCAGCTTTCCTCAAAAGACGATTGCCTATATTTTAACAATATGTTTTCTGTCTCATATAAATTATTGAAAAAATTTCAATACATATTGTTTAAATTTTAGGTATATATAAATTATTCTAAAAGCTTATCCCGGGATCCCTGGGTGGCGCAGCGGTTTGGCGCCTGCCTTTGGCCCAGGGCGCGATCCTGGAGACCCGGGATCGAATCCCACGTCGGGCTCCCGGTGCATGGAGCCTGCTTCTCCCTCTGCCTGTGTCTCTGCCTCTCTCTCTCTCTCTGTGACTATCATAAATAAATAAAAAAAAATTTAAAAAAAAAATAAAAAAATAAAAGCTTATCCCCACCACTTTCTTATTTAAACGTTTATTAAATATCTTGCTGTTTGCAAGGTACCAAGGTATATGTTTCAGAAACAATGGTAAATCAAACATTGGGCCACTGAAATAG